>NC_134015.1:38057629-38683463 GCF_040712315.1 Castanea sativa | reverse complement strand
AACCAAAAGAGAGCAAAGCCTCACATTTTCTGAATTTTATTCAATAATTTTCTTAAAAAACGTTTATAGACTTCAGGGTCTATTTAAGGACTCCACAAAACTTGACAGACAAGAAAATATATTCTAAAATAACTCCTAATTGATACCTTACCATATCAGGAATCAAGTTTGACCTAAAAAGCATTAAATGCACCTAAAAACAAGGAAAATACCTAAAAAACGTACTAAATAATAAAACCCTAAATAAAAGTTGATTTGGTCTGAAATTAGCAGATCCAAAATAGGAAAAAATCTGCCTTAACTGATACGTAACCTGGAAAGTCAATCACCATTAATTCATGCCATAAATCACTCCCAATTAAGCGTATCAGCCCTAAATAGCTTGAATTAAATTTACTACACTTTCATCTTCCTTTGGGCCAAGCTTGGAATATCCTGCGTTAGAATCAGCCCAAATCTCTTGAATCAGCCCATTAAGTGCTTCTTGGATCTTCTTGGATCTTCTTGGATCTTGCTCTTGTAATAGGCCCAACTGGAACATGCAATGGATCCTTGAATGCTTGTTGATTCTCATCAATTTGGTAAATAACTTGAGTGAGTCTTTTAACTCAATAATATTGAAGTCTAGGGACAAGCCTATCTTAACAATGTTGGAGTGGATTAGGGTTAGACTTATGACTAGGCTTTACACAAAAAGGGAAGGGATAGAGAAGTATGCTGGAAAGTTGTGTCCAAGCATACAAGATAAGTTGGACAAATTGAAGGTTGAAAGCAAGCCATTTAATGCTACCCTAGCTAGCGGTTTCCTTTATGAGGTAGCCAGTCAGTATGAGAGGTATATAGTTGTTCTTGTCAAGAAGACATGCAATTGTAGGTCTTGGGATTTAAATGGCATTCCATGCAAACATGTCATAATAGCCATTTATACAAACATTGAGACACCAGAAGACTACACCCACCCATGCTACTACAAAGAAACTTACATAGAGATATACAAGGAGGTGCTTCCTCCCATGCCTGGCTAGTCAGAATGAGTTGAGACTGGACAACTTGCTCCCCTAGCACCTCACATATACAAACCACCAGGCAAGCCACCCAAGGAAAGAAAGAGGGCTCTTGATGAGCCTAAGGACCCTTACAAAGCAAGTAGGCTGAACAGACCTGTAAGGTGTGGGAAATGCAAAAAGGAAAGGCATAACTCAAGAGGGTGCAAGGCTGGCATCACTGGGGAGACACCATGGCAGAGGAGACAGAGGCTTCAAAGAGAAAAAACTATAAGTAATTGGGATTTAAATGGCAAAAAAAAACTTGTTTATAAACTTACAAAGGTATTCATGTACTTAAACTAGTTTTGTTGCAGGCAAGGGGAGGGGTGCCTGCACCTAGTACCAAATCTGGATCTGCACCTCAGCCTTCACCCCAGCCACCATCCCAGCAGCCTACCCAGACTTACAACATAAGGTCTGCCATTCAGCCTTCATCCTCACAGCAAGGAAATCAAGCTGGGCCATCTCACAAGAGAGAAGGATGGTTCTCTTCCTCACAGCCAGAGTTTTACACACCTAGGGAGACTTGGGATACCCTACGAAGATCTTCACAAGTAACTTAGTTGAATTACCTCTTTTTTGGATGTTGTGTAGACTGGGATATGATATAACAATTGGATCTATTTTTTATTTTGTAGCCTTCACATGCAAATGGGAGCATTAGTGGTGTGAGGACTAGAGGATAGCTTGCTACACAAAGGCCACCAAAAATGAATTCAGTGGGTGGAAAGAATAAAGGCAAGAAATGAAGCTAGTGGGTATGCATGCCAGCATTGGGAGTAAAGCTAGTAGGAACATGTGGGCCTACAGCTATTGTTTTTTGTGAAGACCACTGTTGGCTTTTTGTAATTATCAATTAGTGTAAAAAACAATCACCTTGGAATGTGCTTTTTTGTACTTGACCTTGGAAAGTGCTTTTTTGTAATTTACTAGAAGTTAAGGTACAATACACTCCAGGTTGTTATTATGGTATGAAATTTTGTAGTATTATATGGAAGTTGTGGTATTATGGTATGGAAGTTGTGGTATTTATTCAATTCAGTTTGTATGGAACATTATTTGTCCAAACCAAATTATTTGGAAGTTTATTTATTGTTGCCACAAATTGTGTCCAAGTAGATTTTTCCAATACAAAGTGTATGGAAGTTGTTATTGTGGAATGGTTGTTATGGTATGTGCAGGTAACTGTACGGAACATTATTTTTCCGAACCAGATTATATGGAAGTTTATTTATTGCTACTACAAATTGTGTCCAAATAGATTTTTCCAATACAGAGAACTCAATTGAGCCAAAGCACAACAACAACATAACAATAACAAAAACAATCAATGACAAAATGCATGCAAACTTTCACATTCTCTGCTTCTCTTCAGCAAACATAGTCTTTTCCTTAGCTTTTGCATAGAAAGCTCGAGCCTTTCTCTCCCTCTCCTTAGCTTTGGCTTCCTCTTCAAGAGACTTTTCTGCCATTTGCCTAGCTTCTTCTGCCGTTTCCAGAGCTTTCCTTTCCCTTTCATTGGCACTCTAAAGTCTAGACATCCTCTCTAGAGCCAAAGGTGCAGTTTCATTTCCATGAGGACAGGTTGGGTTATTAAGCTAAACAAAGAAAGGACACTTAGGACTAACTTTATAATGGCTACAACCCAAGAATCTCCTCCCAAAATTATACAAACTTAAACTTGTTCTCAAAACACAAGTCTGCTCATTGCACATATGCCCACATGAACCCGAGAAATTACCACTTGATGAAGACATATCAACAAAACACAATTCCTGGGAAGTACAAATTTAGAGTTTCACAAAGTAAGTTGGCACTTGAACAAAATCTAAAACCCTATATCAAGAACAAACACAAATACCTTGATTTTCTTTACCGAAACAACCTTTCCTAGTTTCGATGTTGCGAAACTTGTGTTTTCTCTCCCTCCAGACACTTTAAACTACAAAGAACATGTTGATCTCACCACAAGCCTCTCTCGCGAAAAGTTTCTAAGTTTTTGGTGTTTTGATTCGCGTTATGTTGGGCTTTGGGGTTAAGAGGTGTTTTTTCGACAGCTGGGCTTAAGGTGGGTTATGGAGATTGACGGAAACATACCATAGGTGGGTTAAATGACACTTTTCAAACCACAGGTAGGTAAAGTGATTTTCGCTCAAACCACAGGTGGGTTATGTGTAATTACCCCTCAAAATTAGGAACTTGCATATAAGATTTCACTAATTCACGCTAGAATTTAATAGAATTATATTCTATTTAGGTAAATGACTAATGAATATTTTTTCTTTGTATTATTTTTATACCATAAAGGAAAAAGTTTTTATACAATCTGGGTTGTATGAAGTTTTATGTATTTAAGCTATATTTTTCCAAAAAAACATAAACAATTTTATATAAATGATTAATAAGTCAGTTTCCTTCTTCTTATTACCCTTATGCCATATATACCTTATTAAACAAAAGCATAATCAAAATATATATTGTTAAAAATAGATACGTAAATATCTTAATATAAATCCTCTTTATTTTTTAAAATCAATACTTTTTTTCTAATTTATTTAGGATTTGGAGAATTGAGAATGGATGGTATTTCATTTTAAAGCTTTTAGAAGAAATGAGAATTAAACATATTGTGGTTAGGAGTTAAAGATACATATTGCATTTTTCACATGAAAAATAAGTTTTTTTTTTTTTTTTAAGTTTTATTATATTCGTACATTTTTATATATTGATTTGCATATATTTAAGAATGTAAAGTGATGTTTATTATTTAATTTTTAATGTTTCATAATTTTTTAAATTAATAATATGTTATAGTTATATAATATCTAAATTTTTTAATAAAAATATTAATCTAAAATGTTTAAAGAATATTAATAGTGATAAATATTATTTAAAAGATAGTCCATATTTTATACCTATTGTGGAGGGTAAAAATGCTTAAATGCACGTTTGGGCTTTGGGCCTGGTTAGTTGGTATAAGTCTGTTCAATCAGAGTTTTCTAGGCCCACAGGCCAGTCTGCATTACAAGGGGCCGAGGAGTTGTCCAAGGAGGAATATCTCATCGGACAGGCCCAGAAGAGGTCATGGGACTTGCTAAAGGGTTTAGAGACAGAATTCTGGAAGATTTGTTAGGTAAAGGCGTGATCCAAGCACCCGTTAGAAGCAGGAACGTGTGAGAAATATCTGAGGAAAAAGTTGCTACCACCGCATTAAAGGCCCTGCATCTACCTCCCTGGCCGCATTAATGGAGAAATGACCTCTGAACAGTAGTATTCAGCCTTCCAGCTATTATTTGAAGACTTTAAGAAGGTGGTGGATGGGACAAGTATGTAGGAGGAAGATCTGTGTTACACGTGGATGAAACAGGGAAGAAGAAGAAGGATATAAGAAGACAAAAGAGGAAAGAAGAGGGGGATCTCTCTCTTTTGGAAACTAAAAATTGCAATCTTTTACTTAGAGAAAGAAAGGCTATACAAATTGTTCTCGGCTTACGTCCGAGGAGGGTTTTTTGTCATATTCATCTATTACTTGCATAGACTGCGGTATTCTAGTCTGTTTATCAACTTTCCAATATCCCTAACCTAAGTTTGAAACCCATACTCTACAAATTTCATTGTATAAGGCTCTTTGAGCCTGAGCCCATCACTCATTTGGGTCCAGATACAAATTGTGCACTTACACCTATAAAAAAAGGTTTTTAGGTTACGAGTAAATGACATAGATTAAATCATATTACAAACATACTATATGGTTAATGTAACCATATCAATATTTAATTAGAAGATTTAAATTACTGCTACTAAAGATCTCTACCTAAGTTTTTTTCCTACAACAACATAAGCTCTACTATCTTAATTGTTATTTTATTGTTATTAACATTATTATTTTTATTTTATTTTAACCGGTGTTTTAATCAAGCTACATGCCTATATCTAGGGGTGTGCAAAATATTCGCTCGACTTGCCAACCCGTCTGACCTACCTGCCCCGTGCGGGTCATTAAGTTAGGTGGTTTGGGTTGAGCGGGTTAAAGTCCCCAAAATAGCAGATTGGGTTGGGTAACGAATTGAAAAATTACCAACCCGCTACAATCCAATTTGTCCGCTTAATATTATATATATATATATATATATATATTAGTTCGAATTTTTCAATCGTATATTTTGTATTTAAAGTTAATCAATTCACTTAATCAATTTTTATAGCTAATGAGTTATCAATTCCTTAAACAAAACATTAAGAGTCAACATTGAAACCCTAAACTCACTTCAGCCATATATTACATTTCATTTAGTCTTCACCTTTGACTGCTTCGTCTCCCTCTTTTTCTTATTGTTTTGTCTTTTTCTTCTTTAACCTTTTTGAAAAGTTGAAGGTCATTTAGTTTCTAATAATAGAGTTAGTTATACAGTTGTGCATGTGTAATACTTTTAGTGGTTCTTATAGGTAATTTGTAGTACGGTTAGTTTAGGCACCAAGGTTGGTTATCCTTGTATGTAAGTATATATAAACTCTATAGTTTATCAAAAGTTATATATACTTTGTATTCAGTAACTAATTGTAGTTTGTGATAATTGTTTTTAAGAATATGCTAACCATTTTGAAGTTTATTTTTTATGTTGGTATGTTATTATTTTGAATCATTGATGTGACTTTGGGAATGTTGAGATTTTGGATTTGTTGATTTAATTTTCCTTAGTTGTAAGGCAGCAGCCTACTTTTTTTTTTTTCCTTTTTTTTTTTTTTTTTTTTTTTGAGGAGACAAGGTTTGTTGGAGATGATATATCTCTTTTTCATTGACCCTATGTTTGTGTTGGAATTGAGATAATTCAATGAAATTTACCTTTAATTTTTTATGTGTATTAGTTAGATTTTGAGATTATTCAATAACAAATTGTAGTTTGTGATAAATTTTTTTAAGAGAATATTGTTAATGCCAACCTGCCCAACCCGCCTAACCCATCAAGTTGAAACCGCCAAAATCTGTAACCAATTCACTGGATTTAGAATTTGGTGGGTTGGTGGTGGATTGAAATTTTCTCAACCCGCTAGTGGTAGATTGGATAAAAATATTGGTCTTTACCCGCCCAATTCGACCAGTGCACACCCCTACCTACATCTACATCATGGTATTGACTCCTAAACTTTGACTTGTGTTCCTCTTAAAAAGAAAAATAAATAAATTAAATAGAAACCTTGGACTTGTGTAAACGCATTTACTTCTCCCTTTAGTATTGCATTTGTCTTAAAAACATGCAGCTCTTTTTAAGTGTTAAGGTCATTTATTTATCAACTTGTTTATTTGAATTAAAAAGGCAAGTTAATACATTAAAGCCAAAAAGACAAGTCACTAAATGATGTTTTTGTAATTTTGATAAGGAGCATAATTCTGAAAGAGCAAGACTTAGGTACAGTACTTAGGTCCTATTCCTTAGGTTCCCCTTTTAAAATTACGCCATGTGAATTTTTTTTCATGGGAAGGAAGTTTATTTTTTTATTAAGTAACCACATGGCTGAATCTTAAGAGGAAAATCTAAGGAACAACACCTAAGATACCGTATCTAAGTTTTGTTTATTCTGAAAATACAGTATGTCTACTTTTTTTTTTAGAAGACAAAACAATAAATGATGTTAAAAAAAAAAAGAAAAAAAAGGGAAATGTATGGTACATAAAAACATAAAAATGTGTAGAGTATAAGTCTCTCAAATTCTAATAAAGGGGTGGTTCCAATTAGCTCAACTTGTAAAATCTTTAATGGTTAAATAAGAGATCCGAGGTTCAATCCCTGCTTACCCCTAAAGCCGATTGGTGTTTTGATCTGATGATAAATAGTTATCATCAGGAGCAGACATCGTAGATTTTAATACTTTCTAAAAAAAATCCTAATAAAAAAATCGCTTTCTTATTACGATTTATAAGTTGTTGAGGACCTTTTTTCTATTTAGCTACATTGCAATACATTATTGTTTCCTTCATGTCTAAAAGCTACATCCAAACAAGGTTAAAATTAGGATTTGGTCTTAATTTCAAATTAATTAGAACATGAAGGAAGTAATATACATCCCTTAGCAAAATCCTTATATAATTAGGAAAACATGTTTCAGATCCAAGCTAAAAGGCCCAATGAATTACTACACAGGCTGCGTTTATGCCCATTTGAATGCTTATTTAAGAAGAGGACTCAAGCCCAGTTGAACAGACCAGGCCCATGAATTTTTTAAAGCAGGGTAAAAGGGAAAGAGAAATACAAATCATCTATATTATTTTTGTGTTCTATTTTATATTTCATCGATCATGGTGTGACATTTGTTTAATTTTTTTTTTCTATTTTAAACTTTAATTATTTTATAAGGAAAGTAATTAAATGAATACATGATATATCATGATTAGTGGAGTATAAAATGGAACACAAAAAATAGTACAAAATCTTTGTATTTGAGAAAGAGGATAGTAGTTTGATAGGTTGGGGAATCATATTTTGGATAAGGTGATGTGGTTTTCCTATGGCTTGATGCATAATAGAGTTTGATGCATGTTTTCAAGAAAGTAGATTGAGGTGATTATTAATGTGGTTACTATATTTGTTAAGCATAATCCAAATTAATTCATTAATTAGAATATTGGGGTCAATTTAGATTTTTTGGTATAAATTTGTGAAAGGGTAAAAAGTTTTAGCTGTATTTTCTTCTAAGGAAAAAGAATAAGTTAATAAACTAACTCGTAACCAAACTCAAGTTTGTTCAACAAGAAAATGAACAAATTTGAGTATACAATCTAGCTTGATGATGTACTCAAGCTCGAATAATTTATGAAATATAATTAAATGAACCAATCTTATATTTTTAATTCCCGATTTAACTCAGTTTGTTTTCGGCCCTAGCAAAATCAATCTTTCACACCATTGGTTATGTTTGTTTCATTTTGCTCAAAGTGGCTCATTGTACTTCTTCCAACTCTTGAGTCTTGACAAGTTTCAAGTGTAATGGTAGTAAAAGTAGCGATGCTGAACAGCTCTTTGCATTCTTGTTGAATTCCTTCAAAAATTGTTGAACATCTCAAACTCATTGAAAATTACACGACAAACTCTAGTGCCGTTGAAGAACCTCACATTTAATATACTCTATAGTCTATGGTCTATAGCCAAATTGGCATATCGCTGAATGCCATGGAGTTAGATATCTTATCATTGATTCCTTTATTCGTTATTGCACGCCTAACCTGCGTGGTTAATATTAATACAAAAGTAATCGATATAAAAGATCAGTGTTGAACATTATCATTTCAGCTTTCTTTCATATCATGAACATTACCCTTTGTGCTATTCATTTATACAAATTTCCACACAAACTCTTCCATCCTACATCACTCTTACATAATTTACTCTCCTATTTCATGTACTCATTATGCTATTTTCATTATTTAACTAGAAATACAACAGTGTCAATCCACAAATGAATGATTGCCATGAATTATGGACATAACTATCCTTTCAAAAACCGAATTTCAAACTTATCATAACATGACATTATTCCAGCAACCAATACACTCTCTAGAACATCATTTTTGCTTATGGGGTTTGGCAACTTTGGCTAGTTAGCACTACAAGAAATCTATACTATTGTGGCGGGTGCAAAAATTGCCGCTATATGTCACATATTACAGCATTTTTTCGAACCGCCGCAATAGTTTTAATCTTTTGCGGCGCACTACAGCGGCGGTACATAGATCCGCCGCAATATGTGTGTTTTAGTGGTGTTTACATAAATATAGCGGCGCTCCAGAAACCTGCCGCAATAAATATAGAATTTACGGGGATACTATAGTAGCAATATCGAAAATTGCCACAATATGTCAGTTTTAGCGGCGTTATACCTAGCTATAGTAGCACCCCATAAACCCGCCGCTATAGCTAAGATTTACCGCCACAATATGTAAGACCTTTGAATAACCCATAATTAGTCCAATTTTTTTTCCCCTTTTCCCCCCACCTAAATCAATCAATTTAGACCCTAACATTTTCATTTCTCATCTGATTGTATCCCTCTAAAAAAAAAAAACACACACACACACACACACACTCTCTCTCTCTCTCTCTCTCTCTCAAATTAAAATCTCATATCGTTGATCTCAATACCCAAAAATCGATCTTCCCACCACCACCATGCATTCTCACCCTCAAACCCTAGATTGGATCTCTCTATATTAGCACTCACTGCCGCCGCTAGCCAATTGAAGCCCCCAATGATCAATATTTGAATATTAATTTCACCAAGACTAATGGTATTGAGACTATCTATTAAGTTTGACTGAGTTTGACCAACTTAAACTAAACTTTGACTATGCCTTTCTCTAAATTCGACCGTTTGATTGTGATAATAATTTACCAAATTAACTTTTCATTACACTCTTCAGATCTAACGGTTCGATTTCAAATCTAAGTTTGGTGCGTGATAGACATGTGTTGTGTACCTGTATGGTTATATTTTTTCAATCTGACTATCCAATTGGTCTCAAATTTAACCAACATCAATATGTCACCATACTCTTCAAAATCAATGATCAAGATTTGAATATGATTTTCACCAAGTCCAATGGTCTCGGGACAATCTATTAAGTTTGACCGCGCTGTTCTCTAAATCCAATTGTTTAATTGTGATAATAATTTACCAGAATGAACCTTTCATTACATTCTTCAAATCCAACGGTTAGATTTCAAATCTAAGAATGACACGTGATGGATATGCGTTGTGTACCTATATGGCTATATATATTCTCTCAATTTGACCATCCAATTGGTCTCAAATTTTACCAACACCAATATGTCATCATACTCTTCAATCCTAATGATCAAGATTTGAATATGAATTTCACCAAGTCCAGTGGTCTCGGGACCATCTATGAAGTTTGATCGGGTTTGACTAACTTTGACTAAACTTTAATTGCGCCTTTTTCTAAATTCAACTGTTTAATTGTGACTATAATTTATCAGAATTAACCTTTCATTACACTCTTCAAATCCAACAGTTAGATTTCAATAAGATAGAACATGTGATAATTTTTGTTGTGTGATATATATATATATATATATATATATATATATATATATATATATATATATTTTAGAAAGTTGTGTGGTGAATTTTATTGAGTATATGTAATTTTTTTTAAAATTTATTTCGTAGCTCATTAATAAAATGATCAAGTGACTTCACTAAATTGCAGAATTTTTTTAAATTTTTTTAAAAATAAATATAATTTTTTTTGTTTTTATCTTCTTCTCCTATAATTTCTAAGTTGATAAAAATATTAATTTAACTACAATCCAAACTCTTCATCTAATCATTTTTTTATTTAAATTATATTATCACGTGTAATTATATGTCGTAACATTAATATGTTCTATAATGTGACTAACTAGTTATTAATATAATTTTGAATATTTTTATTTATTTACATATATCTTTTTAAGTAAACCGTGTAACGCACAGACCTTTAACTAGTATGTATATATATCGAGCACACACATGTTGTGGTGGTGGTTAACTAATTAATTAATAATGTACAATATATTTTATTCAAATACACTCCATATATTATGTATTAGGATAATTGATTTAGAGTTTTAACTTTCAAGTGTCTCACTACTTAATTAGTAGATTATTTCATTTCATAAATAAATCCCCTTTGTCTACATTCAATTCTAATTAAAATAATTTTTAAGCCAGCGTCAATCGCGTGTACCTTTTTTTTTTTCTTTTTTTGTTGAGTTAAACCACTCATGTACTTTGAGATCTAAAATAGGTTACCTTGTTCTGGTAGAATTAAAATTGACCTTAGCTTTACTGTAAAATATTTAAAACACCCCAAAGTGAATAGCCAAAACATATTTGCCTTAGTGGTTAACATGCGTGTCATGCATATTTTTCAAGGTCCCATCCAAGGTTCTAACCTCTATGACAGCCTTTTTCTTTTTCTTTTTTTTTTCCTTTTCATTTTTAAAGTTACTATTATCAAAACTCGTTGTTTTGGTTCTATATAAATCTTTTATTTTTTATTTTTTGAGAAACACACACACACATATAGCGAAAAGAGGATGAGATAAGAGAATATATTTACACGCCAACACCAAAACTGCATATGGCAGTTAGTGTCACGGAGCAAGATAAACCCTTCTTAATATTACACCTTACCGATGTGGGATGACTCAACAACATTGAGTATCTTTTTTTTTAGAAATAACACACACACACACACACACATATATAAGGGAAGAGGGATGAGATAAGAGAATACACTCACACGCCAACACCAAAACCGCATGTGACAGTTAGTGTCGTGGAGCAAGTGATAAACTCTTTCTCAATATCACACCTTACCGATGATAAAAAAACTCTACACATCTCTTTCTCATTCAACGACCCTCCTCATTCCCCATCCTTTCTTTCCCTCTTCACTTATCCCTTACCTATCTCTTTAGCCACCATCTACATCTCTTAGATGAGAAGCCATTGAAGATTAGAAGAAAGGTATGTATTTTTGATATTTTAGATCAATTTGGGTTGAGTTAATCTAACTTGCTATTAAAGTTCTTTTCTTTTTGATTTTGGTTTTTTTTTTCTTTTTTCTCTCGATAATTTTAGATCAATTTTCGATATTTAAATTATTCTAAAATGAAGTGTTAAATTAAGATGAGAATGTTTTTACTCAAAACTGTTTTGATAATTCTGAAAAAAAAAAATCTATTTTACATTTGGATCTGTATTTTTCTCAATCTCTAAAGCATTTTATTTTATTTTATGTGTTCGGGGAAGGGCAAGGGTGATAAAATTTTCTTTTTCACTAGCTGGAATATTGAACTGGTCAAACTTAGAAGCTTGGACATATTCTTTTACACTAGAAGGATGAGAAGGACCTAAAAAAAATTTTATGGATTTTTTGAAGGTATTTTGAGGTTTATCAAAGACAGTGTAAGGATTTACAATAGGGAAATCAGTAATAAGAATTTTACTATCTTCAGGTACATGGGAAATTTCATACAAGTAGTCTAGTCTATTTGCGGTAGATTTACGAAGGGAAAGATCACACGTAGTTGTAATGGTATCTGTAACTGCTGAGGAAGAACTAGCCATGATAGTTTCTAAAAAGAAGAACTGTTTTCCTAAGGTCTGACAGGACTAAAACACCACTTCTAGGCTCACACGTTCATAAGATGACTCAGGAAAATAGGTTCTTTGAAACTTTGAGAACAACCCCTTAGTATTCTACTTAATTATCAAATCTAGTGTTCTTATGTGATAAATACAAAGGATCCACTTATTGTGGCAACTGTAAATCACAGAGCATACTAATCAGGACAATAATCAAAGTATACTGATCAAAAACAAGGATACACTCACCTCCATTTCAGTGCAGTAAGACTGGCACTCACCTTTCATGGCAGAAAATGACGCTCTATAACTTCTAGAATTTCTCTTCTTGATTCTAGATTTTTGGAATACCATAATGCAGTTATAGGAACCGTCCAAACCACCCTCAATGCGAGAACAGTCTTTGTCACCCTTTTCCCTAATTTTAGCATGTCTCTTAAAGACCCTCACCTTTGTGATGCTCTTAAAGTCCAAGTCCAGATAATAGGAGCTTTACAAGTGCATGATACTTTTGCAGCCACACTCCATTATCAGCTTGCCTACAGACTCCAAAATCATGCTTTTGACATAGCTATACCAGAGATAGCCCAGTCCAATGATGCTCTTTTAATCCAAGTTGACCCAGGCATGACGCCTATGTGCACATTTGTTCCAAGACAGTTGAATAAAGAGCAGATAACAAAACTCTTTCCAAAATCATGGATTACAAAATATGAGAATCTTTATCAGGCGGCCCAGCCAATCCAGTCCAACACTCCTTTCTTCATCAAAAAACAAAATGGTGAAGTTGAAGTTAGGTTTTTGGCATCTACGCCAGAAAAAGATGAAGTAACAGTCTTTCCTACTCAAATGGCTATGATCCAGCCAGTCTCATATGAAGGTCTTGAGAGCCTTCAAATCAAAGCTTTTCGAGAAGATGGAAAACCTTGCTATGAAGGAAAATCATCCTCTGGCCATATATGGTGGGATGTTTGTGATTGTGCTGATTGTTAAGAAGAAGAAGTCGTTGAAGAAAAGTAGAAAAGACGAAAGAAAAAGTCTTCCCAGCAGCTTCTTAAAGAAAGATATGAAGCAAGAGATCCAGAAGTTGACCTCCTTGGAGAACCCTCTGGAAAGTTTGATTACTATGTCCTCTATCCCAGAACCAGAAAGAAAAAAACTCCATCCCTTTCCTCATGCAGGAAAAATCATGATCAAAACCAATAAAACCAGAAACCACCACTAATTCCATATTACCAAAAAGTCCTCCCTCAAATACCAAAATGTCAACCCAAGCCTACCAGTCAAACCCATACACAAAAGATCTTACCCTGTTATATGTTTGACCATGCTTCACTCTCCTATTCACAAAATTTTCCTTCTCTTGAAAGTTTTGACCATCCACAAACCAACGTTAAACATGTTTGGAAAATCAAAAACACTGTTGGAACCAACCCAGATGGAACCAAAAAACAAGTATCTTCAGCTGAAGTAACTCTAAATTGGTAGGCAGAAAATGTTGTTGCACAAAACCAAGTTCTTTCAAAAATCCTTGATAATCAACAAAAGATGACTGAAGTAGTAACTCATACCTTCTCATCTTCAAATTCTCTTATTGAAGATTTGAAGAAAAAAATACAGTCAGTTGAACAAGAATTGGCAACGATTGCCTCCACAGTAAAAGATTTGTTTGTCTCCTTTCCCCTTATTGGGCAAAAAGAAAAAGAAAGAAAACAGTTGTTGATGCAACTCCAGTCTATGGAGATTTTACAAAAGGTGGCTACCCAAGCTCTTCCAATGCAAGTCTACGTGCCTTATCAACCGCGTCAATCATTCTATAAAGATCTGTCCATACCTTTAACCTCACTATTCTCCCCAGTCTCCCCCTACCAGAACCTCTAACCACTAATCATGACACATCCTGCTCATAATCCTTTTAAATCAAGTGGAATTTTTCCCAGCATAATAAGCCCAACACCACTCCAACTAGAATCTCAAACCAGACCACAAAATGAACCTCCTCTCACCAAAAAGGACAAAGAGCCATTATACCAACCACCAGATCCAACTATTGGTGCTTCTTCAAGACCCCCAGATATGAACATATTGGCCATAAACTCTGATCCCCCAAACCTGATTTCATCATTTCTTAAAACTCTAACTCTTCAAGAATCAACAAAACCTTTTGTCCTCCCAGTCATTGATGACACAGATCTAGACTTGTCTGGCCTTGAATTAGACGAAGTATTTATGATAGATCCAAAGGTAGAAGAGGAAGATGATGTTCTTCATCCTGAATAACCTCCACCACCACCAATATTTCCTCCACCACCTTTCCTCCCTAATCACCACACAAGATTAACCTACTCATCAACCACAAATTCAAAGCACTTGTTTACCATTGATAACAGTCCTCCTTCAAAATGGCATGATGAGATTTTTAACATGTATTCATAGTGTACAGCTAAACTCCAAGCCCCAAATAATACTATTGCATAGATCATTGCCAATTTTGTCGCAAGACTTACAAGAAGATTGAGACAATGGTGGATCAATCTTGGAGAATACAAGCAAAGACAAGCAGCCCAATGCAACACTCTAGAAGATTTTTTCACAATCATTTATAATGAATTCCTTGGTTCACTGGCCCATTTCACTGAAGTGGCAAGAGAAGAATTCTTACTGATGTAATGTTGTTCTTTTGAAAGAAAAGATCTAGAAAAACATTTTGACCGAATGTCAAGCAGGTACTACTCCTTTAATGGAATGGATGATGTCAATTCTAAGCACACTTTCCTTAACTCTTTCCCAGAACCATTAGGAGATGAAACTCTCCGCATGATGAACCTTCAAAAAATCACCCTACAGCAAGCCTTCTTAGGAGAAATCTACCAGCATGTGCTCATTGCTCTTGAAAAACTCTACAATCAAAGAAAGTTTCTTTCAGAAATCGACAAGGTCCACAGCAAGCTCAAGGACAATTGTAAAAGAAAAGATTTGCAGATCAAGTGCTATGACAAAAATTGTGCTTGTCCAACCAAGAGAAGAGATCATTTCAAAAAGTACAATTGGAAGAAGAAACATTCTCCACAGAAGAAGAAGTTTTTCAGGAAAAAGAAATGGAAGTTCCTCAGAAAAAAGCAGTTCAAAGGAAAATTTTCAAAAGTTTGTTTTGTGTGTAGAAGGCCCGGTCATTTTGCAAAAAATTGTCCCAAAAGAGAAAAAGCAGTAAAGCTTTTAGAGCAAGCCCAAATTCATGCATACGACACCCCCTTTTTAGATGTTGAATCACTTTTCTCACTGGATGATGATTACTCTCCCCAAGCCTTGGTAGTCATGGCTTATTCTACCTAAGAAGATGAGTCAGATCCAAACAATACTAATGATTCAGACCCAAAAATCCAAACCATATACACATCTTAGCCTCTTATAGCTCCACTAACTAGCCCCACACCAATAGCTCAGGTTCACATCCTCCTTGATACTTATTCCAGACCCATCCTGGTAATAGCCTTGTTTGATACAAGAGCAGCGGAAACAATTCTCCATCCTAAGATATTACCCGCAAACTTTTGGCTACCCCATTACCAGATGTTCAGAGTAGCCAAAGAAGAAACATTTCTGATTACCCAAAAAAGTAAGCCCATTTGCATTCAAATTTTTCCAACCCTTACCATTAGACACCAAGTCCTTGGATCCCCACTCACAGGCAGAGACTTTCTCATAGGATTTGATCTCCTTCATCAGATACCTAGTCTCAGATGGTCATCAAAAGGACTTTTGCATAACAACACCTTCTCACCTAGACCCAGGTACCTCATTTGTTCTCAATAGATTCCTTTGACTCTTTAAGATTCCAGATTATCAATGAATGTTGTGCAACCACTCACTCTGAATTCCTCCTTAAAAATCTAAATCCTTTGTGGAAAAATCTATCTTTTTTCATAAACCTTCCCTTCAAAAAGAATGAAGATGTTAACCCCACAAAAGCTAGTCATAGAGGAATGAACCCAGAACATTTGTCCTTGGCCAAGCAGGAGTTATCCACCCTTCTTTCAGAAGACTTCATTCAATCCACAACTTCTTTATGGGCGTGTGAAGCTTTCTATATTAACAAGCATGCTGAACAAGTCCGAGGAAAGCTTAGATTGGTAATTAATTACCAAGATCTTAATCATTTCTTTGCCGATGACAAGTTCCCTTTGCCAAACAAAAGTGCCATTTTCCAACATCTTTCCCATGCCAAAGTGTTTTCAAAGTTTGACCTCAAAGCAGGATTCTGGCAATTAGGAATCCTTCTAGAAGAAAGATACAAGATAGCATTTTGCATCCCAGACCACCATTATCAATGGACTGTAATGCCTTTTGGCCTTAAAAATGCTCCATCTCAATTCCAAAAAGCAATGGTAACACTGTTCCAACCACTTTTGTCAAATGCATTGATCTATATAGATGATATTCTCCTATTTTCAAAAGATGCAGCATCCCATGAACAATTGCTTACTGAATTCTACAATTTAGTAAAAGCTTAAGGGATAATACTTTCAAAAAAGAAAATGGTCATAGGAGTATCTTCTATTGACTTCTTGGATGTAAACATTTCAGATGGAAAGTACACTTTGCAGCCCCATATAGCAGTTTCTCTTAGTGAATTTTCAAATTCGCTCACCAGCACCAAACAGATCCAGCAGTTTCTTGAAATTGTTAACTACATGTCAGATTTCATCCAAAAAATCTCCAAACACAGGGATTGTTTGTTTAAATTGTTGAAAAAATCTCCCCCAAAATGGAATCCAGTTCATACAGAAGCAGTCCAACAATTGAAAAAATTAGCAGCAAAACTTCCCCCTTTGCAGATTTCGAGAACAGGCAAACGAGTTCTACAGATAGATGCAAGTGATGAGTATTGGGCAGCAGCTCTCTTTGAAGAAATTGATGGCAAAAGAAATATTTGTGGATATAAAAGTGGTGCATTCAAGCCTTCAGAGCTCCATTACCACTCTACTTTCAAAGAAATCCTGGCAGTCAAACATGAAATTGAAAAGTTTCAGTTTCACCTCCTTGGCCATAACTTTCTTGTAGAAATGGACATGTCCTCTTTTCCAAAAATGCTCCAATTCAAAAGAAAAATGCTCTCACATCCTCAGTTACTCAGATGGTCAAATTAGTTTTCACAATGGTTTTTCCAAGTCAAACACATCAAAGGTACCTGTAGGGGCATTGGGCCCAGTAATTTATCAAGGATGGCCCAACGAAGTCTTTTGGGCTAGAAACCCAAATCCGAAGACATCAAAATGATCTTGGAGTATCTAAATATCCAATTACGTCCGAGGAGTAGATTTGTCCTCGGATTGTTAAGCCGAGGACATAGGAAGAGAAGTTTAGTGTCCCCGGGTTATGTTATAAAGAATCCTACGACTACGGGAATACACAGTACACGTGGAGGACAATAGAAGGAGCGGTGGAATATCTAAAGTAAAGCTGCTACCACCGCCCATACATTAAAAGCTCTGTAATTGATACGCTGACTGCATAGATGGAAGGATGGGACCTGAGCATGGAGCTTGGAACTTGGTCCCTAACCCCAGCGGGCTTTAGGGAAGAATTGATGGGACAAGTATCTGAAATCAGGATTGCAACCATGAGGTGGAAGATGATGAATAGAAGAAAAGAAGTATAAATGGAAGGGAAGACATACGAAGAAAAGGGGGAGGCTTTTTCAGGAAGAAAAAGGGCCAATAGCATATGATTGTATCCAAACTTTAGGAAACCCTATTATAAATTATCCTCGGATTGTGTCCGAAGAGGAACTTTCAGTCTTACTCTTGTAAACAATTCTTTATTTTGTGCCATTGGGCCCAAAGCCTGTTCTTTTCCTTGTCATCTAAATCATCCTTGAAATCTAGATTGTAAACCCATCCTCTACAAATTTTATTGTAAAAAAGGCCTTTCAAGCCCATTTCCTTCTAGTCATAGTTTGGGAATTTGAATTGTGTCCTTACAATTGGCGCCGTCTGTGGGAATTTAGTTTTTAAGGAAGTTTAGAGCGTCATGGTGGGATCAGGACCACAACGTAGTGAAGAGTCCGTGAGGATCACTCCTTACGTCCTGATCACGGAGAGAACCGAGAAGGTAGTGTACATACTACACACACCATCAGAAGTGCAAGCCATTCGCAAGGAGGAAGCAGAGTTCCTTATGAGAGAAATGCCAGGGCCATGCAGAAGGAGATCGACGGCTTAAAGAGAAAATTGCGTCACGAAAGATGAAGACGAACTCCTTCAGTCTCTGACCACTCTTCGGAAGGATCCGAGGATGACAATTACGGGCAGAGATCCAAGACTCCCCCGGGTGAATTTTTCTCTTCCGAAGAAGACAATCTGCATGGGAGGCGTGGCGGAGACTACCCCTCTAGGGGCTTGGGAAATGACGCAATGGGTAGAGCGTTACACCAAATCTCCAGATCACCCTTCACGCACAGATTGGAGGAAGGGAGGTTACCTCGGCGCTTCACACAACCGGCCTTCACTATTTACAATGGTCGGACGGATCCTGTGGAGCATGTGAGCCATTTCAACCAGAGAATGGCAGTGCATTCCAAGAATGAGACCTTGATATGCAAGATCTTTCCTTCTAGCCTGGGGCCTGTGGCCATGAGATGGTTTGATGGCTTGAGGGCAGGCTCCATTGGTTCTTTCAAAGAGCTTACTAGAGCATTTGATTCTCGCTTTATCACGTGCAGTAGAGTTCCTCGGCCATTGGATTCTTTATTATCCATGGCTATGAGGGAGGGGGAAACCCTGAGAACGTATTCAGACAGGTATTGGGAAATGTTCAACGAGATTGACGGAGCGTACGTCGACTGATGGATCGCATTGACGAGTACAAAAGGGTTGAGGAAGATCAGCAGCAGGGAAAGGGCAAAGCGAAGGTTATCCCACAAGAAAAGAGGGATTTCAGGTCGGACAGATACAACAATAATAGGCCTGCAAGGGATTTTTCCAGACAGGCTGGTCGCATACCCCCACAGGTGATCAACACCGTCTTCAGAGAACCAGTGCAGCAGCTGTTGGAGAAAATAAGGCATGAGCCTTTCTTCAAATGGCCAAATAAGATGGCAGGGGACCCTTTAAGACGCAACCAAAATCTCCATTGCCATTATCACCAGGAGAGGGGTCATACCACCGAGGATTGTCGCACTTTGTGGAATCATTTGGAACAATTGGTTAAAGAAGGAAAGCTGAAGCAGTTCCTGTATCAGCCTAATGGGCGAGGAAACCAATCAGGAGTGGAAAACCACGACGGCCCTTCGTCGAGACCTCCTTTAGGTACAATCAACATGATTTTTATAGCACCTGGAAGGACTGGCTCAGCTCCTTTCAGGGTAATGTCTGTGGCTCGAACATTGGTCGAAGAGTCACGGGATCAGCCGAAGAGAATTAAGGCGAGCATCCTACCAAGTCTAAGTTTCTTTGAAGAAGACAAGATGGGGACTATCCAGCCTCATGATGATGCCTTGGTGGTAACCTTGAGGATAGGGGACTATGATGTAAGGAGGGTAATGGTTGATTAAGGCAGTGGCGCAGATATCATGTACCCTGACCTATTTAGAGGCTTGAAATTAAGAGTTGAGGATCTTACGACATATGACTCACCCTTGATAAGCTTTGAAGGGAGAGCTGTCGTCCCAAAGGGACAAATTAGACTGCCTGTACAATCAGGCCCAGAGGTGGTAAACGTAGATTTCATCGTAGTCGATGCTAATTCTCCCTATACAGCTATTGTAGCGAGACCTTGGCTGCATGCGTTAGAGGCTGTTTCCTCAACCTTGCATGTCAAAGTTAAATTTCATTCTGGAGACCAGGTGGTAGAGTTACTTGGGAGTCAATCTGTGGCTCGATAGTGTGTCACGGCTGCAATTCTGCATCGACCAGAGCCAAAGTCCTCGGCCTCGGCTGACGGAGGAGCATAGCAATCAAAGTCTTTTGCCACAGCCAAGATAGGTGAAGCGGCATGTGAAGAATTGGAGAAAATTCTCATAGACGATGACCCTGAGAGATTCTTTCAGGTAGAAGTTCAATTACCACAGGAAGCGAAAGCAGAGCTGATTTTATTTTTGAGGAAAAATATGGATGTTTTTGCGTGGAATGCGTATGAAGCCCCTGTGGTTGATCCGAGCTTCATATGTCATCATTTAAAGGTCAATCCAGCTGCTGTACCGAGGAGGCAACCACCTCGGTGATCCTCCAAGGAAGATTTTGAAGCCGTAAAAGAGGAAGTGTTCAAACTCAAAAAGGCTGGTGCTATAAAAGAAGTGTTTTATCCTGAATGGTTAGCCCATACGGTGGTGGTGAAAAAGAAGAATGGGAAGTGGAGAGTTTGTGTGGACTTCACAGATTTAAACAAAGCTTGCCCAAAAGACTCATTCCCAATGTCTCGGATTGATCAATTGGTTGACGCTACTGTTGGGCATCCTCGGATGAGTTTTCTTGACGCTTTCCAGGGTTATCACCAGATACCTTTGGCCATAGAGGACCAGGAGAAGACTGCATTTGTTACTCCTACATGAAATTATCATTATAAGGTAATGCCCTTTGGTTTGAAAAACGCAGGGGCTACCTACCAAAGGATGATGACGAGAATGTTTGAAGCACAACTGGGAAAAACTATTGAGGTATATGTGGACGATATGGTGGTAAAGAGTAAAGAAGTTTCTGCACATCTGGAAGATCTGAGCAACACTTTTCAAAAGCTAAGAGAGTATAAATTGCGGCTCAATGCCTCTAAATGCTCTTTTGGTGTGGGATCGGGCAAGTTTCTAGGTTATAAGGTGACTCACCAGGGAATTGAAGTGAATCCTGCTCAGGTTAAGGCAATAAACAGCTTACACCCACCTCGGAATCCTAAAGAAGTGCAAAGGCTAACAGGTATGACCACTGCTCTCAACCGATTTATATCTCGGTCCGCAGACAGATGCAGACCTTTCTTTCAATTATTGAATAAATGGAAGGGTTTTGAATGGACCGAGGAGTGCGCGGTGGCTTTCCAACAGCTTAAAGAATATCTCTCGCGACCGCCCGTTATGTCTCGACCAGAAGTTGATGAAATTCTATTTGCATATATTGCAGTGGCTAACCATGCAGTTAGTTTGGTTCTTATCCGAGATGACAATAATATCCAGAGACCGGTTTATTATGTAAGCAAATCTCTGCATGAGGCCGAGCTGGGTTATTTGCCACTGGAGAAAGCTATCTTGGCGGTGGTGCATGCTACACGAAGACTTCCCCATTACTTCCAATCTCATACGGTTGTTGTTCTTACACAACTCCCTCTTAAATCGATTCTGCGAAGTGCAGATTATATGGGAAGAATTGCCAAATGGGGAATTGTCCTAGGAGCTTTCGATATCAAATATATGCTTCGCACCTCTATAAAGGGGCAGGTCATCACGGACCTTGTGGCGGAATTTGCTGAGCCTTCGTTAGAAGACTATGAAGAAGGCATGGGTAAAAAGTCAGTAGGCATGATTTCATGCAAAGAGCCTCCATTATGGAAAGTACATGTTGATGGAGCAGCAAATCAAAGGGGATCTGGTATAGGACTAGTTTTGATATCCCCAGAGGGAATTACTTTTGAGAAATCTTTGAGATTAGGATTCTCGGCCACCAACAACGGAGCAGAGTATGAGGCCGTCCTCGCAGGGATGAACATGGTTCATAAAATGGGAGGAAAGACGGTGCAAATGTTCTCAGATTCACTATTGGTGGTAGGCCAAGTAGAAGGGAAGCTAGAAGCAAGAAATTCCAGAATGCGAGAATACCTAACCTAGGTCAGGTATATGCGATCTAAATTTGAGTCTTTTTTACTATTACATGTATCCAGATGTGGCAATACCCATGCCGACTCATTAGCCACACTCGCAACGTCCTCGACACAAAGTCTACCACGAGTTATCCTTGTTGAAGATCCGTTGAAACCCACTGGGACGGATGGTAACTCCACTCGAATTCTTCAAATTAGGACAGGGCCTAGTTGGATGGATCAAATAGTAACATTTCTCAGAAATGACATCTTGACTGGAGAAAAAGCTGAAGCAGATAAAGTTCGCAGGAAAGCCACTCGTTTCTGGTTATCCGAGGACTAGAAATTGTACAAACATTCCTTCTCGGGACCATATTTGTTATGTATGCACCCCGAGGAAACAGAGCTACTTTTGGAAGAGTTACACGAAGGGATTTGCGGAAGTCACACAGGTGGAAGGTCTTTAGGTCACAGAGCCCTTACTCAGGGCTATTGGTGGCCAAATATGCAGAGGGAGGCGCAAGATTATGCGAAGAAGTGTGACCAATGTCAAAGATTCGCTCCAAATATACATCAACCAGGGGGAGTCCTTAATCCTCTATCTAGCCCTTGGCCTTTTGCTCAATGGGGCTTGGACATTGTTGGACCCTTCCCCAAAGCAACAGGAAACAGACGGTGGCTCCTCGTCGGAACAGATTATTTCACCAAATGGGTTAAAGCTGAGCCATTATCAAATATCAAAGACATGAAGCAAAAAATTTTGTATGGAAGAATATCGTTACCAGGTTCGGCATCCCTCATACTCTCATTTCAGATAATGGTTTACAATTTGATAGCAAAGCCTTTCGGAAATACTGTTGTGATCTGGGCATCACGAATAGATATTTCACTCCGGCTTATCCCCAAGGAAATGGGTAAGTCGAGGCTGTCAACAAAGTAATAATGAACAGGCTCAAAAAAAGGTTGGGTGACGCCAAGGGGAGGTGGGTGGAAGAACTGCCACATGTCTTGTGGACGTATCGAACTACACCACGAAGATCCACAGGTGAAACACCCTTTGCCATGACTTATGGAGCCGAGGCAGTAATACCCTTAGAAACTGGGTTCCCAACCCTGAAGAATAGCTCCTTCATTCCAGATAGAAATGATGATCTATTAAGGAGAAACTTAGACTTAGTTGAGGAACGACGAGAGAACGCCATGGTTCAACTAACTTATTATCAACATAAGCTCAAGCAGGGGTATGATTCTCATGTAAAACTTCGACCTCTTGGACCTGGCGACTTAGTATTAAGGAAAGTTTTGGGGACGACAAAGAATCCTGCGTGGGGAAAATTGGGGCCCAACTGGGAAGGACCTTATCGTATTACTTCGGTCGCAGGAATAGGGGCCTACAATCTGGAAGATTTGGACGAACGTGTTGTACAACATCCCTGGAATGTAAATAATCTACAAAGGTACTATTATTAAATAAAAGGCACTTCGGCCGTTTTTTGTTGTAAACTACATTACGTTCATTATCTTCGTTCGTCTAAGTATCAAACTAATGCTTGGTATGCCTGGGTCCTCGGACCACATATCTCGTCTAAATTGATATTCTTTACTAAGTGTTAAACAGAACCTAAATTACGTTTGGTCCTCAGATCATCTACTTTGGGAAAATTAACATTTCAACTCTTTCATCTAAATATCAAACTGAAGCTTGGTATGCCTGGATCCTCGGACCACTACCTCGTCTAAATTGATATTCTTTACTAAGTGTTAAACAGAGCCTAAGTTACGTTTGGTCCTCGGATCATCTACTTTGGGAAAATTAACATTTCAACTCTTTCATCTAAATATCAAACTGAAGCTTGGTATGCCTGGATCCTCGGACCACTACCTCGTCTAAATTGATATTCTTTACTAAGTGTTAAACAGAACCTAAGTTACGTCTGGTCCTCGGATCATCTACTTTGGGAAAATTAACATTTCAACTCTTTCATCTAAGTATCAAACTGAAGCTTGGTATGCCTGGATCCTCGGACCACATACCTCATCTAAATTGATATTCTTTACTAAGTGTTAAACAGAACCTAAGTTACGTCTGGTCCTCGGATCATCTACTTTGGGAAAATTAACATTTCAACTGTTTCATTTAAGCATCAAACTGAAGCTTGGTGTGGCTGGATCCTCGAATCATATACCTCATCTAAATTGATATTCTTTACCAAGTGTTAAATAGAACTTTAGTTATGCCTGGTCCTCGGATCATTTACTTGGGGAGAATTAACATTTCTTTTCTTTTTGTCAAAACATCAAATCTTTGCATACCTAAGTCAAAAGACCATATGCCTTATTTTTACATAGTTCAACTAGAAGTCCAAAATAAAGAATCAATTACTTAATGCATCACTTAATGCAGTTCCTGACATATTAAGCCTTCCTGGAATATCAATTTCAATTCAGGTTATGGCTTTAACTTTAGTAAAGAGCAAAAAGATGGTACTTTTGGAGTGATATGATCAAAACAAAGCAAAAAGTGAGAACCATCTAACAAGGAAAACATCATTCAAGCTTATATTAAATTCCAATAGTACTTTTGCAATTACACTTAGAAATAAAATAAAAATAAAAAAAAAAAGAGAAAGGCAACAAGCAAAAACTATGGAGAAGCAGTCACTGTTTCAGCTTAATCTTCAGAGGGCCTTTGGGGTCTTGAGAAGATGGAAGCTGAACCGAGGACTCAACAGCAATTCATTTGCCTTTGGGATCATCCATCAAAGTTGTTGGATTAGCTTGATCACCCAGCTCATCCTTTGAAGATTCCTGAAGGTCACTTAAGGGTTGTACGTCTTCTAGTGCCTTTTCTTGTTTAAGAGCATCTTCAGGAAGAGCTAAGTCTTCAGCCAAATTACCTCCCTTATCCTCAGATGATCCCTGGGCAGCTTCTTGGGCAGTTTCAGGAATGGTAGAAGCTCGAATTGCAAGAGGATAGTAGACATTCTCTGCTTTCCAAAGAGTGGAAGAGGCTTCAACCCCAGCTTGGGAAAGTGCCTCATTCCACACTTGGAGGCAGTAATTCCTACACACCTCGGGAACCTGAGCCTTGAAGGTTTCCGTTATCTCCTTCACACCTATATCATAACCTTCCTGTTTAGCTCGGTCCCTTGAGATCTCGGCCTCTTCTTTTGCATTTTCAGCTCTTTCCTTCTCCTCAAGGGCTTCCTCTTTACCCTTAATGGCCTCCTCTTTGATCCTCTCAGACTCGATCAGGTCTTTCTTGAGGTCCTCAATTAGCCTCTGTGTTGCAGAGAGGTTGTCGTCGGCTTGGCGGAGCATTAATCTCTGGTCCTCGGCCTGTTTAGTTGTCGTTTTCAGGTCAGCCTCTAAACCTGCCTTCTCACTCTCTGCCTTAACCAACTTGGCCGAGACCTCCTGTAACTTCTTCTTCTGAAGGTCCGAAATCTTCTGGGTGGTTTCACGCCTTGACTCCTCGGCCTTCAGGGATTTATAGGAGTTGATGGCAATCTCTTCTGCCCTATGGGCAGATTGAACGGCCTATGAACGAAGATACAAGACTTATACATACATGTAAAAAACAACAAAATATAGCAAGAGTTTAGAGAACGAAACTTACCATTGCAAGCTCCTTCTTCAAAATCATAAAAACGTTATGGTCCCTTTTCCTTCTAAGTTCACCCATGTCCTCAGGGAGCAAAAGCGCCTGCTCCAATGCGTCTGCGATGCATGCAGCTGTCCCCTCATCGGAGTTTCTGATGGACGCATCCACGGTGATAGCCTGGTCATCCATGGACATGTCAGGAAGCCACGAAGGGGCGCGCACGGCCATATGTTGTTCGATCCTCTTTTTCGACCTGGTCTGCACGGCCCGGGCCTGCTTACCACCCCTTTCAATCTCGGGCTCCTTGGGAAGAGAGCCATTTCCTGCCTCCACCACTTCTTTTCCTTTTGACTGATCCCTTTTCCTTTTAAGGTCAGCTATGTTGGTGCGTTGGGTTTGGGAAGGAGGGGGAGGAGGAGGGAGCCTAGTTTCAGGGCCTTTGTCAGCACCCTTTTCTTGAGTCTGAGGGCACACCTCTTTAGGAGGTTCTTGGGCTCTAAGGCCTTTGTCAGCGCCCTCAAGGACATCTTTTAGGCTGGGCTTAATCTTACGTTGAATGCCCATATTGTCAGGTTCTTGAGTAGTAGCTTGCGAGACTTGTGTGGAGGTGCCAAGGATGGGAATTGAATCTTCAGGAGAGTGAGGTTGATTAAAAACTTCAAACTCGTCCTCGAAATCAGGTACCTCAACTACTTCTTCTTCTTCCTTTACGGTAGTATGGAAGACGGCTTCACCGAGGGACCTGATTGTGTGGGGAAAGGGACTATGGGAATCCCAACTGGAACAAGTTGTTGTGGTTGAATTGGTTGGGTGACCAAAGTGCCTTGAGGAATAGGAGTCCCCTCCGGTAGCAGGAAACCTTCAACGGCAACGCTAATCCGAAGAAGGCAAGGGTCGTGGGCTTTGATCACGCACTTTGGCGCTTGAAAGGCCTTTGGATATCGGATTGTAGCCGAGGATCAGATGAGCCGCTCGGAGTTGGCCGTCTGTATGCACGAATACCTCAGCTTGAAGGATCCTGTCCAACCGTCCGAAATTGACAAGATTAGGGTGACGATCCGCTGCGTGTGGATCTGTAGAGTTATCCAAATAGAAGAGGGTAAGAACAAGTAAAAAGACAAAAAATAATAGTATGTATATAATAGTATAATGGTTTTAAGGGTTCTATATAGAAGCCAAAAAACTTCACCTGGAGTCCCTTCCCTTGTTGTACAGGGGAGGCCGTCGTGCCAATTTCCTGATACGATCAGGAAGTCATTTTTTAGGCCCTTATTAGATTCAGGCAGACACTGAATTAGCCTAACTTCTAGATATCTAGATTTTAGGTAATATTCGTCTTTTTTGCTTAGGTAATGGAGGTTATAAACCCAGTTCACATCGTGGTGAGTGAGCCCTAGGTCCATCTTCTCATTTAAAGCATCTACGGAACCTAAGATCCTAAAGACATTTGGGGCGCACTGGGTGGGAGCTAATCTAAAAGCCCTAAGATAGTCCCTAGTCACAGTTCCCATGGGGATTTTCATTCCCCCTTCGATGAACGCAATCATCGGAATTACAACTTCCCCCGTTTTTCTTTTTACATAATATTCCTCCTCGTTACAGTACCTAATAGATACGGCCGAGGGGATTTTATACTTAACCTTGAACTGCTCTATTTTTTCGTTTGAATCCACCAGGGACGCAAATCTACCCATCTTTGAAAAGGGGGGGGGTGTGAAGAAAACTAAAAAGAACTACGCCGAGGATGAAAGATACAGAGAAAAAGGAAAGAGATGGGGAGGGAAAGAAACAAAAGAAACAAAGAGCTGATAAGGAGGGGAGAGAGTATTGAAGAACTTACTTGAAAAAAGAAGAAGGCACGGTCACCTCGGACAGGGTATTTGATAAAAAGAGAAGGTACGAGAAGATGGCAAGTGTGGCAGGTACGTTATAAGGTTACTGTAGTGTGAAGAATTTTGAAGGAAGTTAGTACTTATATATCAGAAGGAGTTTTGAAGCGGGCGAATTCCTGCCTCAACACAGGAATCGCTCTCAACCGTTGGATATGTGTCACATCATTGAAACGTGGGAGACATAGAGGCGCCAATAATTAATTCGGGGGCGTTTCGCATACCGAAGCATCGGGAACATGCGATGGGCAATTCAAAAGTTATTTTCCCGTCAGCAATATTGCCAAAATTATGTAGGATAAAAAGGTGTTTTAAGTCGAGATCCTATTTTCCTCCCGAGGTGAAGAAATAAAGAATCTCAAGGGGCTATTGTAAAGGCATTGGGCCCAGTAATTTATCAAGGATGGCCCAACGAAGTCTTTTGGGCTAGAAACCCAAATCCGAAGACATCAAAATGATCTTGGAGTATCTAAATGTCCAATTACATCCAAGGAGTAGATTTGTCCTCGGATTGTTAAGCCGAGGACATAGGAAGAGAAGTTTAGTGTCCCCGGGTTATGTTATAAAGAATCCTACGACTACGGGAATACACAGTACACGTGGAGGACAATAGAAAGAGTGGTGGAATATCTAAAGTAAAGCTGCTACCATAAGCCCGTACATTAAAAGCTACGTAATTGATACGGCGATTTTGCATAGATGGAAGGATGGGACTGAGCATGGAGCTTGGAACTTGGTCCACTAACCCCAGCGGGCTTTAGGGAAGAATTGATGGGACAAGTATCTGAAATCAGGATTGCAACCATGAGGTGGAAGATGATGAATAGAAGAAAAGAAGTATAAATGGAAGGGAAGACATACGAAGAAAAGGGGGAGGCTTTTTCAGGAAGAAAAAGGGCCAATAGCATATGATTGTATCCAAACTTTAGGAAACCCTATTATAAATTATCCTCGGATTGTGTCCGAAGAGGAACTTTCAGTCTTACTCTTGTAAACAATTCTTTATTTTGTGCCATTGGGCCCAAAGCCTGTTCTTTTCCTTGTCATCTAAATCATCCTTGAAATCTAGATTGTAAACCCATCCTCTACAAATTTTATTGTAAAAAAGGCCTTTCAAGCCCATTTCCTTCTAGTCATAGTTTGAGAATTTGAATTGTGTCCTTACAGTACCGATAATCTTATCACTGATTACCTTTCTAGAAAGCCTCTAGTTCTTCATACCACAATAATATCTCCACCTTTATGTGTATATCCAATAACAGATCCATCCTCATCCTCAGGCTCTTCTATTGCAGCCCCTAATGATATCCTTAATATGATAGAAACACTTCCCCCAGAAATAAAAGACCAAATAAAGACCTTGACCCTTCAAGCCAGATCCAAAAGAATCATCAAAGTCCTCCATGATTACCTCAAAGAACACCAACGTCATTTCCTTGTCATTTTCCCAGACATTGAACAACCATGGAAAACTCCATTTGCATTTTGGCTAACAAATTGGACTGTTGTACACTACCTCTACATGTGAAACTTACTCAATGAGTACTACTTGTGCCTCCATTTCGAATCAGAATTTTACTCATACATTTTTCCTCATGAAAATAAATATTTTCACAAATTCTGGTCAGCAATTTTGAAAAATGATGCTCATGATGGCCAATGGTTCAAGTATCCCAAAATCGAACACCCCCGTTTTGGTCACAAAATTACTTCTGCATCCATAGTAACCAAGCTAAGTTCCAAAAATGATGTTCGGGCAGAAAGAATCCTCCACCCTCCAGATATACATTGAGTGGCTAATGCTGATGGTACTCTTCACACACATGTGGACGTGTCTTGAATATCTTGTCACTATTCCCTCACAATGCCAGAATCTCTCAATCAGGGAATCTTCCCAGACATAGTACCAACCGACTTAGATGTTTGTAGACAGCAATGGCCACATGAAGACCATTGGGAGATGCCTAATCCTTTAATTGGCTATAATGACCCTTATTATCATAATCATGATCCAGATGCAGATGTTGATAAAGAATGGTTTCAAGGTAGAGATGGGTGGGACGACTAAAGATAGATATATAGATATATCTAAATATATATAAATTTTTTTAAAATGTCAGAAGCCACTATTGTGGACTTTTCAACAAAGCCACTAATGTGGACTTTCTTCCTTTCCCTATACTAGTTTTGCCGTATCTATTGCCTTAAGATCACAAACGTCACTATTGCATGATGTTCTTCTCCTTTTTCCACAACATATTTATCTCTTGTCAGCAACATATCCGGAAAAGAATATCTATTACACTGGCATCCTTGCTTCCAGAAGACATTTATCACTCCAATCCCAAGACCCCCACTCCTTTGGACAAATGTCAAGAACAAGCCGGCCCTTGCAACTCAAAGATTATCTTCTGAATATAAAATATTTGTGAAAAATAAACTGAGGGATATTATTAGATTCAACAAAATTTTTACAGGACTGGAAGAAATAAATTGGAAAATATATATATATATATATATATATATATATATATATATATATATATATATATATATATATATATATATATATATATATATCTTGGGAATTGAATGGGAGCCATATGTTCTATTGACACTTGCAGTTTGCTGAATTCACAGGGTATATTTGTTCCCTAAGTTCTGATGGGCTGAGGAAGCATCCCCCCACCCCTCCCCCCCCTATTTTTTCAAAATGAATCAAGTGTCTAATTAATTGTTGCATTGCGAGATGGGTCATTACTTACAAGATTTTGTGCTAGAAATCCAGCGGAAGTTACTGTGAGTTGATGTATAGGCAGAAGGAAATATTTATTTTTCTTACATGTGATGCGACTGGCCCTAACTAATTTATTGCAAATCTGTAATTGACCCCCAAAAAAGTAAGGCTTAGTTGTTGTTGTTGTTGGAATGAAAATATCAGGAGGGTGGCTTGCTTTATGTTGAAGCTGATTCATCAGGAGTAGACAACTGGAAATTGGAGCCGATTGTCGATCTTTTGAAACAAGGAGCTGTTGGGGTCATTTCGATAGACACTTTGTATGTTGCACTTCGTCCTCTCACAACCTCCTCTCTTCTTCGGTTTTGCCTCAGCTATTTCAAGGCTGCATCGAGTCTCATGGTTTAATATATTTGACAGATATTTGTGATTGGTAGGCTATGATTATGTTTCTAGAATAACTTAAGCTGTTGTGCTTGTCTGGACCCTATGATGTGCCTTATAGCTGTAATTTTAGTTGTAGTTATATGGTCAACTTAATTGTGAAGGAGATTTCCTTTTGTAATGATTCATTTTGACCTTTCAATAGTGCCATTTATTTATTTATTTTTAAATAATTAGTTATTAATTGAAGTTAATGAAAAGCATTATGTTGATATTTCTATCCTTTCTTAAATTTCCTTCACCATCTGTAATTAATAGGTCTCAAGAAAAAGTCAAAGTGCTCTAAAGTTAAAATCTTTGCTATTGACCGCTCTATCTCAACTTTTCTGATGGTTTTTAAATGATGAATCTATAGGTCTACTTGCTTCTTTTGTAACTTGGATCAGCTAAATGCCACAGTTCGTTCTAGAGTCGGAAATCCCAAAGGTATTGACACAAAACCCAATCTTAATCTTCTTTTTACAAGAATGCTTGATTTTTTTTTTTTTTATAAAAATTTTATTTACCACTTTATTGGCATACACTTTCACAACTCAAAAAATTGTGTAAAGAAAAACTATACTAATTTTATAGTGAGAAAAAGTGATAAGAATAATTGCATGCACTTTTTTTTTCGTGTGTTTGAATCTTATTGGTTTGTGAGTAGTGGAAAAAAAAAGTGGATCAATTTGGAAGTTACAGCAATCTGTATATAATTGCCAGAAAGAATAAGATAAAAATTATGATCATAGACTAACTTAGAAATAATGTGCAAAACTCTTAAAATTTTTGTGAGTTCCACTTATTAAAATAAGAAATAAAAACATTTTGAATAGATAATGTGAAATGCAATTTGCATATTATTGCAAACAAATCATTATAGATAACCAATTAACCATACATGTAGGACCATATGTATCAAATTTATTTATTTATTTTTTGCTATATTTTGTTGCAATTCGTTCATTGTTGTGCTCCTAGGTTCATTTCATCACCTAACTTGAGTTGTTCACAACTTATTTTTGCTTGGAGCTGAGCTTAGTTCGGAAAACAAATTTGGAAATTTTAGTTAGGAATAAGTTTTAGGAACTTGTAACTTGGAAAAAGTTTGGGATATTTACCTGTCCTTTAAAATCCTTCTACCATTCCCAATTAAGATATTATGCAAATAAGCCAAAACTCTAGAGAGCTTGCGGCTTCTAGGAGCAATGATTGGATTAGATTTTTCTGGGTTAGAAGGTGTTTTAACACCTTGAGTTTCCAAGTTATTCTTTTTAGTATTTGGTTTGCCTAGGGTAGCACATATCCATTGTATCTTCTACTTTGCCATTTTCTATAACTATGCTCACATTTTTTAATGAACCAAACAAGATTCTCATAAAAAGTTATCTAATCTCTAATATAGGATGAATGGCATTTTATGAAGACTTGAACTTTTTAATTTTCATTAATAATTGTGTCTTTAGAACCAAGACACTTGTATGGGACATGAAGAGCCTATGTTGTGCTACATGCTAATGGTGTTGAAATGGAGAAATATCTGATAAAATTAAATGAAGAAGCCCGACTAAATACATAGAACCATGTCAAGTCCCAAACAAAATCATAGAAAAGTCCTAACAGGCTTGATGAGCTAATATTTATATGCACTTGTTGAGTAATCTTAGTTTGTATGCACTTATTGAATGAGCAAGATGAAAAGTCCTAAATCTCTAAGATTTTCTTGTCATTCTATTCGATCCATTTATATGCACTTATTGAGTAATCTTGGTTTGTATGTGGGATGTTCCTCTGGTCCAACAATTTTCAGCTCTCCAAAAATCATCAACTGCATCACATCAATCAAGCAGCTTATAAGTTTTATGTTGGTGTTCGAGAACTTTTTGTGTACAAAGAACTACATTTGAACAACCGCATTTTTTGCAAGTGTTGAAGGATATTTTTAAACACTTTGAAACTTTGATTATAGTATTAGCTTAATTTAAGCGGTTGTTTTATTCAAAAGACCATATCTTTTTTTTGTTAATCTTATGATGATGGTTATAGACAATATTATGTATTTGATAATATAAATCTATGTTAATATAATGTTAGTTTGGAGACATTTGTGGGGATATCTAGTTACATTTGTGGTAATGTCTTCATGGAGTTAAAATTATTACAGGTTATTTGTAATAGAAATGTAGTTTTAGAACCTAAGAGGAAAAAAAAAACAAAAATTAACCTATAGCGGAGGGCAAAAACCGCCGCTAAAGGACTAAAATTATGAAATAATTGAATACCTATAGCGGAGTTTATCACCCGCCACTAAAAGGTACATAGAGTATGTTGTACATGAAGCCCTATAGCAACGCTTATTGCTCGCCGCTAAAAGGCCATTTGACCTGAATGGTAACCTCATATGGTGGAGGTTTTTAGCCCGCCGCAGTAGACCAAAAGCGCTGCTAAATGGCAGATCCATTGTGGTGTTTTTTGTTACCGCCGCAATAGAGCTATTGCAGCACTACAAGGTTGGCAGATAGAACCGCCGTAATAGCCCCGCCGAAATAGGCCAAATGGACCTTTAGCGGTGATTTTTTGGGCTTTTGCGATGGTTTTGACCCGTTGTAATAGTATAGTTTTTTTTTTTTTTGAGAAACTAGACCACAGGTTTATGAATTTATTCAAAACAAGAAACAATTACAGGTTAATGGAGATCCCTTAGAACAAGAGGGGTAATGTCTGAGGGAATCTCCTCAAGCCAAACCTGTAAACCTACATCTGATCTTACTTTCTTAGCTAGAGCATCAGCTACTGCATTACAATTTCGAGTTACATGCTTAAATCCTACCGATTGAAAACCCAAAATCAACACACGTATGTCTTCTAGTACAGCTTCAGAGGAGGCCAGTTCCCCAGAATCAGAGGTAAGTGCATTGATGATCAAGGAATCACCTTCGAAGACCACTCGAGTCAGACCAACCTTTGCCGCGAATTGCACTGCTCTGTGACAGGCAAGGGCCTCCACATCAGCTACAGATTGAGGCAGGGGAATAGGCATTGAAAGAGCTCCAATTGCTTCCCCATCACAGTCGCAGCCATTACACCAAGGCCATCAGATTTTAATGCACTGAATATGGCCGCATCAAAGTTAACCTTATAGCTTCCTAGATCAGGGGGGCGCTAGTGCTACAAAATAGTTGGAGCAGTTGGTGAGGCCTCTTCAATCTCATTCTGAGCTACAAGAAATTCCTAGAGAATACTGCCTGCCATACTACATAAATTGTGGAGAGGGTGAATCGGCTTCCCAAATAGGCTGGCATTTCGTCTATTCCATAGCAGCCAGGTGATAATTGAGAAGATCTCTAATCTCATATCATCCCGATATTGCATAAAACTGGAAAAGAGGTTGCTGAAAGTCACTGGTTGAATTGATCCTTCATGGTTGAAACAACCCAAAGACCTCTAAACACAAGAAATTTCTTTGCAGAACCAGAGAGCATGAAGAGTGTCCTCTAGATAATCTTTGCAGCCTTCACAGGTTGCTGATGTGGCAATGTGGCGACGAAGAAGGTTCACCTTAGTAGGTAAGGCATTTTGACAAGCCTTCCAAATGAAATGCTTGATTTTATTTGGAGTGCGCATCTGCCAAATTTTTTTCCAAAAACTTCTTTGTGATTCCGTGTTTGAGGGACCTACATTAGAAGCTGACTCGCAAGCAACAAGCGATTTATAAGCGCTACTGGTAGAGAAAATGCCAGATGGAGTAAGTGCCCAAGTAATTCTATCAGGGGGGAGCCTTTCACTTAGAGGAATGCCCAAAATTACTGCAGCTTCATGAGGCAAGAACAACTGATGCACCAACTCAGATTTCCATGTTGCACTAGTTTGATCAATGAGTACACTGACCTTAGCATCAGGTGCCAGCTGAAGGGTCGGAGATAAAATGGACAGGTTTGAGTGAACAGACAACCATTTATCCAATTTAATGCTCACTGATTCGCCGTTTCCAATGCGCCACACTATCCCTTTCCGGATCACATCTCTCGCACTAATAATGCTTTTTCGCGCATAAGACCCCACTCTTGAGTCTTTAGCCTCTAGAATAGGGCAATCCAGGAAAAATCTAGCCTTAAACACACGGTGACATAATGACTCTGGGTTATTAATCATACGCCAAACTTGCTTAGCCAATAGCCCGTCATTAAACTTCTCAATTTCCTTGAACCCCAAACCACCTACCTCTTTGGCCTCACACATTTTCTCCCACTTCACCCAATGTACCTTCCTATTGTCTCCGCTATATCCCCACCAAAATTTAAGAATTAAAACCTCAAATTCTTTTATAAGACCCTTCGGAAGCTTGAAACAGATCATCGTATATGTTGGGATAGCTTGGATGACCGATTTAATTAAGACTTCCCTCCCGGCTTGGGATAAGAGTTTTTCCTTCCATTCTTGGAGTTTTTTCCAAACCCTTTCCTTCAAATAAATGAAACTTTGCTTTTTAGCTCGACCCACAAGGGTAGGAAGACCCAAGTACCTTTCATATTGTCTGATAGTTGGTACCCCCAAAAGCTGTTGGATCTGAACCTGAGTGTCCTGGTGGGTATTGGAGCTAAAGAAAATATTTGTCTTATCGCGGTTAATTTTTTGACCCGAGCCTCTCTCGTAGACATCAAGGATATTCAGAATGTTTTGGCATTCCTCCTCCCTTGCACGACAGAAAAGCACACTATCGTCTACAAAGAATAAGTGTGAAATCCTTGGGCCATTTCTGCTTATAGCCACCCCATGGATGAGCTCCTCTGTTTCAGCTTTGTGGATTAGGCTTTCGAGCCCCATTGCACACATGAGGAATAAATATGGGGAAAGAGGATCTTCCTGTCTCAAGCCTCTACTTGGCTTGATGTTTCCAACAGGTTGCCCATTAAGGAGAACAGAATAAGATACAGATCTTAAGCACAACATAATAAGGCTAACCATCCTATCCCCAAGCCCTAAGTGTCGCATGGTTTTTTCCAAGAACTCCCATTCTACACGGTCATAGGCTTTGCTTATGTCCAATTTGAAAGCCATATATCCCATCTTCCCTTGTGTCTTACGTTTAAGATAATGCAAAGTTTCAAAGGCCACAAGAATAATATCAAATATGAGTCTCCCCGATAAAAATGCACTCTGGGATTCAGGGATAGCTTGAGCTAGGAATTTTTTCAAATGATTTACCACAACTTTGGCTATGAGTTTATAAATGACATTACACAAGCTTATTGGCCAAAAGGCAGCCACTTTTCTTGGGTTTTTAATTTTTGGAATCAATGTGATAAAGGTGGTATTAAGGGGTTCATGCATAACACCAGTGTTAAGAGCTTTGAGAACAAATGCAGTTACATCGTCACCCACAATATGTCAGAAAGACTTATAAAAAATGAGAGACATACTGTTGGGACCCGGAGCCGTGAGGGGTGCCATTTGTTTGAGTGCATACTGGACCTCCAGTGCTTGAAAGTCACGGTCTAAGAAGCTTGCTGCATCCTCGGTCAAGGCTGGTTGGATGCCATTTAAAATTTCCTCAAACCCTATTGGATCAGAGAATGTAAAGATGGAATTAAAATACTGCTCAAGCACCCTACCCATCCGAGTTTCATCAACTTCCCACAGCCCTGACTCATCCTCCAATCCCTCTATAAAATTGCGGCGGTTTCATTGAGTGGCACGGCAGTGGAACTCTAAATCAAGGTCTGCACAAAGCACTTCAGCTCGCCTCTGAATATTACTGCTTGGCTCATACTAGGAGGGATTGATCATTAAAAATAACTAAACTTATAATCTGGCAGCCACCGTTTGTCATAGTCAACACAGATGGAAGTATACAAGCTATTCCAAGATTACCGTTTGGGGGGGCGAGGGGCAGTTATTATTGATAACCAAGGTAGATGGATCATAGGGTAGTCTATGCACATTGGAATATTTCAACTCATAACTGTGCTGAATTGTGGGTAGTTAGACAGAGATTGCATCTTGCATGGGGACTAGGATTTAAATTTATAACTTTAGATATTGATTTTGAACTGAATAAGTTGACTAACATCAAATGCTGTAATGGCTTTATTGCAAGACCCTCTTGGATTGAGAGTGGACCCGCCTTCTACCTCACGTCTTTCGTGAAGCAAATAGTATTGCAGATGAACTTGCCAAGAGAGGAAAGAAGCGAAGGAGCAGACTTGCAGAATACAACCACTGTCATCTTTTTGTAACTAGCTCTTATATATGTGATCTTTTGCAACTAGGCACTCGCAGATAGTGCTCGATGTGATATTTTGTAACTAGACATCCTATACGGATGTCACATGGACAAAGTTGATGTACTTGCTTTCTAATAAATAAACATTTCCTCTCTTTTATTAAAAAAAAAGTCTCTTAACATGAGTGAACATAAAGTAAATGCTAGTGTATATTACCAGATGAATGTTGTAGTTGCCTTAACAATTATAATGAAGGATATAAGGACATTATATTATTGTCAATTAAATTGCATGAAATATGTTAGAACACCAAAGTTTTCAGTTAGTTAATATTTTTTTTGTGTGTTTTTGTATTTTTTAGAAAGAATTTAAATGCACACTTGATGACATATACCATTATGAGTGGTAGAGAAAAAATGGTAAATTTCTATGTAATTAATGATTCATTAATCACAATCACATACATCATCGACGTATCATCACGTTGTAACAAAACTAGATGACATGTTCAAGTCATTTAATCGGTTGACTCAACTGGTTTGTAGGTACATTACAAAGAACCATCATTGAAGATGATGCAAAGTGCAATGCTTATAATATATATAATTTTTACAATGAGAGAGAGAGAGAGAGAGAGAGAGAGGGGGGGGGGGGGGGGGGCGGGGGAATAAGAATACATGTTCTCCACTATAGAAGAATTAGACAATGTCACTGACAGTGAAATAAAAAGGCTTTTTGACATAAAATGAACTATCCCTTAGCACATATGGATAAAGTGCTTTTCTTAAGTTTAGTATTTTTAAAATTAAAAAAATAAATAAATAAAAAATAATAATTAAGAAGGTATAGTGAACAAGAAGTTCGGCTAAATCAGTCTGAAGTATACTCTCACGATCTGATGGGACTTCTTCCTTCCAAACAAGCAAATCATTAGAGAATAGAGCTCACCTAGCAACGGAATGAACGACTGAGTTTCCTTGTCTTTGAAGTTTGAACATATATCCTGGAACTGAAATGCAATGAACAAATTGAATGTTTTTTCTTGTAAAATCATTAAAGAATGTTTTCATTGAGTTCCTGAAAACAACTTGGTGCTAAATTTTGAGTTCAAGTGATGAATTCACGTGCGTTACCAAAAGTTCCAAAAAGAATGATAATGTCTGACGACTAATGATCAGCAACAATAATTATATTGAACTATCAAGAGCAAGTACAACTAATTTAGATTATTATCTTCTTGTTTTTTATCAATTTAGACTACTATCTGGGAACCCAATCAAATTACATTCACATATAGACGTAAATACTAAATGGGCCATGGATGGAATTGGACCAAAGAGACGGAAAACCAAACATGGGAAATTTTTCTGTAACATTATATATGATCAAAATCAAATAAATTGTCTGCCCAAAAAAACGCACAAGCATACAAAGTATATGACAGATTGAAATTGAGATGCAGTACAGGAATGAATTTCTTTACCATTATGATATCTAATCTTTTCTTCTTTCAGTAATTTTATTATGTTCTTCTCCTTGACATAGATGTAGGATTCCCATCAAACAATTCTTCAATCAAAGTCTCAATATCTTCTGGCTGGTACTTTATATACTTCTCAGCCTGTCTGCCTGGATCCAAAAATTGCTTGAACCTCCCTAAGAATGAACGGTAAGCCGGAATCATCACCGCCGATATTGAAACCCGAAGCTCTGACTGAAGCTGCTCATCGCTCACCACCCAAGTGCTCTGCGTCTTGTGTATTTCATCGAACATAGCATTGAAATTCTTAAACCTCTCCTTCAACACAGGCTTTGAAACCTTGCCGTATGAAGACCCACTTGTGGTTTGAAGTCCCTCATGGCTTAGACATTGCAAAACCTTACTCCATGTTTCTCTCTGATAACTCTTGTGGTAATGCCTCAGCTCCGAAGACCTCCTCCTACGCCACCTATCGCCCATCAATTCATGAATCTCCGCCGACCCTTTGATCTTCTGTAGAATGTATCTCCCATTGTTCATCAAAAAAATGTTTTGCAATGCGAGGTCCCTGTACAGCTTTGATTTCATATCAAGGTTCGCGTCCAACAGCTCCATAATTGTCATCAATTGTTCAGAAAATGGTGTCGTTTTCGGCGAACCATCATCGGATACGTCTCCATCATGATCATCGACATCAATTTGTTGCTCATCCTTGGGTTTATCGATCATTAGGTGCTGTTGAAACACCTGTTTCAACGTGTCCTTGTATTCACAAGCGTACTTGAGGTAATTCATCACGTAACGCGTCAATGGGTGCACTGCACCACTGGGCACCGGGGTTCTTGCATGGTTGTCACTCTTGATTGAGTTTTCAAGATCACAGAAAATGCTAACCGCGGCTTCGCCAAGCCAGGTCATGGTCTCGGATGCCTCGGACATCAATCCCTGCGCGCAATCTCCCTGGCACAATTCATCAATGGCTGGAATTAGATCGCGCAGAGTCTCGTACATGTCGAGGATCTTGAACAACTTCTCAGCCGATCTCTTCGTTAACACAACGGCTTCTGCGAAATTAAGAAGCTGTAAAACAACAGTGTGTGCTAGATTGGTGAATAGGCTCTGTGATATTAGGGGATAGTCAGTTAAAATAGTGTCACAAAGGTTTTTCTCTTTGGAGAAAAAATTAGTGTAACATTGCTTGACCACGTTGATCCACAAAGCAATTTCTCCTTCCAGTGATTCCCATTGCATTCTTTGTATGTCGTCGATGCTAATATACTCATATCCTAGCTTGCTCAATGTCCCTTTAAACGCGGTCTGCCTTAGAATGCTATAAACCATGCAACATTCATTTTCGTACCCTGCCAAAACCATTGCCGTGGCAATCTTTTTCATGTGGTAAATGGTTTCCTGGGAAAATCCTGGGAATTCGTCTTCCTTGTTTGATTCAAGCTCGGGTTGGAGGACACACCGATCGCTTTCTTGATGCGAATAATTGAACGAGGTCTGCTTCCATGTCTTCTGATGAGATTTTTGTTCCACAACGATGGATTTTGTTCCTTCAAGCAAGTGACGAAACTCTTCCCCCAAAAACGACATCGCTTGTTGTAACACGATGCTCGTTCGGTTTAGAGAAGATGACAACGCCGAGCTCGATGGGAATTCGCCAAGCTCAATCGACAGCTTCGAAATCCGATTCACGGCTTCCATAAGCGACGTGTCGTATTCAGGATCTCGACCAAACTTTGCCTCCGAAGCTTTGCTGGCATTAACGTAGTTGTTGATCATGCCTTCCACCATTTCCGACAATAACTCAACGGATTTCGGAACTTCTGAGGGTGGGTTCGATTTGTCTTCGGCATTGATTAAGGCCTCCAAGAACCGATCAACCTCGTCCAGAATCTGTGTATGGCTCAAATCTGGATCCGAGGTTGTGCCCTCCACAACTTCGTTTTCTTCGCTTCCCGCAGGTTGTTCATCGCCCGATTTCGAAGACACATTATCGTTATCCTCAACATTTTCCGGATGAGGGTCTTTCTCCATGATTTCTGATTAGCTTTTCTTTTTTTTCTTTTTTCTTTTTTGTGTGTGTGTCAAAAGAGAAAATGGATTTTGGGTTTTAGAGAATTGGATAGACTCGAAGAATCATATCGAAAAAGAAGGAGAATTCTTCGTCATAATTCTTTGTTTATTTATTAATTTTATATCTAAAATTATTGACAAACTCATTGATTTTTTTTTTTTTTTACTACAATTTGGCTGGAGAGAAATAAAATGAAAGGGTGTAAGGACGTGGTGGAGTTTTAAGAATTGAGCTGGTTGGTAAATTGGTTAGTTGAATGTTGACCCAGTATGAGAAGGTCACCTCACGTTTGTGCTCCCCACGACGTTACTTTGTCTTAATTTAGGTTATTCTTTTATGTGTGTCTGCGCTGTGAGCCAGTGACCATGAGTCATTGAGTGCCACCCATGATGTTGAGGTGCTACGAATTTGGCAAAAAAACTTGTATATTGGATCAGAATTGTCACCTTCGTAGAATACAGGATTTGTGATTGATTGCCGCTCATTGTGATCCCACATGTTCTGTTTATTAATTATTATTGATTATTGTAGATCACTAGAGATCTTATGTACTATGAAATTTCTACAACCTAAAAATGTATCAAGAAAAAATAGTATTTTTACTCCAAAGATAACATTTTTTATCGTTTATAATGATCTATATTAATCAACCTTCTTTGCAATTTTTTCTTTTGTTTGTTCGAGAAACAAGCTATTATTTTAGTTTCTTTTGTCAGAAAAAGTTAAAAAAATTAAAAAGAAAGAAATTAAAAAAAATAAGGTGAAGAGCAAGGTAAATGGGACGTTTTTGGTAGTCCATTTAAAAATACTTTTCTTAATTTAAAATAAAAATTGGTGTGTCTTATAAAAAAAATGTTTGTTTGGCATAAGGTGTTTTACGAAACATAAATTTAAAATATAGTCTCAAGAGATTTTAAATTCAATAAAGAATTAGTGTAAAACATTTGTTTCACCCTTCAATACCAGCATACTACATCGGCATTTCACAAATTAATAAATTCAAAATTCCACACACAATACATCATCCTTCTTAATGTTGAATTTTGATGATATTGGTTGATATTTGATATGATCATGCATCTAATATGATTAACATGCATACTAGGATTATATTTTCTTTTAATGATTTAAACTGCATGATGAACACAATTTTGTCTCCATCATGTATAGCATAATTGGATGCTTAACTATTAATTTCTCCAAAACCGATATTCAGATTAGATGGAATTGATGGTTAACACTTTCCATTTTTATAACCTAGCCTCAAAATTAGATTTTGGGTTCGTTTATTTGATTCTTATCAATTTAATTTGATTTTCTTAATTGTAACTAGTAAAAAAAGTAGTACAATCTTGTTATTTTTAGTTTGTAATTACGAAATAAAGCCTTGTAATCTTTCTTTTCTAAATTGTATCTAGGATCAAAGTCATAAGTCATGTAATTTGGATCATCTCAATAATGTAATTTCAAAGTTGTTCAATAAAAATATATTTCATGAGGTTTTCTTAATTTTTTATTGTTCTTTAATTAAATTAACTAGTGACTCCATTAAAAAACCTTCAATCTAGGAGGTAAAACATTGTTATTTGAGTAACCATTTTGAGAGTTCAACCATCTTCCTTGAAGAAATAGATCCTCACAGCCAATGGCAAAGTCATGTTGGGACTAGGGGAGCTATAGTCCCCCAAATATTTTGAGAAGAGTCTAGTAGATATACTCATGTATGAGTTATCACAGTCACTTTTAATTTTTTTTTTTTTTTTTTTTTTTAAGAATACATATGCTGCTAGCTCCAAAAAACGTTCTATAGCCGCGTTTTAAAAACGTGGCTATAGCTCAGAAAAACGTGGCTATAGCCTGATTTGGCCTACAGCTACGTTTTTTTAGGCCGCGTTTTCATCCATGGCCTCAAATCTGTAACTATAGGCCTGAGGGGTCTATGGCCAAATTTTTTCAAACGTGGCTATAGGACATACTCTAGCCACATTTTTTAAACGTGGCTATAAATCCTCAGCCTACAGCCGCATTTAAAAAACGCGGCTATAGACCCTTATATTTTTTTTTTTTTAATTTTGATTACCAAAAATTAATTTTTGGTAATCAAAATTTTTTTTAAAAAATTTTAATTTTAATTTTTAAAATTAATGCGTTCAAACTTTAAAATTTTAATTTTAATTAAATTAAGAAATTCAAAACAACAATACAAACCTAGCAAATTCAAATTCAGACAAAAACCCAGAAAATTTCAAAATTAATCAAACACAACATGCCCACAATACAAACACAACATGCTCTAAAATACAAGAAAATAGTGCAAGAACACAAACAGAACATCTCCTTCAACAAAAGTACAAGCTCAAAAATACAAAAAGAGTACATACGCTCAAAGCCAAAATTAATCAAAACATAATCAAACAAAAGAAAATAATTTTTGGCCATGGGTTAGAGAAAAATAAAGCAAACAGAGATAATTTTTTGAGGCACTTTAGCTTCATTGATTTAAAATCTTCAAGTCTATAGCAAAGAGAGACTCAATCTTCAGATCTACTGCAAAGAGAGACAAAGTTAAAGGGAATAAAAATGAACAAAACTCAAAGAACAATGAACAAAACCTCATATTTTCACAAACCTATTCATACAGCATCAGTGGGAAAAAGGGATTAACAGTGTGGGTCAGCACTTTTTGGATCTCCAACAACATAGATTGATGATAGCATGCACATATGAGAAAGAGATTGAGAGAGTTGTAAGATTAATATGAGAGCTTTTTCATTTTTGTTTTTTGAATGACTGAGAGAACTGCTATTTTTTTGTTTTGACGAGAGGGAGTGTTTGAGATTTCATTTTGAAATCTTCAGTTTTTTTTTTTTTTTTTTGGGAATATTTTGGAATATGCCATAGAATATTCTAGGAATATTCTATGGCATATTCCATTTTTTGTTTTCGTGGAAGTCGACCCATTTGGCTGGACCTATAGCCACGTTTTTAAAAACGTGGCTATAGGTCCTCCTTTAAAAAATATAAATTTGGCTAGACCTATAGCCATGTTTTTAACCGTGACTATAGACTTAACCTATAGCCGCGTTTTAAAAACGTGGCTAAAACTACTTACAAACGTGGCTATAGACTTAACTCATAGCCGCGTTTTAAAAACGTGGCTATAGGTTAAGTCTATAGCTGCATTTCTTAAAAACGTGGCTATAGGATAGCTATAGCCGCAGTTTTGCAAACGCGGCTAAAAAAAACGTGGTTATAGACCCGCGTGTTTTGTAGTGTCCCATTCCCCTAATTAATTTTTTTTTCTTTAATGGTAAATTTATATATCACTAATTTTAAATAATTGGATATTCATAAGCTTTTGATGAACACATGGTTATTATAGCAATTCTCAACAAATAAAAGGGGAAAAACAGATTTATAATTTTCCTCCTTCCTCGTTAAAAAACCTTTTGTGGCTTACTTGAAAGTGTAGGAGGCTGTGATTTGCTGCAACAATTTTCATAGCAATGTTCATCTTTTTCTATATCCTCAAAAAATCACAACACCATGCAGTCGCATGTTGCTATTTGCTCCACTAGATTCTAGATGCAAATTTGCATATGGGTAGGCAAATAAGCCACACACGCGATGGCGGCACCGACCACAGTGACACTTTGACTCTCTTTCTCTCTCTTCTGATTTGCCTCTTTTTTTTTTTCTTTTTTTTCTTTTTTTAACTTCAATCGTTTATGAATCAAACAACTGGTCTGATTTGCTGATTTGCTCGGTTCCTCCAAGATTTGCAAATTACCAGGCCGAAAATGGGCAAATGCACATTTCACAAAAAAAAAAAGGCAAATGCCCAATTTCCTAAACTAATTAGGAAAATGCCCTTTTTTGAAACTCGATTTTCTCAAAATCGAGTTTAAAAAAAAAATTTTGGAGCCTTATAATGACGTTTTAAGGAGCCTATAGTGACTTTTTTTCATAGAGCCCGAGTTACAAAACGCCACTATAGGTCTTTAAAAACGTCACTATAGGCTCCTTAAAACGTCGCTATAAGGCTAAACTCAATTTTGAAAAAAATGAGTTTCAAAAAAGGTGCATTTTTCTAATTAATTTGGGAAGGAGGGCATAATACTTTTTTTTTTTTTTTTTGCACGAAATGGGCATTTGCTTATTTTGGCCAATTACCAGCAGGTCCACCAGTACCGTATAATATTTGAATTCTTCAAAAGCAAAAGTAGAATCCCTAGGTATGACTTTTCTTTTATTCTTTATTTGTTATTAAATTGATAAATATATTCTATAACATAAAAAATATAATAGAATATCACTAAATTGATAAAAATATACTATAATATATCATATACTAATTTATACGTACATAAAATAGTCGCTACATTGCACTGGTTTATATCATATTTGAACTATTCCCCTATTTTTAGTGAGGGAATTAATATTTTGGATGACATTTTTAATAAAATTGTTCTTCAATTTGTGGACCCTATAGTGGTTTGAAAAATAAAAGGCAAAAAGAAGAAGCATTCCACTACGAATAAATACATTGTATAGAATGAAATGGTAATGAAAAAAGAGGCCTAACTAATTTTGCTGTTAAACACTCTATGTCTCCAATAGCACATATGAATCCATGTCTAGACATTTTTAATGCAAAAAATTCCTTCACTTTTGCTTACCATGAGATGGCTAGCGAAAGAATATATTCATGTTAGTCATGAGCAGCACATGAAAATGCCAATATGAGTAGTGCAGTCAATGTGATTCAAAGAATGGAGATGTTATAAATTAGGAGTTTCTTGTTTTTAATTATTATTGTGTTAACCTGAAAGAACATATTTTTTATTAGAGATAAAAATCTCATTTTAATATAATCTAAGTGTATGTGTGTGAAGTTTTTTCTTAAAAACTTGAACCTCGTCCTTACTCTCACACTTGTGGAGTGACCATCATGCCAAGAGTACTCAATAGTCAACCTAAAAGAACATACTTTAAGCCTATTTATCATGTGAATATCTCAAACACAAAGGATCATGAAAGTGATGATCTGAAACAGCACAATTGTGGAAGAGAAAGATGTGCAAGGTTTGCTTGAAGTCAGCTGAACATACCATTTCTATTATAAATCTCCACTACATCTTACATGAAATTCAACTTAAATAAAAGTAGCCAAAACACACAAAAATTTACAATCTATAATGCAAATGCAACCCACACACACAATGGCACAGTAAAATTATAACTGCAACAAGAACAGGAGTTAATCAGCATTAGCACCCTTCATTCAGACTCTTCTCAACCAAAACCTCAGAATACATATGACAATTCTTGAATTCAGATTTGTAAGTACTTTGTACAAAAGAAAAGAGAGGTGGCTACAGTCATAAAGCATGGACAAAACTTGTATTAGAAACATGTTTGACACAGACAACTTGAATGTGCTGGAAAAAGGGGAAAATATTAAAGGGATCTCAACAGGTTTACAGGTTAATTTAAAAAATTAAAATGATCAAAGATAAATAAAGCCAAAAGGCGTAAAACAATGAAAGATTTAAATATTAATATTTCAATTTTCTGTATGTTTTTGGTGGTATATCACAATATCCATATCGCAATCATTGTAGAACAATAAGTATCATACTCTTTAATCAAAAGGTATAAGAAAACGTTGTAAAGGTTAAAGTGAACAACAATCTGGTTTAATTTGGATCGATATAAACAATTTACTGCATAAAGAGTATTAATGAAGAAAAATTATCACATTATCTTGAGTGATTATAAATGTCAGTTAGTTTTAGATATTGCAGAGTGATTATATCCTGACCTTTGTAGTTGAGTCAATTAGGTACCTAAGATCATCTAAATCTCAATATAAAAAATGTCTAAAAACCTACGAATATGACTTCATCTATACATAAATCAACAATAAAAACCTTTAATTTCAATACTTAGCAGGAATCAGTCAAACCCATAAAAGTGAAGCGTTTAAATAAGATTTTTTTGTTAGATATATTTCAATAATTTACTTTTGTGATAAAGTAAAAGGAAAAATATACAGATCTAAGAATAAGCAATAACACAAATAGATTTGATAGGCAAAAATAATAAACAAATACTGAATATATATAAGAAGAAATCTGCAAATAATTAAAAACTCACAAACCAAATGCGTGAAGGATGAATGATTCAGATCAAGTCTTGTGTTTGACACAATCTCCTTAAAGCAGATTTCGCCCCTCACACAATCACTGTGGTACGTTGAGACTCACGAACGTCTGCCTCCTAGATAAAATTATCTACAGCACGAAAACGAAGCATACAAGGTCGTGCTCTGCGAACTACTCAATGTCTCTTTCTCTCTCTTTGAGACAAATGAAATGCACAAAATATTTTCATTGGGAGAGATTTTTCCCTAAAAGTAGTTTTTATGAATGAGGGACTATGAAAAATTATGCATTACTGAACAGACAACCTGTCTCAGTAATAACTGCTGTGCACAAATTAACTGACTCAAAAATTAAAATAATACAATATTATTATTTGGACAAGTAAGTCCAATCCACATATGCCAAAAGCCCAACCCAATATCCAACTCATGAGCATATAAACTCATATATTATTTCTTTCATTTCCTATATAGGACTCAGGATTTTTACCACTTTTAATAACATCTTCAAATGAACATAGAAAACATCAATTTCTTATTCACTCCATACTAGTTTTTCAACATTTTTACATTCAAACTTTTTCTCAATAATCAAACAAATACTAAAGCCAAAAGTATATAAACCCAATTTATATAAAAAGGACAGCAAAGCCAATTAAGAAGAAGAAGAAGAAGAAGAAGTTGTTGAAGAGGCGTCTATTTTTTGGGTCTTTGGGTTGTTCAAACTTCAAAGTTTTTCGCGTAGGGACTTCAGGGTCTGAGTGTGGGAGTAGGATTGGCTTGGCAATGGCATTGAGGCATCGTTCAAGTGGGAATTATCTTCTGCATTGGCGTTTTGGGAGTCTTAGTTCTGTGCTCGCAGGAGTAAATTTCAAGAATCAAGAGAAAGAGGAGAGAATCAAAAAGAAAGGAAGTCGAGATTGAAAGAGGGAGAGTCGGGAGAGATGTTTGGTTTTTCAGGAGAGCCATTTTGTTTTCTTTTTTTAAATAATAAAACATTAATAATAATAATTATATATATATATTGCTGATGTAGAAATTTGTGAGAGCAACAAAACTGATGTGGTAAGCTCTCATAAAGTCAACAAAAAGTTAAAGAACTTAGTTATATAGTTTTTAGAGATAATATAATATGTAATTGCCTTATTGGTTCTTTGATTTTTTTTTTTTTTTGGGTGCATGCAATGAAATTTGAATGATGGATTGTCTACTTTTTAGTAATAATTTTTTGGGTAAACTACGTATTTGGTCCCTATCCTATACACCATATTTCAATTTGATCCCTAACATTTTAATTGTGTCAATTTGATCTCTAACCTTTCTTTACCGTATCAATTTAATCCTTACAGTTATCTTTTGAATGAAAATTAATGACATGTCTAATGGCCAAAATAAAAAATTAGCTTCTGTTGATGTGATAATAAACTAAAATTTTTATTTTGGCTATTTGCTATGTAAACAATTTTCATCTAATATATAATGGCAAAGACTAAATTGACACGAAATTAAAAGGTTATGGACTAAATTGACATAATTGAATGGTTAATGACTAAATTGACACAATTGAAAGGTTAAGGACCAAATTGAAATATAGTGTAAAGGCTAGGGACTAAATATGTAGTTTATCCTAATTTTATTTATTTATTTTTTTTAATCTTAAGAACCATAATTAATGGGTAAGTTCAAAACTACTCATTCATTCTTCAAGGAAAGAAAGAAGGTATTTCAGAAAATAATACCTTTTGCTTGAGAACTTCTATTCTAATTCAATAATTAAAGACTTTAGCTCTCTAAAAGAGTGTAGGTTACAATTTTGAATAAAAATACTTAACTTTAATATTATTGTTTGTTTTTGGACTTTTATAAAGTATAGATAGCAAATATTTTTGTCAGTCTTGTCTCATGATCGTTTACATTTCATGAATACACTTTTTGTAGTACATATTGAGTTATAAAATACTTAACTTGTATATTTCTTTTGAGAAGAACTTAACTTGTATATTGAATTGTGTTGACTTTAAAATACTATTTTAGACTATTGTACATACATCATAGATATAATTAATACATACTGTAAAAAAAAAATTAATTATCTCATCTTTTTTATTCGCCCCCCCCCCCCCCCCCCCCACCCCCCGCGCGTAGATCAATTTATGACTCTACCACTCCTCACACTTGTCAAGTGCATAGGATGTTGATCAAATGTAAACCTATTACATACTAGCTCATAAGAGGTTCAATGAGACTGGAGATAACAGGCCAAGCCTCTTTCATCAATCTTGAACTGCTAAAGCTTACTAAACATACTCTTAGACCCTCCAAACCAAGAATTCTTGGGTTTCCTATAAAGATTGATGAGCTTAGCTTACGAATTTGTGGTTTTGTGATGCTTTTTCTTTGGAAAAGTCATGTGTAGATGAGAAAAATAGCAAGTGTTAGGTCCTTTAGGAGTTTCAGACATAGCTCCTCCAAGCTTTGATGAGCTTAGCTTACGATATATTTCGGATACCGGTCAATACCGGTATACCGTTTTGGGTTTATCGCTATTTTATATATATATATATATATATTATATATACACACACCAAAATCTCTAGAACCATGTTTATAAGCATATAATATTTCACTTATATTATAGTAAATATAAAAATTTATCATAAAACATTACCTCAATTCAGAACAAATTATTCATAGTTTTAGACTTTAGTATCAATTAAAAGGGAAAAAAAAAACACAATATAAAAAATAGAAAGCTTAGTTGTTTATTGCATACTAAGAAAACAAATAATACTAATAAGTTAATGTAAATAAATTACTATTATGCCCTTATAAAAATTCAAAAATTACAAAACTAAAATTAAAAAAAAAATCTTTTTTTTTGTACCGGCCGGTACGCTTGGTACCGGCCAGTATTGTTCGAAATTGGCCAGTATGGCCGGTATGGCCGGTATTTTTTTCGGTACAAAATATAAGTGTACCGATATCGGCCAGTACCAGTACCGGTGCACTGGCCGGTACGGCCGTTACCGGTACGGTATTGACCACCCTGGTCTAAACTCTAATACAAATAGGGCTGCTTTTTGCTTTCACAGTTTGTTGAAAAGTTATGAAAAAACAAAACAAAACAAAACAAAACAAGAAACAAAAGATTGATATTGTCTTTTGCCATGAACTTGCAGCAAGAGACTTTTTAGTGAAAGTGGGTTATTTATATCGTTCTTTTTATCCTATAGTGCAACAGATTTTAATTTTAATCTCTTATTGCTGAATATTTTTTAAAAAATGGTCTCCAATGTGGATTCATCGACTCCACGCCATGTAATGGTAAGGGTAATACTAAATCTACCACTAGAGCTTTAATGAAGTTATTGTTTATTTGGTTAGCTTTTATGGTTGGTTGGATGATTGAAAAAGTGAGAGGATAGAAAATTGAGAAAGGATAGAAAATATTTAGTTTTTTCTCATATGTGTTTGGTTGGGAGGGTAGAAAAGTGGAGGAATGAAAAACTCTTTTATTTGGTTGATAAGAAAAATGTGAGGATAGAAAATAGAGTTTGTATAAATTAACCATTATGTCAAACTTAAGTAAAACAAAAAATAATAATATATTATATTTTTATTAAAAAATTATGTATGAACGATTACTTCTTTAAAAAAAAATCTAAAAAAATAAAATAAAAAAGAGGATAAGAAGTTTAAGAACTCAAAACTATTTTTCAAAAATAGAAAAACCAAAAAAATTGAGAAAATAAAGGGCAAACACAAAAGAAAGGAATTTAAAAAAAAAAATGGAAGAAAAGAAAGATAAGGACCAAGCTGACCAGCATACAACTCCCATAAGATGTCAACTTTGTGGGGCTAAATGTATAATTCAAAAGGCAAGTCCCTCTTTTCTCTCTTTTCTTCTCAATTCTTCTTCCAAATCAGAAGGATAAAAATTTGTGGGCCCAAATATATATATTTTCCCTTTGATTTATATTCTTTGTGTTTTTTCTCTTGAACCAAACAAGAAAAAACATTATTTTCTCTCCTGTTTTTCTTTCTCCTTTTTTTCATCCCTCCTATTATCACTCCAAAACGAAGCCTTAGTGGGCTTAGACGCTATTGCTCTTTTTCTCTCTTTTATTCTTCTGTATCCCATTTCCCCCCTTTTTTTACCGAGTGGGATAGGCTTTCCCCTTTTTGTGCTTGAAATGGAGTTCGGCCTATGAAACCTTAATGGCTTGAATGACCTATTTAATTTTTGGATGGACCAGTTAATCATTTGGGTGTCCATTTTGCCTGGGACGGATTTTTGGGTTTTGACAAGGTTTTATAGATTTTTCAGGCCTCCAAGCCTAGTCCCTGTACCAAGGATATTTGGGCTTTTATGCCTGCCCAATGTCATGACTAGATTTTGGGCTTCCCGCCCATCCCACGTAGTGAACAATTTAGGCCAATATTTTAGAAAATTGGTATTCCTTTGGACAAATGGCCAACTGGTGTAGACCGAGGAATGCATTTTGGGCTTTCTGTGTTTTATAGGCATTTTATGGACTATTTTTTTTGGATACAGGGCCTTTTGTAGACTTGGTCCATGATTCCAAATTGCATTATATTAAGGTCAAGCCACACCACATGGTTTATGAAAAATAAAATAACCTGAACAACACCATCATGATTTACATGATAAGATCTACATGGGCGAAGCAGCAGGCCTTTTTTTTTGTTGTAACCTAAGCGTGAAGCATATTCCATCAGTTGTTCAATAAATAAATATAAACTTGTTGCAATGTTTGCCAATGGAGATTTTGTAGACGTGCATTACAACCAATTAGAATACCTTTCTTCTAGAAAGGTTTATGTAGTGCACCAAGTGAGATCACGATAATAATTGAGGCAATATATAATCCAAACTCTTATTCAGTCATATCATAGGACATAGATGCCTTCTGTGTGATGCCATAGGAGGCACTATCACATACAATGTCATGAAATGAAGAATTCGGCAGACAAATATTAATTTATATATGATTGTACATGCATGTATATACCATATACATACCTATGATATCTTTTTGTTGGTGCAAACACAATGATACTTACTTGGATTAGGTTTGAATGAGTCTATTTATAGGCTCAATAGTCCTTACGAATTTACTACCCAAATTACTCAGATTAATTAGGTTCATTATTCTGATGTAGTGGATGTTACAAGATTAATTGTTGAATATTAATTTGATGGGCTGGAGTTACACAATTAATGGTGAGATAAGGAGTTATTGAAGAATGAAAATGCCCAAACGGATAGTCTATTAAGTGGGTTAATGGCTCTTCATTTTTCCATAATAAAAATGGAGTATTAATTTGGGTCATTTATTCGCCAACGGATATAGTAATTATTCTGAATGAGCTGTCAAATAGGAGGATCCAAGAGGCTAATTCATTTCCATTTTTGATACCTCTACCCTTCATCTCCCTTTGTGCACGTATCTAGCCCAATATCTAAGACAATTCATGTTAGCCCATTAATCACTACAATTAAAAAGAATAAAATAGTCTCTCTCATTTTCAATGTGGAATTAAACATTTTCACTAACTCCTCATCTTCCATATTCACTCCCATATCTTTACATTTATGCTGTAACATTTATTTATTTTAATTATTTAATATTAAAATGCTCCAACATCTTGCTTCTAGATCTAGGTACTTAATTTAGTAGTCTTTTTTTTTTTTTTTTAATATCCTAGACCGATGCTTTTTTTCTTGCCTAGATAAATAGAATTCAAGCATATGGTGCATGATTTTGCTCTTAATTATCAAGTTAAAACATTAATTCATTTTCAGTAAAGGTATTATCCGAACCAACTCTTTATTTGACAGTAAAATACTTTACGAGTTAATTAAACATTAGTTAAGTGTCTTTAATCTGACACCAAAGATTGATTAAGTAAAAAGCTTTTTTTAATAAAGAAAAAAAATGGGATACAGTAGTTAACAATACAATACTCACAATGTTGTCAGGGAGACTTTATTAAATATAATTATAACCCATATCACATTAAAATGCCTTTAAGCACTAGAGTTTTCATCAGTCACCAAGACTGAGAAACATATTGTGCAAATGACATTGGACCTAAAATCCACCATCTAGAGTACTAGTGGACATACATAATTTATTTATTTCTATGGTAGAAGACATATAAAATTTTGGTTGTTTGGTACTACGTCTGGCCTACGCATCATAAAAATTGCAAATAGATTGGTACAGCATTCGGTGCAATCGTCTAAAGTCAGCAGGGAGATTTTATGAGTCATTCACCAATTCTGTAGGCCTTAAAGTCATTAATTAATAAAGACAGCTTTTTCTCACGATAACAATATAACACGGTGTTCATTTCCTTTTGCTATTTATTTTTATTTTTTAGAAATCAAAAAAAAAAATTCCTTTTTAAATATGGGTCATTATTCATTACCGCGTGCCCTTGTAAAAAATATATGTCCAAGGCACAGATTAATAAATTATAATTATCAATTTCATTTTTTGTGTTTTGCTCTAAACTTCATAAATTACTACTTATCGTAAATATTTTTTTCTTTTCTTCTAAAATCATTAAGGTTTAAGATGAAAAAAAAAAAAAAAAAATTCAAATGCATGAAAAATTGTAATTGGCGAAACATTAAATGTGGAACAAAAGTTTCAATTCAAAGCGATGAAACTAGTCAAGCGTGAAACCGTGTTACATTCCATCAGTCGGTAGGATTGTAAGAAGGGTCATATATAGGACGTTCAAAGACTGAATGTGAATGTAAAATTCCTTGATTGCTTTGAATTCGAATTTCCTTGATTGCCTTCTGGTCCTTCCCAAAGAAAATAAAAAGAATTTCCTTGATTGCTGATTTCAGGTCATGGCATTTATGGTAGGTTTGGCCTATGTAGAAAATTTTGAACCGTGGATCCCACATACGATGAGTAGGTCACTTCATAGAACCATTCTGTAAGGTGATATTTCCATGCATTGGTGGTAGAATTTGTTAGGTAAAAGTCCAATTTTTATTTTAAGAACAACGAAAAACAATTTTCTTCTCACCTAGAAAATTGTTTCATTAGATTCAGAGCTACATAGAGGCGTGGAGGGGTCATTGCCCCAAAACTTTCCAATAATTCAAATAATATCTTTGCATTTAGTTAAATTTTGCAATAAGTCTATGTATGGAACTCCAAAACTTTTTGTATTTCCTACATAACCTTCTTAAATTTGTTATTTTGTAATACTTTTTTTTTTTTTTTGTCCTCTAATCTTGAGGATTTATCTCCGTCTCTGTGTTTTATTTTGTTTTGAAGAACTGCCTTTTGAAATAGCAACCAAACAGGTCACAATTTTGGTTACAAAATACGGTTGACCTTTTAAGCCTTACAGAAGAAGTTAAGGCCTTAAAGGCACCGATGTACCAAACATAAAATGAAGTAATCCAATGTACTTGAAAAAAAGAAGAATGGCAAGGTCATCTTAAAGTCAGTGGACAGTGATAGTTCAAGACAATTGCAAAGCGAGGCCCATTTCTATTGCTATTAGAGTTCAGAAGCGTTCTTCCAGATAAAGTGGCCAATGGCTCCCACCTTAATTGTTGTCAACTTGTCATGATTATATATAAAGTTTAAGCGTTGAAAGTACTGATTCAAGTTCAATATTTTTGTGATTGACTATGACAATGAAAACATCTTGTTAGAAGAATTACGAATTAACATTTGTTTTTTTCTTTCTTTTTCTTTTTTAGAGTGATTTTCAATATATAACATCTCATGATTCTTGATGATTACTTTTTATCATAGATTTAGGTGGGCTTCAAAGGACCCGGCCCATGGCCTTTATTTATTTATTTTTTACATTTGCTATTTTTCATTTTTGTAGTTGCTCCCTCTCCTAAAACCTCAGGGTCTCTCTTTTCCCAATCAACCAAGCCAGTCTAGCACAATTAGCAACTATCAAACTAAAAAATTTAACAAAAACAACAAAAGTATTTACAATGGTGATTGTATTTTAGCCAAAAAAAAAAAAAACTATTTGACCACCAAAGAACTAAAAAATCACGTGTTATTGGAGGAACTAAAACTTAATTTTTTACAATTATAGTAAACTAGTTTAAATATCAGTTAGCCGTATCAAGTTGTTAAAAATAAAACACAATATTTTATTAAGAGTATCTCTCTTCCTTCAATTAAAAAACTCAAATTTTCTCTCATCTTTATCATTGTAATGAGTTGTTTATATTATTTTAAATGGAGTTGTAAAAAAATAGAACATTTGATATTGGATGTATTGTAAAGTGAAGTAGTAAAAATAGATAAAGTAATTTTTTAAGGTGCTAAAAGCTAAATTTTTTAGTATTACTATTGTAAATACTCTAGCTTCAAAAAAAAAAAAAAAAATAGCTAGCGTAATATTAAAATAAAATAAAAACTTTTTTTTGTCTTTATTAATAAATGATTATATCTTAATATATTAAGAAACAATAATTTTACTTATTTATAATTTATAAATACTAAAGGAATCCCATTTGATTTTTTTTTTTTTGGTTACTTATACTCTGAACCCTCTAACTTAAAATAATCCCAAGTATATCCTCTGTTTTTATCACCTGATTGGTTAATGGTCCAGTGGATAAAATTCAAGATCTATTCCGCGCCAAGAGACTTGTTCAATTAAACAATCTGGAATCCACATTCATTAATTCCCATTGTTTGCTTTAGGAATATTGTTGTCGGTGGCACGTCATTCCATCTCATGGCACATTTCAATTCTCAAAAACAGTTCAAAAGTCTGAATGGAAAACGTGTGCCATTTCTATATTGACCTCCAAACTTACCAAATTACTTTTTTCTTGTGAGTAGTGGTTAAATACGACAGCTAATATTTGGTACTGATGTCAATGCAAACGCTAGTAGACAACTAGACCCCCTAAAATTGTCATTGCTATTGTGACTGCTAAAAGAGATGGAAATATTGGAGACCAAAATTTAATATTATAGGAGTTCTAATTAATGATCATGAAAAGCCAAAAAAAAAAAAACAAAAATTAAATGTATGGTCAAGAGAGCAAAAGCGCAAAACTTGTGAAATAACTAGCAAGATTTGGCTCCTGCCCAGTATTTATAGTGTGTTTTCTATACATTTTTTTATTTATCTTTTGGTAAGAGCTGCTAAGCTTCACACAATCCGGAATTATTATACCATGCACAAATGTGCAATAGCCAGTAGGGATAATAAAAGGAGTCAAATGTTTTCTTATTTTTATTTTGCTGAATTAAAAAAAATGGAGTCTTATGTTGCTGTAAAAAATATAAGATAAAAAATGCAAAACCTTAATTACATGATTGATACAAACCTCACAAAAGAAGACGTCCAAACCTCAATAACACGTATAGTTTCACTATTTTGCAACTTTTTTAATTGATACGATAGATTTGATATTATATGGTGTTCTCTCCATGATAATTTCTCTATATCATTAGATTAAGATACTAATTAATTTTTTTGTATAAATAAGACCCATCGAACTCAAGTCTGTTATTTGAAGACAAAGAACTTTATAATATGGGGGATAAGAGCGATGCTAGAAGGTTGACTTGGGATTATAGACTAGAACAATAGTGTGAAGATTCACAAATAAAACGGTCTTACGATACCGGGTGAATAGTCTCATGATCTCATCTATTAAGCAATTATTAGTTCCTCGTAACATAGCCCATCTTAGAGGTTCTCCTCAAAAGGTGAGTCGGATGGTCTAAAATAGTTAGTCGCATTAATTTTGCCACCAACAACCTTACTTCGCATCAAATGGGATGTGGCATGTCCCTTGGCAAGAATTCCCATAGTTCATGTGGGTAAATATCCCAAAACGGCAAATCAGGAAAGATAGGGTCATATATACCAAAGGCATAACAGAGGTAATGATGCATTTGAGTAGGAAACGTGGGGAATTACTGTTAGGAAATTTAGACCATAGTTAATAGAATTAACAAGTTTTAAATTCAAATTGTTAATTAGATTTTTTATGCATAAAACTTGTTAGAACAAACAAACATCAATATCATGTCACAAATAATATGCAAGTGGAAAAGTAAATAAGACAAAATATGATGACCCAAGAACTCTTTGATGCACGGATCTCCAAACGTGACTAACTCATTTGCACAAATCCCAGTACATGACTCACTCACCAACTTGAGAAAGAAGAATGTTGGTTGAAAAGTTCTTCACTCCATTAACAATGAAGATCAAGAAGCACTTGGTTACAAAACCCTAAGGTGCAAAGACGTAGTATCTTCTTTTAGAGAGAATAAGGCTTTGGTCACCTTTTGCATATGTTCTCCTTGTATTCTCTTATTCTCTTATGTGGCAGTCTCTAAAATAAGCCTTATATATGCCTAGGGTTGTGAGAAAGCCTGGCCCAAAAATCAGATCTAAAAATTCTGATTTCCGTGACCTCGATAGATAGCATCTGTCGAGCCTCATTAAACCTCGATAGATAGCATCTGTCGAGCAGCTGTCTACCAGGTATCCAGTAGCTATCCGCAGGTGTCCAGCTTTAGTAAACACATTTTCTTCACTTGTTTCTTGGTCCAATCTTTATGGCTTTAATACTAAACTTGAACAACATGTTCTTTGAAGCATTAAACACATTCTAGATCTATCCAAATACAAGTAAAGTGCGTTTTGTCAAAGGATTAGCCAACTACATAAAATATGTTCTTAACAATCTCTCACTTTGGCAATCCGTGACAAAACCACAACCAACAAATGAACATATAAGAGAAGTCATAAATCACTCAACTCATACTCACTTGTTGAATACAATAAAATCTACCCTAACACAAACTCTTGAAAAAGTTTGCAAGAAGAGAGTTCATGGCATGGAAGACTTTGACAACCTGTATTTCTGAAACACTTTAAACAAAACTCATCAAGGCATCTTAGTGTGAGACAGAAACAATAGATTGCATACAAATAAAGAAACATGTGTATAAAGAGAGAAAAGAAACAACATATGTAAAGGTAGGTGAAGAAAACATACATCATCACAAATATATCAAAGATAAGCACAATGTATGTAAACATGGTCACAAGACCTAAGGTACAAGAACAAGAAGCTAAAAGTAGCTCCTACAACAACAAGGAGGTAAACACTCCCTCTAACAAGATGAAACACATCTCCCCCTTACAAGATCATGTATTTCTCCCCTTAACTTGTAGAATTTTAAAAAGAAACCACAAATTCTCCAATTTCTTCCCCTTTTTGTCACGATTGACAGAGGGTACAGGAAGCTATAAAGCTTTACCTGAGAAATACAAAGATGATCAAGGATGATCAATGGGGCACAAAGAATCTATAAAAATGCATGAATGTAATGGAACAAGATGCTATGGATGACAAGATAAAAGAAACATGCAAAACATGTGAAATATAATGAATGCAAGAAAATCTCGATAGATCGAGAGGTATAGAGAAGCTATCGAGCAGACCTTGATGGATCGAACAGCTATCGAGAAGCTATCGAGGAGACATAAGATATCTCGATTGATCCACTTAGCCATCGAAAGGTGTTGAGATTGCGATAAGATGTGACAGAAGAACTCGACAGATAAGCCAGGTATCGAGAGGTGTCAAGGAAGTGTCGAGATTGCTTAAAAACAGTTTTTCAAGAAGGGAAAAACACATATATGAATGCAATCAAACATGCAACACAACCAACAATCCAACCAACATTTTAACCTCTCAAAAACATCTCTTAACAAGAAAAATGTCATGCATTTTGATCCAAAACACACACACACACTAAACAAGTTTAACCAATTTTATATTTCAAAAACAAGTCAAGATAGTTTAGTGAGTATACATCAACACATGTAAACCTTGTGATGACCAAATCACATTATACCTGCACATGTATCAAAAGTAGCAAAGAATATTGCGTGTTGTGTGTGTAAAACATCACAAGGTTGCATAAGTGTTTCTTATGTTATGACGATTTGAGATATGAGAAAATCACTTTAACTCACACACAATCATAATTGTTTGATGAGGACTATCACCTTTGAGGTACATCCTATAACTCCCATATCTCCTAGAAAACACGCTTGCAATCATATTTAAAACATTTTTATTCTTTATGCTTTTATTTCTTTGCATATTTTATTTTTATTAAGCAAACCATTCATGGGTATACAAAGGAGAGAAAAGAAATACCCAATGATGTTAAGCTTTTGACATTGCACTTTTGCTATGTCGAGGCATACAGATGTCATTGACATTGCACTTTTGCTATGCCGAAGCATACGGATGTCATATCATGATTGGTGGGTAACAGTGGTGAGATGGTTATTAATGTCTTTCTCTTAGGATTTTCTAGTCCTACCCGTCAAAAAGAGTGATACGAGTGTTAAGTACAAAAGATTACTTAACCTTACTCATCACAAACAAAGAGCCACAATGCTCACTTGCTTAGTTGTGCATAGGAATGCTTATCTAAGTTACAAGAGATACAAAATTTAGAAAACTCTGCTTCAAAGGCCATTTTAAGGTTCACAAGAACCGATGTACACAAACACACACTGTTTTTATATTTTTCTGATTTTTCTCTTTTTATTTTGAAAACGAAACAAAATAAAAACTAAACAATTAAACAAAAACAGATAAACAATCATGAAAACATGAAAAACAAATGCAAATGCATGAAGGCAGGATAGAAAGATGCAGATGCATGAAAGCATGATTCCAAAAGCAGATAAGAAATCAAGCAAAAAGAGTCCTACTTTAGATAGAAATGATTAAAGCAGAGGACAAATAGAAAAGACAATTAAGTCTTAGGTTCCTTTCTCATCCACACAGTACGAGTCTTTGGCCGTGAAGATGAAAAGACACGTGTTCTAGTATGATTACTAAAGGACATAGAAGAATTAAGATTCTCTTAAAATTGAGTTAAAAATCTCAAGACTTTTAATAACTCTCCAAACAAAGGTGTAGGTCCTTGAGAGGAAACCTGTGACCGTTTGGACAATTGCTTATGAGGATACAACTTAAAGCAATTAGGACGAATGTGTCCAGAAACACCATAGTGGTGACAAACATGAGGTCTAACAAAGGATTTAGAATTAACCAAAACAGTTTTGGATTTCATACTTTTATTACCTTTCTCGGATTGAGGCATAATGACAGTCCTTGATCCAGAAGCCGTGGAAGAGAAGGGGCCGGAGGAGACAGCATATCCTAAGCCAGTCTTATCAGAACTAGGCTTTTGAGTACTCAAGACCTCTTCAAGCTTTGCACTAGACATCCTCTCTATTTGAGTTCTAGCTTGACTAAGCTCAACCTCAAGATTCTTAACCTTCTCTTCCAATGAGGTGTTCTCTACAATGAAAGTCTCAACTAACCTTGTAGTCCCATCCAGTTTGACTAACATATCAGCCTTTTCAGTTTTTACCTCATTAAACTCTTTTCTACAAAGATGAGAAGTCTTTTTAGATTTTATGAATTCAGTGCACAGCTTATCATAGGCTTCCTAAAGGGTTAACTTCTTGGATACTTCATCATCAGAAGAATTATCATTGTCACTAGCACTCTCCACAATCACCTTATCAGTTGAGGCAGCAAAGGCCATAACATGACTACATTGATCCACATACTCATCAGAAGAGTCATTCTCAGTGTCACTCCAAGTAGTAACCAACCCTTTATCTTCTGACTTCTTAGTCTTTTCCTTCATAAGGTAGTTTGGACACTCTATCCTCATATAACCAAAACCCTTGCACTCATGGCATTGGATGGGGGTTTTCTCATTCTTACACTTCCTAGAGGAGTTAGATTTCCTAAGAGGTTCGCCATTATCCTTTTTCCTCATCCTCATCCTCATCTTCATCTTCAAAGTCCTCGATATATTCCTCTATACCCTTAAGAGCCAAGTTTTTACTCTTTCCACCTTTTCCCATTGAGCCTAATCCCATCTCATAGGTTTGGAGGTTTCCTACAAGCTCAGTTAGAGGAATTTGATCAATGTCCTTTGCTTCTTCAATGTCAGTGATCTTGGCATGAAATCTTTTAAGTAAGGACTTAAGGATTTTCCTAACAATTTTGGATTCCATAATAAATTCTCCAAGATTGAAGGCAGAATTCACAATATCCAGGAGTTTAGCATAGAACTCATCAAATGTCTCATCCTCCTCCATCCTTAATTCTTCAAAACTGCTAGTGAGTCTTTGAAACTTCACAGTCTTTACAGTCATGGTACCTTCATAGGTGGTCTCAAGAATGGTCCATGCTTCCTTGGCAACTTCCGTGGATGAAATTTTTTTGAATTCCTCATTGGTCACCCCACAAAACAAAGCATTCAAGGCCCTACTGTTGAAATTTGCTGCTATGATTGTTGCATCATCACAATCCATAGGCGATTCCTTTGGCTTAATCCAGCCAACTTCAACAGCTTGCCATACCTGTTCATCTAGAGCCTGCAAAAACACTTTCATACGTGTTGGGGACATATTTTTATGTAATTGGCATATCCTTTGACAAAACGCACTTTACTTGTATTTAGGTAAATCTAAGTAGGTTCAGGATGATCATTACAAGTGGTTAAATTGAAGATATGAAGATTACTTAAGAACTGTTCAAGAAAAGTGCAAACTGCAAGTCTCGATACCTCCTCGACAGAAGCTCGATCTGTCGAGATCATTAAAGCTCGACAGATGTCCCGATCGATCGAGCTTACGGGTTTCAAATTATAGCCAGCAACGTTTTTACTCTAAAAGACTATTTGTTTATGGGTTTGTATAATTCTTATTGGACTAGGAAGACCCAAGGTTTGTGTAAACCTATTTAGAATAGGAGAGCCCATTGAGCTCCTATTTAAAGAAGGTGGAAAAAGAAAAACCTAACCCCAGAGAGCTTCATAAGATTTTCTTTTTGAAACCCTAGCCTCTTCCTATAGAAGAAAGAGTTCTTACTGCGTTTCTTGTACGCCTTTGGGTTTCGTAACCAAGCAACGTCTCTTGCACCAATATTGAAGATCTTATTGGTGTTTCTATGTGAAACTGCTGCAAATCAACTACAACAATCAAAGGGTTGCTATAGAGTTAGTCACATACTAGGATTCGTGCAAAGGAGTAAGCCGCGTACTAGGATCCGCGCATCAAATTGGTTAGTCACGTACTTGGGAGCCGTGCATTGAAAGGAGAAATTGTCACTACAGAACAAGTCAAATTGGGTATTAAGGTAAGGGTTCAACAGTAGGTTGGTAAGGTACTTGGGATTCCTTTACTTGTAACCGCTTGTTGTGATAATAGTGGAATTTCAGGAGTGGTGACTTTAAATTTACCCGATGAGGTTTTTGCCGTGTAGGTTTTCCCCATTCGTAAACAAATTACCATGTCATTTAATTTCCGCTGCATACTTAGTTTAATTGGTGATTTGTTTGTGTTACCACGCATTTGCATGATAATTTGATTAATTAATAAACTTGGCTAATTAATCAATTAATCCATCACAAGAGGTCAATTCGTTTTTGGCCTATCAATACGGACTTTCCAGTACACATAATTAGTGCCATCAAATAAAGGAGGAATCAAAAGAGATTGTCCACGATCCATGACAACGGGGGTCAAGGATCACACTCAGGAAATTAATCCAATCAGAGTGTACTCGCTCTGATACCACTTGTTAGGAAATTTAGATCTCGGTTGATAGAATTAACAAGTTTTAAATCCAAGTTGTTAATTAAATTTTTTATGGATAAAACTTGTTAGAACAAACAAACGTCAATATCATGTTACAAATATATGTAGTAGAAAAGTAAATAAGACAAGATATGATGACCTAGGAAAATCAATGAAACCAACCAGTTTTACAGTAAAAAACCTGGAGGGAAACCTTCCTGAAAAGCAATTCACTATAGTAAAGAGAAGTTTCAGATCTAGTACAAAACTTTTGTCCCTAGACTCTACAATCCCTGTAGATGAACTCACAGCAGAAACCTTCTACCGCTTCAGAACCTCTAAACTCTTCAATATATGAACGCCACCCTTTGATGCACGGATCTCAGTACGTGACTAATTCCTTTGCACGAATCTCACTACGTGACTCACTTACCAACTTGAGAAAGAAGAATGTTGGTTGCAAAGTTCTTCACTCCATTAACAATGAAGATCAAGAAGCACTTGGTTACAAAACCCTAAGGCGCAAAGACGCAGTAGCTTCTTTTAGAGAGAATAAGGTTTCGGTCACCTTTTGCATATGTTCTCCTTGTATTCTCTTATTCTCTTATGTGGTGGCCTTTAAAATAAGCCTTATATATGCCTAGGATTGTGAGAAGAGAAACCCTACACAAATACAAAAGCCTGGCCTAAAAATCAGATCTGAAAATTCTGATTTCCGTGACTTTGATAGATAGCCTCGATAAATAGCATCTGTCAAGCCTCATTAACCTCGATAGATAGCAGTTGTCGAGCAGCTGTCCACCAGGTATCCAGCAGCTATCCGCAGGTGTCCACCAGGTGTCCAACTTTAGTAAACACATTTTCTTCACTTGTTTCTTGGTCCAATCTTCATGGCTTTAATACTAAACTTGAACAACATGTTTTTTGAAATATTAAACATATTCTAGATCTATCCAAATACAAGTAAAGTGCGTTTTGTCAAAGGATTAGCCAACTACATAAAATATGTTCTTAACAATTACAATCATAAATACCTCAATTTCTCATATCGTACAGGTTTTAGAAAATATTTATATTTCCGTAGAACTCTCTAATTTGATCATCGGAGTGATTTTTGGATGTCCCTCAAGGAGCGCCATTCACCTCATGGTTTTTGTTTGTTGTGCAAGTTTGAAGTAGAAGTTTCTCCGCCTCATGGTGTTTGTTAGTGTTGTGCAGGTTTAAAGCAAAAGTTCTCCTCTTATTATGTGAGCCTTCCTAACCACAAATGAATCCCACCACCCACAACTAGTTGAGCTCATTGAACATTTTGAACCCATATTCTTGCACCCACACTTAAGATTACAACTATCAATTAAAATTAAAAGTATTTATAATAAGACAAAATTTAGCTACAAAATTAGTTATAGCCTAATGTTACACCCTTACTCAATATCTTTTTATTTGAGATGCATTTTGGCAAATTCATCATTGGATTACGTCTTCTTCTTATATCCTCCATATTTGCAAAAATTATAGAAAATTAAAAATTAATAGCTACATCATCAATAAATTATTTAAATTGCAATTTTTTGTAGTTTAAAATTATGCATAATATATAAACTTATAAATTATATAGTAAATAATATCCAATTAACATAAAATTTGGCATGTGTATTAAGAATGTAAATAATATGCAATTCAACGATTAGATTTTCAAAATATGTAGTAATGTCCATTTTATTGAGTAATGTTGTTGCTTTAGGCTACAACCAGTTTTGTAACTAAACTTTGTCTTTTATATTATCTCTGAGGACAAGTGGTTAGCAACAAAAGGTTACTATCATGTTGTTTGATTGGGGTAGATTCTAAGTTTGATCATTGGGACAATGATGCCAGTTTGCTTAGAATTATCGATACATCGATCACCTATGCTACTAGCATAGAGGTAGGGTTCAAATTGGGTTATAGTTGAACCCACATGGAGTGGCCCTTATGGATCATTTACTTTGTCAACTCATCTAAGACCCTTTTGTTATTGGGAATGTTCTGTTGATTGGCACTCGATCTAAGGGGGCAAATCAGCATTCCCACCCGTGCATAGAGTAATTCCCTAGGAAAAATGGTCTAGAATTTTTGTGCCAACTCCCTCTCACTGTCGTGCATTCATGATTACAATAGTTGCACATAATAAGGGTTAGTTAGTAACAAATCAGTCACTAAGAGATAGACTAACTTCAGTTATTATGGTTTAAGCACATGTATCTCATTAATCACATGTACACGTAAATCTTTATAAGCACATGTAAAATTAGTAAGCCAATGATATTGATCCATGTGGGCCAATTTGAATAAGACTAATGATGTATAAATAGATGCTTGTAACTCTCATTTGAATTAGTGAATGAGGAATACTCTTTTGTGTGTTTAGACTTGTGATTAGTCTTACTTGGAGGAAGTTTTCAAACTAGTCTCAACTGGAGAAGATGAGTCTCTTGAAAAAGTCACACAATTTCAATCACTCATCATCTTTATGCATCCATTTCTTTAGATCCATCACTATCTATATTCACACATTAATCCCAAAACCCTAGTTGCATTACGTTGCATTTACATCCAAGAACCATCATCAAACATCGACATTCCTCTAAACGCATATCATACTCAAAACTTCCAAGTCCTAAAACACTTACCCTTGTCTTCAACCCACCACAACCTTACCTCAAACTTCAATTCCATCTCCTTAATTTCCAAGTCATACTTGAAACCCCAAACTCATCAAAACCCTAAAGTCCCATATTTCTTTATTAAGATTTCACTTGAATCTTTTAGAACACTAACCCACAATTGTGTTCTTATCAGGGAACGAATGCTATGGTCATGTCCAAGTATAGCTCCTTCAACATCAAGTCTCTGTTTTACTATCCATAACTACAACTTGATCAATAACTCTTGATGGAAACCAAATAGATATTGAGAAGTTATAGGAAATAGCTTTAATTTTCTGAAGGCATTGGACTTTTCTTTAGTGACCGTTTAGGATAGTTTAAATCCATTGCTTTATTAGGCTAAAAATTTAAAAACAATAAAACTAAATTACAGAAGGTGATTTTTTTTTCTCAAAATACAAGAAAAAAACAAAAAGAAAAGTGAAGTTTTTTATAAATTGTATTTAATCAATCAAACTGGAAATTAAGTCATTTTAAACACATACTAAACCAACAGTGCCCATCAGTTTAGTTATCAACAACTTTTTTTAGGGCTATACTAAACCAAGTTGTTTATGAATAACTCAAGCTTGGCTCAAGAAAATCCTTGTTTATGCTCATTTTTTTAGCAAATAACTCAAGGTCAAGCTTAAGTTTAAACTTAATTATTAAATGACTCAAGTTCAAATATAATAATGTGTTTGTGAATGTTAAGTTCTAAGACTTTAAGAACTAATGTATTAGAACTTCACTTTGTATATGTTGGCAAACCATGATCAAAATAATGAGTCTAGATTTAGACTTGCTCAAAGTTTGGATAAGTGTAAGTTTGGAATGGAGTAATTGTAGGAATTTATAGGTCAAATTCTGCAAGGCTCGATCGATTGAATCTCGCAAAACAATAACTTTCTGTAGTATTTTCAAACTAGCCCAAGCCCATATGACGTGTAGGGTTAAGTGATTCACCCCAAGTATAAAAGGAAAACCCTAACTACGTTTTAAAAGTCTTTGATGAGTTGTGTGTTGAATTTTTTGTAAAATTTGAGAGATGTTTACCTTCATACACACATAGAACTATCAAGATCAAGATTTACATCAAGAACTTGATGGTTGCTTCAGTTGCTGCATAAAGAACTTTCAAGAAAATCTGAAACTTTCAAGAAAATCTGAAACCTTTGAGAGGTGTCTCAAAGTCACAAGTAGGAGAACTTGTGGTTGCTACAGATTAAGGAAAGAAGTAATTCGTGGACTCGGAGCTGTCACATGGTCATAGTAGTAAGTTTTCTATATGAGGTAGTAATAGGATGTTAGTGGTTTAAATCTTATTATACAAACTTCAATTCTTCCATAGAGGATCTGTTTTTACCTTGAGGATAGATAAGTTAAATCCTTCCTAAGTTTTTTACCAGTTAGGTTTTCTTGGGTAATCAGATCTTTGTGTTCTTTATTTTCTCCATTATATTTGTTTTATACATATTTGTTTAACCTAGTTTTAATTAAGAAACTTGTTAATCAACTTGGCTTAATATTATGTTAAACATATTGTGTTAAGGGGTCTAAAACTTAACAAGTAGTATCAGAGTGAATTAGCTCTTGATTTAGGTTATTATACCTAGAGTTGATTCTTGATCCCTGCTGTCATGGATAATTTTAAGTGTCTTACTATTTTTGACTGTGATGTTTTGAATAAAAAGGACACTATTGTTTCTGTTGATCTTTTTTATGCTTGTGAAACTTTTCCTAAGGAATTATCTAAATCTTTGAAAATCGCTAAGACATTTAAAGAAGAGTTAAAATTGGCAAATCTTGAAAAAAATGAATTGATTGTGAGATTAGATGAATTTAATAAAAAGAACGAATTTTTTAGAAATAAAATTTCCTCTCAAGATGATAAGATGAAAAGCTTGGAACAAGAGTTAGTTGAGTCTAAAGCTAAACTTGAAAATTTGACTAGTGCCAAGCCTACTGTTGATAACAGAAGTGTTTCTGTTTCTCTTAAGCCTAAAGCTGGAAAAGTTTATATCCCTCATTTCAAGAGGAATAATAAAAAAAAAATGCTTATTTTGCTAGGTTTAACAAAGGTAAAAGTTCTGATGTAAACATTAAAGTTTCTAAATCTAAGTCTAAACCTATTGCTAGTGTACAAAAGAAATTTGTTTTTGTGCCTACCTGTAACCTTTGTAGTGTTGTTGATCATATTAGATCAAATTGTTCTTTGTTGAAGCAAAAACCAAAAACTAAAACTAGATTTGCTGTTAGGAATACTAATGTTCCTAAATTTATTCCTAAATTTGTTCTTGTTTGTCACTTTTGTAGTGTCTCCTGTCACATTCGTCCTAATTGACATAAATTAAAATTTAAACATTCTGTATTTCAATCTAGGATATGTGATGATATTTCTTTTGCTATAAGTCCAAATAAATTGTTTCTAATGCTTTTGAAAAATTTAAGCTTGTTGGCTTGTGAAAGGAATTTGCAGGATTTCAGTTTTTCTCAGAAGATTGGTGTAATTCCTTAAATACACTCTACTTCTCATGGATTTTCACCTATAAAGCCGATGACTTGTGTTATATGGGTGAGAAAAGACTTGCTAAGGTGAGTGTTGTTTACTTGTCCTTAATTTAATTCTTTCAATTATTTGTGGACATGTTTTCTTTTAGTTTTTGGTTGTTTTATTTTCTTAAGTTATTTTGATTATTCAAAAATCCAAAAACATTGCAAAATTTTCAAAAAGACAAAAATATTTTATTTTGTGTCTATTTTTATTTTTTTGAGGATGACATGAATTATAATATCTCTTTTTCTTGATTTAGAACATACTTGACATTGTGAAGAAATTTGAATAGTATGTGTTGCATTAGTGCTAAGCTATTTATGATTTTGTATGAGCATGTACTAGTTTGTACATGTACTCATAGGTTAATTAAGAAATTGGTATTTCTTGTTTGTATACCCTCTATAGCTTAGTTGATCACTATCATGCATAGTTTTGCATTTTTCATTTAGCATAATGTATGCTTTTTGTTTTTGGTCATAAAATTTTTAAACCAAAAATTTTTTTATTTCTTTTGTATTACATATCATGGATGTGTAGTTGAGGTTGGCCATTTTATCTTTGCATAACATGCCTGTGTACCTTGGTTAGCTTGGATGAGCTTATTTTTCTACACTTTGCTAGTATTAGCTATGTTGTGTGTGAGTTGTTTATAGTTTCTATCACATGATTTTGATTTTGAAGTCACGTGCTTTTGATTGTAAGAACTAAAAAATCTTAAGAGAAAGGCATACATAATTATCTCACCACTATTTACTAGCCAATCATGAACACCTTAGTGCATCTAAAAAGTTTTTGTGGTCGAGAAAGTGTAGCACTTGCACATAAAAAATCATAAGGTGTTGCCTTTAAAAGAAAAGAAAAAGTTGAAAAGGAAAAATATGCTTAAAAAATAAAACAAAATATGATAAGGCAAAAGAAAAATGCATGGTTGCAGGCTTGTTTTCTAGAAGATGTGGGAATTATATGATGTAATTCTTTAAGTGACAGTCACTTTCAAATTTATGTGATGAATAATGTAGAAATTGTGATTGATTACTATCTACATATCACCTCACATATATCTCATGCTGTTACTAGTTGCACACACTTCACAAATTATTCTTTTCTAAACTTAGTACATGAAATTGTGTGTGAATTTGGTTTGGCCATCCAAGATTATATATTCAATGAATTTGATACAAAATATGCTCATGGATTCAAAATTTGGGGATAAAAGTGTGAAACGCTTGTTTTTGAAGTTCAGGATTGAAAACAAATGTTTTTGAAAAACTTTTAAACTCATTCTCACGCATTTCATTCATGAAATTATTTGGATTGAGTGTTTTCTGCATAAACTTCTGTTGTTTTTCAAAAAATACAGTTTTCCAGAATTTCAATCGATCGAATGTGTTTTTCGACCAATCGAAAATTCCTTGAGTTTTTAAGCTTGGTCTCTGCCTGGTTCTATTGGTATTCAATTGAATCTTTTTTTCAATTGATCGAATCCATTTTTCGGCCGATAGAAATTTTTAAAGAAAACCTTCTGCCTAGCTAGATTGGTACCCGATCAGTACTCGATCGATCGAGTTTCGAAAGAAAAGAAAAATAAAAGACTTTTTCTTAGCACGTGTTCTTCACTTTTTCAAATAGTCTTCTCTCTTTTTCTTCCTTTTCTTTCTTGACCGATCCAATCCAAGTATAAATAACCATCTCTTTTGTTGGATTTGCTCAACGAGGTTGCGGTCTTACGAGCAAATTTGCTGATGCTAGAGGTGATTTTTCACTAGCTCCACCCTTGGATCAGTCTTGATTGCCCTTTGGCAATATGTCACAAAAAGGGGGAGTACATAGATAGGGGGAGATGTGAGATGTGATTTTTTTTATTTTTATGAGATGATATATTTTTGATGTAGATTGTATTTAGGGGCATATGATGTGATTGTATATTTTAGAGGGAGACATTGTTTTTTATTTTCTTGGTTTATTTATGTTTATGTTCTTGTTTCACAAACTATGATACATTGGTTATGATTTATATTATGAGGTTATTCATGGTATTTGCCTTCTATTTTATGTTTTGTGAAAACAAGAAATTTATTTTGATTTACTTGTATTTTCCACACATGCATTTATGGTTTGTTTAGTATTTCAGGAATTTACAAGTTAATTCATTTGAAACTATTGTCTACTTTTTGCAACTGATAGATAGGAGTTAGGTTGAATTGTATTTTGGGCAATAATGTGTAATTGGGTTGTTTTTACTTTAAGCATTTTATTACGTGTAATGTGTTTTGTCACAGATTACCAAAGGGGGAGATTGTTAGGTTATAAGACTTTAGGAAGTAATGTATTAGAACTTCACTTTGTATATGTTGGCAAACTATGATCAAAACAATGAGTCTAGGTTTAGACTTGCTCAAAGATAAGTGTAAGTTTGGAATCAAGTAATTGTAGGAATTTATTGGTAAAATTCTGCAAGGCTCGATCGATCGAAAATTAGACTCGATCAATCGAATCTCGCAGAACAAGAACTTTCTGTAGTATTTTCATACCAGCCCAAGCTCATATGACGTGTAGAGTTAAGTGTTTCACTCCAAGTATAAAAGGAAAAACCTTAATTACGTTTTAGAAGTCTTTGAGGAGTTGTGCGTTGAATCGTTTGTGAGATCTAAGAGGTGTTTACCTTCATACACACATAGAGCTATCAAGATCAAGATTCACATCAAAAACTTGATGTTTACTTCAGTTGTTGCATAAAGAACTTTCAAGAAGATCTGAAACCTTTGAGAGGTGTCTCAAAGTCACAAGTATGAGAACTTGTGGTTGGTACAGATCAAGGAAAGAAGTATTTCGTGGACTCGGAGCTGTCACGTGGTTGTGGTAGTAAATTTTCTACACAAGGTAGCAATAGGATGTTAGTGGTCTAAGTCTTATTGTACAAACTTCAATTATTTCATAGTATATATGTTTTTACCTTACGAATAGTTAGGTTAAATCCTCCTCAGATTTTTTTATTAGTTAAGTTTTTCTGAGTCATCAGATCTTTGTGTTCTTTACTTTTCGCATTATATTTGTTTAACCTAGTTTTAATTAACAAACTTGTTAATCAACTTGGCTTAATATTAGATTAAATATATTGTGTTAAGGGGTCTAAAACTTAATAGTGAATATGAGACTTGATTTAACTATATAATCACTATATTTTTATATTTATACTTGTCTATTAATATATATGCTTGAAATTGGATTATATAAATTTCTAAATAGGTTCATATGATATCAAATTATTATATATAGTTTATTGATAATGTAAACAATTCATTCGTAGTAAAAATTCATAAATTTATAAAGGGGTTAGAAAATTTTGTCATGGTTTTATTACATGTAAGGAAAAAAAAAAAAGGTTAGTCAATAAGTTTGTGAACAAGTTTGAGTTTGTTCGAAAGGAAATTGAACTAAACTTGAATATATAATCTTATTTGATAATGATTTGAACTAGACTCGTGTTTAAAATTAATGTAAATAAAAAAAAAAACCTAAATTTTTAATATTTAACTCAATTTATCTACAGTCCTAACTTCTTTATTTTATTTGGACGATTATATAAAAGACAAATAAATTAATAAAAACAGTTCCTAGAAAAAATATTCTTATACATGCGGAATTTGTTGATATTCTTAATAAAAAAAATGCTAGATGCCAAGCGCAACTGATGAAGGAACATGCAGCACATGTTTTTTGAAAAATATGTGTGCAAGATTGATCATATCCAAAATTCCAAGAGACAAGCCTAAAGACTTTTCTGCATAATTTAATTGGCTTTCATACTTGAGAAAATGATGTGATTTTTATTTAAAAAGTATAAAATTTCATTTGTAATGAAATATGAATATTTTACACTTGATATTAATTAGTTTGTGCTTGTTAATTTGTCTGTCACATAAATTGTGCCGATGTCAAGGTGCTATTTCTTACAGACACAGACTCATAATATACCACGCATATTCTTTAAGTAATTATGACCTGTTGACCAACTTACCACCAACCCTATTCGTTAAATTCCATAAAATTTGCAACAAGGAACGTAATTTAAGCAATTTGATTGATATTTATGCTATAAATTGTTGAAGGTAATAATCGAAAATGATAGCTTAAAATAAGTGTGTTTAGTTTACATAAGGAAATAGATATACACTGATTTAATTTTTATTGATTTGTTTTACTTTCAGTACGTAATTAATTTAAGGTTTGAATTTTGAATGGAACAAACAAATGTGAGGTTATTTCCATTACTCTTTCTGCTCCACCTCTTTCTTAAATATTTTATTTTATTTTAGCTAAATTTTCTGAAGCAAAACAATAAATAAAAAATGATAAGATTTTACATTAACATCAACAACACTACCATCGCATTCCTTCTCTTCCCATTGAAATTGAATCGATCCCAAATATCTGAACCCAAGACCCATCACATAACAAGCTCATAAACCTAATAAAATTAAACCCTAACCCAAAAACCCTTTCAGCCCTGAAAGAAAGATATGGGTATAGATAGGAAATATAGAACATGTGAAAAATAGGGTAACCCATTTGCAGCCGACCTCTTGAAATGGTAGGTTGGGTAAGGTTAACCTACTGGTCACATGGATCAGCCTGTTTTTTCAAAATAAATTTTTTCTTCCCTTTTTTTTTTTTTTGGCTTTCTAACTATGTTCAAATATATTTCACACCGGTCACATGGGTCAGCCTGTTTTTTCAAAATAAATTTTTTCTTCCTTTTTTTTTTTTTTTTGGTTTTCTAACTATGTTCAAATATATTTCACACTTTCAGTTAGTACTCTTTTCTATATTTCCTTTTTTTTAAAAATTATTTTCTTCTCACAAACAATAACAAGGTCTTTCTTCACAAGGCCAAAAGCTTGAAAGTTTTAGATTATTAAGCCATTTTCTATTTAAACTTATGGTTTTATGTATTACTCTATTTTTTAATTTTTTTTATTTGCCTTCTAATTTCTATGGGAAGGAAGAAAAAAGACATTATTATTATTATTATTATTATTATTATTATTATTATTATTTGGCATTCGAAAATAATATGGTCTTAGATCAACCTAACACTTAAAAGACTGGATTAGGGTCATAGGTTATGTTAAGAATATAAAGTGAGAAAGAAAGACTGAATAATCTGTATATACTGTGTATATAACAATATGAGTGAAGTACAAGTAATATGAGTGAACTACAAGTACAGTATACTGGGCTAAGTCCAATGAGCTAAACTAGTCTAAGCTATATATCCAACACTGTCACGACCCAAATCCATGGAACATGAATTTAGATGCATGACTAACTTGTTGAACTTACATAACTCAAAAAAAAAAAACATAATTAATTTAACATAATTCAATAAAACTCCAAGTAAACAATGCTCTTAATAAATCTTTTACAATACTAAAATCCTCAATTTAGAATAATCTCCAAATTACTATGAAATCTAAAGCAGAATAAAAAATAACTAATAATCCTTTAAGGCTTCAAGTATTATTGACTTAGCCTAAAAACTCCCACACTCTACCTTGAACCTTATGAAGAAATCCAATGTACTGCTCCCCAACTAAACTTTAATCTGAAAATAGTAATTGATGGGGTGAGCCACACATCTAGTAAGTAATTATACAGAATACACAACTGAATAGAGTCAAGCATGACACGAGTTTGATTTCACAATTTCACTCAAAATCTCCAATATAGTTTTCAAAACATGTAAAGAATCACTTAATACACATATAATCAAATCTTAAAGTTTTTCAGAAACACATAAAAATAATTGATTAGAGCACAGTGTCACATATACACATCACATATACTCACATACAATCCTGTGAGTGGATTTACACATATATCTGATCAATTCTAAAAACACTCATTTTGAGTCACATATCACAAAAAATAAAGTTTATACAACATATAATAATTTTCTCAATATTAACAATTGTTCCAACAATAAAGACATATTGAATATCACCGTATCAAATTGAAACATAAATCAAAAGATACTTGACTCTCTTAGGGAACGAATAGGAACTGAAGAGTTTATATAAATATTTTTACAATTCTTGAGTAAGTTTGAAAATCCAGTTTGCTAAAAGGAATGTCTTAAATACTGTTTGAAAAACAAGAATATGACTTCGAAATCACTTGGTTTGAAACAATTTAAAGAACAAAAATCTTTTTAGAAAACTTACTTTGAAACTCAATTATTTTTAGAAAATAGTTTAGTTAAAAATCATCTTTTAAATGAGATTTGGACATTCAAAACGTTATTTAAAATTCGAAATTTCTTTTAAAACATTATTTAAAAGCCAATTAAAATTTCTCTTTCAATAGTGTAAAAATGTTTTTTGATAAACTTTTAAAAAATGTAAGTTTAAAAATATAACTTTGAAAATCTTTAACTTCTAAGAACCTAAAGAACAAAACTTGTACATATTATGCATAATTACTTACAGCACTTGAATCACTCGGAAAGTCCAGTCGAAACAACCTCCAAAAAGCCTCAAAATACTCTTAAATAGGACCTATAATCAATCATGGAAATTACTTAATATCCTCCACAAAATATAAATTTTACTAAACTATACAAACTGACTCACTAGTAAAATACTTTGCTGAACTAAATGATAGCACTAATGCAAAGTATCTCTACCCAAAAATGTGTTTTCCTTGAATTTATCAAAACTCAAAGGCAGCAGCTAATACTTTAGGGTTTAAGTTGATATACATAACCCCAAACACGTTAAAGCCACCTAATATATATATCCACCATAGAAAACCTTACGGCTATCCTAATATATATATAACCACAATTGAAAACCTTATAGTTATCCTAATATATTTATATATATATAACCACAATTGACCACAATTGAAAACCTTATAGCTATCCAAATATATATATATATATATATATATATATATATATATATATATATATATATATATATATATATATATAACCACAATTGAAAAGGTGAAAGCCTTATGACTGAAGATATGATCCGTGACTTGTTCATGGATATATATAAACCAATGAAGATGTAAAGCCATGTACATAACCTTTCTCAATTCACGGCTTGTACTAGAATGCATACAGTGGGCAACTTGGGGTTTAATACACATTAACCCTAATGAAAACCGTGAAAGTCCTATACATATATTAAGGTTCTAACTTTTAATTCTTTGATTCTAACGAATGAGAAATCATACCTGAAATTCTTTGCGTTGCCTCTTTAATCAACTCCAAGGAAACATACACCTTCTAGCCTCCTTAGTAATGAAACCCTTCTTATCAAAACCCTAATTATCTTTTTCTCTACCTTATATACAACACATCAAAGAGGTGGGCTTAGTGGGGTAGTGGGCTGTAGTTTAAAACTCACTTAAACTTATCTCTTTAGTCTCCAAGAGGCCCATAAACATCTTCCTCTTTTATTTATTTATTTAATTATTTAAACTACCGCACTAAATTGTATGCACTAAAACTTTAAACTTCTCACCTATTTTGTAACACCACAAAATTGTCTACTCCTATCTTACTATGCACACACATAAAGTACCTCAACTCTATATTAATAATGACGATGACGGTGATGGTCATAAAATCAAATCGGGGTATTACACTCTTCCCCCCTTAAAATAAGTTTAGTCCTCTAAACTTGACATACCTTATTCCTTGAATAGAGTGAGATATTAATCCACCCAATTCAGCATCACCAAAACTTAGTATTGGCCATAACATGTATGAATGACAATCTTAAGAATGTCTTCCTTCTTAACTTTGAGTTGGTGGTAACCTAATTTAAGGACAATCTTGGGTAATCAACTTTTTTTTTTTTCCCCTCATAATCATCCTATTCAATCGCCTATTGTCTATGCATAATATCTTTTCCACAGGATAATACACTATTGAATACAACCCTTATCTAGAACTCAAAAATATCCTAATAACCAATCCACATTATATAATATCAAAATCTCAAATCTTTAAGAGAATTAAGTCAGCCGTTACTTCCTTGTCTACTATCATAACCATACAGTACTTGAACAAACTCAGCAAACATTATTTCACTTAATAAGAGAAAAAATAAGGAGATGGTACCTGACTTAGTTTCCTCATCACTTTGCCCAGTAATAGCAAACACTCGTCCTTGGATTTTTGGCCTTTGATTTACATCATTAGGCTTAATCATCGGTTCACTCTTTAAAGCTGGGCAATCTTTGATACGATGACCCATTTGTCCACACTTAAAACATGCCCCACTTTCACGATAACAAACTCCATTATGCTTTTTACCACACTTCGAACAATTCTCTATTACCTGTTGTACCACATTAGGCTCTAGTTCTATTGTAGTCTTCTTCTTGAATGGTTTGTCATTTTCATTTTCTTTTTGAGATCCTTCAAGCTTGGATCTCTTTTTATCTTGATCTCGAATTCTCTGATAGTCTTCACATTCCTTCTCAACAACTTTTGCAGTCTCCACTACCTCAGAATAAGTCTTCAATCGCAAGGCTGCCATCCTAGTTCTAATACGTGGTCGTAGTCCCCTTTGAAATTTCTTAGCCTTCCTAACATCATCAGACACAACATGAGGGGCAAATCAAGCCAACTCAGTAAATTTAGCCTCATACTTTAACACTGTTTTATTCCCTTGAATGAGCTCCATAAACTCCACTTCTTTCTCATCTCGTACACTTTCTGGAAAATATTTCTCGTAAAAAGCATCAAGGAAAATAGTCCGAGTTAATATCTCATCTTCCTCGAGTGGCAAAGTCTTTTTAGTGGATCTCCACCAATGCTCTGCTTCCCCTTTTAGCATAAATGAAGCAAAAGAGACTTTTTGCACCTCAGTACAACCAACCACATCAAATATTTTCTCCATTTGCATTATCCAAGTCTCTGCTTCTGTAGGATCAGGGTTTCCCAAAAATGAAGGAGGACCCATTTTGACTTAAAACTTAAAACCCCTTGTAGTGTCTTTAATCTTTATTCAGGTTGTGTATAACACATAACCACGTAAACTCTTTGGTGAGGTTATTCCCCTCACCATTTCTCTCGCATCTCACTTAAAAGAAAGAACATACTTTTCATCATGTGGAGCTTGTAAAACATTCATCTAATATTAATTCTCTCACATCCCACCTAAAAGAAAGAACATACTATTTCATCATGTGGAACTTGTAAAACATTCATCTTCTATTAATTCTGATACATTATAAGTATAAGAAAATTTTGGAGGATATTATCAATTTCATTACAAAAATTTATAAACTAACATGTTGATTAAGTTATTATTGTCATATTAATAAGATAATAAATGAATTTATTAATTACTTTTTTTCTTATATGTTTAAAAAATAGATACAATAGTTTGCAGTATTTAACTATTTATGTAATAACATTGTAATATCCTTAATATTACTCTATATATAAACACCTACATGTAGATAAATGTCCAACTCCGGTTTGATTTGTGAAAAAAATGGTTTAAATGATTAATTTCTTCAACTAGAATTCATGATTGGTTTTGGGTTATTGAACTTGGAGATTTTTCCTTTTAAGATTCCCTATCAAAAGTTTGATGGGTTTTCCACTCATTAGAATTTAACAATATTCCAATCCTCATGACCTATCAATTGGGAGAATATTCCTTCAATACTGGAAATATATGCTTAAAAAAGGAAGGACCACAAGTCAATACACATACTGTTACTTCTCAACTTGTTTTTGTAATATTTATTAAAACAAAGTTTAGGTTCAAAATTAATTATAGTATATAATTATAATCTTATTTAATATCTTTTTATAGGAGATGACTTTAATAAATCTACTATCGGATTACATCTTCTTTTTATCCTCCATAATTGCAAATTTTCTAAAAAAATTAAAGATTAATAGTTATGTCATCAATAAATTATTTAAATTGCAAATTTTCGTATTTTAAAATTATATATAAAATATAAGTTTATAAATCATATAGTAAATAATATTTTATTAACATAAAATTTGACCTGTGTATTAAGAGCATAAAAAATATGCAATTCAACGGTTAGATATTTAAAACATGTGCAGTAATATTTATTTTATTGAGAAATATTGTAACTTTAGAGTAGAATCAATTTTGTAAATAAATTTTATCTCTTCTATAATATGCTTAATTAGAATGACGTAACTTGTGCATAATTGAAGTTTTGGAGATGTGACTAACTGATTATGCCAGTTTCCTTCTTCCTTTTTACCAATCGCCTTATTCCCCAAACTTACCAATCCAATAAAGAACAATAAAAAATAAAAGCTTTTCTTTGGAGTTTTTTTTCTCGATCATCTTATCAAAAAAAAAAAAAAAAAATTTTGTCTCATCATTACTTTTTTTTTTTTTTGGTATAGGATCTTCATCATTACTACTTTGACCTAAATTACTTCATTAAAAATTATTCTTTGTTCTATACTTTAGTGGGAATGTTATCACATATTTCACCGTTGTGAAAAGAGAAGACTGACGAATGGTAGTAACTAGTAAGCAGAAAAGGAGGTGCACATAATTAATTCCAAGTTGGTTCTTGCTTTATGCTCAAATGATCATACCCGATTTCATCCACTTTTGTAAGTGCACAATTGCACTTGGTCCCAAGAACAGTTATGGGCTCAGGCCCAATGAGCCTTAAACAATATGAATTTGTAGAGTGTGGGCTTGAAACCCAGGTTAGAAGCGTGTGAGGATTAAATGACAAACTAAAGATTGCAAGTAATTGGAAACAACAAGGAATGTCGTAAATCAGCTTCCTCGGATGTAAACCGAGGGTTGTTCTTATATTATATCTTTCTCTTTGTTTCTTTTTCTTTTTAGGTTACAAAAAGTCCGTCCCCTTTTTCTGTCTTAGATTGCTTTTTAAATACTACTCTTTTGAATACTTTGTACACGTGTTGCCTCACCTCCCCCTTAGCCTAGATATTTCTTTTCTCAGTGCCTTTGAATAGTAACCAGAAGTTTCTCTTCCACTGTTCAGGTGTCACCTCCCCATAAATGCGGCCAGGGTGGTAGGTGCAGGGTCTTTAATGTGGAGGTAGCAGCCTTTATCTTTGACATTTCTTCAACACCGGTGCTTCTGGGGCGTTCTAGGGTTCACCCCTTTTATCCATTGGCCTTAACCGTGTCATCCCCAAATCTTTACTATGAAATCCCGAGTTCTTCGGTGTTCATCCGAGGGTAAGTTCACCCTCGGCTGGATCCTCGGATCCTCGGCGTATGGGCCGACCCATAGTACTAACAAATTCTAAACCCAGGAGCAGGTCGGCCTTTCTTAACACGGCCCAAAAGGCCCACATTCCCATCAGGATCTTTTTACCCCCCACAATAGCCCCTCAAAACTCTAATTTTCAACGTCCGAGGAGAAAAATAGGGTTTTGATCCGACGAGAACCTACTCCACTCACTTTGTGAGTGATGGCACGTGTGGAAATCGTTTCGCATCCCAGAAGATGCCATTTGGCGGTTTTATTTTCAACGACGCGCGTATTTATTACTGCCAGTTACACTTTGTTCCTCACGTTCAACGGTGAGATGGGCATCCAACGGCCCACGTTACTCCACGAAATTTTAGGCGGGACAAATATAATTTCGAGGCCGCCTTTTCGCACGTCGTGACGCTTCGGGAACCTGCGCCTTCATTTAATTCCTCAGGGGCTAATCCCATCAAGACATCAGCCATCATACCTTACTTGCAGAAAACCGTGGAAATTTGCACACCTTCGACCTTGTAAGTTCTTACTCCTTCTATTCTTAACCTTTTCTCCTCGATATTTGTCCTCGGCTATCACTACAAACATTCTCCCTTTTAGAGTTTAGTCTCTCGTTCCTCTGTAATGGGAAAATTCAAGTGTCTAGTTGATACCGCCGCTGGGATGGAAGGTTTTAGGGCCAAGTATCGTATTCTCGGCGACGTAGGGTTAAAATATTGCCCGGCAGAAGCCGTGGCCGGTTCTAGGAAAGAGGGAGAGGTTATCATCCCAATGATAGCCTTTATAGAAGGTAGGATGACCCTCCCAATGAGACCTGTAACGAGGGAGTACCTTCGCAACCACCGATTGTGCCCCGATCAGTGCCTCCCAAACGTTTTTAGAGTTTTGGGTAGTGTAGATGCTCTGAACGAGCAGATGGGTTTAAACCTCACATGGCACGATGTCGTGTTTCTATATGAGTCCCATAAACTTTCCAAAGTAGGTTACTACATTAAGTCCCGTTCTAGTGTCGTTAGGTTAATCTCCTGCCTGCCCAAATCCAACAAAGGCATGAAGGACGACCACCTGATCGTCTCTGGGAACTGGCACGACGGCTTCCACTGCCCAGTTGAGTGGGGGGATCCAGGTGCGATGCCGTAGGATTAATCTCCCCACAACACAACTCCTCCTAACACACACAGAAATGCATATTCATACTTACTTAAATTTGTTAAATATCTGTGTGAATCTGACTAGGTTTGTTTGTTTCGATGTCTTTTTTGCAGATAAACAACACGTGCGTCCTCGTCTGAGTCACTGTAACGTCGCAGATCTAAACCGAGTACTCCGCTCCGAGGTGTTCGTTAGCGAAGACTTACAACTCCGGGCTGCTCATCCCATTCTAGGGTACACTCCCATTTCCTCGGACTTCCAGGAGATAGAAAACGCCATAGTTGCGGGTGACCAAAGACGAAGGAGGATAAACGTAGCTCGGCCCCACTTTCTGGACGACCGCGACCTCCCGGACGCTCCTAACACCGTTTTGTACAACCGGCCAATAGCAGCAGTCCCTCTCGCCGTGCACCCACAAGCAACTGTCGTTCCAGAAGAGCAGGTGTCTTCTTCGCATACACTTGACGACGAGATAGACCAATTCCATCTCGAAGACACCGAGGGACCTCGCGGGAATCAGTTTTTTGTACTTTCCGACGAGGAGGAAGAAGCCACCGAGGCCTCTGGAATTGTAGGGTTTGTGGTTGCCCTACCCGAGGACAAATCCGAAGAAGATATGGGAAGAATGCAGGGTCTCCTCACCAATAGAGCCGCTAAGGTTGTAGAGAAAAAGACGGGGACGTCCCAAGTTCCCCCATCTTTACCACCTCCCCCTCTTCCAGCTGAACCAAAATTTCCAGCCGAGGATCCCAAGAAGAAGAGAAAGGGGGATACCGAGGGGACGACCAACAAGGACCCCAAGAAACCACGACAACAACTTCCACCGGTTCAGCAGCAGAAGCTGGACAAAGGCAAGGGTAGGGCCCGCTCGGTTGAAATCGGGGAAATCAGGGACGAGGCTAAAGTGCGCCGAGCACCGACCACCTGGTCCCCCGATCTAAGACTGGACGGTGCACCCATCTCCTGCCAGTCCAGTATAAGGGCGGTTCAACAACGCCATGCCCACCACTTGGCCGAAGTGTTGGAACGCCCTCTCCTGCTGCCCAAGGACATGGAGACCTTGGAAAAAATGGGCCAGCCACAACTATTGCTCTCACTAAAAAGAGACTTAGCGCTGGTAAGTTTTTTCCTTTTTTTTTTTTTTTTTTTTTTAGGAAGATTCCACCTTTAACAATATTTATAAGTTTGTTTACTATTCCTAATTCCATCACACCTTGTTGCAGGCCATTCAGGAGGTCTTTGTAGCCGAGAAGTTTATAGAAGACACTCGGAAGATAGCCAGAACTGAGCTTGAAATCAGGATGGAGACTGAGAAGTCCTTGGGCACAGCCCTTGCTGAGAACGAAAAGCTTACCTCGGAGGTGGCTGAGCTGAGGAGAGAGAAAAATGGGATCGAGTCAAACTTGAAGACCATGAAGACCCAGATAGAAGGACAGCGCAAGCTCCTTCGCGAAAGAGATGAAGAGCTCTCCCAAGCTCAAAGGGAGTGCTCGGATCTGAAAAAGGAACTGGCGTTGATGAAGGAAGAAGCCAGCTCCTTCCAACTCTCTCTTCAAGCTGCCAAGCAGGCGAGTTTTGAAGAAGGGGTAGCAACCACAGAGGAGCAGCTGACAGAGGAGTTCGCGACTTTATGCCGAGAATACTGTCAAAAAGTATGGGGGGAAGCTTTAAACGTAGCAGGAGTTCCTCTATCTTCGGATCTGAGGAAGTCCGAGAACATTTGGCTTCCCCTAGAAATACAGGAGATTGAAGAGGCTCCTGCTGCCACTCCTACCCCTGAGACAACTCTTCCTGCTCTACCTCCGGTGGTCCCACAGCAAATTCCTGATCCTACAGAACCTTCTGGTTCCAACAAAGAGAAGGAAGGAGGAGGGGATGCAGAGAAGGACTTGAGCCAGATAGTGGAACCCAACGTCCTTCCATCAAAGACAGCAGATAAGGGAAAGCAAGTCTTGACTCCCTTTGAGCTAAAGTTGAGAAAGACCGAGGGCACCAGTACCTCTCAGCAAGACCCCCTACAAAAGCTTAGGATCTATCTTTAGGACTTCTCTTTTTCCATATTTGAATTATATATGTAATGTATATTTGACTGATTAATGAAGAACAATTTCATTTGCCTTTCACTTGGGTTGTATCTGTTTTTACTTTATTCTTTTTGTACTTATTACAGAAGTTTCTCTGAGTAAATAAATCTAACTCCAAGGATTGCACAATCATAACTTTCACATAATCACGCGCATATTATTAAAGATTTAATAAAAGGTGACATGGTTAATATATTTGAACAATGCCTCGATTAAAAAGAAGAGAGGACCTCATATAACAATTAAACCCTTATAAATGCATAACACTGTTTCTAGTAGGGTGTAAGATCCGAGGACCATTCCTTACACAAAGTTGCTTAACACTTAAAGATATAAAACTTAAGATCCGAGTTTAATAAACAATAACGCATTAACATCCAAACATAATAAGGAGATAGCTTTGATCAAAGTTGTAACTTCAAATGTTAATTTTCCCAAAGCAGGAGGTCCGAAGACCCGACATAACTAAGGTTCTGTTTAACAAATGATAAGACATCAATTTCCACAAGGTTTGTGGTCTGAGGACTGCACTTAACCAAGTTTCTGTTTGATTTCTTAGAACAGTAACTTCAAATGTTAATTTTCCCAAAGTAGGAGGTCCGAAGACCCGACATAACTAAGGTTCTGTTTAACAAATGATAAGACATCAATTTCCACAAGGTTTGTGGTCTGAGGACTGCACTTAACCAAGTTTCTATTTGATTCTTTAGAACAGTAACTTCAAATGTTAATTTTCCCAAAGCAGGAGGTCCGAAGACCCGACATAACTGAGGTTCTGTTTAACAAATGATAAGTAATCAATTTCCACAAGGTTTGTGGTCCGAGGACTGCACTTAACCAAGTTTCTGTTTGATTTCTTAGAACAGTAACTTCAAATGTTAATTTTCCCAAAGCAGGAGGTCCGAAGACCCGACATAACTAAGGTTCTGTTTAACAAATGATAAGACATCAATTTCCACAAGGTTTGTGGTCTGAGGACTGCACTTAACCAAGTTTCTATTTGATTCTTTAGAACAGTAACTTCAAATGTTAATTTTCCCAAAGCAGGAGGTCCGAAGACCCGACATAACTGAGGTTCTGTTTAACAAATGATAAGTAATCAATTTCCACAAGGTTTGTGGTCCGAGGACTGCACTTAACCAAGTTTCTGTTTGATTCTTTAGAACAGTAACTTCAAATGTTAATTTTCCCAAAGCAGGAGGTCCGAAGACCCGACATAACTGAGGTTCTGTTTAACAAATGATAAGTAATCAATTTCCACAAGGTTTGTGGTCCGAGGACTGCACTTAACCAAGTTTCTGTTTGATTCTTAAAAATGATAACTGCGAGCATCAGAGCTACTCATAACTTTGAAATATTAATTGACAAAAGCTCATTTCATTAATAATAATACCTTCTAAGATTATTTACATTCCATGGACGTGGTACAATTCTTTCGTCTAGGTCAACTAACCTATACGACCCTATGCCTGCTACTGAAACAATGCGATAGTGGCCTTCCCAGTTGGGTCCCAACTTACCCCAAGTTGGGTTCTTAGAAGTGCCTACAACTTTCCTTAGTACAAGATCACCTGGCGCGAGTGGTCTTAGTTTCACGTGGGCATCATACCCTCGTTTTAGCTTCTGTTGATAATAAGCCATTCGGACCATAGCTACCTCATGTCGTTCCTCAAGTAAATCAAGATCCTTTTCTAGGAGTCTTTTATTATTCTCTGGGCTAAAAGAACTCGTCTTTAAAGTAGGAAAACCAGATTCCAGTGGTATCACTGCCTCGGCACCATAAGTCATAGAGAATGGCGTTTCTCCAGTGGACCTGCGCGGTGTGGTCCGATACGTCCACAGGACATGAGGGAGCTCTTCTACCCATCTGCCTTTCGTATCGTCCAACCTCTTCTTGAGCTCGTTGACTATGACCTTGTTAACGGCCTCGGCTTGTCCATTTCCTTGAGGATAAACTGGGGTGGAATATCTATTTATGATACCCATGTCACCACAATACTTCCTAAAAGCCTTACTATCGAACTGGACACCATTGTCAGAGATGAGTGTGTGTGGTATTCCGAATCTAGTGACGATGTTTTTCCAGACGAACTTCTTGGAGTCAACATCTCTAATATTTGCCAAGGGCTTGGCCTCAACCCACTTAGTGAAATAATCCGTTCCCACGAGAAGCCATCTTTTGTTTCCAGCAGCCCGCAGAAATGGCCCTACAATGTCCAAGCCCCATTGCACGAAAGGCCAAGGACTGGAGAGAGGGTTGAGGACCCCTCCAGGTTGGTGAATATTAGGGGCAAACCTCTGACATTGATCACATTTTCCAGCATAGTCCTGAGCCTCCCTCTGCATATTGGGCCACCAATAACCCTGAGTCAGGGCTCTATGGGCTAAGGACCTTCCCCCAGTGTGGCTCCCACAAATTCCCTCATGCAGTTCCTCCAGTAATGAGTCTGTCGATTCAGGGTGCACACACAACAAATACGGTCCTGAAAAGGATCGTTTGTATAGCTTCTGGTCCTCGGACAACCAGAAACGCGGCGCCTTTCGACGTATTTTTTCTGCTTCAGCCCTGTCCTCGGGAAGGATGTCATTCTTAAGAAAGGATATGGTCGAGTCCATCCAGCTAGGTCCAGGCCTTATTAGATGGATGCGAGGTGCGTCGGCAATGACAACAGAGGGTTTTAGTAGATCCTGAACGAGGATAACCCTAGGTAAATCTTGAGCCGAGGTAGTTGCCAGTGTGGCTAAGGAATCTGCATGGGTGTTTCTGCTCCGAGAGATATGGGTTAAGGAGAAGGAACCAAACTCAGTTTGCTGACGTTTGATCTGGGCCAAATATTCTTGTATTCTGGGGTCTCTAGCCTCCATGGTCCCCGTGACATGGCCGACCACCAGTTGAGAGTCCGAGAATACATGGATTTCCTTACCACCCATCTTAAGTACCATCTGCATGCCTACCAAGACTGCTTCATATTCGGCCTCGTTGTTAGTAGCCGAGAAGGCCAATCTTAAAGATTTTTCAAAGACAATTCCTTCAGGGGACATTAGAACGAGTCCAATACCAGATCCTCTCTGATTAGCAGCCCCATCCACATACGCTTCCCAAATCGGATACACCGAAGCTACGATTGCCCCCACTGATTTTTCACCCATGTGGGCCTCTTTCAGAGTTTCTTCCAGCAATGGCTCGAAAAATTCCGCTACCAGGTCAGCGAGGACCTGGCCCTTCACCGAGGTGCGAGGCTTGTATTTAACATCAAAAGCCCCCAGGATAGTCCCCCACTTCGCTACCCTTCCTGAGTAGTCGGCGCTACGCAGCACTGCCTTGAGGGGCAACTGAGTCAGAACAACCACCGTGTGAGACTGAAAATAGTGGGGAAGCTTTCGCGTGGCATGAACCACGGCCAAGAGCGCTTTTTCTAAAGGTTGATAACGCACTTCGGCATCACCTAAAGACTTACTAACATAATATACCGGTCTTTGCACCCCGTCATCATCTCTTATCAGGACCAGGCTGACCGCGTGGACGGCCACGGCCAGATAAGCAAACAAAATCTCATGTGCCTCCGGACGAGACAGAATGGGTGGCCGAGAAAGATATTGCTTGAGCCGTTGAAAAGCTAACTCACAGTCCTCGGTCCATTGAAACCCTTTCCACTTATTCAACAGTTGGAAGAAAGGGCGACACCGGTCAGCTGACCGAGATATGAATCTATTCAAGGCAGCAATCATTCCCGTTAACCTCTGGATTTCTTTTGGGTTTCGAGGAGACTGCAAGCCCTGAATAGCCTTCACCTGAACCGGATTTACCTCTATGCCTCTATGAGTAATCATATATCCCAAGAACTTTCCAGACCCCACGCCGAAAGAGCACTTTGAGGCATTGAGGCGTAATTTGTACTTTCTCAGTATCTGAAAAGTGTCGGCCAGATCTTTCACGTGTGAGGGTATTGCTTTGCTTTTCACCACCATATCGTCAACATATACCTCAATGGTTTTCCCTATTTGTTGTTCGAACATTCTGGTTATCATTCTTTGATAGGTAGCCCCAGCATTCATTAAGCCGAATGGCATGACTTTGTAATGATAATTCCCCGTCGGTGTAATGAAGGCAGTTTTCTCCTGGTCCTCCAATGCTAAGGGAATCTGGTGGTAACCCTGGAAGGCGTCCAAAAAACTCATCCGAGGATGTCTGACAGTGGCATCCACCAGTTGATCAATACGTGGCATTGGGAACGAATCTTTAGGACAGGCCTTGTTCAGATCAGTGAAGTCCACACATACCCTCCACGTTCCATTCTTCTTTTTCACAACAACCGTATGAGCCAACCACTTGGGTTAGAAAACCTCCTTGATAGCACCAGCCCTTTTAAGCTTAAGAACCTCTTGCTTCACAGCCTCAGAATGTTCCATGGAGGACCGCCGAGGTGGCTACCTTCTCAGAACGACAGCTGGATTGACATTTAAGTGATGACAAATGAAGCTCGAATCAACGCCTGGAGCTTCATAAGGATCCCACGCAAAAACATCAACATTGTCCTTCAAAAATTCTAACAATTCCCTCTTCTCTTGATGTGGCAAGAGTACACCGACTTGAAAGAACCTCTCTGGGTCATCGGCTACTGGAAACTTCTCCAACCTCTCACAATATGTATCCTCCCCTGTCACCATCCCAGATGAAACAGGAGCAGTTAATTGCTATAATTCCTTAGTGACTAGGGCCGACGATTCGGCCTCCGTCTGATGCAGGACAGCAGCCGATATGCACTGCCTGGCCACTGATTGGCTGCCGAGGACCTCTTCAACACATTCCCCTGAGGGGAATTTAACCTTAACATGCAAGGTAGATGAGACAGCTCCAAGAGCGTGCAGCCATGGCCTGGCGAGGATGGCTGTGTACGGAGAGTACGCATCAACCACAATAAAGTCCACCTCAACCGTTTCTGAGCCGGATTGAACGGGCAAACAAATTTGTCCCTTCGGCACAACGGCTCTCCCCTCAAAACTTATGAGCGGCGAATCATAAGGAGTAAGATCTTCCAACTTCAACCTTAACCCCTTGAATAGATCAGGGTACATGATATCTGCACCGCTGCCCTGGTCTATCATCACTCTTCTCACATCATAGTTCCCTATCCTGAGGGTGACCACAAGAGCATCGTCATGGGGCTGAATAGTCCCTACCTTATCCTCCTCGGAGAAGCCTAGGACGGGCAAGGTGCCCTTCAACCTCTTCGGCCTGCTACCCACATCCTCGACCTGAGGATGGGAAACCGCCATCACCCTAGTGGGACCTGAGCCGGTCCTACCAGGCGCAGCGAAGATAACATTAATTGTTCCCAACGCGGGCCGAGATGAATTGTTCCTCTGGTTGTTTGAACCAACTTGACTGACCTGCCTAGTGGGCTGACACAAGTGCTGCTTCAACTTTCCCTCACTGACGAGCTGCTCTAGATGGTTCCACAGGGTCCGACAGTTCTCGGTAGTGTGGCCTACATCCTAATGGTACTGACAAAAGAGATTTTGGTTTCTTTTCACAGGGTCCCCTGCCATCTTGCCTGGCCATCTGAAGAAAGGCTCTTTACGAACTTTCTCTAGTAACTGATGCACTGGTTCTCGGAACACAGTATTTACAGCCTGAGGTGCTGCCGAGCCGGATTGCCCGAAGTAATCCCTCCTCGGCTTGTTGTTGTGATATCTGTCCGACCTGAAATCCCTTCTCTCTTGCGGGATAACCTTCTCCTTTCCTTTCCCCTGCTGCTGGTCTTCCTCTACCCTTTTGTACTCATCAATACGATCCATAAGGCGGAGTACACTGCGGACGGGCTTTTTCGTCAAAGACTTTCTTAGGTCGTGATCAGTAGGGAGACCCACCTTAAAGGTATTAAGCGCCACCTCATCAAAGTCGCCATCTATTTCATTAAACATCTCCCAGTATCGGTCGGAGTATGCTTTCAGCGTCTCCCCTTCCTTCATGGCCATGGATAGCAACGAGTCCAATGGCCGAGGGACTCTGCTACACGTAATGAACCGCGAAGCAAATGCCCTAGCTAGCTCCCCAAATGAGCCTACAAACCTCGATTTGAGACCGTTAAACCATCTCATAGCCACAGGTCCCAAGCTGGAGGGGAAAACCTTACACATCAGGGTCTCATTGTGAAAGTGCACTGCCATCCTCTGGTTGAAGTGACTCACGTGCTCCACCGGATCAGTCCGGCCATTATAGATGGTAAAGGTGGGCTGGGTGAACCTCCTGGGAAGCCTCCCCCTCTCAATCCTCCGCGAAAACGGAGATTTAGAGAGTTGGTGTAACGCCCTACTCATGGTATCGTTGCCTAAGCCCCTAGAACGAAGCTTCTTACGTCTGCGGGTTGGCTGGTCGTCCTCCTCACCGGAGGATGTTACGCTGGTGGGGGAACACGACCTTGAACTGTAGCCAACTCCCCTATCCTTCTCCGAAGAAGAACTAGACGAGGACGGGGAAACCTTACGTTTAGCACGGCGCAACTTCCTCTTCAAACGATTGATTTCCTTCTGCATGGATTTAGAACCCTCATCGTGGGTAGTGCTACCCCCACCATGAGTATGGCTAGCCCCTGGGTATTCTGTATGGACGCTTCCCTCACGATCCCTACGATGTTCAAGACATTCGAAATGATCTTCCGGTTGTGATCCTTGTGACTCTGCATGGTGAGAGCCTAAGCCTGCCATAATAACCCTACCTCTTCTAGACTAGATTTCCCACAGACGGCGCCAATTGTAAGTGCACAATTGCACCTGGTCCCAAGAACAGTTATGGGCTCAGGCCCAATGAGCCTTAAACAATATGAATTTGTAGAGTGTGGGCTTGAAACCCAGGTTAGAAGCGTGTGAGGATTAAATGACAAACTAAAGATTGCAAGTAATTGGAAACAACAAGGAATGTCGTAAATCAGCTTCCTCGGATGTAAACCGAGGGTTTTTCTTATATTATATCTTTCTCTTTGTTTCTTTTTCTTTTTAGGTTACAAAAAGTCCGTCCCCTTTTTCAGTCTTAGATTGCTCTTTAAATACTACTCTTTTGAATACTTTGTACACGTGTTGCCTCACCTCCCCCTTAGCCTAGATATTTCTTTTCTCAGTGCCTTTGAATAGTAACCAGAAGTTTCTCTTCCACTGTTCAGGTGTCACTTCCCCATAAATGCGGCCAGGGTGGTAGGTGCAGGGTCTTTAATGTGGAGGTAGCAGCCTTTATCTTTGACATTTCTTCAACACCGGTGCTTCTGGGGCGTTCTAGGGTTCACCCCTTTTATCCATTGGCCTTAACCGTGTCATCCCCTAATCTTTACTATGAAATCCCGAGTTCTTCGGTGTTCATCCGAGGGTAAGTTCACCCTCGGCTGGATCCTCGGATCCTCGGCTGGATCCTCGGATCCTCGGCGTATGGGCCGACCCATAGTACTAACAAATTCTAAACCCAGGAGCAGGTCGGCCTTCCTTAACACGGCCCAAAAGGCCCACATTCCCATCAGGATCTTTTTACCCCCCACAACTTTCTAATGGATATGTAAGTTAGTAGTATTAACCAAGGTTAAAAATCATTTTGATTTTTATTTTTAGGCTTCCAGAAGAAGAGAAAATGGTCGAAGAGTGACACAACTAAATTTTTTTCTTTGGGGGTCAAAGTATGGACTAAAAAAATATGCTATATTTTAAAAATAAATTTATATATAATAAAACTAGTATTTATTCAGTGCAAAAAAAAAAAAAAAGTAAAAGAAAAGAGACACAAAATAAACGTTTCTTAGAATTGCTTGCAACTAAATCGTCTGTGATTTATTAAAATGGAATTTAACTTTATTTTAAATGCCCAAAATTTATTATGATTAATTTTTGTGTTAAATAAATATTAATTTCCTTTTCAATATATCAAAATTAAAGAGTCAGATATAAATTATCTTTCTTTTCAAACAAGAAAAAGAAAAAAGAAAGATAGAAATTATCTTATATACTGTAAGTTGTAGACTATTATCATCTGTTAGAAAACTATGTTTCAAAAACTAGTTTTAAATAGAGTGTGCGCGGGTCTGATAGGGCGGATAAACGCCAATATTTCTATCCAATCCGCCACTAACCGGTTGGGGAAATTCCAATATGCTACCAACCCACCAAAGTTTCAATCCGGTGGATTGGTAACAAATATTGGTGGTTTCAACTCGGCAGGTTAGGCGGGTTGGGCGGGTTGGCATTAATAACATTTAAAAAAAAACAATTATCACAAACTACAATTTTTTATTGAATAATCTCAAAATATAACTAATGCACAAAAAAAAAACTAAAGGTAGACTTCATTGAATAATCTCAATTCTAACATAAACATAGGGTCAATGAAAAAGAGATATATCATATCTAGCAAAAGTAGACTCTGCCTTACAACTTAGGAAATTAAAAATAGTAGGCTCTGCCTTAACACTTAGGAAAATTAAATCAACAAATTCAAAGTTTTAACATTTCCAAAGCCACATCAAGGATTAAAAAAAAAAAAAATTAGACAAAGACAAAGAATTAGATGAACTGTATTCTTATGTAATATATAACATATTTAACTTAAATATACAATGAACCTGCTTGCCAGAATGGCTTTACTTGTAATATTATATCACATTTTATAATATATAAATGGATCAAATGACATAAATCAAAATAAAAAAGACAAAAAATATTTAAGCAGTAGAAGATAATAACGTAATTACGTACTTTTGTGATTGTCGGTGAAGAATTAAAATGATAAGAAATAGGCTACAAAAAGGTTAAAGAAGAAAGAGGAAGGGAAAGACAATAGCTGAAGGTGAAAGCCAAAAGTGAAAGGTGAGAAGAAAAAGTGAGATTTAGAGCCACAAAATGTATACTGTACATATGGCTGAAATAAATGCGATGAGTGGTAGGTAGAGGTGTTTAGAGTTTCATTGTTGATTTTTTAGATTTTGTTTAAGGAATTTTTGAAGGCTATTTCTGTTTAGGGAATCGATTATTAATTAGTTGTAAGAATTTATTAGGTGAATTGATTAACTTTAAATACTTAATAGTCTGAACTAATATTTTTTTTTACGTATGCATAATTAAGCAGGCGGGTCGGGTTGTAGCAGGTTGGCAATTTTTTAATCCATAAACCAATCCAATTTACAATTTTGGGGGTCTAACCCGCCTAACCCAAACCACCTAACTTAATGACCTGCACATGGCGGGATGGTTAGGTGCAGGTTGGGCTGGTTGGCAGGTTAAGCGGATATTTTGAATACCCTTAGTTTTAAAAATAATTTAATAGATTATTTATTTCATGTTTTTTAATCATCATTGGCACAATTCAAAAATATTTATTCATTTTTTTATGACATTCGTGTAAAGAATCATGTTGCCGCATCCGTTCAGAGTGCATCAGTTCAGAGAAAATCTAAGAAAGCTAAGGGTTGAATTAGTGTTGCATTTGTTGTAGAGTAGTCTAGAAACAACTTCTTGTTTATTAATAGAGTTGATAAACTGTTTGTAGTTTAGTATATAGCTTTAAGTGTTTAGTTAGCTACGGTGTTAGTCCACGTGTTCCTATTCTATCGGACACTAAGGAATTCTGTTAAAGTGGAGTATTTGGCACCTAATCTGTTATGATTAGTTAGCTAATTCAGATTGTGTGTAAGCAGCAATACTTGTAATCTATTAAATGCAATACACAGATTTTCAGTTGGTGTTTTCTCTCTCGAATATTCTCTAAGAAAACCATAGAAACTCTGTTTCTTTTCATGGTATCAGAGTTCCATTAATGGCGTCTTCTGCTAGTTCTACATCTTCTGCAACAACAAGATTAACCTCCAGTTTTTCAATCACTCATGGTGTTAATCCTTCTCTGCTGCTCTTGTCAAACATGGCAAGTATGGTTACCGTGAAACTTGAATACAACAATTATATGGGATGGAGACACCAAATCGAAGTGATTTTGGTAGCATATTCAATGATCAATTTCATTGATGATGGTGATCATGCACCAGATCCTTTCCTTAAGGATAGCTCAGGAAACTTTACAACTGAAGCTAATCCAGAGTTCTTTCAATGGAAGAGTCGTGAATAGGCCTTGTTCACTTTCCTCAATTCAACACTCTCCATCAATAATCTTGGCTCTCACTATAGGCCAGAAGTCTAGAAGAGGAGTTCTGAAAGTGCTTGAGAAAAGGTTTGCATCAGTGTCACAAACTTACATTCTCAGTTTGAGAAGTGAGCTAATGAGCATCAAGAAGGGCTCAGAATCTATGGATTCTTTATTCCAAAGAATTAAAGAAATCGGAGATAAGCTTGGAGTTGTAGCAATTTATGTTGATGAAGAAGAGCTAATTCATCTAGCTCTTGAAGCCCTACCATTAGAGTATGATGCATTCTTCTCTGCAATTAGAAGTAGGAATGATGTTCTCACACTTGAAGAATTGAACACACTCTTGAATGTTGAAGAAAGATCAATCAAGAAAAGGTCAGATCTTAGGGATTCTACATCCTTGGCTATGGCAATCAATCACTTTAATCAAGGTTTTACAAGAGGTAGAGGCAAGAATGGAAATAATAAAGGTCGTGGAAATGACAGAGGTGGCAATCAATCTCAGTTTTCTGGTGGTTACAACAATCAATTTTCAAGTGGCGGTCAATTTCTCAATAGCAATAATCAAGTCAGTGATCATCAATTCACTTCCTTTCCACAGATCAAGTCCAATTCTTCTTAGGGACAGAAAGTTGCTTGCCAAATATGTGGTAAAAATGGTCATTCTACTTTGGACTGCTACCATTGCATGAATTTTGCTTACCAAGGTAGGCATGCTCTAGCTAAACTAGCCTCTATGGCTGCAAGATCAATGGCTGCAACTACAAGTGCAAATCAGAATCAAAATTGGCTGACAGACACCAGTGCTTCTAATCATATCACACCAAACTTGTCTCAGCTTTCCCTTACTCAGCAACCTGCAACTGGTGAGTCTGTAACAGTTGGCAATGGGCAAGAATTACAAGTGACACACATTAGAAATGGTAAGCTAATCTCTCCTTCTCATAACTTCTGTCTAAATAATATGCTTAGGGTTCCTCAAATTGCTTCAAACTTGTTATTTGTACACAAATTGTTTCTTCAAAATAATGCACTTTGTTATTTTGGTGCATATCAGTTCTCAATTCAGGATTTGCCTACAGGGAAGGTCCTTTACAAGGGGTTGAGTAAGGATGTAATCTATCCTATAGCTCCTTTTGCTTCTTTGCCTTCCTCATCTTCTTCTCATGTCAGTCCTAGTGGCTTTGCTGCAATGTCTACTCAGACTTTACTATGGCACAGTAGGCTTGGACACCCTTGTGCAAAGGTTTTACATTCTGTTATGTCAAACAATCCTTCTATCAAGCTTTCTACTATTGGTGATATATGTTCTAAGTGTACTTCTTGTATAAGTTCTAAAATGCACAAACTTCCTTTCCAAAAGCATGTATCTAGTACTGAATATCCTTCTCAATTAGTACATTCTGATGTATGGGGTCGTGCTCCTGTGACTTCTGTTCTTGAACATAGATTTTATGTGATTTTTGTTGATGACCTTACTCGTTTTACTTGGTTGTTTTTGTTAAAACATAATTCTGATGTATTCAAGGTATTCTTGCATTTCAAGTCCTTAGTTGATACTCAATTTAATGCTAAAATCAAGACCTTTAGGTATGATAGAGGTAGTGAGTTTGTTAACAAAAATTTCAAGTCCTTTTGTTTGGAGCATGAGATTCAGCACCAACTCTCTTGTCCATATTACCCTTAGCAGAATGGTATTGCCGAGAGAAAACACAAGCAGATTGTTGAGAGTGGATCATCTATGCTTCACCGCTCTACTCTTTCTCTTTCCTATTGGTCATATGCCTTTAGTACTACAATTTATCTTATTAATAGAGTTCCCTCTTCTGTTTTGAATTTTATCTCAACTTGGGAAAAGTTGTATAATCAAAAACCACCTCTTCATTCCTTGAAAACCTTTGCTTGTGCTTGCTATCCTTTCTTAAAGCCTTACAATTCTCATAAGTTTGATCCTAAGTCTCTAGACAGTGTATCTTCCTTGGTTATCCTCCACAATCCAATGGTTATATCTGCGTGGATGTTCTCACAGGCAGAATTTACATTTCATGTCATTGTGTATTTGATGAATCTATATATCCCATCTATTGTGTTTCTAATTTTGAGTCATCTATTTTAGCTTTTGCTACTACCTGTCCTTCCTTTGATATATGGCTTTCTTCCTTGATTCCCAGTTCTACGCTTATTCTATCTAACTCTAGTCCTAACACTCACTCTAGTTCTACTTTGTCTAACTCTAATCCTTCTTCTGTGCCTATTCTTTCTCATGATACTCTTTCTATTCAATCTGTTTTATTTGTTTCTAATCTTGTTGTAAGTCCTGTTGTTGGTTCCACTGAGTCTATTTCTGGTTCTGTCTCAAATCCCACTAGTTCAAATCAAGAACTTGTACCATTGTCTACAAATACACATCCTATGCTTACTAGGTCCAAGAATGGTATCTTCAAGCCTAAAACTTTTGCTATTCAGGTTGATTATAGTTGTACTAAGCCTCTATCTTACTCTATAGCAGCTAAGTTTCCTCATTGGGTTGAAGCAATGGATTCTGAGTTTACCGATTTGCAACAACATACTTGGACTCTGGTTCCTTTACCACCAAATAAGAATGTTGTGGGATGTAAGTGGGTGTACAAGGTTAAGAGAACTAGAGATGGGAGTATTGCTAGATTTAAAGTTAGGCTTGTTGCCAAGGGATACCTGCAGCAATATGGTTTAGACTATGCTAAAACTTTTAGTCCAGTGGTCAAGCCTACTACTATGAGGATAATTCTGGCTTTAGCAGTTCATTTTGGTTTGTCCTTAAGGCAATTGGATGTTATGCCCTTCTTCATGGGGTATTGGAGGAGGAGGTCTACATGAGTCAACCACCTGGGTATAAGGATCATTCTAAGCCTCATCATGTTTGCTTACTACATAAGGCCGTTTATGGTCTTAAGCAGGCTCCTAGGGCTTGGTTTGATAGCTTTACCACTCAACTTTTTCACCTAGGATTTTATGCTTCTTGTGCAGATAGTAACTTATTTATTCTCATTCATTTCAAAACTACCCTTTATCACTTCCTTCTCTAAAACCCCATAATTCCATCAACAAGATCTTTATCTCCGCTCAATCATCACCTACTACATTCTCTCAAAACCACCACAACCCAACCATCAAACTTATCTACTTCATTCACACAATCCATGAGATGTAAAAGAACCTTGTTGAGATCATGCTTCTTCAGGCTACGAGGCTTCATGTCTCAAAGAGACAGTTAAGCCCTCAAAATGGTTACTCAATTAACAATGTCTTACCCCCTTAAATAGAGGGATTTACAATGGACTTAATATATTTAAGAGGAAAATTAATAAAATCTCATGAATTACATCTTTATAAATACTTTGAAATTACATCTTTAAGATTATTATAATTAATTGACTTTTATTCGTATTTAAAAACTATAAAATAAATGTCATATTCCCTTTTCTTTTTGCCTCTCTTGACTTTATTCCACCTCTTTAGAACCAACTTGCTCTTAAAGTCATATTCACCTTTTTTATCTAGGGGATCACATATCAACTCTTTACAATCTCTCGAGCTTCCTTAGGCTCAAGATATCCAAAAATCACATCACCTTTCAACCACTCCTAATAGTTCTCACCAAAGTCTTGTATCTTAAACTCATAGGTCACAACTATCAATGACTGGTTTGTGGGTACTAGATTAAATGTTTTGACTATCCATTGTTAAAAATCTAATCTTTCTCTCACAGTTTCCAACTTTCACTATTGCACCATCATTGGTTTCCATCATTCCCTTTACGATTCATAACTTATACATATAAGCTTTCCCAAAATCATTTCCAAACTATTTATCTAAACCCAGATTGTTGTGGTAGCTAATTTCAATCAAGAGACCGGTCTTCAACTTCATAGTCAATTGTAGATAGAGTGAGGGAATGGAATGGAAAGAAAATGAATGAAAAGAATAAGTGTAAAGTTGAATTTATTCAACTATGTGTTGGCTTTATCCCGTACCAAATTTGCTTGTAATTTAGCATTTAGAAACCTTGTATTTAGATGAGAATAATGTAAGGGTTGTTTGTGAGAGAGTGTGAATATTTGATCAAGTGTATGCAACAAGGAGTGACTCACGACTGAAACTCGTGACTGACTCGCGAGTGGTGACCCGCCAAAATGTAGCACACATGTGAAGCATGTAAGAAGTTGAAGGGTCAGGGTAGCTGGATCACTACAGGACAAAAAGTATAGTCTGGCCAGTCTGATAACTGGCGACTGGAACTCACGACTCATCCCAGTCGCGAAGTGAGTCGCCAATGCACCCTGTTTTACTGAAAACTATCTTTTCACATTCTATCTCATACCCTATTATAAATACCCTTATACCCACGGAATGTAGAGAGTTTCTAGAGAGAATTTTGAGAGAGAAACCCTAAAGAAAAACAAGATTGATTCATCCACAATCTTATACGTATGATTCTCCAAATTCCTCTACTCTTACTCTCTCCATTGTCATACCCATGAAAGAATTATAAATAAAATCCTTACCTCACCAAATTTAGAGTAGTGAGAAGGTTCTTGGTGTCTGGGAAGCAGTTCAAGAGAGAACCAATTCATATTGGTTGATGCAATGGGCTAATAGATGGATTTGGTAAGCTAGAGAAAACGCGGTTCGGCGTAACCTTGTTGGAGCAAGAAGTTTGGAGAGCTTAGGTGCATTGAGTAGATTAGTCTTGGAGGGTTTATTGCTATTCATGTATCCCAACTGATTTTCTAGTGGATAATTTACCGCTTGGAGAGTGGCGGAGAGGTTTTCGCTAAGTTCTTCAGTTTCCTTTTCGATAACACATGTCGGTGTTATCTTATGTTTGCATCTCTCTTTTCCTTACTCTTAGCATTTAATTTCTGCTGGTTGTGATTAATTAATGGCTTAGAGTAGTTTGATAATTTGGGTATTACTTATATTTCATATTCCGCATATATATTGTTTGAATATAAGCTTGATTTGGAAAACTTGTTTTTGGGGGTCTAAACATTCACAAGTGTTTTATACACTAAGTGAGTTTTCAATACGTTTAGAATATTCTTCACTTCCCTTCCCTTCCCTTCCCTTGTTTGGGAGTTTTAACGGATAGAATGGATAGTTCATTCATTTGTTTGGGAGTTTAAGTGGAAGGTAATAGAATGGGTAGGAGGGAACACTCATTTCTCTCTATTCCCTTAAAATCTTAAATTTTCATTCTTACCGAAGTTGGGAGGAATGAGAGGGAATAAAATTAGATTTAATGAATTTTTTTTTACTAAAACTCTCAAATACCTCTATATATTCAACCATTTATTTTAAAATAGAGGGTCTAATTGTAATATTATCATAAAATGATTCCTTTCCCTCTATGTTACTTCCAAACAAATTACTTACATTCCATTCATTTTCATTCCTCTATTTTAAAGCATCCAAACAAAATTACTTAATTCCATTCCATTCATTTCTTTTCCATTCCTTTCCATTGCTTAAATACGTTCCATTCGATTCCATTCTTTTCCATTCTCTTATGATAATTTCATTCCCTTATGAACTCCCAAATGAACCCTAATAATAAGTGGTGTACACTTCTTTGGGTAGCCTGTCTAATTTGAATTTTTTTTTTTATACTTATTTTCTTTAGTTGTATAGTTGTCTTTTATATTATTTAATGCTACTTAATAAAATTAGGTGTCTAATTTAATAAAAATCCAAAAATATCAAAACATTCAAAGACTCTTTTTCTTATCATTAAATTATTACTTTCCCTTTTTATATATACACTTTTCAAATTTAAGATTAGGTTAGTGATATAATATAGAGGTCTGAATTCAATTGTTTAGGAATGGTTTTAAAAACTAGAATGGTCAAAGTAACTAAAATGGGTCCAATTCCTAGTTTTTACAAGTTGAACCACCGATTTTTATTGGAACAATTAAGGGTGTGGTTCCTAGTAGAATGAATGGTCTGATCTGATTTTTAAAACTATGGTTATAGAAAGAAAGAAAGTATTAAAGGTATTAATTGTAGAAAGAAGTTCCATGAAGCATAAAAGACAATTTATAGTAAATTTCAAATTTGAATTTAACCATCTTTAAGAAAGGTAAGCCTTAAATACATAATTCAGGATAGAACATGTTTTGAGATCATTATTACATAAGTTTAGCTGATTAAATCAAGAAATGAATCTTTAAGATTATAATCAACCAAATTTAAATGATTAAAATTACAAATCCTTTCATGATTACAAAATTTACAATTCATTAAACTTCAATAATCCTAATCAATTCAAATCATTTCAAGATAATCATCTCTTAAACATTCAATTATTCCAATTAATCTCATTTAAATTTGAAATTAAGAGCCAATTGGGAAAGTGATTAATAGATAATGATTATTGGAATCAAACCCATCCTAAAAGATTCAAATTCAAATTCAAATTCAAATTAGATTAACACTAAGGGAACTACCACACACCCTTGGTGCGATGGTCACTCCACAAGTATAAGTGCTTGTGGGGTGTGGGGGGTAAGGGCCGATGCTCAAGTCTCTAGGAGAGAGTTTCACACACACATACACTTAGATTAGGCTAGAGTAGAATTTTATCTTGTATAAAAAATTTTAAAAAAAAAAAACACTAAGGGATATTAATGATTAATTGATTTGAGAATGAATCATCTAAAGGGTGAGATCACGCTTAATGAGGAGACTAATTCAAGAAGGGATTTGCCTTACCTCTAGTACTTTTTTAACTAGAATCTCCTTTTATTTTAATGAGAAATGACCACATCACTCATTAACAAAATAAAAGGTGAACATTAAAACTCACTACCATTTGCTATTGTATATTTAAAATAACAAGAGATGTTTAGTTAAAAAAGTACTAGAGGTAAGTTAAACTCATCAAAAAGATACTTAAGGTTAAATGAAGACAATCATTCAATTAAGGATTTCCTACATGAGACTTAATCATTAATTGGAGCTCAGTGTCAGAGTTGAGATAATTTGTTCTTGTATCATTTTCGTTACATAATTCCTTATTTAGTTACAGTATGGATGAACCTTAGGATTAGGATGTGAGTCATTAAGGCCTATTAAGTAAATCACTTTTACCACAATTCAATAATAATAATGAGGGCTAGTTGTGGTTGAGCAATCTAGGGTACCTAACCTCTCCCCGCGATCATACCTCAACTCCTAATTCAATCGATCTCTCCATAGCATGAAGTAGCATAAGTCAACTAATGACGGATATATGGTGCTGAAACTCAATTTGAGTAAGGCATACGATTGAGTGGAGTGGGTTTTTTTTTTTTTTACAGGAAGTAATGGAAAAAAGGGGATTTAACCACGTTTGGATTTCCTTGCTAATGGTGTGTGTGACAACAATCTCTTATTCTATTCTTGTCAATGGTGAGCCCAAGGGGACGATTATACCCACCTGTGGGATCTGACAGGGTGACCCTCTCTCACCCTTCCTATTCCTTCTTTGTACCGAAGGTTTTCATGGCCTTATCTCTCAAGCAGCCCACAATGGTGATATTCATGGTTTCCAATTGTATAGAAGAAGTCCTAAGCTAACTCACCTATTATTTGTAGATGATAGCTTGCTATTCTGTAAATCTAACATCGTTGAATGTCAAAGGGTGCTAGATATATTGGGTGTCTACGAGAGGTGTTCGGGGCAGCAAATAAATAGATCCAAAACCACCATATTTTTCAGCAAATCCACTTCTAAAGACCGAAGACAAGCCATCAAGGAGTTGCTAGGTGTTCCCAAAATTTGAGAGTATGAGAGGTACCTGGGGTTACCATCTTTTGTGGGAAAGAAGAAGAAAGCCAGCTTTGAGTATATTAAGGAGAGGGGATGGAGGAAATTACAAGGTTGGGAGGAAAAATTACTCTCTCAAGCGGGTAGGAAAGTTCTAATTAAAGCCGTGGTTCAAGCCATCCCCACTTATACCATGAATTGCTTTAAACTTCCTTTGGGTTTGTGTGATGAAATTGAAAGTGTGATTAGGAAATTTTGGTGGGGCCAACGTGGTGACCACCGAAAAATTCATTAGGTCAATTGGGAGGTTTTGTGCAAGTCAAAGGCAGAGGGTGGAATGGGCTTCAAAAATCTGGCCTTGTTCAATGATGCTCTTTTGGCCAAGCAAGCTTGGCGTCTTCTTCATAATAAAGAATCCTTATTCTATCGAATTTTTAAATCCAAGTTATTTCCTCACTGTTCAATTATGGATGCTCCAGATTGCTCACAGAGGTTCTATGCTTGGAAGAGTTTATTAAAGGGAAGAGATGTATTAAGGAAAGGTCTCAGATGGCGAATTGGCACTGAGGATGCTATCAATCTCTAGAATAACCCGTGGCTACCCTCTACCATTCAACCACAAATTTAATCTTCAGTGGTCCAAGAATTTGCAAATGCCAAGGTTTGTTCCATCATTAACCCAATTTCTAAATGTTGGGATGCTAATCTATTGAATATGCTTTTTTTGCCTCATGAGGTGCTCCTTATTCAGTCAATCCCTTTGAGTCAAAGACCAGCTGAAGATAAGCTTGTGTGGCCTTTCAATCTTTCTGGGGTCTATACTGTGAAATCTGGATACAAATTGCTATCTCAGGAGGTGGAGGTTTCAGATTTCAGAGCACAAGGTGTGGACAATGATGTTTGGAAGGTGGTTTAGGGTTTAAAAGTCCAAAATAAGTTTAGAAATTTCATATGGAGAGCCATTCTAAACTCCATACCTGTGAAAACTAATCTGGTGAAGAGGAAAGTTTTAATTGAAGATTCATGCGATCACTTCCATCATGATCCAGAGGATGTCTTCCATGCTCTTTGGCAATGCCCACTTTTCTTGTTTGGAATTCAAACCCTTGTTGGAATTTTTGGGCTTCAACTCAGTTTTCATGTTTTGTGGGCTTAGTACAATACTGAGCAAGGAAAGCCTGAACTTAGAGTTGTTTGCACAAATCTCATGGAATATTTGGTTCTGCAGAAACCAGTTGAGGACTAGTACCAAACCAGTCCCCATGGAACATGTAATGCCTGATGCTTTTGTTGCATTATCTGCCTTCATTCGTGCAATCCCCCAAAGCCTCCAGTTGTGAGACACGGCCTCCCCAGCACATCAAATGAAGCCCCCTGATCCTAACTACCTCAAAGTGAACTTTGATGGGGCTGTTTTTAGAGAGGATAATATGGCTAGAGTTGGAGTGATTATTCGCGATGAGAATGGTCAGATTATAGCTTCTATGGCAGAAAAAGTTCCACTTCCCAATTCTGTTGCTGCACTTGAAGCTGTAGTAGCAGTCAAGGCTTTCAATTTTGCTGCTGAATTAGGTATCTCATCTGTTGTGGTCGAAGGAGATTCAGAGATTGTGATTAAGGCATTGCTCAATGAAGACATCTCATTTGCATGTCACGGACACCTAGTGGAAGAAGCAAAACTCCTATCTGCATTATTTTCCTTTTGTAGTTTCTCTCATGTTAGAAGGCAAGGTAATTCTGCCACTCATCATTTAGCTAGACATGTTAGCTCTCAGTTGATGTGGATGGAGGATGTCCCCCCCCCCTAACTTTTAGCTATAACTTTAGCCGATATGACTAACATTTATTAAATATTACAGCTCCTTTTCTCAAAAAAAAAAAAAAAAAATCCTAATTCAATCAAGTATGTGGAACCTTGTCTCGAAGTTAATAAATAGTTCCTAGACCTATAATTAGGCAACAACTTCTTTCATGCCACTATCTTAGAGGCATTTATGTGCTCTCAAGTTCATTGCTGATAATGAGTTCAAACAGCAAACAGAGAGGTTGAGCAAATAGAGCATTTCATCCGCATGACTGGGGGAACCAAAATACACAAAAGATGGTAAAGCCCACATCGCTCACATAGGTGAGCTCTAGTGGGGTAAGTCACTAACGATTAAGTCAATACCCATAGTATTTTTCTATCAAAATAGTACTTTGAGGAGAGGGGGTTGTTATTCATGGGTTTAGCTTACCTCCAGTACTTTTTAAACTAGATTCTCCTTTTGTTTTAATGAAAAACTGTTGCATCATCCACTAACTAAATAAAATGTGAAGATTAAAACTCACTACCACTTGTCATTATATATATAAAATAAAAGGACATGTCCAGTTAAAAAAGTATTGGAGTTAAGCCAAACCCGTTATTCACATACCTATTTATGGTTTGAATTTCCCAATATATAAGTATTTTCTTGTGATCTTTCCCTTGATTTTAGCCATGATCCTTATCTTGAACATAATTAGCCCATATCGAGGGGGCATAGCTACCTTCATTATGGGTGAAATTTTAGGCATGTATTTCTTACACCTTATAATGGGCAAGGTTGGCTCAAACCCTAGGCCACTTTGGCAGTGGTTAAAGCCCTCAAATGGAAGAAGACCTCTATTAATTATTTTTTTCCAAAATCTATTTCCATTAAACTAAAAGGAAGCTAAATCCATCTTCCATGCACTTAAAACAAGTGAGGCAAGGAAGAAATATTACAACATAAACTTGGGTTGAGGGGAGAGACAGCCTTACCCCAAGGCATGAGCAACATAATTTGACTCCCCTTTAACACAAGAGAAAGAGAAACTAAGAAAAGAACTCCTAAGATATAATACATTTTCAAGTAAGGTTCTAATGTTCTAGCAACTATTCTCACTGTCACCATTAATTCGTCTATACAAAGCTTTGAGTCACTTTCAGTCATGATCTTCTGATACCTTCCCAAGGAAGCCAACTTCAAGTCTTCAACGCCCAAGTGAATGCAGCCCCCTCTGCTTCAATAGCATCACAATATTCCTGTTTCTTAGCCCAAGCTTTTAAAATGTCCCCTCTATCATCCCTTGCCACAGCAGCAACCAACTGTAAAATCTGGGTTTGCAACATGTTGATTTTAATTGTACCGGAGGTGGTTTTTGCCATCTCACTGAACACAGGGATCTATTGATGAACCTGCCATTCGTTGATCAGATATGCTCCAACATACTTTGTTCCATGTTGCCTATTCAAGTTGACCTTGAGTTCCTTGTCGTGTAGAATTTTGTTCTTTAGATTCATATGGTCTCTAACGTAATAACTATTCCCAAAGGGGCATTCTCCGGCAAGTCAAGGTCACTTGCCACCAATTTTGCAAGATCCCTCCTATTACCTATAAAATAATCATCAAAATTATATTAAAAAAATGATCCTATCTTCAAATGTTGTGCACTCTATTATTGCGTTTTACTCTATGTTTGTTAGTTTAGAAGTGTAAAATTTTCAATCTCCAAAACACCTGGAAGATGAACAAACTTTTTCCATTTCCGGTCTATCAAAATTAAAAAAATTAATCGATTTCCAAACAAATTAGTTACTGAAATCAAACTTTCATTATGTGGTAGGCACTTAAATAACGGGACTTCTTCAAGACAAATTTATTTATGAAATTGTTCACTATTTAAATTTCAATAAATATTACTTATTTTAGACCCCTTGAACAAGCAATGTTTAACCTGATTTTATGGCCAAGTTATTAATTAGGTCAATTATGCAAGCCTTAGGTTTAACAATATATCAATCATATCATGTAGCGGAAAATCTAAATAACACAAGATATAATGACCTAGGAAAACCAATAAAACAAACCAATTTTAAGGTAAAAAATCTAAGGGGAACAAACTCAAGAAGAATAATCTACTATCAAATAGAAGTTTACAGTCAAGAATATTTAATTTATAGTAAAATTAATTATAATTATCAAACCTAGCTTTGAAACTCTCATACTTCTTTGATGTGGATTTGCTTGAACATGAATCTCCAATTCACATTTTAGATCTTCAGTACACTTGATATCTGAAGCTTGGGTTGCAACTTTGTTCTACCTATACTTATGGAATAGATTAATCTCTGGTAGATACTTGAAAGAGTAGAAGACACAAAATCTCTCAGATCTCAAAAAAGTAGCTCTCCAAGACTTGAAAAATGTACTTTAGGGTTTTCCTTATATACCAAATAACTCTGGATTGAAACCCTAAACGTTTGGTGGGTTAACGGGCTTTATTTAAAATTCTACAAATTGCATCTCGATCAATTGAAGGCTTCTCTTGATCGGTCGAGATAGCCTAAAATTTAATTCTTGAAACTTCAACTTCTATGTTCTTGAATTTTAACTTGTAGTACTTTGAGCAATATCATAGACACTAAAATCTATTCCTAAACAAGTTTATGTATATGGTTTGCCAATAAATAAATAATTTAGAACTTTTTTTTAGCATACTACGTATTTCAACACACACACACACAAAGAGAGAGGAGAAGGTCTTAAAAAAAAATAAAAGTGATGTATATTCAAAAGAGCCTAATTCTTAAATATACAACACATATTTTAAACATCTTTAACTCATAGTTGAATTGGATCCTAAAATGCATTGATCTGACCATAATAGTGGGAGAGATATTATTTTACATGCATCATATATGATTAGTGCTTATGATTATTAAAATGGTTTGTTGTAATTAGTACATAATAAAAGTGATGTGTTTCACCTGCCATTTATTATTCGTGACCTATATCACACCACATGTATAGTTAGTTATGAGACTACTTTCTGCTAAAAAAATTTCTAAGAACATGAATCTGTTTTGCAATTTTTTTTTGTAACCTTTTACCAAATAATTTAGCAATAATATTAGAATTTTTATTTTTTTAAAACTTTTTATTTATATTCTAAATTAGCCAACTTTCTATTCACAACTATCTTTTTAGTTTAATTTTGAACTTATTTTGTTTATATATATCTTTTTAAAACTTTTTTTTTCTTACTTTCTCAAAGTAAAATTATACTTTAGTCCACTTTTAGTAAAAAAAAGAAGTAAAAAGCTAAATAAGCTCGTTGCTTTTGTGGTTTTGGTTGTGTTGATGGCGGTGTGGGTTTAATGGGTTTTGAGGTTGCTTTGGTTGTTCTTGGTGGTGGTTCATGGTGGATTGATGGGTTTAGTTATCGTAGATTTGTGGATTTTTGTGTGTTGGAGGTGGTGGTGGTGTGTGTATGGTGCAGCGGTGGTAGGGACTATGGGGTTGCTGGGTTTTTTTTTTTTGGTGGTGAGTTTACTGGTGGTGGTGGATGATTTGTGGGTTGTTGATGGTGGTGGTGTATAGTGCAGCAGTGGTGGGGTGGGGTGTACTATGTAATGCAGCAGAGGAAGAGATGGGTGGTGTGTTTTCCATGGATTTTACTTAGATTTTTTGTGGGTTTCTGTGCATTTGGTGTTGCTGTGGTGGTACGGTGTTGCTATGGTGGTTGGGGTGGGTTTTATTGTGGGTTTGTAGGATCATAATGGTGGTGGCGGGTGATTACCATGGTGGTAGGAGTGGGTTTCATTGTGGGTCTACATTGGGTGACAGTGGTTTTTGTTGTGGATTCTTGTGTGTGTTGGCAAATAGAGAGGAAGAGCAACATGGAGAGGGAAGTGAGAGAAAGAAAGTAAAAAAAATTATTAAAAAATGAATAACATTTGTTGTGATGTGAAAAATAAAAACTGGGATGTAGTGTAAGTTGTAAAAGGAGATTGTAAAATAGATAAAGTAGGTTTTCAAATGGTAAAATTAGTACTTTTTTAGACACCTGGATGCTGGTGCTTTAACAATTAGAAGAAAATTAATTTTATAATGTTTCTTTTTCTAAATTGCTATCAAGGTTTGGTGTTGAGATTGGTATATAATAAAAGTAACGTCAACAATCTATATAAATAATAATAGGTAAAGCAGAGAGAAAATCCAATTAAATTTCAAATTCAATTCAATTAGAGTATAATTTTGTGCCACGTGTCCCATCTAATCTAAATTTAAAATTTTGTGCCAAGTGAGTTAATTAGTGTAAAAATTAAATTTGAATTAGAGTTTAATTTTGTGTGTTTTATCTAATCTAAATTTTTTAAATTTTGTACTAAATTAGTTAATTTAGTGTAGAAAACGAGAAGTCCAATATAATAAACCATAAAAAAACATAATCAAATAACTAAAAAAGATTCAAATTTATAAGTTATATATATATATATATATATATATATATATATTAATAGGTAAAACTTAGAGAAAGTTGAATTAGAATTTGAAATTATAATCCAATTTTGCATGTGTCTAAATTTATGTGGGGACTACACCATAATTATTTACTTAAGCATGTGCCATGTGTCTACTTAAGTTTTTAATCTTAATGTCAAGTGATTTAATGAATGTAAAATACTAAAAATCTAATACTAATGAACTATAAAAATTTTTTTAAAAAAAAAAAATAATAATAATATATACTCAATAAAAATCACCACACATTCTATCTTATTAAAAATTAGAAAAAAAAAATCATATGTAGTATTAAATTTAGATAAGAATTTTAATATGTGTTTAATTATGTTTACTTTAAAAAAAAATAGTTTGACTAATTATCTATATTTTATGATAAAAATTGTGTTTAATTTTAAATGTATCTATACATATAGATGAATATGTGTTACATGTTTTTTTTTAAAATAATAATTTGACTAATTATTTATATTTTTATAATAAAAATTTTGTTTAATATTAAATACATCTGTACGTTTGCATGAAATTACATACTAGTTCATCTTATAACAACACCTTATATAAAAAATTACGAAAAATATTGTATCATAACATGGCTATAAAAAAAAATTTAGAAAAATAAATTCTGGTAAACTGCCTTTTTTTTTTTAATTATTATTTTGATGGAAGCAGGTAAACCGTTCTGGTAAATACTATAAACTACTACTACCTAGTCTACTTCTACTACATAGGAGTAACTTCTTATTAGGATAGAGTAAAGATAAAATCTAGAGAGAGAGAGAAACACACACACGCAGAGACAACGCGAAGAATTCTCATATTTATTTTGGTCAAACAAAGAGATAGTGGGGAACTGAGGCCAAGAGAGAGAGAGAGAGAGAGACTGTGTGCGTGTGTGTGTGTGTTGTGTTATGTAGAGAAGTGTAAACCAAGGCGAAGACAAAGCCGGCTTCTTCACAGAGCTCTGTTTCATTTAAACCAAAAATTTTTATTTCCTATCTGTTTCTCTTTGGTTATTGTTATTGTTTGTGTTTACGAAACTTGGATTCGCTTGCTTTTGTCTTGTCTCTCTTTTTTTTTTTGTTTGACATCTTCGGCATCGTCTCCAACCTGATCGGATTGAGAAAGACAGAGATGAAGATGCCGAGAATTCTGGATGTCCATGTGATGGGATTTTTGTGATAATTGGATTGGAATTGTGAACAGCTAGATTGGATTGAGTTTTGGATATATCTGGTTTTTGTTTTTGTTTTCCATTTTGAAAGAGCTGTCTTTGTTTGATTTGGGGAAATGGGTTGCTTTTCGTGTTTCGATTCGAAGGAGGAGGAAAAGCTGAATACCCAGAAACCAAGCGATGATCGAAAGCAAGCTCTTCCCATGGTCTCTTCTAATATTTCCAGAATGCCTTCTGGTTTGTTCTTAACATTTCTTTTCATTTTTTATTTTATTTTTATAATATATTTATGTTTTTGCCATGTTGTTTCTTGATCTGATCTGGGTATTTCTGATTTATTTATGTTTGTAAAGTACATGTTCATGATGCTTGTTTTCTTAAATTTTGTTCTTGTTTATCGTTGATGATTAGTTATTTCGATGAGGATTATGAACTTCATTTTTTGCTGTCTTTAGTAGACCCCACCAGATTTCGATACCGTTAATATCCATTTTTATTCAATTGAAAATTGAGATCTCATGATGGATTTGATTGCTTTTGTTGATCTGATGGTTGTTAGTACTGTTGAAAGATTGGCTTCAAATAGGTAACTGAATGACTAATATTAGAGGATGCCCATAATTTGGTGTAACAATATAAGGCATAGCTGAATTTAGTAAAATTATTCACTGAGTTTGGCAGTCAAGCTTGATCTTAGTGAATGCATATTAGTTGAGGTTATAGCTTAATGGAGTTCCCTTTGTTTATCCTGAGTGTTTAGTTGGAAATTGCATGATACTTATGGATCTGTGTTTTTGTTATGATGGAATTTGTAGGAGCTGACAAACTTGTATCAAGGGCCAATGGAGGGACCAAAAAGGAATTGCCAAGTTCCAAGGATGGACCTGTTCCCGGTGTCCATATCGCTGCTCAAACATTCACTTTTCGTGAGCTTGCTGCTGCAACAAAGAATTTTAGGCCAGAGTCTTTCTTGGGGGAAGGGGGATTTGGACGTGTATACAAGGGTCGACTTGAGAGTACTGGCCAGGTAAATTCCTTAATTGTTGCTTGATGTTGTCCCTTATTAATACTAATGGGATGATATAATCATTCTGGAGAAACTTTGTTGATAATCATATTTAATACACTAAAAAAGAAGAAATTCTTAATTTGAATTGGTCATAATGATCTTAAGATACAGTAATTGAATGCAAAAATAACACAAAAAACAGAAAGTATTTAAATAAATTAATCTCAATATGTTTGGCTAAGATTAAATTAGTGTAATGGTTGAAATGCTGAGTTCCTAATAATATGGCAAAACATGCCTCCATTCTAGCAGCTTCTGATGTCTTTTGGAAGTTGCCTATTTTCTTGTTGATGTAAGGAATTGCAACTCAATTTTACATGGTTTGGAGATTATGAATGAGAACACAGTTTACATATTCTTTAACTTTGCCAACTAGTTGTAGCTCAACTAGTACTTCCTTCTCCCCATAGTCAAGAGAGACTGGGTTCGCATGTAACTTACCAATTAAAAAAAAATCTTAAAGACTTTTTTTCTTGTCATTTGCAGATTGTTGCTGTTAAACAATTGGATAGAAATGGTCTTCAAGGTAACAGGGAGTTTCTAGTGGAGGTTCTGATGCTTAGCCTTCTACATCACCCTAACCTAGTGAATCTGATTGGCTACTGTGCTGATGGGGACCAGCGACTTCTTGTTTATGATTTCATGCCCTTGGGTTCTCTAGAAGATCACCTACATGGTAACATCTTGTTGCATATTATTCTGTTTCTTTGATAAGAAGATTTGTCCTCTTTCACTTGTTTGGTTTATGAGCAAGACCTAGGTACAGGACTTAGGTGCTATTTCTTAGGTTTCCCTTTTAAGATTCTACTATGTGGATTTTTTCTCATAGGATGGAAGTGTATTTTTTAATTAAGTAGCCACATGGCTAAATCTTTAGAGGGGAATTTAATGAACAACACAGAAGGTACTGTACCTAAGTTTTGTCCTTGGTTTATTATGTCTACTTAATGATTGTTGAGTTATCAAGAAAAATATATTCAAATTATTTTTTTATTTTTTTTCAAAGTGAGCTTTTGTGCCCTGCCTATGTTCATGCATCCAATGAAGAATATTGTTATTAAGAAATCATAATTTAAAATACTTCCTGAGGTGATTTTTCAACAATAGGTAGAGTACAAATTCTGAACGTGCTTATAGAACAACTAGAAACTATGTTTCTTTACTGTTGCTGAGGAGGAAAGATAAAATAAGATGAGAAGGGATTGGACTGTTGGAAATCGTGTGAGTTGGGTAGTTGAGTTGGTTCAATAAAAAATTCAAAACTAATTTCAGTGTAAAGATGTGATGTAGTGATTTTCTTTTTCCTTGATACATATGGGCTCTTTGGTGCTGAAATAGAACTTTGGTGTGAATGTTGTTATCTTGAAGAACTCTTTTTCAAGGCTCACAACTTGTTTGGTGTATGTCCAACTGGAATTTTTTCATTTGGGGTGACGAATGACAGTTTATGTGTGCTCATTTTCTGCTTTGACTTTGACACTCATTTTATTCTCTTTTCTGAACTTGTTTGTGCTGTCAATGCCTCTTCAGTATTTACACACATTGTCTCGCACATTTGTCTTCTTGTCTCATACTTAAGTGTTTTAAGGAAATGTATTATATACAAAAGGATTACAATATCATGCTTTATGGTGTAGCAAGATTTTTCTTATTAGTACTGGATCCAAATAGGAAGTTCTATATTAAGTGCTGTTACTTAATTATGAGCTCTTGAGTATGAATTCTGTTTGATGCTTTTGGATGAAGTTATAAATGCAGAATTTTGGCTTTCTCATCTTCATTCTTTTAAATTAAAAAAAGTAAAACCATTTAGCGGAGGGGCATAAGCAACTTAATGTATTTTACTTATTTATGACTGATAAAATTACACTATTTACTACCAAAAAAAATTGTTGTTCATTTTAGGGATGTCATCAAAAGTATATTGATCTGTATGCAGATCTCCCTCCTGACAAGGAACCACTAGATTGGAACACAAGGATGAAAATAGCTGCTGGTGCAGCAAAGGGTTTGGAATACCTGCATGACAAAGCAAATCCACCAGTTATTTATAGGGACTTCAAGTCCTCCAACATATTATTGGATGAAGGATTCCATCCAATGCTTTCTGATTTTGGGCTTGCAAAGCTCGGTCCTGTTGGAGACAAGTCACATGTTTCCACCAGGGTAATGGGCACTTATGGTTATTGTGCTCCTGAGTACGCCATGACTGGACAATTGACAGTGAAGTCTGACGTTTACAGTTTTGGGGTAGTCTTCTTAGAGCTGATTACTGGACGTAAGGCCATTGATAGCACCCGACCCCATGGAGAACAGAACCTTGTCACATGGGTAATCTTCTTAAACTTTTGTTGTTTAGTAAACTATATCTTCTCTCATACTGGCTGTGTGGGTCTAGCATGTCTAGTCTCCTCCACTTATGTGATAATCAAGTGGTCATGGTGTTTTTATTTGAGTGCAGGCACGTCCGCTGTTCAATGACCGTAGAAAATTTTCAAAATTGGCAGATCCACAACTACAAGGGCGGTATCCTATGCGGGGTCTATACCAGGCTCTAGCTGTGGCATCTATGTGCATCCAAGAACAGGCTGCCACCCGTCCTCTCATTGGGGATGTGGTCACTGCTCTCTCATATCTGGCAAACCAGGCATATGATCCTAATACCGGGCATGGCCACAGAGGCTCAGGTGATAAGGATGAAAAAAGAAACAGAGATGAGAGAGGAGGAAGGATATTAAAGAACGAGGAAGGCGGAGGATCTGGCCAGAGATGGGACTTTGATGGGTCTGAGAAAGATGATTCCCCAAGAGAAACTGCAAGGATGTTAAACAGGGATTTAGATAGAGAACGAGCTGTTGCTGAGGCCAAGATGTGGGGAGAGAACTGGCGAGAGAAAAGACGACAAAGTGCCCAAGGTAGTTTTGATGGTAACAATGGGTAGCCAGTGTATATTCAGGGCACCATGTCCCCACCTTGGCTCCTTTCCCGCTGACTCCTCAGACAAGCTGAAAAAATGTTGGAATCTCATCTCAAGTTTCCTTTTAGCTGGTGGTATGTTCAAGGTGCTTGGCCATTTCTTACCAATGAGGGAGAGATACGAGGGTTGTTGTAAGAGAACTTGGTGCTTAGCATGTTTTCTAATTTAACTTCTTTCCCTTTCTTTTTCCCTCAAAATTTCCATTTTCCATTTCCTTTTTATCAAACGTGAAGGCGAAAAAGAAAAGGAAAAAAAAGAAAAAAGAGCATTATGGAGAGTGTACATTGTCTGATAGGATAGTGGGAGCAGAAGAACAGGACGTATTTTAAAAATTTTGAGAGTACACATGTCTCTGTCGATATGCCTCTTCTGGCTCTTGTAGGTTTTCTTTGAACAAAAGAATGCCTGTTATTACTCTGTACTATGTAGTCTTCATCACCAACTTTAAAAATAAAACAAAAAATAAACTAATGGATTCAGTTACTTTGTCAATGTATAATGTTACACAAACTAGTCTGTACACTGTGTTACTTATATGCTATCCTTATATTCTCTATCTCATCCGTGCTCTCTGATTTTCGCTCTTGCTTGCCACTATAATTATTTTCTATTGCAAAAATGGCTATGTGAGAGACTACATCCAAGGCTTATGATGAGGTGTATTTAGTATTTAGTATAAGAACGGGAAATGAAAGCAAGAAACTTGAAGTGTGTTGAGTGTATTAAGGAACAAGATAAAAATGTTTAGTATTAGAACATGATATTAAAAAGAAAGTTGGAAGAGTTATTTTGATAAGCTTTTTAATAAAGATCAAGCAAGACATTTGAGCGAATTGAGTAATCCAATTGAAGATATATGTAGATTTATTCGATGAACTCAGATAAATAAGGTAAAGGAGTAAAGGACACGTTTGGGAGAATAAAAATGGGAAAGATCATGGAACTTGATGAAGTTCTCAAGAAAATTTGGGAAGTGTTTTGGTGAGTGGTGACATGGGTGTCGGATGATTGGCAAACAATTTTAATAAGAACTTGAGTGATAACAAAATACCCAATGAGTGGAGGAACAATAATAATACCTGTACGCAAGAACAAATGAAATATTCAAAACCATATAAATTATTATGATTTTTTTTTTTCTTAAATTGTGAAACTCGGAGATATAGTGAGATAACTAATTTGGTTTTATGTATAGAAGTACTTTTCTTAGACATCTAACTGAGAAATATAGAGAAGTTTAAAGATCTCCATATGAGTTTAATTGACCTAGGACTGTATATATTTAAGTATCTTGAGATGTAATATGGTGCGTTTTAGAAAAGAATTGAGCTTTTTAATTATAGTAGATTTACTAAAAGAAATGTATACTTTTGGTGCATGACTCTGTAGTATTGTTAGATGAAAAATTAGTTATTATATTTAGCCCTATAACAACATCTAGCCCTAGAGGTACAATTGCAGGCTGCAGCAAGAAGAAAAGCCACCATGTCCTAGCAACAGAAGATTGGATCCCTAACTACAGCAAATGACTGTTAATTATTGTTTTCTTAGCTTTTTTGCAGTGCTCCATTTTAAATATTAAATCTCTTATTATCAACTTCAAGTTAGACTCGGCACTTTTCTGTAATAAACACGATAAAACTGTGGCAGCAAAAATTAGATTCGTTGATAATGACTTGAAATTTCTTACTTTTAGATACTGAACAATGCTAGGATCCTAAAGTACACAATTTTTGTTACAGCTCGCCGTGTCCATAAAAAATTACATGGCGAGTTGAGGTTAAAATTGTGTAATTTTTTAGTCTTTAGGCTCTTAGTATTTTTCTTAAATATATATTTTTTTTGAAACAAAGGTAAGCGTAATATTATTAAAGAAGAGATAAATCAAATTGAAATACATCATCCAGATCAATAGCATTTTTTTTTTCTGCATTTTTATGTGAGCTTAACAAGTCATTTTCTAATAGTTTCTTTAACCTAAGTCTAGCAGCGCTAGACTTCTTGATCCGTAGAATTCTATTTCCTACTATGTAGGAATTTTGTTCCCTCACGTAACAAGGTTTCGTAGAGGGCTAGGGTTTTCTTGTTTTTGTGGGGTGGGGAAACACAAGTCTGAGATGGATAACCTAGCAGATGCGTGGACCCGATTATCTCTCTTTGAACAAGAAAGCGAAGTTTTTAACTTTAAAAACCAAGGGTGCAGGAAAGAATGTACTCTAGTTGCTAAGTTCTTTGTTGGGAAATTTAGACACTGGTTGATAGAATTAACAAGTTTTAAACCCAAGTTGTTAATTAGATTTATTATGCATAAAACTTGTTAAAACAAACAAACATCAATATCATGTCAAAATCATATGCAGCGGAAAAGTAAATAAGATAAGATATGATGACCTAGGAAAACCAATGAAACCAACTAGTTTCACAGTAAAAAACTTGGGGGGAAACCATCCCGAAAAGCAATCCACTATAGTAAAGAGAAGTTTCAAATCTAGTACAAAACCTTTGTCCCTAGACTCTACAATCCCTGTAGATGAACTTACAGTAGAAACTTCTACCGCTTCAAAACCTCTGAACTCTTCAATATATGAAGACCACCCTTTGATGCACGAATCCCAGTACGTGACTAACTCCTTTACACGAATCCCAGTACGTGACTCACTCACCAACTTGAGGAAGAAGAATGTTTGCTGCAAAATTCTTCACTTCATCAACAATGAAGATCAAGAAGCACTTGGTTACAAAACCCTAAGGCGTAAAGATGCAGTAACTTCTTTTTGAGAGAATAAGGTTTCAGTCACCTTTTGCATATGTTCTCCTTGTATTCTCATATGTGACAGCCTTTAAAATAAGCCTTATATATGTATAGGGTTGTGAGAAAAGAAACCCTAATCAAATACAAAAACATGGGCCAAAAATCGAATCTGAAAATTCTGATTTCGGTAACCTCGATAGATACCTCAATAGATAGCAGGTGTCGAGCCTCATTAAACCTTGATAAATAGCTATTTGTCAAGCAGCTGTCCGCAGGTGTCGAGCTATCTGTCTAGCTTTAGTGAACACCTTTTCTTCACTTGTTTCTTGGTCCAATCTTCATGGCTTTAATACTAAACTTGAACAACATGTTCTTTGAAGTATAAAACACATCCTAGATCTACTTAATTACAAGTAAAGTGCGTTTTGTCAAAGGATTAGCCAATTACATAAAAGAATGACATATGTTCTTAACAAGTGAACCACATATGTCCTAAAATTCTTCACAAAATGCCTTAACATTGAAGCAGTTGCTCGCACTCTTAAACCTTTATGACATACTAAGCAAGATTTTGAGATTCAGGACATGGGCAACCATGTTCTGCTATTTGTTTTTGAGAACAAGGTAGATGCTAACCGAGTTTTGTTCGGAGAACCATGGAGTTCTAATAAATATCTAATTGTCTTACGTAGGTATGAGGATGATAGCTCGCTAAGGAAGCTCCTTTTTGACATGGCAAAATTTTGGGTACAAGTGCATGATCCACCAGTTCAACGGATGGTCACGGAAATGGTAGAAAGTTTATGCAAGTCAATTGGCCAAGTCATACATTCTAATGATAGGTCTCAGACAGAGGGTGGCAACTTTATGTGAGTTAGGGTGGAGATTGATGTCCATAAACCTTTATGCAGGGGATGAAAGGTTAGGTTCAGTCAGGATAGGAAAGAATGGGTGTCGTTTTGTTATGAGTGATTGCCTATATTCTGCCACTAGTGTGGGATCCTGAACCATGATTCTAAGGATTGCGATCTTTGGCTTCAAAGTAAAGGAGAATTAAGGATAAAGGACCAAGAATTTGGGCCAGGGATGAGGGCTAACCCTCCAAGTTTGCTAAGGAAAAAAGCTGTATGGGTAAGTGAAATAGGTGTACCAAGTGTAGCGTCTTCTCGAATCCCAGGGTCAATGACGAGAAACTCAGTCAAGAAAGTTGGTGAGGAGGAGGGTAGCCATGCCAATGAGTAGCAGAGAGGACTGGGGGGGATGGGGGGGGGGGTTGAAACAAATTTGGAAAGTAGGTGCGTTGTGGGGGAAAACACAGCAACAGTTGCGAAAATTTCTAAAATTTTGAGAAAGAAGGATTCTTTCTAAAATCATCTAAAGGAAATTGACATGGCGCTAAAGAGACACATGAATACTACTGAGGGAGCAATAGAGTCAACTATTCCAAAAGATGATACGGCCAAAATTCAGGGGGAAGAGATAATTATGGTGGATGAGTCAAAATCGGTAGAATCAATTACGGAGTTGGTGGATTCTTCAAATCAGGCAGAGGTGGACATTATTGGTAAGGTCTCAAGTAATAAAGAGGGGGAAGGACATTAGGACAATCAAATATTTTTGGAGTCAAAGAGCCAACAGATGAAAGAGGTACAAACTGTGGGCCTCAGCAAATCAATGAGTAGGCTGGACAATATTTTACTTGGGCTGAATACTAGCACGTGGAAAAGAATCTAGCATAAGCCTAAGTCTGTGAATGTATTGGTGCCTAAGATTGAGGAGGTGGGGTCCAAACATTAAAACAAGACAATCTCTAATCATAAGGAGACTGTAGAGAATAGGAGGAGATGAGGAGGTGATGAAGTCCTAGAGGTGAGTAATCTTCTGAAAAATGAATTTCGATTAGCGGTGGCTACAATGCAGCAGCATCAGGATCAATGAGTACTTTAAGTTGGAACTGTTGGGAGCTTAAGAACCATCGAACAATTCAGGCTCTCTGGAGCATGGTTGAGAAAGAAGTTCCCAGCTTAGTTTTTCTCATGGAGACTAAGATTCCGAAGAAAAAACAACATAAAATGAAGGAAATTCAAAATTCTATTGGCATTACTCAAGGATTAATTGTTCCAAGTAAGGGTAGAAGTGGGGGTTCAACTCTTCTTTGGAAACCAGAAACTACTGTCAATGTTAGGGGCTATTCGAAGTTGTACATTGATGCTAAGATGGTGAGTAGTAATGTTCAAGGGAGTTGGAGATTTACAGGCTTTTATGGCCAACCAAACACTAGCAAGTAGGAAGAAACATGGCAGGTTCTAGAAGCTTTTGGTAGTCGTAATAATTCACCTTGGCTCTGTATTGGCGATTATAATGAAATTCTCTGTAAATCAGAGAAATTGGGAGGTCAGCGCAAGCTGGAAAGACAGATGGACAGGTTTCAAGATATTGTGGATTTATGCCAGTTCTGGGATTTGGGGTATTCAGTTGCAAATTCACTTGGTCAAGACATTTTGAGACTGGGGATAGTGTATGGGCTAGATTGGATCGTGCTTTAGCTAATGTGGAATGGATGAGAAAATTTGCAAATGCCAAAGTGGTCCATATATTAACAACTAAATCAGATCATTGTATGTTAAGCTTACAATAGAACTGAAGTGATAGAAGTCGACCAAGAACGGAGAAATTGTTTCCCTTTGAAGCTATGTGACTTCGGGATCCTCGTTGTCTAGAGGTGGTCAACGAAGCTTGGGAACATGATCTTTCTCTTTCCACGGGGTACCTAATCGAAAACTGTTTATAGTCTTGCAAGGAGGCCTTAACCCGATATAATAAGGTGGATTTTGGACATGTGGGTCAACGCATTTCAAATCTAAAAACCCAGCTTCAATTGCTAGAGCAACACCCAAAATTGTATGGTGAAGAAATTCGAAGTTTACGGAAATAATTGAATTCGTGGCTGGATACTGAGGAGGTTATATGGCAACAATGATCTAGAAACATGTATTTGGTGGCAGGTGACCAGAATACTAGTTTTTTCCATGTCAAAGCTTCAAATAGACATAAAAAAATAAAAATAAAAAATAAAAAATTGATAGAAGGTATGGAGGAAAAATCTGGTACTTGGCAAGAAACAATGGAAGCAATTGAAGCTACTGTTACCGAATACTTCTCTTCAATTTTTACCACATCCAATCCGACTAAGATTGAGTGGGTGACTGACATTGTCCAACCAATGATTTTTGAGCACGTGAATTATCTGCTAGGTCGTGACTTTCAAGCATTAGAAGTACAACAAGTGCTAAAACATATGCACCCGACTATGGCACCAGGCCCAGATGCTATGCCCCCTCTTTTCTATAAAAAAAATTTGGTCTCTTTCTGGTGTTTGTGTTACATAGGCAGTATTAGATTTTTTGAACCATGGGGTGGCCCCCCAGACTTTAATGAGACCCACATTGTTCTTACACTAAAGGTTAAAAATCCCAAGAAGATTACTAAGTATAGACCTATAAGCCTCTGTAATGTTATTTATATATTGACATCTAAAACTGTGGCTAATAGACTGAAGATTGTTCTGTCTAGCATTGTTGGTGAAAATCAAAGTGCACTTACTAAGGGTCGGTTCATAACTGATAATATCCTAGTAGCTTATGAGATTATGCACCATATTAGCCAAAAAAGGACTGGAAAAATTGGAGAGATGGCGTTGAAACTAGATATGATTAAGGCATATGATAGGGTAGAATGGGATCGTTTGAAGGGTATTATGTAAAAGCTTTGTATTAATAGGACAATGGTTGAGATAGTAATGAGATGCGTCTACATTGTTACTTATTCAGTTCGGATTAATGGGATACCTAGAGGGCGTATTATCTTTACCAGGGGTTTATGTCAAGGGGACCTCTTTCTCCTTACCTATTTTTAGTTTGTGTAGAGGGCTTATCTGGTTTAATTAAACAGTAGGTGGAAAGAGGCAGCATCAAGGGAGTGGTTGTTTGTCGTGGTGCACCTAGCATTTCTCACTTATTTTTTTGCCAATGATAGCCTGATCTTCTGCCAAGCTACATTGGAGGAATGCGAAGTGCTACAACGAATTTTCTCAGTATATGAATCAATGTCAGTCAACAATTGAATAGAAATAAGACTGCCTTATTTTTTAGCAAAAATGCACCACGTTCCATTTAGGAGGAAATACAACAGTGTTTTGGGGCTCCAATGATTTGGCAACATGAAAAAAATTTGGGATTACCCTCTCTAGTGGGGCGGTCTAAACGCAATACATTCAATGATTTAAAGGAAAAGTTAGGGAATAAACTATTAAGTTGGAAGGAAAAGCTTTTCTCAAATGTTGGGAAAGAAATTCTTATAAAGTCAGTGGCCCAAGCAATCCCATCATATACTATAAGTTGTTTTCAGCTCCCTGATGCTCTATGTGATGAGCTTGCTGGTATGGTGAGATGCTTTTGGTGGGGGCAGCAAAAAAATCATAATAAATTGGCTTGGTTAAGTTGGGAGAAGATGCGTGCTCCAAAGGAGGAAGGAGGGATGAGATTTCGTGATTTGAGAGCATTTAACATTGCTTTGCTGGCTAAGTAGGGATGGAAACTCCAGACTTGTCCAAATTCTTTGTTCCACCGAGTTTACAAAGCTAAATATTTCCCTAAAGGTGATCTTCTGAATGCCTCATTAGGTAAAGACCCATCTTACTCTTGGCGTAGTATTATGGCTATGCAAAAGACTGTTCAACTAGGCTGTCGTTGGCAAATTAGTAATGGAGAAATTGCAAGGTTGTGGAGGGATAAATGGCTGCCTACCCCGTCATCCTATAGACCAGTAACTTTTCCTCATTTTTTCCCAAATAATGCTATGGTCTCCGCTCTAATTAATCTGGAAATAGCTTCATGGAAATCAGACATTATCCATGAAATATTCCTACCATTTGATGTTGAAGCTATTGTTTCTATATCTCTCAGTCCATTGCCGCTAGCTGATAAGTTGATTTGGGCCCCTACTCCAACGGGTCAGTTTTGTGAACAGTGCCTATAAGGTTACTCAGCAGTCCATGCTTGATCTGCAACATGGTGAGTGCTCTACACCTCAACAACTGACTTCTTTCTGGAGGTGCATTTGGAAGTTGCGTATGCCAAATAAAGTGAAGGCTTTTGCATGCAGAAATATTTTTCCAACTATAGCAAATCTTTTTCATCGGCAAGTGACTAAGGATAATATATGTGAAGAGTGTGGTGCAAAAGTGGAGTTCGCATGTCATTTATTTTGGCACTATAAACGAGCTAAAGAGGTGTGGACAGCTTCAGATAGAGTTAGAGACTAACCTGGTGGAGATACATGAATTCCAGACCTCGTTTGGTATTCTCGGAATGTGAAGCAAATGTTTGATCAAGCTCTGGCCCAACTGTTCATGACAGCATGGGGGATTTCGCCAAGTAAGAGTGGCACTATAAACGAGCAAAAGAGGTGTGGACAGCTTCAGACATAGAGTTAGAGACTAACTTGGTGGAGATACACGAATTCCAGGACCTCGTTTGGTATTCTCGGAATGTGAAGCAAATGTCTGATCAAGCTCTGGCCCAACTGTTCATGACAGCATGGGGGATTTTGTCAAGTAAGAATGTGATTTGGACAGGTGGCTCACATAAGTCAGCCTCCATCATTGCTAGCTAGGCTAAGGAGTACCTGGAGGAGTTTCAAGTTGCTAATCATAAAGTTAAGCCAAGGAAACAGAACCTGCTGTTGGTTGGTTGCTTCCTCACTCTCCATGGTAAAAAAATTAATGTTGATGGTGCTACATTTGAAAATCTGTGAGCAGTTGGGATTGGAGTTGTAATTCAGGACCATCTTGGGTCGGTAAGAGCAGCTTTGAGCAGAAAAATTCAAGCTCCATTAGGGCCTCTTGAGACTGAAGCCAAGGCGATGGAGGAGGAAATGAGGTTTGCTTGGGATATGGGTATTAGAGTTGCAATTTTTAAAGGGGATTCAAAGGTGGTCTTTCACTCCCTGCTTGGTTCAACTACTCCGCCTTCAAGCATTTTCAATATGATTTAAGGGTCTTTGTTACAAGCTAAAAGGTTTAGTGAGTGCAAGTTTTTTTTTGTTCCCCGGGATGGTAACTGAGTGGCACACGAGTTAGCTTAATATGCTAGGAACCTGTCAAAGTCTAGTTCTTGGATAGAGGAAACTCCAGTCTTTTGGTTGAATATTGTAGAAAATCAAATTTATTTGTGATATGGGTACTGTTTAAACTTATTTGGAAAATTGAGGAGAGAAGCGAATTTCAGTAACACCATTGCCAAAATTCTGAGAAAAAGTAAGAGAGAGGAGAGAGAAATGATGTGTAGGAAGTGGGAGAGAGAAAAAAGAAATTTTGGCAATGGTCTTGCCAAAATATGAGCCCAAAAAAACCCAGTTAACCTACCCGAAATTGGGGACTGACCTAACCAAAATTAAAAAATAAAAAATAAAAATTGTGGCAATTGAATTGCCAATTGTGGCGAGAGTAATGCTACCGCCATAAACTATCTTATAATATTTTTACAAATTGTTATTATGGCCAATTTTTTACTAGTTCTCATCAGGACTCACCAATAACATTACTTTTTTATTTATCAATAATTACTTACAACATTAGCAGTTTGTGAAAGTTTTTATAAAAAAATGGTGTATCTCTAATTTTTACCTAAAGCGGATGATTACAACAACAACAACAACAACAACAAAAAAAAAAAAAAAAAAAAAAAAACCCTCCAATTTTGGCAATTCAATTACCACAATTGAGTTATTTATTTATTTAAATCATTCACTTTAGGCAAAATGATTGAGATACAATTTTTTTTTTTACAAAAACTTTCATAGACTGCTGATATAGTGAGTGATTATTGATATATAAAAAAGTGATGTTATTGGTGGGCCTTGATGAGAACTAGTAAGAAATTGGCCATAACAACAATTTGCAAAAATATTATAAAATTGTTTGTGAAGGTAGCATTACTCTTGCCACAATTTTTTTTATTTTAATTTCGGTTAGGTCAGTCCCCAATTTCGGGTAGGTTAGTTGGATTTTTTTGGGCACATATTTTGGCAATACCATTGCCGAAATTTCTTTTTTTCTCTCTCCTACTTCCATCACATCATTTCGCTCTCCTCTCTCTTACTTTTTTTTTCAGAATTTCGGCAATGGTGTTGCCGAAATTCGCTTCTCTCCTCAATTTTCCAAATAAGTTTAAACAGTACCCATATCACAAATAAACTTGATTTTTTACAATATTCAGCAAAAAGACTCAGAAACTTCATGTATCATTGAGCATTTAGTGTCTCAAGATGTATTGTTTTTATCCTTGTCTCAATAAAATGAAGTAGTTTTCATCCAAAAAAAAAAAAAAAGGCATTTTTTTTTTCTTAATTACTTGATCCCTCACTTGAAATATGCTTCTTCCCATCAGCGCACGGATTAGCCAACAGGCCTCTGTGTCCATTACATCCTTAATTCATAAAAGTGGACCGATCTTTTACCGAGGCTATTACTAGAAGTGGACCGATCTATCAAAATTGGACCGTCCAGATGTGGAGTGACCAAATTTAATGGGCCATGAACTTTCTATTGGAACTAGTTGTTAACTTGGACAATGTACAAAAAGTTTTAATGTAGCATAGTAATTTTTTCTTTTCTTTTTTTTACTATATATGAAATTTGATCTTATGATGATTATCAATAGGTATTTATTATAATTTTGGTTATATATGTAACTAAATATTCTACCATTGAACATTTATTATGATTGTGTTTAGTTTAGAAATTTTAAGGATTAATACCGCTCAGTTGAAGCTTTAGAAACTGAAAGCGCTTAAAAGATAAACTTTAGAGACTAATAGTGTAATTTTGCCAAAAATATTGTGCCAAAATTCTATCAAAAAGTCAAAAATATAATAAAATTTAATATATATATTAGAATAAAACGTGTAAAATTGTGAAGTCTCAAAAGTTTATGTAGCAAAAAATTATGAGGTTAAACAAAAGTCAAATTTCTAGGTTTTGTATAAATTATTATAGATTATTATTTGTATATATTATTATAGATAAAGGCAATATCAACAAGGGTATCCCTTGTCTAAAAGATGCTTGTCCATAATTTGCATCTTGTACTTAGATACCAAAATAGCATTTCATACTTGATACCCTTGAAATTAGTTGGCAATTTAGCTAGAGAGTGGACGAGGCCAATGTATGAAAACAAAAACAATAGGGCGTAAATGCATTTTTAGTCCCTACATTTTGGCTTTTTTTCATTTTGGTCCCTACATTTTCATTTTACCACTTTTAGTCCATAAACTAATTAACGTGTGACATTTAAGTCCTTATCGTCACCCAACTAACAGAAAAAGCTGACATGGCTGACGGCATATTAAAATAATAATTAAAAAAAAAATCTATTTTGGCATTAAAAAATGCCACAACATCTAAATTAAAAAAAAATTATTAATTTTAACTAAATGAAAAAAATTAAAAACAAAAAATCACATGAATTGAGATTTAAGTGTGTCTTGAACAAGAACACAAATCCAAATCTAACACACAAACATAATTATTTGTCTCTCTTGGAGTCTTCTTTAAACTCAATCTTGAAATTTCTTCTTGGTTCTCATTCTAATGGCTCCCACGCCATCTTCAAAAGTAAATCAAGCCCACCCAACACAAATCAAAACACCACAATCCAAGCTTCGTTTGCATTACAACAATGCAAACAAGCCAAACCCATCTTCGAATCCAAACACATCAGCCAAAGAAACCCCACACCCACAAGAACACCCAGTCGAAGTAATCACTCGGATCCGAGACTACTCAGATCGGAAAGAAAAACCCACTTCGGTTTTGAATGTTTATTCAAACAACCATTCCATTCGGGTTCGAGCCGATTTTGGCTACCGAGACTTTAGCCTAGATGGGGTTTCTCTTTCTGAAGACCAAGACCTTGATCTCTTCTACAAGACGTTCGTGGAGTCAAGAATCCACAACGTGAAGTTAGGAGAAAAATGCACCATTATGATGTACGGTCCAACGGGTTCGGGCAAGAGTCACACCATGTTCAAGTGCTCGAAGCAGCCGGGGATTGTGTACAGGTCTTTGAAGGATATTCTTGGTGGTGGTGAGGAAGAAAGCTAAATTTTTTGGTTTTATTTTGTGTTTGTTTCCTAAGAAAATATAGGTTTATGGGTTTGTTGGAGATTGGTTTGTTTACTAGTTTATGGGTTTGATTTGTGAAAATCATGTGGATTAGTGATTTGTTGGAGAATTTGGTCTTGAATGGTTGTTTGTTGTTACTGTTGTTGTTGTTGATTTTTTTTTTTAAATTTCTAGGTTTGTATTTTTGTTGTTCTTGTTCAAGGCACTCTTAGATCTCAATTCATGTGATTTTTTGCTTTTAATTTTTTTCATTTAGTTTTTTTTTTATTTTTTATAATTTAGATGCTGATATAGATTTTTTAATTTTTTTTAATTTTTTAATGCCAAAATAGATTTTTTTTTAATTATTATTTTAATGTGCTATCAGCCATGTCAACTTTTTCTGTTAGTTGGGTGACGGAAATGACTTAAATGTCACGTGTTAATTGGTTTAGGGACTAAAAGTGGTAAAATGAAAATGTATGAACTAAAAGTGTATTTGCGCCAAACAATAATTGACGAATAAGATCGAGCTACACATCTCACATAGCTGGTCACTCGACTAATTAAAGGGAGTACCCTAGTAACGCCACTGGCCTCAATATATATGCTCCACTAGAGCTTGCAACCGAGGATAGAACTAGGATTTCCATTTTATCTTTGGGGGGCCAAAAAATAAAACAAAGAGTGTTTGGTTCCGTTTAGTACGTGTGTTTAAACATATGTTTTTAGTTTTTAAAGAATATTATATGTATTATTCTTTTTTTTTACTAACATGTATTTCCAAAAAATAAAATGTTACTGGAACAACATTACCAAATGACCACTCTATCTTTCAAGAATAAGAAATATTCTAAATTCAAAACTAAATTAGTTCATGAAAATCTAAATCATCAAGTCTTTTTGATTAACAAAAGATAATCGAGTGCCAATCTGATTTGCAGAACGGAAAAGGCAAGTGCCGGAAAGAAATAAATAAGGGGGAGAAGCAAAAATGTGGGGTACGCAATAAAACATGTCTCCAAATTCGAAAACTAACTAGATTCCCAACATTGGACCAAAGTTAAGCTATTCTGGCTAGAATTAGTTGGCACAATTGGGCAAGACTGAGATATGAAAATAAGAAGAATTATCGACTAGTGATGACAAGGCTATATAGCCTTGCGATTGGGTAGTGGGAGGATAGTGAACCATCAAACCCATAAGATCCGAAAGGATTCACCAAGTTGAAGTAACTCACCAAAAACCCACTTCAGATTACAGATTCAAAACCCTCTTAAAAAACCCTCATCAACACTCCAAATGTGATTCATCGAGTTAAAGAAAACTCATTTGTTGGGCAACGATCTGATTGATAGTCCCAGATCGAGCTAAGCGATGGCTCTGAGAGGCGAAGGCTGAATAATAATTCCGACGATGGTGCCAGGGAAGATTGCAAGTAAAATTTGCTGGGTTGTGGCTAGGTTGGGTTGTGCTGGATGGCTGTGGGTTTTGATGTTAAAAATGTGAATAGAAAAAAGATAATATTTGAATAAAAAAGTGAATATAGCATTGGGGATGATGTATGTGTATAAAAACAAAACATAGCTCAACTAAAAAGTGGAGTTTTCTAAATTAGTTTAGCCAAATATTTGAAGAAACTAATGTGAATGTTCTTAATAGCCCTGGCCTAAAGCTTTAATATCTCCTTTAATGTATGAATCTGTTTTTTCTTCTTCTCTTTTTTTTTAAGCAAAATACAAGATTAAGAATCAATGAATGTGAAGATGCCGAAAGTAAACACATCTCAAAATTTTATCATATATCACCTTCTAAGCTTTGCCACTCTCTCTTTCTTTGCAAACATATCATTGTTGTAAGTTTTGATGTCCCAAAACACCGTCATTTTGATCATGGCTGATAGATGTCCATAACTAGTCAAATTGGACCAGTTCATTGATTAAGGTCCGATTCTCGATTAACTAGTCGAAACAGCTGATTCGATTTTTAAAATCATGGTCACATGTGACTTTACCAATGTTGCCATCTATTATTATTATTATTATTATTATTATTTAAGTGCATCAATTGGCTTACTATATATATATAATGGAAGCTTCTGACCAATATTTAACTTTTTTTTAGAGCTCCCACATTTTTACACATTAGCATTATTGAAAAAAAAAAAAAACCGAATTTTTTTCCACAATTGTGAAAATCAAACTTGATACCCAAAAACCCAACTCTGAAAATCAATCCCAAAGGCCAAACGTCAAACGCCATTCTCCTTTTCTTTCTACTCTATTTCTCTACCCTTCTCCTTTGTCAAAACCCAACTCTTAAAATCAATCCCAAACGCCATTCTTCTTCTCCTCTCTCTTCTCTATTTCTTTCCCCAACTATCAATACTTCCCTAACTTTCTCTTCTCGCCTCCCTTGGAAACCAAATTCAATTATCAATCTGCATCTCTAATATTCCTCCACAATGCAAACCCTATACCTAAGGCAGCCAATGTGCTAGGCCTATGCAGGAGTTCCTTGTCTTCCTTGATTTTGTACTCAACCGAATATGATGGTTTAGGTTGATTTTATTTGGCATGCATATATTTGTTTTAGGGGTTAGTATTTGTAGTTTGTGGGCAAAAGAAAGAGATTGAATCATATTTTAATTCTTTATTATTGATTGAAAAAAAAAAAAGTCTTTGTTTCTCCATAATTTATAAGTTCATTCTGTAGTGATGGCTATTTCAAGAAATGCTTTAAGTTCAAATCAATATGTTGATCAAATTGCCTTGCCAAAGTATCTGAAGACTATAATTATGAAAAGCAATCACCCATCCCTCAAAAAATGTTTGAATTTTAGCCGTGTTTAAATTTTCAATGTAGATTTAACAATGTTTCTTTCTCATTGTAATTTGTGATTTATGTTAATGATAATTTTTGGGTCCTCCTACTCATGAAAGTATGCAAGATTTATGTTTCTTTGTCATTGTGCTTCTTCCAACCCAGATGGATACAAGAAGAGGGAAGTTTTGATGCTAAGGTTGATAGTCATAAATGGAGAGATTCCTAATCCAATTAAGTTTCCAATATATATTATCTTTGGATTTGCTGATTTTTCGTACTCTACATTGTTTTTAGGTAGTACAGGTAATTGGTAAGTTCAAAATGCTCATTTTCTTTTTTGGTAGGTTTAATTTTGTGCTTTCTCTGTCATATCTCTCTTCATTTGTTGACTATTCAACGAGGTCATTTATAAGTGAAATGGACCTTCAGTGTATTCTTGCATTGCCAACACTATGTTAGTTCTATTTTTTTTTAGTGTATTACATCAAAATGTTGGTGTGTATCATATTTCTATGTTTCTTATTTTACTCATTGATTGTTTAGTGAAATATGATATTGAAACATTGAGCATTTATGTGAATTTAATTAGTAATGAATATATGAAAAGTTGATTGTGTAATTTTTTTTAGTGTTATTAGTGTGTAGTTGATGCATTGCTGTCTATATAAAAGTCCCCAAATTTGACCATTGTTTCCCCCATGGAAAACAAAAACATAGAATAGAATCACATCATGACCTCCATTTTCAACTACACGTGGATCCAGCCCATTGTATTTTAAGAATGTTGGCAAATACATAACTTTTTTAATTTTTCAAGTATGTCGGCAAATACAGAACCCTATATTATATTATAAATAGTGTTTTTTAGAGATTATTTGATATAATTGCAATTCACGGCTGAAAATTTGTATTGTTTGGTATGCGATTTTGCTAATAGACTTTGGCTTTAGGATTATTTTTTTTTTTTAATTTTTTAATTTTTATGTCAAGTTCTATAAAAGGAGCATTGTGATTTGTTTCTGTGAGTAGTTTCTATTGGTTGGTATGTGATTTTACTAATAGGTTTTGGCTTTGGGATTTTTTGTTTTCTAACATGCATTGGAATCTAAATAAATCAAGTTTTGTATGTCAAGTGCTATAAAAGGAGCAATGCGGGTTTGAAGATTTTGTCTTGGTTATCTTTGTGTTTGTTCTCTATGTGTAAAATTTGGTTTATGGATCAAATTTGTTAAAAAGATTTTTTCTTCAAAATGTTATTTTTTGCACTATTTTTATACATAAAATCTGCACTATTTTACATCTAAAATCTGCAGTTTTTTACAACCAAAATCAACCAAAATTTGCACTGCACTATTTCATATAAATCTACACTGCGCTGCACTATTTCATAAAATCTGCATTGTTTTGAATAACTTTCTGCATTGTCTTTAAATAACTTTATGTATTAAGTACTTTTTAGCACCTATGATAAAACCCATTTTTTGTTTCGTATGTCAAGTACTATAAAAGGAGCAATGTGGATTTGAGGGTTTTGTTTTGGTTATCTTTGTATTTGTTTAAATTTCTCAGTGAATTCATAGAACATATTGGATATATATATATATATATATATATATATATATATATATATATATATATATATATATATATATAACATTAGTACTGCCTTATTTGAATTCCTTTGATATTGTTTCCTTCATATTCAGAATCAATAATGATTAGATTACTAGGACTTTCCCCTATGTGTTGGACTAAACTTTTTACTTTAGCTCCCAAATTTAGTAGCAACCCTCAATTGTATTTGTTATGAAGGGAGGTATTACCTATGTGATTGATAGGAAGTGTTTGGCCATTCCTAATTGTGACTTGGATGATTTTCATGTTCTAAATGCTTTATTGTACTTTTTTCTCTACTTTTGTAGTTCTTTTCCAGTAGCAGTTGGTTTGTTGAATTTGTTCTATTCTATTAATTTTTCTTGAATGTTGGCTGAAAATTGGATTTTATTGTTTCGCAGATAGAGATTTGGTTTTTTTTTTTTTTTTTTTTTTTTTTTTGGTATCAGGGATATTTGAAATTGTGAATCCTTATCTGTGTAAGACTCTTAATAAGATTGCATGACAAGAAAAGCCGGGTATTTACCAGTCTTCTCCTTAGTAATATGTTTCCAGAAAGAATCTAAAATTGGAATGTGATTGCATATTTAAGTTTCTTGGTTATCTCAAACTTGGTTTTATGTTTGGTTTAATTGTTTAGTTTAAATGACTATAATCTCAAGTATGGATGAGAATTCTACATCTTCAAGAAAGTTTTTGACTCTGTTGTAGAAGTTGACAAAGTAATTCAGCTTGATAAGATGATAGAAGTACATATTTTTTTTAATATAGCAAAATTACAAATTTGATATTTTACTTCTATATGTTGTAATAGATTTCTCAACCTAGTCTATTGATAGGCTTAAATCAATGGTACTTCAAATAAATGTGACAACAACTTATCAAGTGAACAACATGGTGATTTTACAAAGTTTCAAAAAGTTTATGTTGAAGGCAATGTACAACTCACACTAACATTGATAATCAAGGAAAACAAAAGGAGTTATTCAGTGACTACTATGAAGCAACAAAGGAAGAAAATACAAATAATACTTTAAAGTTGCCTTTCAATTTATTTCAAATATTAATTAAGTAGTTCTTTAAATTTGTGTTTCATATATTTATTGGATAATTGAGGATGTTAAGGATTATAATCTTAATTTTAATTTTAATTTAAGTTTAATTTATATTTTTCATTATGTATTTTAATGTTTACTATCAAGGATAGAAATTTTTTAGGCCGGAATCCTAATGTACAATCAAAGAGGAAGAGACAAATAATTGTTAATATCTACATACACAATAGCTTTGTCGTGCATCGCATGGGTTACCGATTAATTATCATAAATTAGCTAAAATTTCATCTAAATATTATCATATTAAATAAGATATAGCTAGATTTATAATTTTAAATACCACTAACTAATTATATGGATTTTGATTAATGAGTATATGGATTTTAGCTATATTTATCAAATTAGCAGTACAAATTAGCAGTATTTCTTAAACGATACATTCATATTGAATGATACCAAAATATTTTGTTTCCTTGATGAAATTGAAATGGCTTCATATTAAATGAGATTTACTTACACACACATCACTCATGCACAAAGTGTCGCGAAAAACACCATGGATGGGAGTAATAGACCACAAAACCTGGTGTTGACAATGGTGACATGGTTTTGGTCATGAGTCTTAGACCGTATCCCATTTAAACAAGGAACTTATTTTGAGGATTTTAATTCCTATTTGGCCTCTTTCTCTTCATTTTCTTGTTGTGTACAACAAGAACTTGTAAATTAAACCATGCTCTACCTAGTTTTAAATTTGATATACACGTCATCACACCACTAGCCTTGCATTCGTAACATTTTTTTTAGAGAGTTTAAACCTATAGCGTTTGCTCTTGTTAATAGTTCTTTATCATTAAAGCAAGCCATCGGTCAATTTTGGTGTAAGCGGGGATTGAACCTTAAATTTCTTATTCAGGGTGCATTTGTTTCTAGTGGCTGCGTTTGCATTTGTTTCCCTTACATTTTTTTTGGCTGGTCCATGGCACTGTTCATGGACTAGCCAAGTGCTAAAAATGGGTGACAGTAATTTGTAGCAATAAAAAATATTTTGCTACAGTGTTTCAACAATAAATTTTCAGTTTTCAGCAAAATAAGCGGTATTCAAAGCGCACACTCAATCATTAGAAACTTTACTAATTGAGTTAACTAGAATTTACGCTTTGCTTTCATATTATTGATGACACACACAACCAACAAAAATGAAAATCTTTGCCATCTCAATAGCAGGGCCGGCTCTTGTATGAAAACAAGTGAGGCGGTTTCCTAAGGCCCCTAAGTAGAAAAAGGCCCCCAAATTTTGGCCAATAAAGTAATTTTTTATATTATAAACTTATTCATTAAGCCCAAAAATATTAGCCAATAAATAAAATAACATTTTTTTATCAAATAAAAACCAAGAAAAAATAGTGAAAAATGCTATGTCCACAACATTTTTCACAACAAATCTTAAGTGGCAGGTTGTTACTGGCTGTTATTGGTGGAAAAAAAGTAATTTCAGTAGTGGTTTTAAATTAGAACCAATAAAAACTTAAATATTTAGGATTTGTTGAGAAAATATTGTGAATATAACATTTTTCACAAAAAAAGAGCAATACACAGAATTTTACAACATTTTTCACAACAGTTGAATTGGAAAACTTTTACTAGTTTTCATCTAGGTCTACCAAAAATATCACATTTTTACTTACCATTACCAATCTGCCACATTAACAACTGTGAAAAGTTTTGTCAATTATTATTATTATTATTTTTTTGTGTCTATAGATTTTCTAAAGGAAAAAAGATTCTACATGGTTAATTAATAATTTTGAATTTAAAACAAGATAATATAATTTAAGTAATATTAATTTTTTTAAAGAAAAAGTCATATTTAAATATACGAAAAGTCTCAAGTCAATTTTCGCCTAAGGCCCTAAATGCCTCGAACAGCCCAGCTCAATAGCATGAAAATTATAATGTTTACAAATGGTAAGCATACATATTTATCGTATTATTAAAAACCCTTAGTCATTAAAAAAAAAAAAAAACAAAAACCTTGTCAAATACCACACAACCCTCCAGGTCCCCCAAACACCATGGTTTGCAGGTAATCTGGACCCTGATCTCCCAAGAAGTCCACATTATAACATGCTTTGCTGCTAACATAAGTTTGAAAAGAAAAGTCAATATCATCTTCAATGTAACTTGAATTGATAGTCTTCATTTGTGTAAAAGAACTTGATTCTGATAAATTATCGTTTGGAAAGCGACCATTCCCCATAGGTGGACTCCTCGAATCTGTTGTATGTGTCATGCTGCCAAATTGAACAAAGTTTGCTTCATTGGATAACTGAGGGAGAATCTCCTTTGGCCAATATCCTATTTTCGTAAGATTGTGCACTATTAACCACCAATGACCACTCGTTTTATCCTATATCAGGTAAAACAAACGTCAACCGTTGTGATTATTTTGACATTATCTTTAATATTTAAAAGAAAAAGTCATCTTGATTTGCTTCAGATCATATTTTATTTATTTTTATTTTTATTTTTTTGTCAAATTACTAGTAAACCAAACATAGCCTTAATAATCTAATTCACAAGAGCATCCTAATGAAATTATCAACACACATTTCACAAAATAAAATTGAGACATTTTACCTTTATATTGTGTCCCTTTAATTGGAATCAAAGTTTTTCTTTTCTTTCTTTCTTCTTCTCCTTTAAATTTTTTATTTATTTTTTTATTTATTTTATCAATCTCTTAAAATAATAAGTTAAGAACTACCGCATCAGCTCATACAAAATCTTGCAAAATATAAAAAATAATTCATTTTACATATTTTGAGTAAAAAAAAACATCTACATCAATAAGTGTAAGATTGTACATAAATGCATAGTGCTACAGTAACCGTGCATATATGCACGATTACTGTAGCTCGTGCATTTAATATTTTAGTATTTTTTTCGTAGTGTTGGGTTTGTGAGAGAGAGAGAAGTGAGTGAGAAAATAATAAAAAATTGTAAAAGAATGAATATTTTATTGAATAGATGTGTAGAATAGATAGACTGATATGAGTGTTTTGTAAAAATAAGTGTGTAAAATAAAAAAGTAGTTTTTTTTGTGCAAAATAGACAGAAAGTTTGCATGAGCTGATATGATTGCTTAGTGTATTTATGGTTCAATTATAGGGCGATTGGGATGACCTTTTACTTAAGTTTGATACTTCTCAGTTACAAAGTTAACAGAGGTACTCGTACTAACCATTTTAAAGTTAGATATTAATTTTAATGGCAACAATACAATAAAATTTGGATATGAGATTTTTTATTATTTGAGGAGGAATGAGTTTTTTTTTTTTTTTTTTTTTTTTTTGGGGGGGGGGGGGGGGGGGGCAAAAAAGGAGAAGGGGAGTCTAGTTCAAAGAGTAGAAGATGTTAACCAAGTAATGCGATGACATTTGAGTTATTGATCAGTGCCATCTGTGCTTACTTGTATACTATTAAGATTTCCATTACTCTCAGTTATTCAATAAGCAAGATAATAAAGTCTTAGAAATTTCTTTCTCAATCTCTCTCATTTCCTATATACTGAAACTCATCAAACTCTTTCTTAGAAATTAAAATTCCAAGTTCCAAGATTGAACATTTTCTTTAGAAGTTCAAATGATATTGTATCAATTAATGCAAAGCCAGTTACAAGAAGAGTAGAAGTTAAAAAAATATATGCATTTTTTGTAATAAAATTAAAAGTCCTAAAAGGTGACTGTTACACATATATGGAGGATGCTATATTGCAAAAACAGTGATTTATTAGTTTTCTCTCTAGCTCCTCAAACATACGAGAGTCTTAGAGATTAATGGAAGGATGGAGGAAATAAAGAAAATTAAATACGCATAACAGCTTCAGCGATATAGCAAATAACGATCGCTAGAAATGAAAATCACTTAAATTAGAATGAAAGGAAAGCCATAGAAGTAGCAAATGAAGCTTCATTTTTTGCAAGTTTGGCTTCTATTTGGTTGTGACTAAAATTAAATAGAGTATACTTACTACTTAGTGCCATCATATATAAAAGAAAATTAAAATAAAATTAGATGAAAAACCATTTCATCAAGGTTTGAATCTTTCCTTTATCCTACTTTCATTTTTAACAAAAATTTTCATTAAGCGCCCTAATTGCTATACAAAAGTACAAATATAATTTGGTTGTAGTGTGAAAAGATATTGAATGAGTAATGAATGGACGCCTTTGTTATCTAATTTACTTACATCAAGCAATAGTTTTAGAAATATAATTTTGAGGAAAATAATATTGATGATTTATGAGAAATTAGTAAATTACTAACGAGACCTGGTTATCTCTTTTTCCTTAACCCTTGTCCTATGATATCAGAGGGATTTATTTTGATTTTTAATTTTAAAAAAAACATTATTGGTCAAGTCAAATACATTTATAATGTTGTTTAATTTCTATTAATAATAATTTCAATGGAAAAATAATACAATAGAGGATTTGTTTGAAAAATATTCATGTATCATAGTATGATTTCTCACATTAATGGACAAGGTATTACCTGAGATATCATAATATCAGTAACGAATAGTTGTCCTTGATATATGGAAGTATTGCGGTAAGGAGCACCAAGGAAAATACTAGGATGCACTTGTACAAACCCTGAGCACAGAATATTGAAACAACCGGTATCCCGATAGTTGTCGGCCTGTAAAATATATATAGAAGTGAATATTCAGAAAGTACTCATAATAGGGTATAGGTACGAGAGAAAATGATGTTGGTTCTTACTGTCCAATATGCAGTGAATCGCGTAAGGGTATCATTGTATATTCCTGGGTGCACCTAAATAATCATTAAACATTATGAGATTTTCTTTTGAATTAAGAGGAAGAGGGAAATATTACCCAATAGGGAGCTTATTTGATGACATGTACTTAGGTAAAGATTTCATTTTGCCACACCCAAAAAAAAAAAAAAAAAAAAAAATTCCCATCTCTCACATGTTTATTTCTAATCAAATTATTATCACAGAAGTGTATTATGATTTATGACATATTAAAGGAAAGGTTTTTTTTTTCTTTTTCTTTTTTAATGAACGAAAAAAAAGTGCGGTTCACAATCTGACTTGACATCTTTCACCAAGACGTAAAGTATAAAAGAAAAGTTATAATATTATGGTTGTTATTAAAGAGATATAGAACTACAATTTGTCACTTACTCCCCAACCAGCTTGTATGCTATTAAGAGCAGCATGTCCATTGGGTCCACTTTGAACCCAAATTTGAGCCATACTGAATTGTTCCGCACTCACTGCTGGATTTTCCAAAGAGATGAATGCTTGAGCTCCATGATAACCTCCTTTTTCCAATGATGGGAAAAGTGTAGCATACTAGTAACAACAATAAACATTTAATTATCAAATACATGTACTATTAATGATCATCAGTATTAGAAAGCATGTGTAATCATCAAATCTACACCTATCAAAAAAAGAAAAAGAAAAAAAGTAATTATCAAATATATAGACTTAGAACATTTTTAGATTCTAAAGTTTGGTGTTATTTTCATAATTTCATTTTGGTATTTTTTTTAAAATTTCTTCTTCTACCCTTCAAGTTTGATTCTATTTTCATATAAATCAAACCATCTATTTTTTGTAGTAGCCTGGTAACACATGGCATTATATATTGGTTACATAGCTTGATTAACGCCATTTATGTGACGCTTAACAGTTTGGTTACTAAAAAGAAAATGGATACCAAAACTAATATGAAATATAATCAAATATGATGGGGTCAAAAATGGCCAAAATTGAAACACACCGTAACTTCTCATAAAAATCAATTAAATATATGATATGAAAATTCTTTTCTACTCAGTGAGTGCTTTTGTAAATTGCACAATGCCGTTGATCCTCTCTCTCTCTCTCTATTTATATATATATATATATATATAGAGAGAGAGAGAGAGAGAGAGAGAGAGAGAGAGAGAGAGAGAGAGAGAGAGGGGTTATCTAATATTCTTTATAACTTTAGTAAATGATATATGTTGTCGTTAATCATTGTGTTCACAAACTCAAATGTTTTTCTTTTAACTAACTCAAACTTAAATGTTGTGAATAATACAAGAAGCAAATAATGCCGTTACCAAAACAGCCTTGTGTATGGATAGTGAAGCTCTAAGTTTAGTCTTTAAACTGGATTATATATGTCAATATAGACAGTGACTGGATTAGTGGTTAAGTATATACTAGTCAATATAGACAGTACTGGATAAGTGGTCAATTATATACTAGCCTCGTTACATGTGTTATGCACGAATGATGAAACTCTTTATTTATTTATTTATTTATTTTGAGTTTAATGTAATTTTTCAATTTGAGTTTGTCTATTATTAGTAAGGTTACACATGAATGGATTTTTGAAAAACTAAAATTTAGGATTTTGAAAATGGGTACACTGCTCGGTTTAGTGTATGCTAATTTTTAGAAAAAAATATATCAAATGTGTGAGATTTTTTTTTTTTGAGAGAATGTGTGAGATATATTTAAATAGAGAGTGTGTACTAATTTTTAGGAAAATACTTTCTTTGCTAATTTTTTTTCTATTGAATTTTGTTAAATTACAATTTTAACTCTATTTTTTATTTTTAAAGAATAGAAATTATCTAATTAGATTATGGGCATTTTTGACATTTTCTGAATCCATTACTAACTTTCTAAATCCTCTTAATATACAGAGATAATATGAAAATGATTAAGGTTATGTTTGAGAAAATTTTGGTATTGAAATTAACGACATTAACACTTAAGAGATCTAGATTAAGTCCAAACTTAAAATAATTTGTCTCACCGAGCTTATAAGGACGTTTCAAACTCATCTTTTTGAGAGGTGACAGAACATAGAAGTGCCACAAAATCCATGAGGCCATTATTAAGGAAAAAGAAAAAAAGAATTCGAGCACGAAATAATTCACACAAAAATAATATGTATTACCTATAGTAATAAAAAGAAAGTGCATATAAACAAGAAACTTACGTGGTAATGCGGGTAAATGGCATCTAATTGGCGAAAGTTTTTTGAATGAGATTTTGAGAAAGAATTTATATTTCTTTGTTGATTAGATTTAATCTTCATAATAGGTACCATTCCTGATGGGCAACCCTCGTCCTGAATGCCAATTTCCGAAAACTTACCAATTGGTATGTCGTAATTTTTTAGCACCTTTCCTGAAAAACTTGGAGTCATCTGCAAAGGTAAACTAATTTCATGTTAATTAGTTTAGTAAACAATGAAAGTACTGTTGGGCCAATTATTTAAATAATGGTACATGAGGAACTATCAAAAGTGCCAAATATTAGTGCATGTAAATATATAGAGAAAACATCTTGCAAGTTGCAAGGCCTTAATCAAATGAGAGGCATGTGGAAGGTGATGATTACTGTCAAGACACGTGTTAATAGAAAAATAATCTCTTACAAAACATACACCCACTCATTTATCAAATTACAGATATCAATTCTCTCATTCCTGAAATTCGGAGGTTTTCACTTCATGCTTGTAAGCATGAGTCATTGCCTTGCATAAACTAGGGGGTAGGCTTGGTAACTTAGGCATTGTAATCTTGTTATTATTATCAATAAATTATATTTTGTGTTCTTTGTTTTCATTGTTAATTTGTGTATTTTCTTCAAAAATTCCTATTGCATTAGGGTTGTACCCAAGGAAGTCAATACCGTACCGGAGGCTGTACCGGTTTGGCTACCGGTACGATATATTTCGGATACCGGTCAATACCGGTGTACCGTTTCGGATTTATTGCTAAGTATTAAATATATATATATATATATATATATATATATATATATATATATATATATTAGTTGTATATCCATTAGTCAAGGCCCATATAATTAGTTTATAATATTTAAAATTATCAACTCATATCTTATTTTATAATTTAAACTTTAGCTAAAATGTTAATTCATTATACTAGTAATATATAATATATAGTATTCTTGGCAAAAAAAAAAAAATATATATATATATAAAATATTTATATTACAATTGATATTGATACTAATAAATAAATAGAAAAAATTGATATTGATGTATTAAAATACTAAAATAGGCCTCAAATAAGTAGTCTTAGTCACTGTACTTTTAGTGGTAGTGTTCTGATGTGTGGGCAGAACCGTATAAATGGTTAAAATGTTATATTAAAAAAAAAAGAAGAAGAAGAAAAGAAGAAGAAGAAGGTAGAGTTTGAATTTTTGATTGATGTTCACGTGGGTTCAGTGACTTGTCACTTGTCAAGCACACAAAACAACAAAAGCTTAAAGGTTAAAATAAAAAGAAACATTAAAGGCAAAAAGGAGAAGAAACTGCTTCCAAAACTAAAGAAAAGAAATGGGAAGAAACGTATGTACTCTGAGCAGACAAAGAAGAAGCAGCAGCAGCAACAGGAGCTGAAGAGAAGATCGACAAATGAGATGCTACAGGCAACGTGGCTTGCTGTTGGCGGTGGGGACAAGAGTGAAACTGGGTTGTTGTTGCTGGTGTGAGAACGCGTGGGTGTTGCTGTACAAGATTTTGGCTGAGAGGGTGGCTGTGTTTGAGAGTGCCATTGTGTTGTTTTGTAAAAACCAAAATAAAAAAGTGTTTTTGTGTTTTCAAAAAACCTATTTTTGTTTTTGTTTTTTTGGATTTCTTCTTCCTCTCCCTCTTTTTTTTTTTGTTGTTATTTCGGTTCGGTATGAAGTTTCCGGCCGAAATCCGATTTGTTTCTCGGTATGACCGGAACGACCCGGTATTGCCGGTATTTAAACCAGTACGAAACAAACACATTTATGTACCGTCTCAGGCGCTGGTACGAAATATTCCGGCCATACCGGCCGGTACGGTACGAGATTGACTCCATTGGTTGTACCGAACACACTCCTCTTTTTGTGAAGTGTAATTTCTTCTTTATGTAGTGTTTAATCACTTTGGCAGACATAAAATTAGTTTGAACTCAAACAAATATAAAAAATAAAAACTATATATTACAATTTTTCATAAACTCTTGGAAAGCTCTTGACATGCATGTGTAGTTTTCTTTATAAAATAAAAAATATAAAAGTTTTTTTTTTTCATAGATATGATAGTATTTCAAAATTTAGCTTTTTATAAACACTCTATAATGATTGCTTTTTATCATCATACTAACATACCAATCTGTTAGGACATGTGATTTATGTTAGGAACATATGTTGAAAGCTCAGATTTATGTTAAAAACACAAGAGCTTGTTTAGACCCCAAATTAAAAATTACGGCTCGGTTGATTTTACTCTAACTTATCTAAGTGCAGAAACAAGAGTAGATGCGAGCGAACAACCAATAAACTACTCTAAGCCATATTCAATAAAACATAGCAGTAAAATGAAAGCTAAAAGAGTAGGGAAGAGAGATGCAAACACAAGATAGCACGCTGATGTGTTATCGAAGAACTCACGAAAAACCTCTTTGCCGCATTCCAAGCGATAAATCGATCCACTAGACAATATGTTGGGATGCACAAATAGCAAAAGACCCTTCATGCCTAGTCTACCCAATGCACCTAAGGCCTTCAAGTTCCTACTCTAATAAGGCTTCTCAGAATTGTGTCTTGTCTAACTTTCCGGATCCCGCAATGTGCCCGATTGCATCTGCTAATGTTTGGCTTCTTCCAATACTTCCCAGCAGCACCAAAACTCACTGGACACTCAGTATGAGTGTGGTAAGTGTTTGGGCTATCAACCTCTCAAGGATATAGAAATGGAGAGGTAGGAGTAGAGGAAAACCACAAATGATTGTGTGTAGAATTATGGGTATGACAATCTCACACTCTCAAGGGTTGAGGCTAGGGTTTTCTCTTCTGAAAATTTCTCTACTCAATATGTGGGCAATGGTGATATATAGTTTGTTTGAAATGTAGTGGAGTAGATAGGACAAAATAGCAAAACAGACTGTTTTGCGGATATCTCGCGGGAAGGCCTTACTCGCGAGACACTCGCGAAAACCAGCTGTCACCATCTGTCATGACTCTTCGCATTCTAGTCATGTGCAAGGCACATGCATCACTTCTCAAGATTCTTAGTAGTAAGCTACCCGCGAGAAATCTTTTGCTTTCAAAAGCTTGAGTCTTCACTCTCTCTCTCTCTCTCTCTCTCTCTCTTTCTCTCTGTCACACAACCCTTACAATAAAATCCCACATAAAGTACAAGGTATAAAAGATTGAACAAAATTACAATTAAATTTGACACGGAATTAAAGCCAGCACAAAACAGTTGTAAATCATAACTTTACATATGTCATCATATATTGACTAATCATTTGACAAAACGCACTTTACTTGTAATTGGGTAGATCTAGGATGTGTTTAATGCTTCAAAAAACAAGATTTCAAGTTCAAGTGTTACAGCCATGCAAGTCTGTCCAAGAATCAAGTGATGAAGTGCTAGTTTTTAAAGCTCGACAGCTAGTATCTATTAAGATTTAAAAAGCTGTCTAAGCCCGAAACTTGACAGCTGCTCGACAGATAGGACATCTATCGAGAATTATGAAAATCAGATTTTTAGTTTTGATTTCATTTTAATCCGTGAGTATGTGTTTAGGCTTTCTTTTCTCACAACCCTAAACATATATAAGGATTATTTTAAGGGCTATCACAAGGAGCACAGTTGCACAAGTTTGAAGAAAAGTGTTGTTCATGCAAATTGTGACCAGAAACTTAGTTTGCCTTAGTTCTTTTTGAAGAAGCTGCTGTGTTTGTACACCATAAGATTTTGTGACCAAGCAACTTCATGATCTTTATCGTGTGATGAACTGCAGAACTTTGCAACTAACATTCTTTTTAAGTTGGTAATTAAGTCACATACTGGGATCCGCGCATCTATTGGTTAGTCACGTACTAGGAGCCGTGCATTAAAAAAAGAAATTGTCACTACAGAACAAGTCCAATTGGGTATTGCAGTAAGCGTTCAACTGTAGGTTGGTATAAGGCATTAAGATTCCTTTTTTTACTTGTAACTACTTGTTATGATAATAGTGAATTTTTGGGAGTGGCGACCTTAAAATCACTCAGTAAGATTTTTGCCTTGGAGGTTTTCCCCATTCGAAAAAAAATCACCTTGTCAACTTTATTTTCCGCTGCATTTTATTGTAGTTGGTGATTTGTTTGTGCTGCCATGTACATTGCATGTTAATATGATTAATTAATAAACCTGACTAATTAATCAATTAATTCATTGCAAGGTGTCAATACATTTTTGGCCTATCACAATCAATTTTTAGTGTAGGCAGGGTTTAAACCCTAAATATCTTGTTTCATAATAAGAGACTTTACTGGTTAAGCTACTAATGCTATATTTGGAAGTTTTGAGAGAGAGAGAAGAGTAGAGGGGAGTAGAGGGAAGGAGAGTAATAGAGAGGAGAGTAGAGGGAAATAATTGTCCTTCACCTTGTTTGTATGTTTTTAAAATTAAGTAAGGGAGAGGGGAATAATTAGTCTTTTCATTTGTAATTTTGTTAATATGGTAAGGGTGAATTTGATAATTCATGTAGTCAAGTATTTTTATGCTCCACTTTCCCTTCAATTTGGGGAAACTAAAAATGAGGAGTTAGAAGTAGTTCAAACCCCTCTAAACGCCTTCAAATCCCTCCCCCCCATTTCTTAAAAAACATCCAAATAAGATAATTAAATTACTCTCCCTCCCTCTACTCTACTTCCCCTCCTTCCCCGAACATCTAAACATAGCATAAAATTTACAAAATATACATATTTTAAATTTAGTGTTCACTTGTTTACGGGCTCTTTTTTATAAATTAAAAATTTGTATGTGAAAGAATACCATTCTTATATTGTTATTTTAATTGTGACAAGGATTGGAAAGATTTAGAACTTTTACACTTCTTTTCTTTAAAAAAAAAAAAAAAAAAAATCCTCTGAATAGGCGTGTTGTGCAGTGCATGTGAAGAAGCTAATATACTTATTTGCAAGAGTGGACTAAAATTCAAAAGGAAATGTCCCTAGCAATGCATTTAACTCGAGTACAATTATGTTTGTTACTTGGGTATGTGCATATAAGGGTTTAAGTGATAAATCAGAGGTAATGACATTCTTTATAGTGCCTTAGGCAAGTACTTCAAACACCGCCTCTTCCTCCCCTGCTATTTACTTTAATTACTTATCAAAAATAAAAATAAAAGAGGCTTTGTGCATATGCAACGATTACAAGCTCGTTCAATCATATATTAAATGATAATCATGTCAAAAGTCTTGTAATTCAGTTGATACATTCTTGTCTATTTCAATGAAGATGTATTTAGGGTTCAAATCTCCTTTCTCCAAACTATAAAATTAAAAAAAAATGATAACCCTTATATTTATCCTAATTCATAATTATTTAAAATAGAGTGTCTACATATGAGAGAGAGAGAGAGAGAGAGAGAGAGAGAGAGAGAGAGAGAGAGAGAGAGAGTCAGCAATAAATCATTGAATTTTTATTTTATTTTTCTACTTATACAATAACATTTTCGTGGGAAAATATTAATCTATTTATTACCCCTATTTCAGGCCATAAATTATTAATTTTAGAAACATAAGTCATCATAATAAAAAATATATAGAGCAATGCTACAAACACAATTAATTTTACAATTTTCTTTTCACACTTTGTTGAGTTGGCAAAATATAATTGTTGGCAACATCAATTTCATCTGAGCCACCACTATTATCACTTTATTGCACACCAATTACAAACTGCTATCTCAACTAGTGTGAAATTTGTTGTCAAATGCTTTTGTGTATTTTAGACATTTTCTAAGAAATACTATTGCATCGAGTGACACTATAGCAAGGTTGTAGATTCATTATCTTATTTGTAAAATGGATTATCACGGTAAATTATAGTTAGCTTCACCTGTAAAGACTCGTGTCATTGAGAAACTGAGTAAGAGATTCGGGTTTGAGACATCTTTGCACAAAAAATTAACTAGTATCTTGGCCTAATGATATAAAAACAATTATCATGGAGTGAGCGAATTCCAAATGTTGAAATTTTATTTTGAATATATATATATAAAGAAAAATATTTATCATGGATTTTAACCTTAAGTTTTGTGGAAATTTTTATTTTTATTTTTATAATTATTACTTATAGTACAATAACGGAATCCTAATTATTTACAAATTAAAAAAATAAATAAAAGGGAACCAAAATATTTGGCTTCTAGGAAGTACCTGAATTTTGTGATTCTGAAGTAAAGGATGATCAAGAGCCGGTTGCTTATATATGTCCACACAATCAAATTCACGATCATCACTTTTCTGTACATGTGAATGAAAATAATCTTAATTCTTTAAAATAAGAAATGGTTAAAAGATTAGAAATTTCATATAAGTATTCTAATTTATTATATTTCCCTGGTATTGTTGTAAAAATGACATATTTCTGGCAAAAATTATAGGGATAATGCATGTCTTTGTTTTCCAAGAGTCCAACTATAATATTAACATCATTTTCCTTTTTGCAATTAAAACTTTTTTTTTTAAAACGCAATTAAAACTATTTTAGTCATATAAGTAATTGATTCCTTTTGTTTTTGAGGATTAAGATGTCATGGTAATCTTACATTTTGATAATTATTCACTATTTTATCTAACTTGCATTAATTACATATAAATAATATATAAAAAAAAATTCTAAATCGGTTTCTTTAAAAAGAGAAAGAAAGAAATAATAAATGAAGAAACCTAAGTACCAATTTAATTAATGAATTTCCTTAATATCCAACTATAGGTTGTAGTTGTACAGAAGCTGGTTTTAATTTTGACTTATTAATATAACATATATAGCACCTTACAAAAGAAGTTCTATTTGATATGAGAACTACTTTTCTTATCCAAGTTTTTCTCCTTCTCAAAAAAAAAAAAAAAACTATACTAAACTACTGGGTTTTTCTTTTTTCAGTGGCCACATCTACTACTACCAGGGACGGAGGCATGCTTCCCCAATTCTAAAAAAAAAAAAAAAAAAAAAAAGTACATAATCAGTACTAATTTTAGTAATTTTGTTTTATAAAGTTACACTTTGCTATCCTTTAGTAATATCATTAATTATTTTAAGAGTAATGATATTGTCACAAACATTTCTACAACATTTTTACAAACTGTTGAGGTAGCAAATTCATATTGGTTTGCACTTGGCCCACTACTTACACCACTTTTTTACTTACCAATAACCACTCACTACATTAGCAATTTGTAAAAATGTTTGTAGTTCTAGCATTCCTCCTTGTAAAGACTATTAAAAAAAAAACTATAGATCTAAAATCTAATACAAAATATACAAGCCCCAAAAATTAGTACGACAACAAAAATTACCAATGATAAATCTAAAACAAATTAAGACCAATTAACCAATTTTAGTCAAAACAAACAAACTGGCTCTTTAAAAAATTTTAAATAAAATGATTTTGTCCTTGTCCAGTAGCAGCATCAAAGTCACACAAAAAAAAAATAAATAAATAAATCACTTAAGCTGCTAAGTAGCAGTAGAGCCAGAAGTTAGAGTTGTTGCACATAACCAACAACAGAGTCGCCCCCTAACTCCAAATCCTGGCTTCATCCGTATCTACTACCTCAATTGCTCTCCCATAGCTGCCCAATGAAGTGTCTTATCTATTGGTCTTAGCTACCACTTTTTAACACTGTTGATTTACAACAAATCTAAAGGTATAAATTATTGTTTTCACATCACTCACTTTTTTATTATTATCTTTTCTTTTGTCTCGCTTACCCTAATTACCAATAACATTAATCTCCACTTTTTTCACTTCCTCATTACCAGATGGTGATAACATTAAACTCATTTTGACTGCTGCCACAGAAATTAACACCTAGCACCATTGTCCTTTTTTCTCTCCCTCTGAGATGGTGATGATGTTGCAAGAATGCAAGTAGGGCTCTAAATGAATCAAATTGATCATAAATAGTTTGGACTTAGCTCGATTCAAAATTTGTTCATGTTTGTTTATAAATAAGCTAAGCTTGAGTTTTAGTTTTAAGCTTGTTTAATGAACGAGCCAAGTACATACAAAAATAAAATAAAATAAAATGTCATGAACAAGTTCATAAATATTAATGCTCAATACAAAACAAATTGAGTCTAGACTTGTTTATAGGCTTGGTAATAAACTTTATATGAGTCTGGCAAATAAACATATATCTTACTATGACTTCAAGTAATCACAAGTTGGGACTTACACACTACTTATTTTATTAGTAACTTTTTTAAAGAAAAATTTAGTCACTTTCCTATCTCATTTTCATATGTTTGGTCATGACCTTAAAAATGAGATAGAGTTGTTTTCAATTGTTTCCATATTGCCTCTTTGCTTCCTTTATTTAGAATGGTGTAACATAGCATTGTTATTTGGAAAATTTTAGTGAAAAACAATCTCTAAAAGATAAGTTATATTTTTAATAGAATTTACCATTGACTAAAGATAATTTTTCTTTGACTTATTTTTTCTAATGCTACAAAATATAGGAAAATGCGAAAATTGTCTTCATAGAAAGTTTTTCAACAAAACAAACAAGCGTTAGGACCACTCTTCCAAAATAAATATACTTGATATTAAACTTGATATGAGCTTCATAATGTACTTGTGTTAGATCTCAAACTCAAAAGTTTGATATTAAGCTTGAACTTGAATTGATTAATGAATCAAATCGTACTCAAGCTTTTAGACTTTATAACAAGCTCAAACTTGAACATCATTTAACAGCTTGGTTAGAGCTCAAGCCAAACTTAAACATTTAACTTTAGCTGTCGACTCTAGCTTAAACACTCACTAATCAACATAGCTCGGTTCTTTAATGCAATAAAACTCATTTTGATTTCTGCCATAGAAACAAGCATGACTATTTCCTTCTTTAAGTTAATAATATTATACTTTTTTTTCCTCAATCTACTTTATAAGGTTCTAAATATTTAGGATTAAATGTTTAGTTTCTAAATTTATGTATGTTGGCAAACCGAGAACAAAAACATGTCTAGATTAGGTGTTAGACATTACTCAACTTTGTTCAAGTCAAGATTCAAGAACTATTAAGCTGCAAAAAGAAGAGTTCAGATTTCGTGAAGCTCGACCGATCAAAAGAAAGGTTCGACCAATCGAAACTCGTATTTTGCAAATTTTAAATCAGGCCTAAAGCCTGTGAAAATGTTTAGGGTTTCAGTCCAACACAACTAGGTATAAAAGAAAATTCCTAATTATGTTTTAGAAGCTCTTGGAAGTCTTGTGAGTTCCTCTGGTGAGATCTATGAGATTTCTGTAACCTTTTAACTCTACAAGAATTTAATGGAATGAGATCTACAATCAAGAACTGATGGAAACAAGTTGTTGTTGTATAAAGATATACTACTAATAGTGATTTGAAACCTTTAAGTGGGATCTCAAAGTCACAAATGTGAGTATTTGTGTTTAGCAAATTCAAATAGAAGAGTTCGTGGAGTTAGAGCTACACATGGTCATGTGAGTAAGTTCTACAAGAAGTAACTTTAGATTTTAGGGAGAAAATCTATTGTAAACTTCCATTCTATCATAGTGAATTTGTTTATCCTAAGGATAGCTAGGTTAAATCTTCCCTAGGTTTTTTACCTTGAAGCTATTAGTTTCATTGGTTTTCCTGAGTCATCATATTGCTGTCTTATTTACTTTTCCGCACTAGTAATATGATTGCATGAGTTTAACCTAGATCTGAAAAATCAACCTAAGAAACTTCTTGGTTAATTAATTAGGGTAAACAATCTGAGTCTATAGGGGTCTAAATAGAACAAACATACTTTTTACCAACTTTTGATAAATTATCCATCCCAAACAAACTATTTTCTATTCTCACTTTTATACCTAGAATTTTCGTGCTCTTTTAATGTTTGGTTCCCAATTTTTTGTCTTCACTTCATATTCCCTCGTGTCTCTTGACTCACTTCTCTATTTCAATAGCCTTCTTCCATCCTTTTTCAAAAGCCTAAAACCATATACTCTTTTGGCACATTGCTAGTCCAACGAAGCACCAATACTCTTTTTTTGATGCAAAAATGACTTCAAAACTAGAAAACTAAATATAATGTTATATTAATATGGGTAAACACGAAGATTGCCTGAACCAAATTGACTTAATTTGGGTTATGTGGGTTTGGTTTCTAAAAAATACATAGATCTAATATTTTCTGAAACAACCTTTCATCCATATCAAAAACATATTGAAATCCCAATTTAGGGTAAAAGAGAATCAATTGTGACCTAAAAATTACAAAATTCTCACTTGCTTAGTAAGAGTGTAGCCAAAAGCCAATTCATCAATGAGGAAACCCAGCCTCACTCACACCAAATTCATGCCCTCATATTAATTCTAAGCAATATTAGATCACTTCATAACTTTATATTGAATTTATTTAGGATATCCAAGCCACCCGATAATTAGACCTAACTACACTCAATCAAACCCAAACCGTCCACTACCTGAAACCATTACTCTAGTGGTCGGTAGCATGTCCCTGCCACAAACCAACATTAGTGGGTCGGTTGGCATGTTTCCTCTTCCAAAACCTGAACCACCCAACTCAACAGTGAAAACCACCAAATCCGATGACATCCAAGTGTTTTTAGGTGATGATTCAATGGAGATCTACCAGATTCGACGAGATGTCCATTAGATCTGGTAGAGATCTTTATTCAAATCTAGCCAGATCTCACTAGATTCGGTGAGACGTTAGCCGGATCTAGGAAAATTTTGTTGTTACTCCATTATTATTAGTTTCAAATGAACCAACTGCCACCCGATGCATAATCCAACCTGTCTGAATCGAATCCTTCACTGGTCGGCAACAGGTCTAAAGCTTCTTAACAAGATTTGGTAGGGCTAGTTGCAAGTTGGGCACAAACTAGACCTAAACTAACATGTGACAAGATATCCATCAAATTTAGTAGAGATCTTTATTCGAATTTGGCTAGATCTTAGCATATTCGGTGAGACCTCTGCCGATTCTAGGAAAATTTTTGTCATTGCTCCATTATTTCCAGTTTCGAACGAACCAACCACCACCCAATGCATAATCCAACCCGTTCGAACCGAATCCTCCGCTGGTTGGCAGTGGGTCTAAAGCTTCTTAACATGATATGCTAGGGCCAATTGCAAGTTGGCACAAACTAGACCTAAACTAACATGTGGACACCCTTAATTCATATTTTGTGAATCACACTGTTGGATTACATATTCTTTGTTCTTAACATACACATCCAAGTTCGTGCCAATTGGATATTAATTGCCATTCAATCTATAAATCATATTTTATGCATAATTTTAACATACATAAACTTATAGTTTAAACATTTGATTGATGATATATCTATTTATCTTTGATCATCTTGAAAATATGCAAGCATAAAGGATGTTAGATAAAAAGTAATCTAATGGTGAATTTATTAAATTCACATCCAATAAAAAAATGATATTAAGTAATGTAACATTACTTAACGTTACACCAGGTATAACTTTAATCTTACCCTATATATATATATATACTTAAAACATTCATCCAAATGAAACATGTACATTCTTCTCAAAAAAAAAAAAAAAAAATGAAACATGTACATTGTTATACATACTTTAATTTATGTTTTTTTTTCCCTCTCTTTATTACTGCCCAATGCTTCACTAAAAAAATAACGTTGTGTTATTTATTTATTTATTTATTTTTGAGAATCCATTGTGTTTTTTACAATACTCTCAAAATATATGATATATAAATTTTTTTTTTTGGGAAGACATCATAAAAACTAAGTAGTGATTAGTGAGTAATTTTTAAAAAGTTAAATATGAGTACCTGAATTTGCTCTGTTGGGGTTGTTCCTTCTCCAATTGCGTGGTAGCCCAAACAAAAACATAGGACTAATAAGAGATATAAACCCATTGTAAATCTTAACCCAGCACTCACCATAGAAAGTTATCGGTTGTTTTGATTCATATCCCTCATTTTTGTAACTTATAAATATGTGTAAAGAATTACACCTAAGTTTTATTTAAGATAATCAATAAATAAAAAAAAAATGTATTTATGTCATTATTGCATGACAATTAATTAATGCTTTGAAAGCAAAGTCTTTGTAGCTCTAGAATTTTCTTTATTATTTTTGTGTAAATATGAAATTAAATAATCATTATTGTTATTAATTTTCATTTATTGTGAGTATACTTATATGGAAAATATTATATTATTAAAAATTTATTATGATTGTATTTCTTATTGGAAGACATCATATAATTATTTTTTTTTATTTGGAAGCCATCATAAAAGCTTGTTAGTGATTAGTGAGTAATTTTTTAAAAGTTAAATGTGAGTACCTGAATATGCTCTATTGTGGTTGTTTCTTCTCCAATTGCATGGTAGCTCAAACAAAGACATAGGACTAGTAAGAGATATAAACCCATAGTAACTCTTAACCCAGCACTCAGCCATCGAAAGTTATCAGTTTTTATTTATTTATTCATATCTATCTTTTTTTTTTTTTTTTCTAACTTATAAATATGTGTAAAGAATTGTACATAAGTTTTATTTAAGATAATCTATAAATAAAAATGAATGTATTTATGTCATTATTACTTCACAATTAATTAATGCTCTAAATGTGAAGTCTTTGTATATCTATAATTTTCCTTATTATTTTTGTGTAAATATGAAATTAGATAATCATTATTGTTATTAATTGTTGTTTATTATGAGTATACTTATATGGAAAATATTATATCATTAAACATTTATTATGATTGTATTTGTATATAGAATTAAATATTCTACTATCTAAATAGAATGTGATGTGTCAAGATTTAATGGGAGTTCAAAATGTAGAATGAAATTTACATTCAATTAAGAAATATGTACTATTTTTCTCAACCAAAAAAAATGTATTGAAATAATGTCGAAAATTGTAAAGTCTCAAAATTTTATTTAGCGCAATATTATGTGGTCAACCAAAAGGCAAACTTTATATATATATATATATATATATATATATATATATATATATATATATATACAGGTCAAGTTACACCTGATGTAACTCTAAGCTATATTACACATTTCAATAATCTTTTTATTAGATGGGAATTGATGATGCACAAAAATCATTAGTGAGCTGATTGTCCACGATCCAATGGGGTGCTTGAGAAACAAGAAAACCAAGAACCAACAGAAAGCACCTGTGGGGTGTCAGCCAAAGACTCTTCGAAGGTTAAGTTAGTGAAAGAATAATCACCAAAAACTCAATAGTGTGAGAGTTAGAGATTTTCCGTGTACCTTGAAGAGGTGGAGGTCTAGTACTCATATAGTGGTGTAGGGTCAGATCAAGATCCCTTACATGTAGGATCTTTCCTTATGGGGAAGATCTTGGAGTTAAGCCCCCAAATCTTAGGGCTCCTTTTACCATATAGAGAAGATATGAGCGTGCAGTAGGGTCTTTGGGCATGGTGTGCAAGTTATTTTCATGTAGAGACTTATGAGTGAGGAACAAGCAAAGACTTGTTGGACCCATAATGTTCAACCGCTAGCATGGTTATTCATTCGTTAGTGTGGCCATCCATCCGTCGGCATGTTCATTTATTGGTATATGAGTGTTCATTACGCAAGGGTTTCATAGGGCCAGCGTACTCCTTTTCAGCACATGTAGTCCTTTGTCAGATGGTCTTTATGCACGGGCCAACCATCGGTTTAATCGGGTGATGCCTAGTAGATTGCTTAGAGGATGGATGGTTGCCAGCCGAAGAACCTTGAGCGACGTTCGCTCGTTTTGACGGATGAGGAAGGCTTTACTGGATGAAAATGCCTTTATCAGCTGCCCCTTACTTCGTGGTTTGTTGGGACTGCCGACAGACCTTAGGGTACGTGATAAGTATTAATGGTTATTTAATTATCCTGTCCTGGAGTTCGTGCTATTAAATAGGGGCATGGATGTCTTTTATCCAAGGTTAATGACACGTGGTGACCTTTAATTGGTTGATGCGCTTTGTTTCTCGTGTCCCTTCGCCCTATAAATCGGTCAATGCCTCTTTGGACCTTTTCGTTTGTGTTTTATTCTGGATTCATTAGAGCTCCCACTTGATCATCTACTTCCACGATTCGTCCTTCATTTCTATGCTTTCATACGTCGGTTTAACAATCGTATTTTCATCTACCAAGTAAGTTTCCTTGAATCTCTTTACTTTTCTTCCTTTTCCCTCTTTTTTTTTAATTTTTTTTTAACTTTTTATTTATTTTACTCGATCGTCTGTCTAGTACATAGCCTTCGTGAGTGAATGCTTAGATTCTGTTTGTCGGATGTTTGGTGATAGGCGAGCGATGAGTGACCGCTATTTGTCAGTCCGTCTGGATGTGGGTGATGATGAGGCTCGTTCGTCGGGTTACACCCTAACGACAGAGTACCTGATGGGTTCCTAAGAGAGAGAACCGTCAGCCCATTTCTTTGAAGAGGAGATAGAGTACAAAGAGGGGGACGATGGTGATCAAAGAAGAGGTCACAAAGCAACTGAAAGTAGGGTTCATCGAACCCGTACACCAAGTTAAATGGATAGCCAATTTCGAGCCCGTACCTAAAAAGGACGGAAAGGCGAGGATGTGTGTAGACTTTAGAGACCTAAACAAGGCTTGTCCTAAGGACAACTTTCCCCTCCCTCACATTGATGTCTTAGTGGATAATACTGCCGATAATGCCTTGATTTCTTTCATGGATGGATTCTCATGATATAACCAAATCAAGATGGCTCCTAAGGATATGACTCAGACTACCTTCACCACAGAATGAGGAATCTATTGCTACACCGTGATGCCATTTGGGCTCAAGAATGCGAGTGCAACTTACCAAAGAATGGCTATAGATTTGTTACATGACATGATGCACAATGAGGTTGACGTGTATATTGATGACATGATCGCGAAGTCCAAGATAGAAAAGGCCATATAGTTAACTTGAGGAAGTTATTTGAAAGGATCAAGGTATACAGATTGAGATTGAACCCGCAGAAATGTACTTTTGGAGTAACTGTTGGGAAATTGTCAGGCTTTTTGGTGAGTGATAGAGGGATACAATTTGACCCATTAAATATCAAAGTCATATTGGATATGCCTCCACCCAAGAGTGAAAAGGATATAAGATGATTTTTAGGACGGTTACAGTACATCAGCCGATTCATTGCCAAGCTCACCTCCACTTGTGAGCCCATTTTTAAGCTTTGGAGAAAGAATGAACCCCATGCATGGAATGATGAGGGTCAGAAAGCCTTTGAGCTCATTAAAGAATATCTTCTCCATCTACCTATATTGGTACCCCCAAAGTACGGAATGCCGTTACTACTCTACCACTCTATTATAGAAGATATGGTTGGGAGTATACTTGCACAAGAAAATGACGATAAGAATGAGAAAGCTGTATACTACTTGAGCAAGAGGTTCCATGATTATGAGGTTAGATACTCACATATAGAAAATTCATGCTTTGTTCTCATATGGGCTGTACAGAAATTTAGTCACATCATTCTACCTTTCCAAGTATGGATAGTAGCCAAAATGGACCCTTTGAAGAATCGAATTTGGTCATAGCCCAAGCACAGAAGTTGTGGAAGGTGAAAGAGGAGCACTTAAAACCTTATCAGCAATACTTGGAGGACTTAACCAAAACCTTTGATAAGATTGAATACACTATCATCCCTAGAGCTCAGAATCAATTTGCGGATGCCTTGGCTACGCTAACCTCCATGGTTGAAATGCCTAAAGGAGTATGGACACAACCCTTAGAGATTGAACAATGTTATGAGTTTGTACACAAAGGGAGAGTGGAATCTCCAGTCATGGCTATAGAGGAAGAATGAGTCCCTTGGTAGTATGATATCATGAAATTCTTGGAATTGGGAGTATATCTTGATAGTGTCGATAAGAGAGAACGTCGTTCGATTAAGATGATGGCAATGCAATACATCCTATTTGGAGATCAATTCTATAGGAGATCCAATGACGGAATACACCTTCGTTGCTTGAGGAATGAAGAAGCTGAAATAATCATGGAGGAAGTCCATCAAGGAGTTTGTGGTCTTCACATGAATGATAGAATGTTACCAAAGAAGATTATAAGGATGGGGTATTAATTGGAATAGAATGGAAACCGACTATATGAATTTTGTGAAGAGTTGCCACGATTGCTAAACACATGCAAAATTGAATCATGTGCCACTTGGTCAGCTATACAACATGATCTCTCCTTGGCCTTTCTCAGTTTGGGGCGTAGATGTGACTAGATGAGTAGCCCTTAAGGCTTCAAATGGACACAAGTACATTTTAGTGGCAATCGACTACTTTACCATGTGGGTGGAAGCCGCCTCTTACTCCATGTTAAAAGCCAAGCATGTGACTTGATTCATAGAAAACAACATCATTTGTCAATTTGGAGTGCCACAAGAGATCATAACCGACAATGGTTCCCACTTTGAGTGAGAGGTTCAAAGGATTATGGAGTTATACAGCATTAAGCATCACAAGTCTTCACCATACTGACCACAAACTAACGGGGCTGTAGAAACAACCAACAAAAACATCAAGAATATCCTAGCCAAGATGGTGGTAACATACAAGAATTGGGCTGAAGAGTTTCCATTTATCTTATGGGGTTATAGAACTTCTATCCATGCATCAGCCAGGAAAACCCCCTACTCTTTGGCTTATAGAAGTAAAGCGGTACTTCCTATTGAGGTGGAGATACAATCTTTAAGGGTACTAGTGGAAACAAAGGTCTTAGATGAAGAATGGATGAAGGAAAGATATGAACAATTGGCTTTGATAGAGGAGAAAATAGCTAGAGCACAATACCATGCGCAAGGTTACCAAAAGATGATTACTAGCGCATGCAAAAAGAAAGTGAAACCTAGAAACCTTAAGGAAGGAGATCTAGTCTTAAAGGTAATTAGAGATGAGACATTTGACCCAAGAGGAAATATGAAGCCAAGATGCTCTAGGCCTTTTATTATTAAGAAGATCATGTCAAGAGGTGCCACAAGAATTACAAACTTGGATGGGGAAGAGATGCTTTGCCCAATCAACTTGGATAGACTCCAAAAGTATAACATTTGAAAAAGAAAAAAAAAAGTCTGCTAGGTTGAAAACCCGAGAGGGTGGCCTAGGCACAAATTAAGGTAAAAGAACCCCGTTAGGTTGAAAACCCAAATGGGCGATCTAGGCAAAAGGTAGGGGAAAAGACCATGGGCATGGCGAAAATTCCCACAAGGACGTCATGGGCAAAAATTACATGGCATAGAAAAAAGAAAAAGAAAAAACAAAGAAAGAAAAGAAAAAGTAAAAAACAATAAGCAAAGATAATAAAAGGTTGATTCTTTGATTGATAAAATTATAAAGATAATAAATTGTTTCCATAGGGGATTTGGAACATTCCAATCTTTTATTAAATTCAAAAAGAAAAGACATGAGAATCATAAAGTGCAAAAAAGTAAAAGTTAGGGCATATCAAGGTAGTGAGTCAATCCTTTTCCTTTTGTTGGACTTTTGGTAATTTTTCTCTTCCATACAAATTGACCTCATATCAACAGTCAACCAAGTCTTGTAATCCAAGGTACGATAGAAAAACTGAGGGAAACAGATGTCCTTAGCAACCATCCTCTTCAACCAAGTCTCACGAATCCTGCCCAAGATCCTCTTTGTCATCATTATTAAGAACTCCTTGACGGTCACCAAATTGCCTTGTAATGCGGCTTGGGGAGTAGAAAGAACAACGACAAAGCCCAATCAAAGGAACATAGTTTTCTTTGAAGACACGATTGACCATGCCTGTAATGCGCCACCATTCCACCACCCATTAGACACCCAAGGGGGAAAGATGTTTCAAGAACTCAGTGAACTTAGTAGGGTCCATCTTTTTGTTTATGAGCTTGCAGTCACAATAATGCTTTGGTTGGTATTGACTAGGAGGGACAGAGCAAGGTTAAAGAAATTGAAGTGTCTCATATAGCCACATCTAAAAGAAAAAAGATAAAGGAGAGAGAGAAAAAGAAAGCATAAGTTTTGAGTGGAAAAGGAGAGATAAAAGAAAGAGAGAAAAATAATGAACAAAGATGATATAATGAGCCTTGATGGATTAAAAATCGAAAGGAAATCCATGCAAAAGTTAGAGGAATCCCCCTAAGTTGAGAATAAGGCAAAAGTTAGGGATCATACTTGAAGGAGGAGAGGGGTCCCTACAAAGAAAGTTGCTTCCCCTCTATAAACAGCATCCAAACCATTGAAAGTTTCAGCTAGCATCATGCCTAAGGGACTTCCCCTCTCTAGATTTATGACCACTGAAAGCATCCTTTGATCTACACAAAGTGTCTCATGCACCAAGAAGTAACTTTCAAGAAGTCATAAACTGAAGGCATTGAGATAGTGGGAACTCTGTACCCTAGCCAAGGGAACATCTTGCTGAGAAAAGTACGTGAAAACCATGCAGATGTTCAACTTATTAAGCATATACCACCTTTGAGCCATAGCAAGAGGAATCCCCTAGAGTTGCTAGGCCATGACAGAGAAATTCTCATTAGTAGTGTGAAGAATGGGAGTACTAACATCAAGTTTTCCCATGATTGCACTAAATTCTTCAAGAGTAGGGCATAACTCCACACTATTAAATTGGAAGACATGTCGAGTGAGGATCCAAAATTCTACAGTAGCACAAAGGAGTGGTTCGTCCAATTTGATTTGATGGTAGGGAAATATGCAAGAGAGACCGAGAGGGATGAAAGCATCCTTGAAACTATGGCCAAGCTTCTTAATCCATGTTGAAACCACTAAAGGAGTGAATTCTACCATTGGGAAGCCTTGAAAGGTGTTTTTTAAGCTTAGAACACATTTTGTGAGGATTTAGAGGCCCTCAACGGCTATTTTATACTTAAAATAGTTGGCTAGCATTTTCTGGCATGTGGCATGCATACATAGGATCAAGGCTGCATACGCATGGTTAATACCTGCGTACGCAGGCTTGTGTACATGTGTGCTAGAAGGAAGGCATAATTGAATTCCTTTTCCTATTTGGAGTGTGATTCCTCCATCAAGACCCTTCCCTATGATTCCCACAACCAAAAGAAGTAGTCAAGGCATAATCAAGCTCAAATTTCAAGCATCAAGGACCAAGGAAAATAAAGTTGCATAAAAATAAATACAATTATCCCCATGAGTTGTAAATTAAGAATATGCCCAAAATAAAATCAGAAATGTAAAAAATTTCCTTAAAATACAATCCACTGTCTCAAATAAAATCCAAAAGGCAGAGGTACATGCTAAATAAAAAAGGAAAAGAAATAAAACTAGAAATATGTTGTGTGTTTGTGTTTTTCTATCTATTTGTCTGTAGGATGATCACTAGTGCCGCCTCTTCCTCAGCTGATAGCTGGGAGTCGTCTTAGAGCCGCCATCACCACCACCACTATCATTATCATCAAGGTGGGCAAATCCTCCAGGACCATAGATCCGTCTGAAATACTAGATCACCTCCAACTTAAGGTTCCCAGTAAGCTAAATGAGCTCTTCATGCTCCTGTATAGTGGGATGAATTTGAAGGGATGGAAAATGTTAGAACAAGTGTTGATAGATACAAGAAAAGAAAAGATAAAGAAGAACTCACTGGTCCTGTAAAAAGGGTAACCCATGACATTTGTGTAACGTCCCACTACACACTCCAAGCAAAGCCGTCAGGACTGTAAGCATAGACCAACCAAGGTAGATAGGGTGGGTCGATAGGACCACCAATAGCTAGGCCAGCCTGATATAAGCATCACATTTGAGCTTCACTGTATGCAAAAATACAAGAAAAGAAGAATGAAGATAAATTGAGAGGAAAAGATACATACCTCCTAAATGAGAGCGGGCATGAGATAAGTCTCACTAAACTCATCATGCTTTACATCATCTGTGAAATGCTCAGCATAGGAAATGTCAGCTCTCCACAAATGGTACTCAGCATCAGTTATGGAGAGAAGGGTAAGCATGAACTGTGAAGGATCCAGTGGAACCCATAATACATCCTCGCTCACCAGCTAGCAGCGTACCCTCTCCATCAAGAAAAGGACCCTCAGAACGGCACCCTTGAAAGGCTGGGCAATCTCGGAAGTGATAATGGTGGTAGCCTCCAATTTTGGGTCCATAACAACTGGAGCACCTGCCCATTGACTCCAAATAACCTGTGATAGTGCATAGGGTTAGAAGGAAAGTCTTAGGAAGATGCAAGACGAAGTAACATAGGGTAGTGAATGTTTAACTCACCTCCTCAGAAGAAAGTCTGTCAAAATGAGTCCTAACCATGGAGAAAATACAATTTGCAAGACCGTACTTCACGGCCCAACACCGAGAGAAAATAAAATTTGCAAGATGACAGTTTACAAGATGAATGGGTATAGTTTGCAACATGATAGTTTGCAAGATGACAGTTTACAAGGTATAGATATAGATATTGTTTGCAAAAGTGTGAAGTACAGATGACATGTGGGTGAATGCAATTACAAGGATAGGAAGTGCATGCTTGAAAAGAGTTGCGAAAGAAGAGAAAATAACCTCAAGGAGCTTCCAAGGCCCCACCAACTGATGCAGAGTCCTTCTGCCGAGTGTGTCCAAAGAGGAGTACAGATAGGCAGGATATACCTGACACCAATTGGCCTCTCAAGCCTACTCAAATTCATGAAAGAGGGATAGCCACCTCAAAGACACTATCTGCCCCCCTATTGGCAATGAGATATGCCCTCAAGATATACAGTAAAAAGGTCCTAGCCATCCGAGCACAGTCATCGGGAATCACTTGCAGGAGAGGCTTATAATCCATCTCAATATCATAATAGCAGATCGTGTCCATCGAATACCTCCTCCCAAGCAACTCAATGCCCAATTGCATGCCTGATGTACCCCACATGTGATGGAAATATGCAATGTGCACAGCAGAAAAACAACGGATCTACTTCATTCATATAAGTTAACATGTACTGTAAAAGTTTCAGAATTTAAGAACAATAGAGTGTACCTTGAAGAGGCGAATTTCAAAACCGATGATCAGAAGCGCTTGGGAACACTTTCAATCTTCACTCCAATTCCACTAATTCCCAAGATGTGTGGTCTCTCAATCAGTTCCAAAGGGAGAAAATGTCAAAGTGTCTAACACTTCCATACACCACTTCACAATAGTGTTCTCTACAAAAATTCTCTACAGAAAATTCAATGTGTATCTCCCTTTGTGTCTAACCAATTATCTAATTGGGCTGGCCATTTGGGCCTTTCCAATTGGGTTTAAGTGTGTGGCTTGGAGTGGGACCAAAAGGGACCAATAAGACACTAGCTCCAATGGGCCTTGGGCTTTTCTGTCAACTATTGACAAGTCCAAAGTTACCATTAACTATATTTAATACCACTATATAAATATAGTTGCACTCTAGGCCTTATTTATAAATTATATCCCAAGACTTTATTGTACATGCAACCCCTTCATAAAATATTAGTAGTAACACAAAGTCATGAATGTAGACTACCACTTTGTAAATTACTACATCTTATCCTTGAGTACCCGGTTTAATCTTTTAAGTTATTCATCATATATTATGAAATCCAATTTCATAAATATATACTTTAGTAACTATTTACTAAAGTAGTTAGGCCTAACATTTTGAATAATAAACCCATTAAACTTATCTCAAGGGAATATTTTGTATCTCCGTTAAGAGACTATGAATTCCATCTTGAGAATATTTGTTCCATCAACATTAAAAGTGGTTGCCTAACATACTGAGGTTTTTACCGTTACTCTAGATCTCAATCCTGATATATCAAAGCAACCTACATCTCATGATCAAGTCCATTATTCTTTCAGGATTAAGAGTTCATGCAAATATAAGTCGTGAGTTTATTATTCATTTGACGGTCGTTATGAGAATAATAAATCTCACACCGGTCTTGTTCAATATGTTTTAACTCTTAAAACATATTAACATATCAACTAGAAATCTCTATTTCCATGATCATGACAAATCATCTTAGTTGATATATTATAGTCTTCGCAGATGAAATGCCAATTTTCATCACTGATTACGAACTACATTTTAAGTTTACAAAGAACTTGTGATTTGTATCTTCTGTGACTTTTCACATAAATCACATACTATGCATCTCATGGACTATATGATAATGTCCCAATATTCATGTTACCATTATTTTAAACAATAGCAAAATAACTTTATTAAACATAACATTAAGTCATACATAATAAAATACATAGCATCATACAATAGGATTTAAGGACACTAATCCTAACAACATGTTGATGAGCGTCCTATCACCCCTAAGGCCGGTCATTTAGTGAAAGTCATGTGGAGTCACCATCATCTCCTGGCCAGCTATATGGAAGCTGTGGGTAGTACCCCACCACCTCTCAGCCAAGTATTGCACCAAAATGGCGCTAGTAAAAGTCTCTGGTAATAAACAGATGATGGGTTCAAAGCCCGCAACACACATGTGACCCCTTGTATCCTTGGTCAAGGCTTGGTACCATGAAGCAATACGGTTGGTGCTGCCCTACTTGAGAAGGTGGCAAATCCTGCAAAAAGATGAAAGTAGAGCATTAAAATGGCAATCATATGAGAAAATAACTAAAAAAGGAGTTAAAACAGTCAAGATAGGGTTTCTCAATGCCAACATATGCACGTGGCCCACGTTTATAAAATGTCAAGTTTTCATCTAAACCCATCCCACAAAAAACCCAAGCATTTACATGTCCAAAAACATATTAAAATGGAAGTTCCACAACAAAATTCAATTGAGAAAAGTTTGAAAAACTTACCAATCTGGTCCTTGCACTCTCCAAGAGATAATCATGTGGCCTGTGGGTCATTAGAGAGGACTCATTTAGCCTTACAGCCCCATTCCCGCAAGTGAGGTTGAACGCATCACTAGAAATCATGTAGGAGCCCTTCTTGGACTTGGGTGCCATGGAGATGAGAGAGTTTGAGAGAGAAAGAGAGTTTTGGATGAGAGAATTTGAGAGGAAAAGATTGGTTTGTAAGGTAGTGAGAAAGAAGTAGAGAGTTTTTGTAGAGTGAAAAAATAGAAATTAGAGAGTAAGAGAGAATGTGAAGAAATGAGGAGGATGAAGAGAAATAAGAAGAAAAAGATAAGAAATGGTTGGTAACCATTGGAGGAATTTTTTTTTAAAGAGGCAGGAAAGTCTAATGGTTAAACTACGCGTTGTTTAGGCCTTTCGACTAAACTATGTGTATTTTAGTAAAAAATAAATTTCAAATATCCCCAATGGGTTCCCGAAAGATAGGAAGTGCAAAAGGAAATTCAAAAATGCATCTAAAATGATAGAAATACCCTCAGTTGGGTAAAAGACATAAAGACTCGCAAAGCATTCCCCAGTGGGTTAAAGGCATCAAGAACATTCTTTAGTGGATCAGAAACCACTAAAGAAACTCCCCCGTGAGTTAAGGCCATCAACCAAATCCCCAATGAAGTATAGTGTCATGAAATGACTCCCTTGTGGGTCTAAGACACAAGGACAACCCCCTTAAGAGTTGTGAAGAAAAGTTCCCCATGGAGTTGATAAACCCCCTCGTTAGTAGAATAAACACAAGTTCCACAATAAGTCATGAAGGAGAAGAAGAAAATTTTGCCCAGTGGACAACACACCATCAAAAACTTCCTCGTAGGTCAAAATCACCACAAAAACTCCCCAGCGAGTTATATTTTCCCTAGTGGACTACACACCAACAAAGAGTTCCTCAAAGGTTGAAATTACCAAGAAGGCTACCTCGTGGGTCACCAACAAACTCCTTAGCAAATCATTCTCCTTAGTGGATCTTTCACCAATGACTTCCTCGTAAGTCAGAACACCAAGGTCACTTGTACACATATCCTCCAAGAATTGAATATGCAAGCACAAATCCTGTACAAGTCAGAAGAGAAAGTACAAAACTTGTGCATATATCCCGAGGGAATTGAACATGTAGGCACAGGCCCCATACTAGTCATAAGTAAAGAATATAGAACTTGTGCACATATCCCAAGGGAATTGAAGATGCAGGCACAAACCCTATGCAAGCCCAAATTCATGCACATATCTTTAGGGGGTTGAATATGCAAGCACAATAAAAGAGGTAGGGATAGAGGTAGAGACCAAAGTCACCCCGAGGCAAGACCCTCACCAGAACAGGTAAAGATAGAGATGGAAGACAAGAGGCACAAGCCACCTGGAGAAGTTTGAGGCAAGAGCCCCATATGGACACCACAAATATGTATCCTTTTAAGCTTATAAGAGCACTTTGTTTGTTTGGTTGATGGTTGCGGCCATTCGCCATGTTTATTTTTCTTTTTAGTGACTCCATGATAGTGAATCACTTGCCTTTTGCTTGCAATTGGCAGAATAGGTTCTAGGATAGTGAACTTATCATTGCTTGTTTCCCAAGCAACAAAGGTGAGAATTCGGACATACGAATTCCACACAACTTTGCGAAGTTGCACCTCACCCCATGTATGCGTGTTGTGTGCCGTGTGCGTGGGTTAAGCCTAAGCCGTACGTCAAAACAAAACATTTTGTCTCTTATTCTTTTGATTCCATTAGTAGAGCTCACAAATCAAAAGAAGAGTTGTGTGTAGACACCACATTTTGTACCCCTTATGACTTGAGCTCTCATTCCCTAATGACAGTAAAATTCTAAAGCCCATGGTTGGTTTAAGGCACGATCAGATTGAAATTGACTTGAGGAATGTTTTTATGGAAAATATAAGGTTATGTTTGGTAAAAAATTTTGTTTTCTATTTTCAAAAACTTTTTTTTGGGAATATAAAGAAAAAACAATTTTCTTGTATTCTTTAAATCAAAAACATGTTTGGTTAGCTGAAATTAAAAAAAAAAATTTTTGAAGAAAAAAAATAGAAAGTACTAAAATATGTTGTTACTAGGATTTGAACTCTAATGCTAACTCATTATATGAGACAAATTCATTAAATTAAATGCATGTTTCATTAACTTTTGAAAATTAGAGACTGAAAACAGCATTTTACATATTTTCAGTTTCCTTTACAAATTGAGTTTTGAGAACAGTTTTTGTTTTTTGTCCATTTTGAGTTGCCAAACAAGTTTTTTAGTCTCAAAAATAGAAAATTGTTTTCGGAAACAGAAAATAAGGGGAAAAAACAGTTACCAAACATACCCTGATTCTTTTATGAGCTGAAACAAACTATTTTTTGTAAATAAATGCCACAAAAACCTTAGGGCATGTGTACATAGACACACGTATGCTTACGCATGCCCCAAACCTATGTATGCAAGCTTTATGCATGTGTATGAATACACGGGCATGCATAAGTATGCTAGGGTTCCAAAAATTATGAAAGACAAGTTTTTTGCATTAAAGTTAAGGTTTGGAATGAATCTCACATCATGTGAGAGCTATTCCAAGCCCCCATTTTCTCAATATACAATTTCATACATAGTACATTTTCAAAACACACAGAAAATCCTTAGGAAAAACCTAAGATTTACTTGAAATAGTGAATCAAAGAGGGAGTTTTTTTACAAAAACATCCTCAAGTCAATTTTCTTCTGATTGAGACCTTTTTTGGTCTTGATCTTCAAGCTTTGAAGTTTACTAATTAATTTTGTTTAGTTGTGAATAGATTTGATTGAGGGAAACATTCAAAATCAAGCCAAAAAGCTTTTGTTTTTGAGGTATAAGTTTTAAACTTTCTTTTTGTTTTTTGTCTTTTCTTGTTTTAATCTTGCTGTTTTCTTCATTTTTCTTGTTTATTTATGTTATAATATGTCTGCTTAGCTTAGGTTTTCTTTGTTTTACCATTTAAAGCATGTTAGGTTGTTAGATTTATCGTTTTAAGTTTCTGCTCTGTTTTTGTTCTTGTTGTTTCTAGGTTGGAGTTTTGGGTGTGTATGCATACGCATACTTCTTGCATGTGTATGCCTACTTGAAGTATGCTTACACATACAGCTGGGTTGTGTACGTAAGCCCTATGTATGTGTACGCGTACTCAAGCCCAGAAACCCTAATTCAACCTTTTTTGCTTCTGTCACTATATTTTATTTGTCTAATATGCATCTATTCAAGCTTATCTTCACATGTATATGTTTCTGTTTCTCTATTTATGTGTTGTTTTTTCTTCACATGTTAGATTAGGGTGTCTTTTTAATTAAATCTTTGATGTGCCATGAACATGCATATGATATGATCATGCATAAGACGTAAGACATAATGTGTGGAAGCCAACCCACGGGTCGGGTGAGGTTGGGTGCCTAACACCTTCCCATCTCCATCCCTAAACTTGGAACCCATACATTGGTAGTAAGATCAATCCTTCCATAAAAAGCGATATATATTTGGTTCCTAGACCTAAACTAGATGGCGACTTCATTATCTTTTCTCTATCCTGGTCCACTCGGCCGAGGTGTACTCCCCCTTTGAAATGCACGTTGCGCCCACACTATGAGGTAGCCTCCTTGATAATGCATTCTTAGAAGATTAATGGCAAACTGGAGATGCTAGCTTCAACCTTTCATCTAAATCAGATAGGAGTTTTATACCACTGGACTCCTTAGAAGTATTACGTCTTAATCCATCTACTGCAGGACTTCCATTTGATAATTTTTGCGTATTCTATATTCTGACTTGTGGTTGTCGTCTCCACCTTAATTGGCATCTCCTCCGCTTGAGGGGGCACTTCTTTATCTTCATGCAACACTAACATAGCTGGAAAATGATCAAAACCCCGAAACTGTGATGAACCAAAAACTTCATAGCCCTCGACTTGAACAATGGACCTCCTTGATGGATTAAATTGCAACACCCTCAGCCAAGGGCCATATTGTTGTTGCCAAGTTCCAAATTTGAATTCCCACACTTCAAATTTGGAACTTATCATTAAAAAAAAAAGTACATGATAAGCTATATTCTCTTATCATTATTCACAAAAAAAAAAAAAAAAGTATCTACAAATTTTACACATTACTTTTTGTGAATATTTTTTCAAAAATTTTCAAAAATAGAAATGGTCTCCCAAGCAATTAGTTTTTGTTTTTAGTATTTTGAAAATTTGTCTTAAAAGTGGGAGCCAAATACGTATAATATACAAATTATTATCTGAAAACTAGTTTCAAGTGCAATTTTTTGAAAATTGTGTTTATACTGTTTTGAAAACAAAAACAAAAATCCTCTTACCGATCAGACCCTAATATTTTTTTGCTAAATGACTATGTAGATAATTGTGAAAGGCCGGAACTAGAATTAGTCAATGATGCAAACCTTGATAGAATTATAAATTAGTCAAATAAACTTGGTGTGAACTGGAACTTGTGGAAAGCAATGCTATTTGTAGTAAACAAACAATTATTATGTCACACTTGGGAATGAAGGGGGTGTGACATTGCCTCTATATAAGTTAACTAGGAGAGATCACAAATCATATTTTCAACACATGCATATTCCAACTCCATCGACTACTCCCACCGGAAGCAAGAAGGTATGGAAATGTTTTTAGCTATTTTTCCTCTTTGTTTAATTTGTTAAAGAACAATATTCTATGAAAAAAAAATCCTCTCTCCGATTAAATAATTTTTGTATGAGTAGTGTTAAGGATAACACAAATTTTATTACATAACTTTTACAAATTGATGTGTCGTATCCAAATTGTTGACAAATAAAAGTGAGAGATAATATTATGTAAAAATGTGACAGGCTAGAAGGAAAAGTGGCACTAATTACAGGTGGGGCTAGTGGCCTTGGTGCAGCCACTGCAAGACTATTCTCCAAACATGGAGCAAAAGTTGTAATCGCAGACATGCAAGATGAATTGGGTCACTCTGTATGCAAAGAACTAAATCCTCAATCCACAACTTTTGTCCATTGTGGTGTCACCAAAGAAACTGATGTGGAAAATGCTGTAAACCATGCTGTTTCCACGTACAGCAAGCTAGACATTATGTATAACAATGGTGGTATTGGTGGAGAATCCAAATTTAACATCCTTGACAACACTCAGGTTGATTTTTAGAATGTGCTTAGAATCAATGTCGTAGGTGCTTTCCTTGGTATTCCAAACATGCAGCCCGTATGATGATTCCAGCTCGCAAAGGATGTATAATCAATACTGCTAGCGTATGTTCAATCATAGGAGCGGTTGCACCGCATGCCTACACAAGCTCAAAACATGCTGTGGATGGATTAATGAAAAATACAGCAGCTGAGCTCGGACATTTTGGCATTCGAGTAAACAATGTGTCACCCTACGTGGTTCTTACACCATTGACAGTGGATTTGTTTAATCTAGATGAGGGTGGAGTTGCCCGTCTTTATGGCAACCTCAAGGGTAAAGATCTCAAGCCAGAGGATGTGGCTGACGCTGCACTCTTTCTTGCAAGTGATGACTCAAAATATGTCAGTGGACATAATCTTGTCATAGACGGAGGCTTCCACGTTTTAAATTCAGGCTTTTCTATGTATCCACAGTAAAGAATAAAATGGGAAGTCTAAATGCATTGAAAATTAATGTATGTGAGACTATAGTAAATTCTCTATGTATTATTCGGTGCTTATAAAAAGACTTTAACTAAAACTGGCATCTTTACACAGCCTATAGTGGTGTTCATAGGCTCTTCCTTTATTTTATATAATAAATCACTTGTATTCCTTTATTTTAATTGTTTCAAGAAGGATTCTAAGGTGTAACCTACTTGTCTTAGTTTATGTGAAGATGTCTATCCCATAACCAAGAAAATCGAACTTCAATCACCTTTGGCAAGTAAAATATAGCAAAGTGGGATAACTTCCAAGTGAATGTTGAATTTGCATTGTGACTTTTGACTGGGGAATTCATTTTTTACTCCTATGATTGTGTTTTAGGCAAGAAAATTCATGTGAGGTTATAACCCTGTGCATCGCCAAACAAAAAAGTGCAAATATTAAGAATATTATTGCATTAACTTTGGAGAAAAATAATGGTTTAGAATCCGAGTAAGTTGATAAATACGTAATTGTGGATTCTTTTCGGAAGTATTTAGGGATTTTTATATTAATTTGGGTAGAAATATGATACAATTTAACCAATAAAATTTATGTGCCTAAAACATTAAATCAATAAATAGAATTCAATAGGAGTGGAGTTATTGTTTTTAATGTAATTAATCTAAATTGAAAATGAATATTACAACCCGGTGATGAATTGTGTTTTATATATATAAATGGGCGAAAATAGGCAAATGGCCATTTCGTGCAAAAAAAAAAAAAGGGCAAATGCCCCAATTTTCCAAAATAATTAAGGAAATGCCCCTCTTTTGAAACTCAATTTCCTCAAAATCGAGTTTAAAAAAAAAAAATTTGGAACCCTATAGTGGCATTTTAAGGAGCCTATAATGACGTTTTAAGGACCTATAGCTGCATTTTGTAACTCGAGCTCCATTAACTCGAGTTACATGCATTTTTTTTTTTTACCTATAACTCGAGTTCATGGAGCTCGAGTTCCAAAACGCCGCTATAGGCTCCTTAAAATGTTACTATAGACTCCTTAAAATGTCACTATTAGGCTTAACTCGATTTTGAAAAAATCGAGTTTCAAAAAGAGGCATTTCTCTAATTAGTTTGAGAAAGAGAGCATAATATTGTTTTTTTTTGTGCGAAAATAGCATTTGCCCATTTTAGCCTATATAAATGTATATATCCTGTGAAAACAAGTCAAGCTTATTTCGTACAAAAATATTATACCTTTGAGTAATATTTTAATATTTTTGCGCAAAATAAGAGGTTGAGTTATCAATGCAAAAACGAGCTTTGTAATTCGCATTTCGTGCTAAAACAAGTCGGGCTTATTATTATTATTTTTTTTGAAAGGAAGCCGGGCTTATTTTATCTATATTGTAGTATGTTTGTTAATCTCTCTTTTTTTTTTCTTTTTTTTTTTGAACTCTTTTTTTTATCATTTATATATGTACACGAATTAAAAGTGTAAAAATGAAGATTAGAGAAGACTTTTCTTTTTTGAGAATCAAAGAATAAAGAAGACTATTTCTTAGTGTTTCGCATTTCACTCAAGTGAAGTGATTGTTTAAGAAAAATTATAGGCGAGGAGAAGAAAGAATTTTTTATTTGGTTTTATCAAAATTTTCGAACAGTTACCTTGAGCAAAATGGAATCCACTCAAGCGAGATCTAAACAGACTTCAAAAATACGTAGAAAACTGTATAGAACTTTATAAATTAAGTGAGGGTGGACTATTCTTAATGGCTAGTAATTGTTTAAATAGTACCACGATAAAATTTATCAATTTTTGTAATTTTAAATCATGTGCCAAATGATGTGAGCTTCTTAAAGCCTTATCATGGGGATCAAACAGAACAGTCCAAGATTGACTAACAAATCGAGAGTTACATACACACACACACATATATATATATATATATAAATTGAAGCGTAATATTTATTATTACTACACTCCAGTTGAGCCACATCAATAGCTATATTAGTTTATATATATATATATATATATATATAAAAATTGAAGCGTAACATTTATTATTACTACACTCTAGGTGAGCCACGTCAATGACCATATCAGCTATCTATTTTAAACCATTTCGCTCCACTATTTTCAACCACGGTGTTCCTTTTACCTTTTTATCTTTCCACTACTCTCAACCTTAATGTCACTCTTCATCTATCCATTTCTCTTCCTTTTCTTTTGGCTCTTCTTATCCCACTCTGTTGCTATAAATTTATTATTCTCTCTCTCATTTTATGTATAGTTTCCTACACAAAAATGGTTGTTTCTCTCTCTCTCGTGTTTTATCTCTCTCGTGTTTTATTTTTGTGTAAATTTTTTATTTTTTGTATCTCTACTTTAGATTGATGAATTTATATGTTTTTTAAAACTCTACTTTGAGTTGATGCAATTTGATTTTGTGTTTTTAAGTTATTATATTTTTTCTTTTCTATGGTTGTCAAATGTTATCCTATTGCATATAGGATAGTTAATAAGAATATAATGCCATTCTTTTATATAGCATGGCTTGGATAATTTGTGTTTCACTCATGACTATATTTTTTTATTGTAAACTTTTTTTCTCCTCATTTTATTTTCTATTTCTCTTCCGAAAAAGGTGATTATTATCTCTCTCTCTCTCTCCACACACATAAAATTTATTTATTCTTTATTGCAATTTTAATTTAGGTTGATGAATCTTTTTTATAATACTATTTTGAGTTAATATGCCTTGGTATGTGTTTCTTTTTTCTTCACACCAGCACCAATATGATGGTGGTTTCCTTTCATCACTTCGACGTTCTCTCAACTTAAACTCGAAGCTCAAAATCTCACCGAGTCTTTCAATCTCTAATCTCTGCTCGCTCTCTCTCAACCTCAAAACCCATTCTCTGATCTACAAGCTAAGAGTGCCCTGCACAACGCGTGAACCAAAAAAAGGTGATGTGGGAGTTAAAGGCCTCACGGATCTACCAAACAGTGAGGCAATGGTGGTATGTGAACTAATGAGCAGCATATGAGCAAGTGTGTGCAAAACAAAGGGTAAGTGTTGGGTCCCTGTGTTTGTGTGCTCGGTTTTCGGGGATTTGTGAGCATGTATGTGTGTATGTGTCAAACCTTTGCAGAAATCAGAGTTACAAAATGTATGTGTGTGTGTGTGTGTGTGTGTGTGTGTGTGTGTGTGTGAGACAAAGAGATGCTATGAAAGGAGAGAGTTAGACAAGAGGGAGAGGGTTTCGGGTTTACCCATTTAATGTACTATCAGCTTTTATTTTTAGCTTCTGCTCTTTGTTTGCTTGATGCTTGATTGTGGTTGTTCTTGTTATTGTTGGTTAGGTCTTCTGGTTGCTTCGAATAGTGCCTGGAAGAAAGGGTAACACAATAAAAGAGTTAGATTCAATCTAAGGCAAAGCCCTGAAAATGACTAAAGAAATAAAAGAGAAAAGGCTCATACTCGTGTTTGGGTTCTCTGTTGATGTTCTGAATCTACTTCTTTTTGGTTTCTTTGCTCTCCAGGTTTTCTGTGGGTTCAAGGGGTTATCTTTTGGGTCTATTTCCTGGTTCTTTCAATGGGTTTATTTGGGTTTTTCAAACTATCTTTGAGTTGTTTTTCTGGGCATTTTGGGAGAGTTGTTTCTGGTTTTTCTTTTGGGGATTCTTCTGGATATTTGTGTGGGGGGGGGGGGGGGGGGGGGGGGAGTGTTTGGATGATAAAATGAATAATAAGGGAGACGGAAAGAGATGGGGAAGAGGCAAAGAGGATGCCCAAGCCGCGTGTGTGTGTGTCCGAAGTATTGAGGTCTGTAGTGTGTATTTGTATGGGAGTATGCGTGCAGTCCAAGCACAAATTGTGTGCTGTCTAAGCATGAATTATGTGCTAGCACATGGCAAATAAGTCCAAAATTGGCTACTTGGGGAACACTCTAGAACCAATTACAAGTCCTTTCTCATAAATCCACCATTCATTTTTGCCACTCACAAATAATCAACGGACCTTAAACACACTTAATAAATCTTAGGATGCTTAGATAAATTCATCAAGAGATAAACATCATGGGACCAAATTAAAATAAATGTGAAACAGTGAGACCCAATCAAAACTAGTGACAAACATTTCTTGATAAATCCAGCTAAAATCCTACATCAAGTGGTAATTCTGAGCACATTCTAAGAATAATTTCCATCTCAAATGAAGCTCACTAGAGCAATCCTAAAAACTCCAACTGTAACGACCCAAGGAAAAGTGCTAGCCACATTTGCACTATAACTCAAAAGGACTAGTCACAATTGAGGCTCCTTGTAGTTGTTAATAAAGCCTAGATCTACCCAGTATATACCCGATGTGGGACTCATCACACACCCACACACATCACACAATCAATCAAATTGGGGCGTCACAATCTCCCCCACTTAAATCCCTAACATCCTCGTTAGGGCCCACTTTGTGGGATAGTGTCTCTGAGCCCACAAGGAGTTACCGGGTCAGCTCTGATACCATATATAACGATCCAAGGAAAAGTGCTAGCCACATCTGCACTATACCTTAAAAGGACTAGTCACAATTGAGGCTCCTTGTAGTTGTTAATAAAGCCCAGATCTACTCAGTATATACCCGATGTGGGACTCATCACACACCCACACACATCACACAATCAATCCAATTGGGGCGTCACAATCTCCTCCACTTAAATCCCTAACGTCCTCGTTAGGGCCCACTTTGTGGGATAGTGTCTCTAAGCCCACAAGGAGTTACCGGGTCGGCTCTGATACCATATGTAACGACCCAAGGAAAAGTGCTAGCCACATTTGCGCTATACCTCAAAAGGACTAGTCACAATTGAGGCTCCTTGTAGTTGTTAATAAAGCCTAGATCTACTCAGTAAATACCCGATGTGAGACTCATCACACACCTACACACATCACACAATCAATCAAATTGGGGCATCACACCAGCAATATGTCAGATATAATCTTTAAATCATCTCAAAGGGGAAACAATTTTCAATTTTAGAAATAAAACACATTTTAATGGAAAACCCTAAATTGGCAAATTTCTCATTTCCTCAACAATCCGATCAACTCTAGCCTGATTTTTTGCCTTTGAATATTAAAATGAAGAGAATTCCAACATGTTTAAAGTCATGTTAAAATAAACCCTCGAGACCCCTGATGTAAAACTCGGGTTCCCAACCAATTTCAAGGTCATACAAAATATGATATCTACAGCTACCCCTTCGTTATCTAATACCACGATTGCAATGAGGGGTGTTGGATAAAGAATAAAGATGCTATATTTTGCCGGCATCTCAAAACTCAAGAAAGTTTTGAAAGAATCATCAGATGGATTTACGCTCAGTTACCTCTTTTACTTGCCTTAGGATCTCTGGGCATATACTAATGGATTTCCACATGGCAGGTTAGCTTTGAGCTTTACCCATTGGCTTCCTCTTCACCTTTCACAATTCACTTCAAACCTGCAACACATCATGGACATAGTCGTAGATGTATGGCATTTTTGGTTTTTGTTTTTGTTTTGTTCTTTGTTTTGTTTTGTTTTTTTTTTTTTTTTTTGTTCTTGTTTTTGTTTTTTAGACAACATAGACAAACATGCAAATACTGGATGCTATGAAAACACATGGAAAAATAACAAAAAATTAGGAGAAATGCTAGTTAGACATGAGAAACTATGCATGATAAAATGGAAGATTTTGGGAGATTTAAAATATGGTGATGATGCAACTTTGATTTAAAGGGGAAACCTTAAAGAAGGAGAGTAGTTTTGAAAGCATGTGACTAAACGAGCGTTGTTGAATTGAATCCCGTGAGAGATACTTTGAAAAACTTGACATTTTGAGATAAAAAATCAGGACTAAACAATCACCATCAGATTGAATCCTGAGAGATATATTTTGAAACACTTGACATTTTAAGATAAAAATCAGGACTTAACGATCGCCGTCGAATTGAATCCTAAGAGAGACATTTTGAAAAACCTGACATTTTGAGACACTTGACATCTGAGATTAAAATGAAGACTAAAAGATTGCCGTCGAATTGAATCCTAAGAGAGATATTTTGAAACACTTGAAATTTTGAGATAAAAATCAAGACTAAACGTTCGCCATCAAATTGAATCATGAGAGAGACATTTTGAAACATTTGACATTTTGAGATAAAAATTAGGACTAAATGATCTCTATTGAATTGAATTCTGAGAGAGATATTTTGAAACATTTGAAATTTTGAGATAAAAGCGAGATAGGATTAGAAGACCATTGTCGAATTTGAATCTTGAGAGAGGTATTTTAAAAACCTTGATACTTTGAGATAAAAGCAAGATAGGATTAGATGACCACCACCGAATTTGAATCTTGAAAGAGGCATTTTAAGAACCTTGATATTTTGAGATAAAATCGAGATTGGATTGGACGATCACTACCAAATTTGAATCCAAAAATAGGCATTTTGAAAACCTTGATGTTTTGAGATAAAAACAAGATAGGATTAGACGACCACCGTCAAATTTGAATCATTAGAGATACTTCAGAAAGGGGGATAGGATTAGATGGCCACCACCGAATTTGAATCTTGGAATAAATTGTGGACCTTTGTCAAACAATCTAGGAAAAGCGAGCATGGCTCACAGAGCACAGGAAAACCATCCTTGGGTTAGACAATCACTGCCAAATTTGAACCCTTATGAAATAGATAGGATTATATGACCATTGTCGAGTTTCAACCCTCGTGAGATTAGATGACCATCGCTGAATTTGAATATCAAAAAGATAGATAAAATTAGACGACCACCACCGAATTGAAACCTTGATGAGATTAGATGACCACCACTGAATCAAAATCTCAAAATGATAGATTTAGAGGGCTTCCTAAACCGTGGAAGTGTGGAAAAGGTCCTACTTCGTGGAAGTAAGGAGGGTTGTACTGAGCATGTTGTTGTGTATCGAGCACCATAAAATATTTCTACGTCATGGAAGCGTGGAGTAGTTCCTACACCGTGGAAGTGTGGAAAAGGTTTCAACAAGAGAAATGAGTCTAAAGACTACCCGAAAAAGAAAGTGTTTGAAAGAGACCCCCTAGGGGCTAATTAAAGCTAAATGTGTTTTAACGAGAGAAACTAGTCCGAAGAGTACCCGAAGGTGATGGTGTTTCAATGAGAGAAACACGTCTATAGATTATTTGTAGATGAAGGATTTCATCAAAAGAAATCTATTTAAAGACTACTTGAAGGTAAGGAGTTTGCTAGATGTGCTGGATCATTGAGACACCAACCAAGGCTTTAAAAGAACTAAAGAATTGCCCCCATTGCAGGCTCTTTACGTTCCTTGATTTGCTGAATTTTGGATTCAATGCTTTGGGATGATCCCCTCTTAGAAATGCTAAGACTCTTGGTCATAACCTGCACAAAGATTTGCCTAGATGATGAGTTTTGTGCAGTCTTGCTGAATTGTGCATAGTTGGCACCTATTCAAGTCCTCACGAAGAGAGATTTCTCCTTTTCCTAGTGGATATCTTGAATTGCACTAGATAAAGGGAATACCATCCACGGTTTGAAAATATCAGTAATAAAACTACCCCAGTATCAGGATTGAGACAAGGGCTAACCTTTGGGCATTGGGTTCATGTGTAAAGTAATGACTCATGCATCCTCTGTTGGGATGAGTTCGAAAGGCTTGGAAAGTATTTAGGGCAATGATGCTCAAATGGTATTCAGATCCCAGAGTTGAGCAATTGAATCTATTGGGTTCAGGTATTTTTGAAGATGCCTAGTAATGATTGAGAGAGCCTTGCCTAAATTGTTTCAATCTTAAAACCCCATTTTTCTAGAAATGCCTTGGGAAGAAATGAATAACCCTCAGGGATTTTCTGGACTTGAAAAGTTTGAAGGATCTAAAAATCTTTTCAATTGAAATACTTGAGGGTCATCATTTTTCCTTTTTGTTTTAATTGGTTCCAAAAACTAGATTCAAAATTTGGAAATTTATTCATGAAAATCTGGTTGAATGCATGTATTACAAGAGAAGCTCAATAAGGCCATGTTTCTTATGTGTTTTATGAGTGTATGTGCTCGATGGCTACCATTTACCCTGGATAGGGAACATGTTTACAAGCAAGGATTTTGTTAGCAAAGTGATTATGCATGGGTTTCCTTTTTTTAATCTCATGAAGGAAGGACTTGAATGATGCGTTTGGCTTTTTGAACTCTCTGAGTTTGAAGCAGGGGTTGGGAGAGAGCCCTACCCTTTTTGAGGCATGACGCCTTGGCATATGTGAATGATTCCATCATAAATGATTGACCAAATGTTCAATGTCCCATGACCAACCAATCCTCAGTGATCAGCGTGGCCTCGGGGTTAATTCGGTGCATGAAATTAAGGATATAAGGCTCAAAATTTTCCACATGTGGGTGATTCCTTGGGACAAGCTCCATAGACTAAGTAGTTGCTCTTAATCAAGGACTTCCTTGATATCGTAATGTAAGGATATGGTTTTCCTAGGCTTACAGGAGGTTTTTTTGGCTATGAAATTCTTTGAAAGTTTTCCTAAAGTTGAGGACTACAATTCATCGAGAATCTTTTTGCTTGCCTCTCGTGGTTGGCTATATCCTCAATTTGAGTCCATCTCTTGAATTTTGCCCATTTTCATATCTTTGGGCTTTCATTTGATTTTATTTAGCCCATATTTCTTGACTTTTATGGGCCAAATTTTTTCTTTTTCCCTCTCTTTGCTTAGGGCTTCATTTGACTTGATTGGCCCATGACTTTGTCATTTGATTGATTTAGGCTCTTTTCTTTTTCTTTTTCAATTAGGAACTCATTTGATGGACTCAAATATTGGAGTTCACCTAGCATGAGATTCTTGTAACCATTTAAACTTCCCCAATGTGGCGGGTAATCCTTGGCTGGGTTAAACAAGAAAAGAATTCAACAGGCTCAACTAGGTTGGCAATGGATATTTCTTTGTAGGCGGGAAGGTAGTGAAATGAATGTCTTTTTGTGTCATCTTGAGCACTTACCTTGTAGCCCAAGGAGTTTGAGTGCCAAATTATAAATTTAGGTAATTGTTTTTAAAAAAAATATTTTCTTTCTGGCTCAAAGGGACTATCAAGCGATATAACTGTTTGGATAGCTAAAACAAATGCCTCTCATTTCAAATCCAAACGGTTGGTCAATGAAACATGAACATATGGTCATTCACTGATCCAAGGTCCACAACAATTTTGGGTGGGACCTCCTCAAAGGGTGGATTGTCAAGAAGAGAATTGAATACAACACTTTGCAAAAGTGGTGAATATTTTATAAATGCAAGGTTGTTGAGATGGGATATCATGATATGAGTGTTTGGGGATCACGTGCCCCTCATCCTTGTAAGGGATAACCACTTCACTTGAACAACCTTTTACCCATAAAAGGAGTTTCGAGATTGATTTGCCACTCTTGAAAGGTTGAAGAAAGTGTAAATATTTAAAAAGTGAGTAAATGTTTTTTTTTTTTTTTAAAGTATAGGAATATTGGAAAGAAAAATGATAATGACGTGGAAGCTGATGTAGCTCAACTAAAGTATAGTAACAATAAATGCTACGCTTCAGCTTTTAGATATACTAGTTGCATACCCGCGTGTTGCGCGTGATAATTTTTTTAGGATGGTTTCATTAAATATTTTATTAATACTATAATTTTAGTTATTAACCATTAGTTTTTCATTAGTTTTTAAATTAATAAAAACCTTAAATATACATTTTTTTTTACCTTTATATACGTGCGCGCGCACACACACACATATAGTGAATCTTTACACATGTCTTTAAGAAAACTCTATATATTCCACTTTTTGAGATGCGTAAAATAATAGACTACTACTCCATAATGATAGTGACTAATTATATTTATATATATATATACATATACATATATATATATATATACATACATATATATATATATATATATATATATATATACATATATATTTAGTGATCTCATTTGTAACGCTTCTTACTATTATCATATATTTACTAACTGATATTTTGCATAACAAAGATGATAAATGAGAGGTAGCATTGTTCATTAGATTTTCGAAAGTAATAGTGTATGAAAATTATATATATATATATATATATATATATATATATATATTATAAATAAGGTTAAATGAAATGTCAAAAAATGGATTTTTAAATTTTCTAACTTTATTTCTTAAGTAATTTCTACTACTATCAGAGAACATCTCCTTTTTAGTTATGATTAATATGGTTTCCATAGTTAGAGTTTGATTTGGTTTTAAATTTAAATTTAGTGCTATGATTGTATTTAACAATTGATTGTTGATTTAATTTTTTAAGTGAATTTAACGATTTATGTTTCTACACTATAAAGTTTTTTAATGTTCTTCACACAGTAATCTCTGTTTTATTTTTTACTTGTCCTTACAATCTCTTTGTTTTCCAATCAACAATTGCTAATTGATGTTTGGTTTTTTTTTTCTTTATCTACTCTTTATTACTTTGTATTGATTTTTTTTCTATACCATCTCTCTCTCTCTCTCTCTCTCTCTCTCTCTCTCTCTCTCTCCCTTCTTTGGCAACCTATCATTTTCCAAAATTTGATGATGATTCTCTGACATTAAATATTTATTATTAGTTTTTTTTTTTTTTTTTTAGTGTTTCTAACTTGATTTGTTTTGTATTTCATTCTTCCTTTGATGCATTGGATGTGAGAATGAGTGTTTCCCTAGCATTACTCCACTTAATGTGGACAATTTTATTTATTTAATTTAGGAAAATATTATATTTAAAAATTTTTAAAATAAAAAAGGAGTGGAAATATAAATAATTTAATGATATATATGGGGGATGTCGTTGAATTTGAATATTAAAAAAATGATATGAGAAAAAAAATAAAAATAAAATATTTAACAATAAACACTAACTTATCCAAATAATTCTATGTAATATAATAATAGTACATTCTTATATACTATTTTTAATTATTTATAATGCAATATGATAATATTTAACAATCAAATTCATAAAAAAAAAAAACTTAAAACAAAAAACTAAATCCCATCAACCAAAATAGAGTTCTAAAGAATACAAAACTTTGTCAAGCTAAAATAGAGATGCAAGAAAAATAAAAATAAAAATAAAAATAAAAATCCACCAAAAACTTGAGGGAGAAAGAGTGGGAAATAACCACGTTTTTGTGAGAGAAAATTATGTAAAGAATGGAAGAATGAATGACAAATTTATACTAAGAGGATGATAATAAAAAAAAACAAAATAAAGGAAGGTAAAATGAAAGAGGAAGAATGATATCAAGGTAGAATGTTTGGAGAGATAAAAAGGTAAAGAGAAGGAGAAAGGCTGGAGAAAGTGTAAATGTTAAATAAAATGAGTACAATTTGATGAACACAATTTTCTTTTATTTGAATTTAAGTAAAATATTACATTTTTTTATTTTTTAAAACAAATAGAGAGAGAGAGAGAGAGAGAGAGAGAGAATATAAATAATTTAATGATAAAGAGGATGTGGTTGAATTTCAATATTGAGTAAAATAAAAGAGAAGAAAAGAAATAAGAAAAATTAAAAGATATAACAATAAACACTAAATTATCCAAACTATGCTATGTAATAGAATACTATTTTATTTTTATCTACTATCTTTAATTTTTTATAATGTAATCGGATAAAATTTAACAATCAAAGAGCAAAATAATAATAATAATAACTTAAAACAAAAAACTAAATTGTATCAACCTAAATTAGAGTTCTTAAAAACACAAAAATTTATCAACTTAAAGCAGAGATGCAATAAAAAATAAAAATCCACCAACACATTGAGAGAGAGAGAGAGAGAGAGAGAGAGAGATAGAGAGAGAGAGAGAGAGAACCTTTTGTGAGAGAAAACTATGCAAATAATGAAAAAGAGTGACAAATTTATAGTAAGAGGGAAGAGATAAGAAGAGACAAATAAAGGAAGATGAAGGGAAAGATGAATAGTAATATTAAAGTAGAGGGTAGTAGGGAGATGAAAAGGTAAGGGAAGAAGAAAGGTTAAAGAAAGTGTAAATATTTAAAAAATAAGTGGTAAAAAAATTATAGGAAAATTGGAAATAAAAAAGAAATATATATATATATATATAGATATTAAAATCAACAAAGATGAATACGTAAAGTCAATAATATATATATATATATATATATTGTAAAAAAATAGAAATAAATAATAATTATGTGGCGAATGGCATGGTGATGAGGTGGTGTATCAGGAGCTCGGCAGCAATAAATGTCACGCTTCAGCTTTTAGTAATATATAGATATATAGATGTTTGATGAGCTCATGCCAGGTGTAGAGGATCAATTTTGTGTTCAACATCTATATAATAACTTTAGTAAGGATCATAAAGGTAAGCTACTAAAGGATTGCATGTGGGCAACTGCTAAGGCCACTAACATGTCTGAGTTTCATTTTGAAATGGGGAAGATCAAGAATTTAAACATAAAGGCATGGGCATGGTTGGTAGGAAAGGAACCTAGGTTTTGGACAAGAGCAACTTTTAGAAAGTATCCCAAGTGTGATACACTAACCAACAATGGATGTGAAAATTTTAATTCTTAAATATTGGAGTATAGGGATAAACCAATAATTACTATGTTGGAGTAGATTAGATTGCATCGGATGGCTTATTATATTAAGAAGAAGGAGAAAATTACAAGGTATCATGGCCTTATATGTCCTAGAATCCAGATTAAGTTAGAGACTGAAAAATTAATAGTACAGATTGGGTTCTAGTTTGGTGTGGGGATAGCAATGAATCAAAGTTTGAAGTATCAAAATTTCCTGACAAGTATGTAGTTGACATAAAGAAGTGTACATGCTCATGTGGATCATGGTACCTAATTGGGATTCCTTGTGCACATTCTATAGTTGCATTGGGATATATAGGTCGCACAATTGAAGATTATGTGCATCATTGCTATAGTATGGAGTCCTTAACCCAGACTTATGCGACATGTATATACCCTATTAGTGGTCCTAAGTTGTGGCCACGGAGTGACAGGAAAGCCATACTCCCTCCTAAAAAAATAAGACAAGGGAGAAAGCCTAAAAAGAAGAGAAAGAAAGAACTTGGTAAGCTAAACAATCCATATAAGATGAAGAGGAGAATTGGCCATGTTAAATGTAGCCAATGTGGGACAGTAGACCATAACAAGAGGAGGTGCAATCCCACTACTCAAGTTAGCAAACAATTATAAGTAAGGCTTGCAATAGTTAGATTTTCTTTTTCTTTTCTTTTTTCCCTTGTTGATAATGCACTACTAAGTTGTGACCTAACATTTATAGGTGAGAGAGCCAAATGTAACAGCACAAAGTTTGGAAAACCCAGAACATGGGACATCTTCAAGCCATGTAGAACCTACTAATAGGGTAGCACCTCCACTGCAAACAAGCCAAGAAGCACATGCAAGTCAGCATAGTCAAAAAATACATGTGAGTGATTGCAAGTACATATTTATATTTGTTTGTCTCATATGAAAAAATCACAGATTTATAGTTAATGTATTGAAATGAAAATATAATGCATTTTTAGGTTAGGAAGAGAAATGTCACAACACAAAGCCAACCAACACCTTAATGTGAAGGAGTACATCGAATTCAACCAGCATCTCAGGTTATTATTATTGCATTTATATGTTATAAAAAAATTGCGTATGTTGTTTCTAGTAGATTAATATCCTTATGCACCTTTTCAGGTTGGACCAAACGAAGTTACAAGAAGTTATAGTTTTGGAGTGTTGGTAGAAACAATGGTTGTTACAAGTGGGACATCAAGAAGAATTACAAAATTTCAGAAGAATGCACAAGGGCAAAAGTGAACAACATTTCATGTGGTTAAATGTGCATAAGTGAAGGTGCTTGCAGAGATAAATGTGTATTTTGAAGTGGATAGAACACTTAGATATTTCTTTGTTATTGTTTGAAATAGTTCGAGGATTACTACTATTTGGAACAATTTGAAGTATAGGTTATTCGATGTTACTATTTTGAAGATGTTAATTGGTGCAATTAATATGATGTTTATTGGAAACCTTGTCAGATTATGCAGTTGGCTAGTCTTTATTTTAAAATAATCAATAGTTTATGATAGGCCAAGAATGTACTCCCAAGAATCCACTATTATAAAAAAAAACGATTACAAGTAAAGGAATCCTAGTACCTTATACCAACCTACAGTTGAACCCTTACCCCGATACACAATTGGACTTGTAATGTAGTGACAATCTCTCCTTTCAATGCATAGCTCCCAGTACGTGACTAACTAATCGATGCAAGGATCCTAGTATGCAGCTTACACACCAACTTAAGAAAGATATTGACTGCAAAGTTCTTCAGTTCATCCAAACGATGAAGATCAAGAAGCTCATTGGTTACAAAATCCTATGGCATACAAACGCAACAGTTTCTTCAAAAGAAAGATGAACTAGGACAAATTGTCTTTGGTCACAATTTGAGTGAATAATCACTTTGCATCAAGTTTCTGCTGGAAAAACACATGGGAAAAATGTGTTTGTCTCTCATACAAAACATGCCCACTGGAAAATTAACGGATTTACTTCATTTGTAATTGATAACATGTACTATGTAAGTTTCAGAATTTAGGAACAAGAAAGCGTACCTTGATGCGGTGAAAACCAAAGATTAGAAGTACTTAGGAGCACTTTTAATCTTCACTCCAATTCCACTTAATGCCCAAGAAGTGTGGTCTCTCAATCAGTTTCCAAAGAGAGAGTAAGAAAGTGTCCAACACTCACATACAAACTTTTTCATTCCTAATATGATCTTAATGAAAACCCCCTTTATAAAATTTTGTATGTTTCTCTCCTTTTATATAACTGATTATCTAATTGGGCTAGCCTTTTGGGCCATTCCAATCGGGCTCTAGTATGTGGTTGGGCCAAACTCTCTGAATAACTAAACCCATTAAACTTATCTCAAGGGAATATTTTGTATCTCCGTTAAGAGACTATGAATTCCATCTTGAGAATATATGTTCCATCAACACTAAATGTGGCTGGCTAACATACTGAGGTTTTGACCGTGACTAATAGATCTCACTCCTGATATATCAATGTAACCTACATCTCATGATCAGATCCATTATTCTCTCAGGATTTAGAGTTGATGTAAATAGAAGTTGTGAGATTTATTATTCATTTGACAATCGTTAGGAGAATAATAAATCTCACAGTGGTCCAGTTCAATATGTCCTAACTCTTAAAACATATCAATATACTAACTAGAAATCTCCATTTCCATGATCAAGACAAATCATCTTAGTTGATATGTTATAGTCTTTATAGATGAAACGGCCAATTCCATCACCAACTATGAACTAAAATTCTAAGTTTACAAAGAACTTGCGATTTATATCTTCTGTGACTTTTCACATAAATCACATACTATGCATCTTATGGACTAAGATAATGTCTCATTAGTTCATTTATAAATAGTCTCATATAATTAAACAATTTAATTATTTATGACATGCCATTAAATTGGATTTTAGGGCATAAACCCCAAAAGTTGCATCACCTTAGACGACCCTTAAAATAATCCTTATATATGTCTAGGGTTATGAGAAAAGAAACCCTACACAAATAGCTTGGATATGCGTGAAAAACAGATCTGAAAATCTAAATTTTGTAAATCTCGATAGATAGGTTATCTTCGAGTATTGTGCTAAAACTCCCTTTTAAACCTCGATAGATACAATCTGTCGAGTTTTAAAATACAACACTTCTTGACTTGTTTCTTGAATAGATTTGCATGGCTTTAACTTTTGACTTGAAAACTATGTTGCTTGAATACTCAAACCATCCTAGATATACCCAATTACAAGTAAAGTGTGTTTTGTAAAAGGATTAGTCAATTCTAAATGACATATGTTCATAACAATTTCCACATATGTCCTAACAATCTCCCCCTTTGGCAATCCGTTACAAAACCACAACAAACAAATGAAATATAAGAGAAGTCATAAATCGCTAAACTCATAATCACTTGTTAAATACAATAAAATCTAATCCTAAACAAACTCTTGAAAAACTTTGGAAGAAGAGAGTTTATGGCATGACAGATTTTGACAACCTGTATTTCTGAAACACTTTAAACAAAACTCATCAAGGCATCTTATTGTGAAACAGAAGTAAAAGATTGCATACATAAGAAACATGTGTATAAAGAGAGAAAAGAAACAACACATGGAGAGATAGGTGAAACATGATAACAACATCATCAAATATATATATATATCAACGATAAGTACAAAGTTTGCTATCACTAAATGGTCACAAGACCGATGTACAAAAAGGTCCTATACTAACTCTCCCCCTAAGTACATGATTACTTTCATACCCAAAACCACTCCCCTTTTTTGACACAAATGACAAAGGACAAGTCACTGAGAAGTAGTCATCTCCTTATCAATAGAAGAGCTAGCATCCTCATCCTTATCATTATCATCATCACCTGAGCCATCAACATCGTCCTCGTCCTCTGAAGCCTGTGAAGATGGAGAGGGAGAAGCAACGAAGCCACCAATGCGAGCTTGACGTCGTGCAATACGACCTACACAGGTGGTCACCTGACTCATCTCATCAGTGAGAGTGTCAAGGCAAGCATCTATGCGTTGAAGCTGCGCCATTTTTGCCTCAAGCGTCACACCACCCGCTGAAGAAGAAGGAGCCGAGGTGGATGGAATGAAGGAGGTTAGAGGAGTCGCCATCTCGGTCCATGGCCGCTTCGGTCGAAGTTGGGCCTCGCTCCATCTAACGAACGCCACACTCAAGGCACCTATGAAGGTGTAATGAGTAGACTCGGGATAAGAGATAGAGGAGTGACGAATGATCCTTGTGATAATAGAAGGAAAGATAAGCTTATCACAGGTCACCATATCCTTATAGACATTTATGAGGGAGAGAATGAAATGAGAGTGAAAGTCTATAGTAAGGTCCTCAATGAAGGACAACAAAAGGTGAGCACGAGGCTTAGTAATAGAATTAGAGTGAGACAAGGGATATAGAACAAATGTCATCACCATATTTAGGAACCTTGGACCTTTTGAAAAGCCCGAGCATGAGGTGTTTTGACGCTCACCCTATGAAGAAGGTGTCTTACAAAAGAGAGACAGAATTTCGTCTTTGGACACAGTCCTTAGACGTGGACATCTAGGGTAATCAGGATGCGATTCCCTTGGAACATGTAGCACTTCAAAGATAAGCTTCGGACTAACTACCAAATGAGTACCTTGAACAAAAGTAATAAACTTAGGTACTAAAGAATCAAAACCATGCATATTGGAGTAGAACTCCTGTATGATCACAAAGGGACAAATCACGGGTATCTCACATAGAAATTCTCAAACCCCGCCTTTGAATGACAATTGGTAGAGTAGTATCGAAGAAGTCTAATAAGATAACGTGGTGTTCTGAATGAATGCCACATTTGGAGAAGTTCTTCGAGAAGTCCTTACGGGCCTTCTTATCACAGAACCTGAAATGAAGAGGTGTAGGATTGGAAGATGATGCCCCAGAACAAAGAGGGTTCTGGGACAAAGTAGTTTTGTGCTTGGGTGCCATGCACAGACTATCCGAGAGAGAGAGAGAGAGAGAGAGAGAGAGAGAGAGAGAGAGAGAGAGAGAGAGAGAGAGAAATATGTTAGGACATATGTGAATCAAGTAAGGAACATATGTCATTTAGAATTGGCTAATCTTTTGAAAAAATGTACTTTACTTGTAATTGGGTAGATCCAGGATGTGTTTAATACTTCAAGGAACAAGAGTTCAAGTCCAAGTATTGAAACCATGCAAATCTGTCCAAGACACAAGTGAAGAAGTGCTGGATTTTAAAGCTCAACAGTTAGCTCCACAGATAGCATCTATCGAGGTTTAAAAGGCTGCTTTAGCCCGATGTTCGACAGCTACTCGATAGATACCCTATCTATTGAGATTTATAAAAATCAAATTTTCAGATCTGATTTCACTCCAATCCGTGTGTAAATGTTTAGGCCTTCTTTTCTTATAACCCTAAACATATATAAGGATTATTTTAAGGGCTGTCAAAGGTTGCACGAGTGTAGAGCAAAGTTTTGTTCATTCAAATTGTGACCAATGACAGAATTTGCCCTAGTTCATCTTTCTCTTAAAGAAGCTACTGCATTTGTATACTGTTGGCTTTTGTAACCAAGGAGTTTCGTGATCTTTATTGTGTTGATAAACTGAAGAACTTTATAGCCAACACCCTTCTCAAGTTGGTGGGCTAGTCACGTACTTGGATTCGTACAAAGGAGTAAGCTGCGTACTGGGATCCGCGTATCGATTGGTTAGTCACGTACTGGGAGCCGTACATTGAAAAGGAAAGATTGTCACTATAGAACAAGTCCAATTGTGTATTGGGGTAAGGGTTCAACTGTAGGTTGGTATAAGGTACTGAGATTCCTTTAATTGTAACCACTTGTTGTGATAATAATGGATTCTCGGGAGTGGTGACCTTAAATTCACTCGGTGGGATTTTGCCTCGGTGGTTTTCCCTATTCGTAAACAAATCACCCGTGTCAGCTTTAATTTCCACTGCATTTAATTTTTGGTAATTTGTTTGTGTTATCACGCGTATTGCATGTTAAATTGACTTATTTAATTAACTTTGCTAATTAATCAGTTAATTTATCATAAGGGGTCAATACATTCTTGGCCTATCAAATGTTATCAGAGCACGTACACTTTGATTCGGGATAATCTTTGTTGTGTGATCCAATGACCCCTATTGTCATGGATAGAGGACAATCGTTGATTATTCCTCCTTTATTTGATGACACTAATTATGCATACTAGAAGGTACGCATGAGAGCTTTGTTGCAGTCAGTAGATGAAAAGGTGTGACAAGTTGTGGAGATAGGTTGGATCAAGCCAAAGGAAGCGCCGGCCGATTGGGATGATGCTAAGATGAAGGCGGCAAACTTCAATAGCAAGGCAATAAATGCTTTATTCAATGCGGTCACGAACGAAGACTTTAAGAAGATATCCTTTACTGAAACTGCCAAGGAAGCATGGACCATTCTCCAGACAACCTATGAGGGAACCAAGGCTTTCAACGACTCGAAACTTTAGAGGCTCACTACATGCTTCGAAGAGATCAAGATATAGGAGGATGAGTCATTTGATGAGTTCTATGCCAAGCTCAAGGACATAGTGAACTCAACCTTTAATCTTGGGGAAACCATTCCTGAACCCGAGACTGTTAGAAAGGTACTCAGATCTCTACCTGAGAGATTTCATGCCAAGATCACCGCAATTAAGGAATCAAAGGACATTGACAAAATTCCTTTGATAGAGCTGGTTGGTAATCTGCAAACCTATGAGTTGGGTTTGACAAGGATTGGGAAATCAAGTAAGGGTAAGAGGATGACACTGAAAGCCAAGGGCAGTGACATAGATGAGTCTTCAAACGATGAAGATTCTAAAATGAAGTCTTACATCACAAGGAAATTTAAGAAGTTCATGAAGAATGTCAATGGGAAGGGCTTCAAAAAGGACCGTAGGCAATCTAGTTCTTCTCAGCTTAAGAGCCAAGACAAAGGGAAGAAGGATGCTAGGGATGGCGGTCAGTACACTGTTCCCTTAGGACCTAAGTGTTTTTGGTGTTAAGGCTTTGGACACATAAAATAGGAATGCCCTACATATTTCAAGACCATTGGGAAAAGCAAGGCACTTGCTGCTACATTGAGTGACACTGAACTTGAGGATGATTCGAAAGTAAGGATGATGAAATCCTGATTGCCTTCACTGCCACTATAATCTTACTGAGGGGATTGTTGAAGATGTGGATAAAGAATAAGACTTAGTGGAGTTTAAGTTTGAAAAGATGGATGAGCAAGATGACATCTACATAACCTATGCAAAATTATATAAAGTCTCGAAAAGGCATAAGAAGTTGTATAGGTTGGCCACCAAGAAACTCAATGATATGGAGCTTAAACGAGAAGAAATCTCCATAAATTTTGATGAGGTTAATCAGACTATTGAAGCACTGAGGTTTAAGAACAATTTTTTGGCTAAGAAGACCAAGAAGGTTGAGGCAGAGCTATTCCAAGTCAGAGCTCAGTTGAAGAGAACTTCAAGTGCAAAGCTTGATGAAATGCTCAGCCTTCTAATCGAACTAGTTTAGGGTATGATTTCCCTTCTTCTAATATTGCCTCCTCTAGTACTATTGTTTTTGTTTCTCCTGCTAACAATGTTGAATCTAAAAACACTGATGTCAAAACTGTTTTAGCTAGTGAGAACATAGACAAGGGCAAATCTATCTTAGGAGCACCCCCTAAGCTTGTTAAGAAAGAAACTAAAAAACCTAGGGCTAAGAAGGGTAATACCCAAAAGTCTAAATAGAAGAAGCAGCATCTCTCTTATCACTGTGGAGCAACCAGACATGTTCAACCTAATTGCTATAAGTGATTAGCCACTCAACAGAGCAAAAATATGATCTCATTGGAACTTGAACGGTTTCAATTCTTCCCCCTCACTGCTGGTTTAAGGGTTCGCTAAAAGGAAAGGTTCTTCCAAAGTATGGAAGGAAAAAGGCTCAAAGTGATTTTGTCACTTTTCTCACTTTCCCCCTCTTATTCTTGTTTGCATTACTTGCGTGTTTTACTTTCTTGTTTTGAGTCAGTCTAGTTTTATGCTATGCTTTGCTTAACATGTTTTTGTGTGTCTATTTTCAGTTTTGTTTTAATTTGTTTTTCATAAAAATAAAAAAATTGAAAAATCAGAAAAATGCAAAAACAGTTTGTGTTTATGTACATTGGTACTTGTGTAACTTGAATGGCCAATGAAACAAAGTTTTCAAACTTTGTATCTTTTATAGCTTAGATAAGCATCCTTATGCAAAACTAAACAAGTGAGCTTTGTAGGTTGTGTGTTGTGATGAGTAAGATTAAGGAATCTCTTGTACTTAATACTTGTATCACTCTTTTTAACGAATAGAACAAGAAAATCCTAAGAGAAAGACATAAATAACCATCTCACCACTATTGCCTGCCAATCATGAATTGACATTTGTATGCTTCGGCATAGCAAAAGTGCAATGTCAAAAGCTTAACATCATTAGGTATTTCTTTTCTCTCTCTTATATGCCCATGCATGATATGATTAAAAGAAAATATGAAAAGAAAAAAGAATCAATATGCTTTATATATGATTGCAAGCGTGTCTTCTAGGAGATGTGAGAGTTATAGGATGTACCTCGAAGGTGATAGTCCCCATTAAGCAGTTATGATAGTTTGTGAGTTAAATTGATTTGCTCATATCTTAAATCGTCATAACATGTAGACACTTGTGCAATCTTGCAATGTTTTTCACACCCAACACGCAACATTCTTTGCTACTTTTTTTTTTTATGAACAAGAATTTTATTCACAAAACAAAGACTAAATTATAGAGAGGAAACAAGAGCCTCATCCTTAATGATAAGCTCAAAATAGGGAGGGCCAAATCCAACATCAAGAAACCCAAAAATATTGTTAAAAAATGACCACTTAGCTAGAGAGTGGACTACTTTATTTGCCTTCCTAGGGATCTAGATAACCTGATAGCCAGGGATAAGCGAAATCAAGTTGATAATTTCATTGCAAATACCTCTAACTCTCCAAGGAACCTTTTTGCAAGAAGGTGCTAGTGCGTTGACATAGTCTTTTGAGTCACTCTCCACGATCATAGCAGCTACTTTAAATCACTTTGCTAAGCTTAAGGCCCATTTAATGGCTTCTACCTCTACCGGGAGAGGGTGGTTGGTGTATACTCTCTTAGCACAAGCAAATACGACTTCCCCTCTCCAATCTCTAGCAACAACTGCAATGGAGAAGCCGCCATCCTTGAAAGCAGCATCTACATTTATCTTGATTGAATCTCTTGGGGGTTTCTTCCACCTTTGTACTGGTTTCGGCAGTTGGAAGCCCGAATGGTTTGCCAAGGACATTCTGTGCTCAATTATGGTCTTATCAACTTTTTGGCAAAGCTTAAGAGGATTAGTTTCTTGGCCTTCAAAGATAGCTTGGTTTCTAGCTCTCCAAATGGCTTCACAAATCACAACCCCAAATAATAGGAATTCACCCCTCTTGTTTCCCTCAATATTGGCTTCAGAGGGAGGATTAAGGAAAACCTTAATGAGATGAGAAAGAGAGTTTAGGTAAGCAATTTACTGCTATATGCCACAAGTGCATTTTGAGCCTTTCATGGACTTTTTTATTTCCAAATGAGGCCATGAATTGCATCTTGATTTGTGGGAGGGCTAATATTCCTGCTTAACCAATAAGCAGATTTGACTGAAAACTCCCCTGACTTATTAGAGATCCAGATCCAACAATCTTTAGGAGCTATCCGTGAAAGGGCAATTATTTGGATGAGCTGGGTTGTGGGCTCATCAAAATTATTTCTAATTTTGGTAAGATCCTAGCCTTCTTGGTTGACTAATTGTGAAACAATAAGTGCCATTTCGGAATCTCAGGATGAAATTAGGAAGATTTGGAATAAAAGGGTCCTCCTAAATTCTGATTGTGTTTCCATTTCCTACCAAAATGCTAGCACTGTAAGCAAGCAGAGATTTTGTGCCTTCTAACCTTCTCCATATCTTGGAAGGAGACCCCACAGTCTTATGGTTTAGCCAATTACCCCTAACTTTGTATTTTGCTCTAAGCACTTTTATACACAGATAGTCTTTTCCTAAAAGGATCCACCATGCCAATTTGGAGAGGAGAGCTTGATTGAAATCCCAAAATTTTCTAAATCCCAAATCTCCTTCCTTATGGGCCCAACATAAAGACAACCAAGCTACAAGTGTCAAGAATGATCCAGACTTAGATTTTGGGTTCCACCAGAACCATCTAACAACAGCATCCAAACAATTGCAAAGCTCTCTGGGATATTGTATGGCTGTCATTGAATAGGCTGGAATGGCCTGTGCAATAGATTTGATGAGGGTTGCTCTACCTTGCTAGGATAGTTTTTGCTCTTCCAACCAGAGAGTTTATTTTCTAACTTCTCTTTAATTGGGTTTAGATCCCTAGAACTACTTGAAGGAAATATGCATGTGCGCAGCGGAAAAATAACGGATCTACTCCATTCATAAAAGTTAACATGTACTAAATAAGTTTCAGAACTTAAGAACAAGAGAGTGCACCTTGGAGCGGTGAATTTCAAAACTGAAGATCAAAATCGCTTGGGAGCACTTCCAATCTTCACTCCAATTCCACTAACGCCCAAGATGTGTGGTCTCTCAATCAGTTCCAAAGAGAGAAAGTCAAAAAGTGTCTAACACCTTTTTGCACCACTTCACAATAGTGTTCTTCTAAATTCTCTACAGAAAATTCTGTGTGTATCTCCCTTTGTGTCTAACCGATTATCTAATTGGGCTGGCCTTTTGGGCCTTTCCAATTGGGCTTAAGTGTGTAACTTAGAGTGGGACCAAAATGAACCAATAAGACACTAGCTCTAATGGGCTTTGGGCTTTTCTGTCAACTCTTGACAAGTCCAAAGTTACCATTAACTATATTTAATACCACTATATAAATATAGTTGCACTCTAGGCCTTATTTATAAATTATATCCCAATACTTTATTGTACATGCAACCCCTTCATAAAATATTCGTAGTAATACAAAGTCATAGATGTAGACTGCCACTTTGTAGATTACTACATCTTATCCTTGAGTACCCGGTTTAATCCTTTAAGATATTCATCATATATTTATGAAATCCAATTTCATAAATATATACTCTAGTAACTATTTACTAAAGTAGTTAGGCCCAACATTCTGAATAACAAACCCATTAAACTTATCTGAAGGGAATATTTTGTATCTCCGTTAAGAGACTATGAATTCCATCTTAAGAATATATGTTCCATCAACACTAAATGTGGTTGCCCAACATATTGAGGTTTTGACCGTTACTCTAGATCCCACTCCTGATATATCAAAGCAACCTACATCTCATGATTAAGTCCATTATTCTCTCAGGATTAAGAGTTCATGCAAATATAAATCGTGAGTTTATTATTCATTTGACAGTCATTGAAAGAATAATAAATCTCACACGGTCCAGTTCAATATGTTTTAACTCTTAAAACATATCAACATACCAACTAGAAATCTCCATTTCCATGATCAAGACAAATCATCTTTCTTGATATGTTATAGTCTTCGCAGATGAAATGTCCAATTTTCATCACCGACTACGAACTACCTTTTGAGTTTACAAGGAACTTGTGATTTACATCTTCTGTGACTAAATCACATACAATACATCTCATGGACTCTATGATAATGTCCCAATATTCATGTTACCATTATTTTTAGATAATAATAAAACAACTTTATTAAACACAACATCAAGTCATACATAATGTAATAAATAATAAAATACATAGCATCATACAATAAGATTTAAGGGCACTAATCCTAAAAATCTCTCACTTGCCCTAAAAACTATTGTGCACTAATCTAACTCCCATCTCCTCCAAATGTGACTCGAAAGTCCATTGGGGCAAGGCATTGGTAAAGGGATCTGCTAGATTCTTTGCACCATCAATCTTTGCTACTACCACATCTCCATGAGCAACAATGTTTTGAATGATATGATACTTTCTTTCAATGTGCTTTCCTTTCTTGTGATTCTTTGGATCTTTAGATTGTGCAACCGCTCTACTATTGTCGCAGAACAATGTAATAGGAACTTGCTTAATTCTCATAATAGCGAGATCAGAAAGGAATTTCTTAAGCCAAACAGTCTCCTTTGCTACCTCATAGGCAGCAACATATTCGGCTTCCATGGTGGAGTCGGCAATACAAGATTGCTTAACACTCCTCCAACTTATGGCTCCACCTCCCAAGGTGAAAACACAACTCGACGTGGATTTTTTGAAATCTAGATCTGATTGAAAATCCGAATCTGTATAGCCAATGGAAATCAAATCCTCACAATGGTAAACAAGTATATAATCTCTCGTTCTCTGTAGATACTTGAGAATATGCTTTACAGCTTGCCAATATTTTGGTCCTGGATTTGATTGATATCGGCTGACCATGCCAACTGAATAACAAATATCTGGTCTAGTACAAAGCATGACATACATGAGACTTCTTACCACAGAAGCATAAGGAACCTGTCTCATCATGTTTTCTTCCTCTTGAGTCTTAGGCCTTTGGTCATCAGACAGAGGAACTCCATGTCTAAAAGGAAGTAATCCTTTTCTTGGAGTTTTGCATGCTAAACCGTTCTAGAACCTTATCTATATATCCAGCTTGTGACAAACCCAACATCCTATTCTTTCGATCTCGCCAAAGCTTGATCCCTAGAATATAGTTAGCTTCGCCCAAGTCCTTCATATCAAATTGGCTCGACAACCAAACTTTTACAGATGACATTACTCCTACATCATTTTCAATGAGTAGAATGTCATCAACATAAAGCACTAAGAACATTACTACTTTATCTTGAAGTCTTTTGTACACACATGGTTCATCAAGATTTTTTTAAAAACCAAATGACTTGATTGCTTGATCAAATCTAATATTCCATGACCTAGATGTTTGTTTAAGTCCATAAATGGGTATTTTCAACTTGCATACCATATGCTCTTGGTTCTTTGCTATGAAACCTTCCGATTGCATCATATAGATTTCTTCTTCAAGATTGCCATTAAGAAATGCCGTCTTGACATCCATTTGCCAAATCTCATAATCATAATGAGCATCAATGGACAAGAGAATTCTGATAGATTTAAGCATGGCTACTGGCGAAAAAGTTTCATCATAGTCAATGCCTTCTTTTTGTGTATACCCTTTCGCCACTAGTCTTGCTTTAAAGGTTTTAACCTTTCCATCTATCCCTCTCTTCCTCTTGTAAACCCATTTGCAACCAACAAGTTTAATGTTGTTAGGTGCCTCTACAAGATCCCAAACTTGATTGGAGTACATGGAATCTAATTCGGATTTCATAGCTTAGACCCAATGATATGAATCTATATCATTTATTACTTCATCATAAGTGTAAGGATCCAATTCAGCCTCTTCTGAGATAGCTTCATAAGTTTCTCCCAAACCTATGAATCTCACAGGAGGCCGAACAATTCTCCCACTACGACGAGGCACCTGTGTACTAGACAACTCATGACTAGTATCTTGTGGTGTATCTAATACAATCACATCGTCCCTATTTTCATCCATTGGTTGTTCAACTACAGTTTCATCTATTTCAGCCAAAACAACTCTACTTCTAGGATTAAAATTATTCACATAATCATTTTCCAAAAATTTGGCATGAGTGCTAACAAACACTTTGTTATCCTTATGATTATAGAATAAATAACCCTTGGTTTCCTTTGAATACCCTAAAAATATGCACACTTCCGTTTTAGAGTCCAACTTATTAGACTTCCCTTTCAACACATATGTTGGACATCCCCAAATGTGGAGATACTTCATACTAGGCTTGCGCCCACTCCACAATTCCTTGGGTGTGTTAGGAACAGATTTTGATGGAACTAAATTCAAAATATGCATAGCAGTTTTTAGTGCATATCCCCAAAAGGAAATAGATAAAGTTGAATAACTCATCATGGACCTAACCATTTCCTAAAGAGTCCTATTCCTTCTCTCCGCTACACCATTTTATTGAGGAGTTCCATGTGCAATCAATTGGGATATAATCCCATTCTGAAGTAGGTAATCCTTGAAATCCCCAAGAAAGTATTCGCCACCTCGATCAAATCGAATGGCCTTTATGCGTTTGCCTAATTGATTCTCAACTTCAGCCCTAAACTCTTTGAACTTTTCAAAAGCTTCGGACTTCCGTCTCATTAGGTACACATAACCATATCTTGAGTAATCATCCGTGAAAGTGATGAAATATTCATAACCTCCTTTTGCTTGGGTTGACATAGGACCATATACATCTATATGATCTAATTCAAGTAACTCTTGGGCTCTTCTACCTTTTGCATTAAAAGGTCGTTTGGTCATTTTACCTTCCAAACAAGATTCACAAATTGGAAATTCATCAAAGTCCATGGGCTCTAAGAGTCCATATTTGATCAGTCTTTGAATTCTATTTGAATTAATATGACCTAAACGCAAGTGCTAAAGATACGCATCACTAGAAGGAAACTTTCTCTTTAATGATTTTACATGAGAGTTATCATCTAATTCAAAATTATGTAATTCATGCTTATCAGGAGTTAAAATATAAAGATCATCCACAATATTACCAGAACAGATAAACATTTTATCCTTCTTTATTAAAACATTGTCTTTTAGGATAATACAATACCTATGTTTACCCAAATAAGTTGCAGAAATTAAATTCCTACGAACATTAGGTATAAACAGACAGTCTTGCAATATTAAAATCCTAGACTCAAAACACAAATCAACAACACCAATAGTTTCAACCGGAATTCTGCTCCCATCAGCCAAAGTAAGAAACAGTTCCCCTTCACTCAACTTTCTGGTCTCCTGAAACCCCTACAAGAATTGCAAATATGATTAGTACAACCTAAATTCACACACCAGGAATCCGTGGGATTCTGTACCAAATAAATTTCAAGAAGAAAGGAAGTTTTCATACCCTTGTTCTTGGCAGCCTTAAACTTTGGACAATTTCTCTTCCAATGTCCTTTCTCACCAAAATGGAAACACTTTCCTTTGAGTTTCTTTCCTTTATCAGCAACCCCTAAGGCAATTTTCTTACCCTCTTGCTTAGTTAAGTCCTTCTTCTTCTTCTTACCCTTGCCTTTCGACTTAGGTTAAGAAATAGAAGTTTCACCCACATTGGTTTCAACACTGGAAGTATCAAGGATGCCTTCCGCGACCACTAACTCATTCATTAATTCATACAAAGAATAAATCTTTTTGTTCATATTGTAATTGAGTCTGAATTCCTTGAATGATTCCGGTAGTGACTGGAGTATCATATCCACTTGGAATTCTCCATCAATGTCGGCACCTAAAACCTCTAAATTTTTCAGATTAGAGATCATTGTAAGACAATGCTCTCTTATTGAACTACCTTCAGCCATTTTGGTATTAAAAATTTGCCTTATGGTTTCTTGCCTTACTGAACGGCCTTGCTCACCAAACATCTCCTTCAGACTATGCATAATGTCCGAAGCTAGTTCTACATCCTGCATTTGATGCTGTAGAACATTTGAGATAGATGCTAGGATATAGCACTTGACCATTTCATTAGATGTCTGCCAACAATCATATCGTTGTTTTTCCTCAGAAGGAGCATCTAATAAAGGAAAGTTAGGACATGGTTGAGTAAGCACATATTTGTGCTCTTCAGCTGTTAAAATAATGTCCAAATTTCTTTTCCAGTCAACATAGTTGGATCCAGTCAGTTTATTTTGATTAAAAATAGAAACAAGTGGGCTAAATGATGCCATGTTCAAATCTGAAAATAGTAAACATGAATATAATAAGTAAACTGGACATTATCAATTTAGCATTTAAGCATATAATATAGAACCTTAATAAAACTATAAAATAATATATACAACGACAATCCAATCCATGTCTACAATTCCTTGGTAGCAAGTTTATTATAAACACATTAGTTGGTTGAAAACTATTCTCATTATTAGTGTTATCATTATAACTCTTATCAAACACTAATAATATGCCGTATTACCTTTAGCCTCTAAGTAAAAATGACATAGCTCCTTTGGGAGATTAACATTACACTTAGTCTAGTGTACACCATTATCTAGAATTATGTGTAGACACATTTCATCTCCCTTTATAGTGTTTAAACTTGTAATACCATGAAAACAAAACACCCTCCTTTGGGATTGCGAGGCATATACGCCAAGATAAGGTGCTTGTCCACACTACTTTAAACAAGTAAGTTCAATCTCGTAGTACTATGAAATAAATACCCTCCTTTGGGATCGCGAGGCATATACGCCAAGACGAGGTGCTTATCCCACACTACTATGAACTGATAATGGAGACCGTGAGATCCAACCCTTGTATCTCTCCCACTAGATGTTTTAAAATAAAGGTTTTTAAATTTAAAACATGCATAAGCTAATTACACATGGCCTTGCCCTTTATATATGTAAAAACACTTAGGAAAAATTATGGATCCACAGTCCTCGATCGATCGAGAAAAAGTTCTACGAAGCTCGATCAATTCTCGATAGATCCTCGATCGATCGAGAGATCTTTTGTCAGCTGGATAGATGCTCGACAGATCCTCGATTAATCGAGCGTCGCGAATTTTGAATTTTCTAGAATTTTTCTAAGATAGTTTTTCTACGTTTTCATGTACAAAACAACCAACATACGATCATAATGAACATAAATTGATATCAAAACTGAATTTCATTGATGCTATAGCCTTAAAGTTTAGTTTAACATACTTAAACTAAAAATTAAACAATATCATAACATCAAAATCAGTTTTTATCAAAAACAATAATTTCAACATCCATGCAAAAAACTAATTTCTAACAACATGAAACTATTGTCACTTATTCCAAAACTCAAAACATGTTAAACATATATGAAATGAAGCCCACTCTGATACCAATTGAAGAAAAAATGCAAGTACGTAGCGGAAAACCAAACGGATCTACTTTATTCATAAATGTTAGCATGCACTATGTAAGTTTCAAAATTTGAGAACAAGAGAGTGTACCTTGGAGCGGTGAATTTCAAAACCGAAGATCAGAAGCACTTAGGAACACTTTCAATCTTCACCCAATTCCACTAACGCCCAAGATGTGTGGTCTCTCAATCAGTTCCAAAGGGAGAAAGTCAAAAAGTGTCTAACACCTTTTTGCACCACTTCATAATAGTGTTCTTCTAAATTCTCTACAAAAAATTATGTGTATTTCCCTTTGTGTCTAACCAATTATGTAATTGGGTTGGCATTTTGGGTCTTTCCAATTGGGCTTAAGTGTGTGGCTTGGAGTGGGACCAAAATGGACCAATAAGACACTAGCTCTAATGGGCTTTGGGCTTTTCTGTCAACTCTTGACAAGTCTAAAGTTACCATTGACTATATTTAATACCACTATATAAATATAGTTGCACTCTAGGCCTTATTTATAAATTATATCTCAATACTTTATTGTACATGCAACCCCTTCATAAAATATTTGTAGTAACACAAAGTCATAGATGTAGACTATTACTTTGTAAATTACTAAATCTTATCCATGAGTACTTGGTTTAATCCTTTAAGTTATTCATCATATATTTATGAAATCCAATTTCATAAATATATACTCTAGTAACTATTTACTAAAGTAGTTAGGCCTAACATTCTGAATAACAAACCCATTAAACTTATTTCAAGGGAATATTTTGTATTTTCATTAAGAGACTATGAATTCCATCTTGAGAATATATGTTCCATCAACACTAAATGTGATTGCCCAACATACTGAGGTTTTGACCGTTACTCTAGATCTCACTCCTGATATATCAAAGCAACCTACATCTCATGATCAAATCCATTATTCTCTTAGGATTAAGAGTTCATGCAAATATAAGTCATGAGTTTATTATTCATTTGATAGTCGTTGAAAGAATAATAAATCTCACACGGTCCAGTTCAATATGTTTTAACTCTTAAAACATATCAACATACCAACTAGAAATCTCCATTTCCATGATCAAGACAAATCATCTTACTTGATATGTTATAGTCTTCGCAGATGAAATGCCCAATTTTCATCACTGACTACGAACTACGTTTTGAGTTTACAAGGAACTTGTGATTTACATCTTCTGTGACTAAATCACATACAATACATCTCATGAACTATATGATAATGTCCCAATATTCATGTTACCATTATTTTTATATAATAATAAAATAACTTTATTAAACACAACATTAAGTCATACATAATGTCATAAATAATAAAATACATAGCATCATACAATAGGATTTAAGGGTACTAATCCTAACAGAACCATCCTCCAAATTGATTTCTTGGATACAATTTCTCCTTCTTCTGATTAAAGTAGAGAGATGAAAGAAGCGAGTATTTCTATCACCCATCCAAAGCTCTCTAGATTTTTGTTTCCACTTTAGATCCTCCCTTTCCAACCATTCATTCAGTTCTAAATTTAAAGAAGCTTTAAGCTCCAAATTTTCTTTTGTGGCCTCTAAACTCTAAATTTGTGCTATCTTCTACTCTAGCTCTTTAATTTTCTCTCCTGAATTTCCAAAATAGCTAGTATTCCATCTTTAAGGCTTTGTGGGCCGTCTACTCTTGTTTGCCAAGCATTTTCTATTATTTTTTTTACTCGTTTCATCCCCATTCCACATAGCCTCAAAGCGAAAAGGTTTGTCAAGATTTGAGTTCTCTATATGAGTATTTAAGAGGATTGGGTTGTGGTCAAAATTTGCATTGACAAGATGCTGAATTTTTGCCTTAGGGAAGAGAGTCTGCCATTCTTGATCACACAAGTATTGATCTAACCTTTGCCTAATATTTGCAAAACCTTCACGTCTATTGGACCAGGTAAATGACGGACCAATGAAATCTAGGTCAATGGCACCTGTATTATTTATAAATTCCCTGAGATTGTTAACTGAGCTTTCCCCTACATGTCGTCCCCCTTTTTTTCCTTTAAGCCCTTGATGCTATTAAAATCACCCATTACTGCCCAAGGCCCTAAAAAAGACTTTGCCAAGTCTTACACCTTTGCCCAATTTTTTTTTTCCTTTTGGCTCTCCTAGGAAGACCATATACATAAAAAAACATCCATGGAGATCTTTCTGGGTCAGAGTAAATTAGTGAAGCAATTACATTACTATCTGAATAGACAACCTCCATATCAACGCCCATTCTCCAAAACAAAGCTAAACCCCCAACTAGTCCATTAGCTTCCACATAAAAATAATCAAAGAAGTTTAATTGGGGTTTGATTCTATTAATTCTAGTGGATTTTACTTTTGTTTCAGATAAGAACACCAAATCTGGGTTTGATACTCGTATCAGCTCCTTAAAAGCTCTAATTTTTGAATCTCTACCTATACCTCTACAATTCTTGGCTAAAATACGCTTGGTGAGAAGGATAGAAACCTCTGCTTGACTACTCAACCAACAAGGTACAATAGAAGACCAAGACCCAGCATAAGCTAAGCGAAATAGAAGGGGAAGCATAAAGCTTACGATTCGAAACGACGGGCCACTCACTGACTGAGGACTTTGGGCTACTCCAACAATCAGGACCCACGAAAGGCAATACCAGCTATATAGAGGCAACAAACAAGACCCATTGAGGAGCAAGGATGGCCACCTCCCTAAGCAAACTCATGAGAAACGGCAGGGGAGCTCGAACACATGATAGCAAGGAAAGCTTATCTTATGCCAAGAGAAAAAGGACTTTGCTACTTTTGATACATGTGCAGGTACAATGTGATTTGTTTGTCACAAGAAATACATGTGTTAATGTATGCTTACTAAACTGTCTTAACTTGTTTTTGAAATATAAAATTGGTTAGACTTGTTTAGTATGTGTGTGTGTGTGTGTGTGTGTGTGTGTGTGTGTGTGTGTGTGTGTGTGTGTGTGTGTGTGTCTATTTTGGATCTATATGCTTGACATTTTTCTTGTTGAGAGATGTTTTTGAGAGTTTAAAATGTTGACTAGATCCTTGGTAGAGTAGTATGTTTGATTGCAGTCATGTCAGTGTTTTTCTCTCCTTTGAAAAACTATTTTGAACAATCTCGACAGCTAGACTATCTATCGAGCTCTTGATCTTCCTTTCTTGATAGCTACTATCGCAATTTTTATCATTGAAATTTTTGAGAATGTGTCTCGATAGCTTCTCGATAGTTCCATCTATCAAATTTTAAAGCTCGACACCTCTCGATCCATCGAGCTTTACGAATTCTATATAAATCCCTCAGCGCGATTTTCTCTCATTTCTCTCGATAGAAAATTGTCTCTCCCTATCCTAAACACCTCTCACTCAACCTTTTCATCTTCCCACTTAATTTTCGACCCAAATCTTTTGTTCTTCATCTGGTATGAACTCTTTTCTCTCTTATATCATGCATTTCATTCATTTTGACCTAAGTTTTTAGGGGTTTTTGAAAATTATTCGGGTTTTTCAAAATTGATGAGGTTTTTGCAAAATTTTTGGGATGGATTTTGTTTAAATGATCCTATATGTTCATGCATTGCATCACATTTACATTTTAACAATGTTTCATGCATTTTAGATGTGTGTTTACTTTATTGCAATGATATGTGCTGGTAAGTTCGAATTGGACTGAGCCCATGATGCTTTTATTATTACATGTCACATGCTCATGCATTTTTCATGCATACGTACCTTTCTTTTTCTATCATTTTGATATTAATTGTGTTGTGCTTTTCTACATCTCTCTTTCTCTTTCTCTCTCACAGTTAGTCTACATCATGGCACCTAAGCGTAAGTCCACTCCGTCCCAGAATCCTCTTCATTCCAAGGCATCTTCTTCTAATTCTACCCCTTCTCATATTTGGTTCCATGATGAGAAACCCCGTAAGGACTTCTCGGAGAACTTTTCTTGACGAGGCATTCATTCGAAACACTAAGTCATCTTATCGAATTTTTCCGATACTAACCTTCCCACTATCATCTACAGTAAGGGTTGGGAGTCACTTTGTGACATCCTAGTCACTTGTCCCTCCGTGATCATACAAGAGTTTTACTCCAATATGCACAGTTTCGATTATTCAGTACCTCATTTTATCACTTGCATGCGAGGTATGCGCATTGTGGTCACTTTGGATCTTGTATACGAGGTGCTTTATGTGCTGAGGGTAGTGCATCCTGACTACCCCGGCTATGATCATCTTAAGACTGTGTCTAAAGACAAGCTTATGTCTCTGTTTTGTGAGACTCCTTCTTGGGGTGGTCGTCAAAACACCCGTTGCTCGGCCTTTGCTAAAGGTCCAAAGTTCCTTAACATGGTGATGACATTCATTCTCCATCCTTTTTCTCACTATAACTCTATCACAAAGCCTCGTGTTCAATTTTTGTTATCCATCTTAAAGAACCTTACTATATACTTCCCTTCTCACTTCATTCTCTCCCTCATAGATGTATATAGGAATATGGCGACCCGTGATAAGATTATCTTTCCTTCTGCTATCACGAGGATCCTTCACCACTTTTCTGTCTCCTTTCTTGTTTAAGATCCTTTCTTTGTCATATGTGCCATTGATAAGGTGACCGTGAGACGAAGTGAGGCCTAGCTTCGACCGAAGCAGCCACGGATCGAGACGGCAACTCTTCTAGCTTCTTCAGCTCCATCCACATCCATTCCCTCTTCTTTCACGGATGGTGTGACCCTCGAGCCGATTGTGGCGCAGCTTCAGCGCATGGATGCTTGCCTTGACATTCTCAACAATGAGTTGTGTCAGCTGAACACCTGTGTTGGTCATATTGCATGACGACAGGCTCACCTTGGTGGCTTTGTCGAGTCTCCCACTCCTTCTCCAGAGACTTCTAAGGACAAGGATGGTGGTGGTGACTTCAATGGTAATGAGGATGATGGTACTAGCTCTTCCAGTGATGAGGAGATGACTGCTTCTTAGTGACTTACTCTTTGTCATTCGTGACAAAAATGGGGGAGTAGTTTTGGGTATAAGAGTAGTCATGTACTTAGGGGAAGAATTTGTATAGGAGATTTTTGTTAGGGGGAGTGCTTTTGTTTTATGAGGGATGTAGTGAGGACTTATGTATTTTTTTTCCTTTTCTATCGTCTATAGATACATTGTTCTTACATTGTGATAGCAAACCTTGTATTCATTTTGATATATATATTGAGATTGTTATTACTTTCTTTCACCTATCGCTTCATGTTTTGTTTCTTTTCTCTCTTTATGCACAATCTTCTTATACTTGTATGCAATCTTTTATTTTTGTTTCACACTAAGATGCCATGATGAGTTTTGTTTAAAGTGTTTCAGAAATACAGGTTGTCAAAGTCTTTCTTGCTATGAACTCTCTTCTTGCAAAGTTTTTCAAGAGTTTGGGTTAGGAAAGATTTTATTGTATCCAGCACTCTAATATGTTCATTTGTTTGTTATGGTTTTGTCACGGATTGCCAAAAGAGGAGATTGTTAGGACACATGGGAATCATGTTAGGAACATATGCCATTTACAATTGGCTAATCCTTTGACAAAACACACTTTACTTGTAATTGGGTAGATCTAGAATGTGTTTAATACTTCAAGGAACAAGAGTTCAAGTCTAAGTATTAAAGCCATGCAAATCTGTCCAAGAAACAAGTGAAGAAGTGCTGGATTTTAAAGCTCGACAGCTAGCTCCACAAATAGCATCTATCGAGGTTTAAAAGGCTGCTTTAGCCCAGATGCTTGACAGCGGCTTGATAGATACTCTATCTATTGAGATTTATGAAAATCAGTTTTTCAGATCAGATTTCACTCCAATCTTTGTGTACATGTTTAGGCTTTCTTTTCTCACAACCCTAAACATATATAAGGATTATTTTAAGAGCCGTCAAACGTTGCGCGAGTGTAGAGCAAAGTCCAATTCATGCAAATTGTGATCAGTGACAGAATTTGCCCTAGTTCATCTTTCTCTTAAAGAAGCTACTGCATTCGTACACCGTTGGCTTTTATAACTAAGGAGCTTTGTGAACTTCATCGTGTTGATGAATTGAAGAAATTTGTAGCCAACATCCTTCTGAAGTTGGTGGGTTAGTCACGTACTTGGATTCCTGCAAAGGAGTAAGCCGCGGATTAGGATCCGCGTATCGATTGGTTAGTCACGCACTGGGAGCCATGCATTGAAAAAGAGAGATTGTCACTACAAAACAAGTCCAATTTTTTATTGGGGTAAAGGTTCAATTGTAGGTTGGTATAAGGTTCTGGGATTCCTTTACTTGTAACCGCTTATTGTGATAATAGTGGATTCTTGAAAGTGGTGACCTTAAATTCACCCGGTGGGTTTTTGCCTTGGTGGTTTTCCCCATTCGTAAACAAATCACCCGTGTCAACTTTAATTTATGTTGCATTTAGTTTTTGGTGATTTGTTTGTGCTACCACGCGTATAGTATGTTAAATTGACTTAATTAATTAACTTAACTAATTAATCAGTTAATTTATCATAAGGGGTCAATAAATTCTTGGCCTATCAAAATAGAAAAGCACCAATCAACAGATATACCAAAAGGAATGAAAAGAACATACGTATGCATGAGTAATGCATGATCATGTGACATGCAACGAAAAAAACATCATGGGCTCAATCCAATCCAATCCTACCAGCACACAAGGTTCAAACATATAAAAACACACATCTAGATGCATGAACATTGTGAAAAAGCAAATGTAATGCAATGCATGAGCATATAACATCATTTAAGCAAAACCCAACCCAAAAGTTTTGCAAAATACTCAAAGATTTTCAAAAACCCCAAAGATTTTTTAAAAACCCAAAACCTAGATCTAAATGCATGAAATGCAAGAAGAATGAGAGAAAGAAGGATCATACCAAAGAAGAAATGATCACTCTAGGCCGAAAATCAAATGGGTTTAAAATTTAGAGAGAGAGAAAAGTGTTTGAGAGGTGAAAGGGCAGGTTTTTGTCGAGAGAGATTGAAGAAAAATGAGATCTGAAATTGTGTTGGATCTATTTATAGAAAACGCATCTCGATAGATCAAGACCTATCGAGAATCCATCGAGCACGAATTCTCGACAGATAAATCTATCAAGGTGCTGTCGAGAATCTGTTGACGAAAAAAATACCTCGATGGATTGAGAAGCTATCCAGAAGTTATCAGCTAAACAGAAACTTTCTCGATGGATCAATAATCTGTTGAGAAGCTATCGAGACAAATTCTAGAAATCTTCGATGGATCGAAGATGCGTTAACATCTGTCGAGAAAAAGAAGTCCAAGGGTCTCAATAGATAGCTATCTGTTGAGAGCTATCGAGAAGCTGTCGAGCTTGATAAAAATAGATTTTTCAAGGAGGAGAAAAACATAGAAATTAATGCAATCAAGCAAGCTACTCTACCAAAAATCCAAACAACATTTTAAGCTCTCAAAAACATCTCTCAACAAGAAAAATGTAAAGCATCCAAACACACACAAACACACACACACACTAAACAAGTCTAACTAATTTTATATTTCAAAAACAAGCCAAGATAGTTTAGTAAGCATACATTAACACATGTATCTCTTGTGATGGCCAAATCACATTGTCCTGCACATGTATCAAAAGTAGCAAAGAATTTTGCATGTTGTGTGTGAAAACATCGCAAGATTACATAAGTCTCACATTATGACAATTTGAGATATGAGAAAATCAGTTTAACTCACACACAATCATAACTGCTTGATGGGGACTATCACCTTCGAGGTACATCCTATAACTCTCACATCTCCTAGAAACATGCTTGCAACTATATTTAAAAGCATTTTGATTCTTGTTGCTTTTGATTTTCTTTGCATATAATTTTTTTTTTGATTTGAGCATATCATGCATGGGCATATATAGAGAGAGAAGAAATACCCAATTATGTTAAGTAAAAAATATCACAATTTTACTATGCCAAAGCATACAAATGTTGTAATGATTGGTGGGTTTTGTTAAGGATATTATTTTATGTAATTGGTTAATCCTTTGACAAAACGCATTTTACTTGTATTTAGGTAGATCTAGGATGTGTTTAATACTCAAAGAACATGTTGTTCAAGTTTAGTATTAAAACCATGAAGATTGGACCAAGAAACAAGTGATGAAAAGGTGTTTACTAAAGCTGGACACCTGCTAGACACCTCCTGGACAGGTGCTGGACAGCTGCTCGACAGATAACTATCTATCGAGGTTTAATGAGGCTCAACACTTGCTATCTATCAGGGTATCTATTGAGGTTACGGAAATCTGAATTTTCAGATCTGATTTTTAGGCCAGGCTTTTGTATTTGTGTAGGGTTTCTTTTCTCACAACCCTAAACATATATAAGGCTTATTTTAAAGGCCGTCACATAAAAGAATACAAGGAGAACATATGCAAAAGGTGACCGAAGCCTTATTCTCTCTAAAGGAAGCTACTGCGTCTTTGCGCCTTAGGGTTTTGTAACCAAGTGCTTCTTGATCTTCATTGTTAATGAAGTGAAGAACTTTGCAACCAACATCTTCTTCTCTCTAGTTGGTAATTGAAGTCACGTACTGGGATGCGCACAATTGGTTAGTCACGTACTGAAATTCGTGCATCAAAGGGTGGCGTTCATATATTGAAGAGTTCAGAGGTTCTGAAGCGGTAGAAGGTTTCTGCTGTGAGTTCATCTATGGGGATTGTAGAGTTTAGGGACAAAGGTTTTGTACTAGATCTAAAACTTCTCTTTACTATAGTGGATTGTTTTTCGGGAAGGTTTCCCCCCAGGTTTTTTTCTGTGAAACTGGTTGGTTTCATTGGTTTTCTTGGGTCATTATATCTTGTCTTATTTACTTTTCCGCTACATATGATTTTGACATGATATTGATGTTTTTTTGTTTTAACAAGTTTTATGCATAATAAATCTAATTAACAACTTGGGTTTAAAACTTGTTAATTCTATCAACTGGGGTCTAAATTTCCCAACAAGTTTTAGTGGTGAGATAGTTATTTATGTCTTTCTCTTAGGATTTTTTAGTCCTTCTCGTCAAAAAAAGTGATATGAGTGATATGAGTGTTAAGTACAAGAGATTACTTAATCTTACTCTTTAAAAACACGAGCCACAAAGCTCACTTGCTTAGTTGTGCATTGAGATAATTATCTAAGTTACAAAAGATACAAAGTTTTGAAAACTTTGTTTCAAGGGCCCTCCAAGCAACACAAGTACCAATGTAAACAAAACACACGCTATTTTTGTATTTTTCTGATTTTTCAAATTTTTTGTTTTCTGAAAAACAAAATAAGGCAAAAACTGAAAAAATAAATAAATAAAAACAAAAATAAAAACATGTTAAAACAAAGCATAGCATAAAACTAGACTAACTCAAAGACAAGAAAGCGAAACACACAAGTAATGCATAAACAAAAAGAGAGGGAGAGAGAAAAATTAAATAAATCACTTTGAGCCTTTTCCGTTTGGTGAACCCTTGATTTGGCGGTGAGGGGGAAGAATTGAAAACGTTCAAGTTCAAAAGGAACATGAGGGCCTTAAGAAGATCTACAAGGGGAGCAAAAGAGGATGGTTTTTTATTCTGGTTTCTAGATGAGATCATACTATTGCTTTGTTAAGTGGCCAACCACTTGTAGCAATTACGTCTAGTATGTCCTGTAGCTCCATAGTGACGACAGAGATGCTACTTCTTTTTTTTAGACTTTTGGTTATTACCCTTCTTAGTCCTAGGGTTTTTAGTCACTTTCTTTTCATGCTTAGGGGGTGCTCCTAAGATAGATTTACCCTTATTTATGTTCTCACTAGCTAAAACAATTTTAATATCATTGTTCTCAAAATCAACATTATTAGCAGGTGAAACAAACATAGTAGTACTAGAAGAAGCAATATTAGGAGAAGATAAATCATACCCCAAACTAGTTCTATCAGAAGCAGATTTCTAAAAGCTAAGCACCTCATCAAGCTTTGCACTAGAAGGCCTCTCCAATTGAGCTATAATTTGAAACAACTCCACTTCAAGCTTCTTGGTCCTCTTAGCTAAGAAATTGTTCTCAAACCGTAATGGTACAATGGTCTGATTAGCTTCATCATTCTTTGTGGAGAGCTCTTCTCAATCAAGTTCTACATCACTCAGCTTCTTGGTGGCCAGTTTATACAATTTCTCAAGTTTTTTGGAGACATTGTATAGTTTTGCATAGGCTGTATGGATGTTATCCTATTCATCCATTTTCTTAAACTTAGACTTCACCAAGTCTTCTTCTTCATCTACCTCTTCAACGATCCCCTCAGTAGGATTCACTGTGGTAGTGAAGGCATTCATGATTCCCTTGTCATCACTATGTGAATCATCCTTAGGCTTAGTGTCACTCAAAGCAGCAGCAAGGGCTTTGGTTTTCCCAATGGTTTTAAGATAAGTTGGACATTCTTGTTTTATGTGTCCAAAACCTTGACAACTGAAGTACTTTGGTCTTGAGGGAACAGTGTACTGACCGCCATCCTTAGCATCCTTCGTCCTTTTATCTTGGCTCTTGAACTGTGAAGAACTGTATTGATTTTGATCCTTGTCAAATCCTTTCGCATTGGCATTCTTCATAAACTTTTTGAACTGCCTCATGATATAGGATTTCATCTTAGAATCTTCATCATTAGAAGACTCATCAGTGTCACTACTTTTGTTCTTCAGTGCCATGCTCTTGCTCTTGCTTAATTTCCCATTCCTAGACAAACCCAATTCATAGGTTTGCAAGTTGCCAACCAACTCTGTCAAAGGAATTTGGTCAATGTCCTTTGATTCCTCAATGGCGGTGATCTTGGCATGAAATCTTTCTAGAAGAGATTTGAGCACCTTTCTTACAATCTTGGGTTCTGGAATGGTTTTCCCAAGATTAAAAGCAGAGTTCACTATGTCCTTCAGCTTGGCATAGAACTTATCAAATGACTCATCCTCCTTCGTCTTAATCTCTTCAAAGCTCATGGTAAGCCTTTGAAGTTTTGAATCCTTGACAGCCTTAGTTCCTTTATAGGTTATCTGGAGGATGGTCCATGCTTTCTTAGCAGTTTCAGTTGAGGATATCTTCTTGAACTCCTCATTTTCGACCGCACTGAATAAAGCATTCAATGCTCTGCTGTTGAAGTTTGCCGCTTTGATCTTAGCATCATCCCAATCAGCCAGTGCTTCCTTTGGCTTGGTCCAGCCTATCTCTATAGCTTGCCACAATTTATCATCTAATGACTACAAGAAAGCTCTCATGTGTACTTTCCAGTATACATAGTTAGTGCTATCAAATAAAGGAGGGATAATTAATGATTTTCCTCTATCCATGACAAACGGGGGTCAATTGGATCACATAGCAAAGATTAACCCTAATCAAAGTGTGCTTGCTCTGATGCCACTTGATAGGCCAAGAATGTATTGACCCCTTAGGTAAATTAACCAATTAATTAGCCAAGTAAAGTAATTAAGTCAATTTAACATGCAATATGCGTGGTAGCACAAACAAATCACCAAATAACTAAATGCAACGGAAATTAAATTTGACACTGGTGATTTGTTTACGAATGGGAAAAACCACCGAGGCAAAAACTTACCAGGTGAATTTAAGGTCACCACTCCCGAGAATCTACTATTATCAAAACAAGCGGTTATAAGTAAAGGAATTCCAGTACCTTATACCAACCTACACTTGAACCCTTACTCTAATAAACAATTGGACTTGTAATGTAGTGACAATCTCTCCTTTCAATGCATCGTTCCCAGTATGTGATTAACCAATCGATGTGCGGATCCCAGTATGCGGCTTACACACCAACTTCAGAAAGATGTTGGCTGCAAAGTTCTTCAATTCATCCACACGATGAAGATCAAGAAGCTCCTTAGTTACAAAACCCTACGGCATACAAACGTAGTAGCTTCTTTAAGGGAAAGATGAACTAGGGCAAATTGTCTCCGGTCACAATTTGAGAAAATAATCACTTTGCATCAAGTTGCATCACCTTAGACGGCCCTTAAAATAATCCTTATATATGTCTAGAGTTGTGAGAAAAGAAACCCTACACAAATAGCTTTGATATGCGTGATAAACAAATTTGAAAATCTGAATTTCATAAATCTTGATAGAGAGGTTATCTTTCAAGCTGCTATCAAGCATCGAGCTAAAACTCCTTTCCAAACCTCGATAGATACAATCTGACGAGCTATTTGTCAAGCTTTAAAATACAACACTTTTTCACTTGTTTCTTGAACAGATTTGCATGGTTTTAACCCTTGACTTGAACACTATGTTGCTTGAAAACTTAAACCATCCTGGATCTACTCAATTACAAGTAAAGTGTGTTTTGCAAAGGATTAACCAATTCAAAATGACATATGTTCATAAAAATTTCCACATATGTCCTAACAGTTTAGATATATTGTTATTCCCTGGAATGGTTTAATTTGCTTTATTGGAGGAAACCAAATAGAAAGCAGTCAACAATTGGCTTATTTGCAAGAAACCAAATAAAATGCACTAGTATAGCAAATATATTAGAATGCTAGAAAGAATTGGGTTATTTGCTTTATTGACTGTACAAGCTAGTGCTTAAAGCTGGCATTAATAGATAGTCTTGGTGGTTGAGCAACATGTGAAAATCACACTAGTAAAGAAATGGATGCAAATTGCATGAATGTCATGGTAACAAGCAGGGACAAAACTCACTATACAAATCAAAGACCAGGATTTCAAATCTTCATAAAAAGCATGACTTGCAAATGTACAAGTAGTTAGGCTCTCTCTCATGCACACACACACAATCAAGAAACACCAAATTAATAAATAAAAAAAAGAGAAGGCACAAAGCCATGTATTCGTTCAGTTATGGGGTAATTTTTTTAATATATATTCACAAAAAGTAATACAAAGTAGACTGGGAAAGTAATTTTCAGCCTTCATTTATCCTTTTAGGCCCCATGATTATGATAATGCAGAGCAAATTAAAACCTAATACAGTTTGCCCTGCTCTTTTGAAGAATCACATGGGAATCAAACACAATTGAATTTATCTTCCCAAACTACAATTTGTGACTAGTTATATTACTATTTTGTAAGGCCAAAATTGAATCCCATCACATTCTTTTACAATAGGATAGTCTTGAAAGTTGATACATTCATTGGTTGCAAGGAAAGAAGCTAGACAATATGGCTTGGTTATGGTCCACCTTGTACCAAGGTTGATTCTGGGAAGTGGGAAAAGGAAAAAGCCACTCACAATTTAAGCACTGCATAGACAATATAAGCATTGTCATGAACTTATATAAAATTTGTAAATAGAAACTATATGGGTCTATGTAAAAAATAAATAAATAAGTCATGCAATAGTATCCATCAGCCATGACATCTCAAACAGATACACGAATTTTTGTTGCTTCTAAGGATTGCAGATAATATAATGATAGATACCCCTACCAATTTAGTTCACTATATGATCTTTTCTATCATATTCTATTTCTTTTGTTAGTTCTAATAGCCAGTAGTCAGTTTTTGCTGATATGCAAAGATTTGATTTCCATGTGATCCAAAAGTACCAATAAATGAATGATTAGAGTAGCTCTAGGAACCGTTTTAGCCACAGCTCCAGAAAAAAGTAAATCACTTAATCTATGACATAAAAATTATAATAATACACAGAAAACTACAATGAATCACTAAAAGAAAATGTGTTACCTTAAACATATTTAAGTAAAATGGTCTTTCTAAATTCATTCTCCTCAGCTTCAAGTAAGTATATGCAAAGCTTAGTTGATCACGTGAGATAAATCGGTCAACTTCGTTGAACCAAAGACAAGAAAATAAGTTTGACATTGGTGTATGTACCCGTACTATAAAGGAACCTTCAGGAAGGACCAAAAGTAGATGGCTATAACATGGTTCAAATCAACAATGCTGAAGAAAACAAAAACTTCACAACTTTACCAAAAACCAAATGTAATCTTTTGAATTTAGTTACAAATATCCATTCAAAATTATTTATAAATAGAAGCACTCCTAAGCATTGGACATCCACCCAACATTACAACACACTAGCGAAGACAAAAAATGGCAATACCTAAGAGTGTTTTCAATAAGGGAAGGAGGAGCGGTAAGGGTGAGGTATCGGTGGCTGTGCTAGCATGAAGACACAAAAGTGGTTGAGAAGGAAGTGTTGCTAGGAGGCCAGAGGCCACCGTCGCCAGTAGAGGGAGGCGGCAGCGGTTCAATGGTTATGCCAAAGAAGTAGTGTTGTTCCTGGTGGCGGCTAGGGATTTGGTCTCCACCAGCGGTGGCTAGGCTTGGGTTTTTCTTCACTCCCTTCCCTTTTCTCTCGTGGCTGTCAATCTCTCTCTTCCCCTTCTCTCTCTCTCTCTTGCTCCGTCGTGCCTTTGTTAAACAAATATCAAATTTGTTTTAATCGAGTCAATATGATTTCAATTTCATCTAACATGGAAACTTTTTTTTTTTCTAATTTTTTAGGTAAAAATATGTCACATCATTAAAGAAAATGGCAAGTCATTGTTCCGTTAGCCACATAAGCAACACACTAACGATAGTTAGTAAAAGGACTAATACAACTCAGTTTTAAAACTTGAGAGACCAATTATGCTTACTTCAAACTTAAGGGACCAATTCTGTATACAGGGAAAACTTCAGGGACCAATAGTGTAGTTTCACCAAAAAAATTCTACTAGCTATAGAGTTTGAGAGGGAATCAAAAACTCTAGCGTAGAAAAACCCTCCACTCTGTAAGTCAAAACAGTGATCAAACATATCAAATTGAGCAAAAGATAGTGAATGCACGTGACTGTGTAGATAAGGGCTTGTTTGGTAAGAGTGTTTAAATGTAATTTTTTGTTTTGCAATCCATAAAACTATGGTTCCCATACTTGAATTTATTATTTGGCTAATATTTTCTAAATACAATTTTCAAAAACTGGATCCTATTTTTCTCGTTTAGAACAGGATTTTAAAAATGAATAAGGGGGTGTTTTCAGAATACAGAAATGTCTATAATGACATAGTTGTAAATAAATTGAAAATAGTAGACCCCACATATTTATCCAAACTCTTTTATCTCTTATCTTAATGAACTTATCTTTATCATAAAAGAATTCCCACACTTAAATTTGGAACTTATCATTAAAAAAAAAGTACATGATGAGCTCTATTCTTTTATCATTATCTACAAAAAAAAAAAAAAAATGTAATCTACAAATTCTACACGTTACTTTTTTGTATTTTTTTTTTTAAATCTCAAAAATAGAAATGGTCTCCCAAACAATTATTTCTTGTTTTTAGTATTTTGAAAATTGTTCTTAAAAGTGGGAGCCAAATATGTATAATATACAAATTATTATTTGAAAACTAGTTTCAAGTGCAATTTTTTGAAAATTTTTTTTATACTTTTTTGAAAACAAAAACACAAATCCTTCTACCAATTAGACCCTAATATTTTTTTGCTGAATGACTGTAGATTTTTTTTTTTTTTTTTTTGAGAAGCAGAATGACCGTGTAGATAATTGTGAAAGGCTGGAACTAGAATTAGTCAATGATGCAAACCTTGATAGAATTATAGAATTAGTCAAATAAACTTGATGTGAACTGGTCCTTGTGGGAAGCAATGCTATTTGTAGTAAACAAACAACTATTATGTCACACTTGGGAATGAAGGGGGTGTGACATTGCCTCTATATAAGTTAACTAGGAGAGATCACAAATCATATTTTCAACACATATTCCAACTCCATCGACTATGGGAAGTTTCTCAGTACTCCCACCGGAAGCAAGAAGGTATGGAAATTTTTAGCTATTTTTCCTCTTTGTTTAATTTGTTAAAGAACAATATTCTATGAAAAAAAACAAAAAAACAAAAAAAATCCTCTCTCCAAGTAAATAATTTTTGTATGAGTAGTGTTAGGGATAACACAAATTTTATTATACAACTTTTACAAATTGACGTGTGATATCTAAATTGTTGACAAATAAAAGTGAGGGATAATATTATGTAAAAAATGTGACAGGCTAGAAGGAAAAGTAGCACTAATTACAGGTGGGGCTAGTGGCCTTGGTGCAGCCACTGCAAGACTATTCTCCAAACATGGGGCTAAAGTTGTAATTGCAGACATGCAAGATGAATTGGGTCACTCTGTATGCAAAGAACTAAATCCTGAATCCACAACTTTTGTCCATTGTGATGTCACCAAAGAAACTGATGTGGAAAATGCTGTAAACCATGCTGTTTCAACGTACGGCAAGCTAGACATTATGTACAACAATGCTGGTATTGCTGGAGAATCCAAATTCAACATCCTTGACAACACTCAGGCTGATTTTGAGAATGTGCTTAGAATCAATGTAGTAGGTGTTTTCCTTGGTACCAAACATGCAGCCCGTGTGATGATTCCAGCTCGCAAAGGATGTATAATCAATACTGCTAGCGTATGTTCAATCATAGGAGCAGTTGCACCACATGCCTACACAAGCTCAAAACATGCTGTGGATGGATTAATGAAAAATACAGCAGTTGAGCTCGGACATTTTGGCATTCGAGTAAACAATGTGTCACCCTACGTGGTTCTTACACCTTTGACAGTGGATTTGTTTAATCTAGATGAGGGTGGAGTTGCCCGTCTTTATGGCAACCTCAAGGGTAAAGATCTCAGGCCAGAGGATGTGGCTGATGCTGCACTCTTTCTTGCAAGTGATGACTCAAAATATGTGAGTGGACATAATCTTGTCATAGACGGAGGCTTCCACGTTTTGAATTCAGGCTTCTCTATGTATCCACAATAAAGAATAAAATTGGAAGTCTAAATGCATTGAAAATTGATGTTTGTGAGACTATAGTAAATTCTCTATGTATTATTCGGTGCTTGTAAAAAAGACTTTAAATAAAACTGGCATCCTTTATTTTATATAATAAATCATTTGTATTTCTTTATTTTAATTGTTTCAATGAAAAATTCTAAGGCGTTACGTACTTGTCTTAGTTTATGCGAAGATGTCTATCCCATAACCAAGAAAATCGAACTTCAATCACCTTTGGCAAGTAAAATATAGCAAAGTGGGATGACTTCCATGTGAATGTTGAATTTGCATTGTGACTTTGGACTGGAGAATTCATTTTTTACTACTATGATTGTGTTTTAGGCAAGAAAATTTATGTGAAGTTATAGCCTTGTGCATCGCTAAACAAAAAAATTGCAAATATTAAGAATATTATTGCATTAACTTTGGAGAAAAATAATAGTTTAGAACCCGAGTAAGTTGTTGTGGACTCATTTCGGAAGTATTTAGGGAATTTTCTATTAATTTGGGTAGAAATATGATACAAGTTAACCAATAAAAATTTATATGCCTATAACATAAAATCAATAAATAGAATTCAATATGAGTGCAGTTATAGTTTTTAATTTAATTAGTCTAAATCAGTGTGGCCGATACCGTACCGGTACCGGCCGTACCGGCCGGTACATACCGTACCGGCCAGTGCACCGGTACCGGTACACTTCTATATTGTACCGGAAAAAATACCGGCCGTACCGGCCGCGTACCGGCCATACCGGCCAATTTCGGGCAATACCGGCCGGTACAGAAAAAAGTTTTTTTTTTTAGTTTTGTAATTTTTGAATTTTTGTAAAGGCATAATAGTAACTTATTTACATTAACTTCTTAGTATTATTTGTTTTCTTAGTATGCAATGAACAACTAAGCTTTCTATTTTTTATATTGTGTTTTTTTTTCTTCTTTTATTTGATACTAAAGTCTAAAACTATGAATAATTTGTTCTGAATTGAGGTAATGTTTTATAATAAACTTTTATATTTACTATAATATAAGTGAAATATTATATGTTTATAAACATGGTTCTAAAGATTTCGGTGTGTGTGTGTGTGTGTATATATATATATATATATAAAATAGTGGTAAACCCGAAACGGTATACCGGTATTGACCGGTATCCGAAATATATCGTACCGATGGCCAAACCGGTACAGCCTCCGGTACGATAGTGACTTCCTTGGTCTAAATTGATAATGAATACTACAACCTGGTGATGAATTGTGTTTTATATATATAAATGTATATATCTTGCGAAAACAAGTCAAGCCTATTTCGTACAAAAATATCATACCTTCGAGTTGTTGTTTTCCGCAAAATAAGAGGTTGAGCTATCAATGCGAAAACGAGCTTGGTAATTCGCATTTCGTGCTAAAACATGTTGGGCTTATTTTATCTATATTGTTTTTTTTTTTTTTTTGATACTTATTTTATATACGTTGTAGTATGTTTGCTAATCTCATTTTCTTCTAAACTCTTCTTTTATCATTTATATATATACACAAATTAAAAGTGTAAAAATGAAGAATAGTGAAGACTTTTTTTTTAGAATCAAAGAATAAAGAAGACTATTTCTTAGTGATAATGCTTGAAATCGTCAATGATGATGTCGAAATCGTCAGTAAGTCACACAATCCTTACACACTCTAGACACAACTTGCACAACAAAAAAGAAGAAGAAGAAGACCTTACAGAGAGCACCGGTGTGGTACTAGCCAAATACCCTCCAAATGCTAAGTTAGAGAATTTTCGTAACTCTAGAGGGCCAGAGCTAGGGGGAATTATATGTACCTTAATCTCTGAGGGTTTTGGGTTTTTATAGTAGTATAGAACCGACTTTTGTTTCTTGGCGAAGAGGAATTTTTCCTTGTAGGGAAGATCCTTACAAATGTACGTATTTTACGAGATCATTTCCATATAGAGATTCTGTTGACTAGGGTTAATCGTGAAATACAAGACATTTCCATTTAAAACTCCTTGAGGACCAATTCAACCATGTGGGTGCCACGTGACTTTGCCACCGTCCACTTTGTATCTGTCTGCTTTCTTGTCCGTCTGCCACAGAGAGTTTGTCCACCTGCAACACGTTTCATCGTGTTGCTTCCTTCCTTTGACCATCCAAAACCTAGTACAGTCGCTCATGGCAGATTCTATAAAATGAAACCGTCTACTTTAAATATATTTTTTTTTTCAGTTGCCCCATCATTCTATGGGTTCATTGCCTTATTTCCCAGGCTAGCCTAGTGTCATTAATGCAGTAGAGGCACATGTCATGTTTCTAGTGGTTAATTGCTCGTACCTAAGGGTCCCTTCATCTTCTGTTTCATTCCCTCTATATATATATATATATATATATGTTGATTCTCCCTCTCATTTTTACTTTCCACAACAAATTTTCAGAGCCAAAGTGCTACCGTCTACTTTCTTTTCAGCTTTGTCTTCTCTATCACTTTTTGGTGACCGTCCGCTTGTTGCGGCCGTCCGCTACGCCATGTCCATTTCCTCTTCATATCATACTGCTCGTAAGCATCCGTTACCTTTCACTGAGTTCTCTTTTTATTCTTTACTTTAAATATTACTTGCCCGTCGTCTACGTAGACCTGTAGAGCCTTAGGGATTTATCCGTCACGTGTAGGTGACAGATGTCTAGTGAGGCGTTGAGTGATCAATCGTGTGTTTGCAAAGGAGCGGGCTATGATAAGGTGTATCCATTAGGTCATGATGACCCCGGCACCTCTCATGATGAAAGGGATCTGTCTGCCAGTCCTCCTTTATAGGAGGATAAGGACGTGGACGTGGTCGGATCAAAGGGAGGTTTAGGAGATGACTCAAACAGTTCAGACGTAATCTACGTTGACCCTCCCGTCTAGTCCGTTGTAGGTCCAGATGGCCTTAGGGAGTTTATCCTTCTCCTGTTGTGTACGGTAAACGATTTCAGTTCTACCGTCAAGAGAAAACACTTTGAGACCCTTAAGGAGAGGTACCAGATCCCCGTCGGCATCCTTATCCGTTTACCTTTTAAGTTTGAAAAGTGTTACTACAAGGGGGTTGAGGACGTCGGGGTATATGAGAAAATGTTTAAGGCGGGACTTAGGTTCCCTCTAAGCGCGCTTCACCATCGTCTTCTTTAGTACTCAGGGCTTGCCGTCACCCAAATCTCTCCGAATGCCTGGAGAGTGTTCCTTGGTGCAGAAGACTTATATGGAGTCTTGAGTGATAGGGAGTGTAGGATGATGGTGGAGGAGTTCTTCCATTGCTATCATCCATCCGAGATTAGCCAGTCCAAGGGTATGTATAGCTTCCTACCAAGGAAGTCTGTACTCAGGCTGGTGTGTGACACTCCTAACTCCAACAAAAATTGGAAGAGCCAGTATTTCTTCCTCCTAGGTGAGGATTGGATGTGTCACCCCAACGATCAGGAGTACATGCTCGTAGACAAAACTTGGGGCATAATGCCTCTGTCTGGTAGGTGTCCGTTTGCTTTAAATTTTGTTTTTTATTTATCGTTGTTGGTCTAACCATCCCTTTTTTTGCAGCTCGAGCAATGGAGCTTTCTAGAGAAAAGTTTTGCGATTAAATTGAAGAAGAGGACGTGGGCAAAAGCTTGTTACCTTGGACACAATCCACTAGTACTATGACGAAACCTGAACCCACTGATGCTGCCTGCCGCTACGATAGTTAGGCACGCAGATGTAAGTCCGTCATCCTTTATTTTCTCCTTTTACTTTGTGTAATTTACCTAACCTTTTCTCTCTGTCCACCTTGATGTTGAAATGGAGGAAGGCAAAAGGAGAGCCTTTATAAAGTAGCAGGCTACTGCGAGGAAAAACTAGGAAGGCAACTTGCCCCCTAAGAATGCCGTACAAGTCAACCCGTCCATTAAAAGGAGACCATAGGAGAAGAACGACCGACCCCCTAAAAAACCCAAGGTCATGGTAGAGTCAGCTGTCGGGGTCAAGGCTGAAACAAACAAGATGCCTACGCTGCCCGGTCTGAGGAAAGGAAAGGGTCTCATGACAAGTCAGGTTCTCGTCACCGAAAAACGACCCATCCTCCTTCATGAAGACCCTAGGTATGTACTAGAGCAGCTTTTGTCCATCATTAAAGCTGATGATTATGAGGACTTAAGCAATCATGCAACTGAGGCCACGGGGGAGACGGGTCTCTTAGCATTGCACAGGTGAATATGCCTATCCCTTTACTTTTTTGTCAAATTGTCTTTGTACCCTTTTAACCATTTTTTTGGTTTCTACAGGGGATGCTAATGATGAAGGGGCTGATGGACTGTTGTCTCTCTCATGAGATGACGTTGGACCGTGTCAGGGCTAAGGCAAAGGTGACCGTTGCGGAGCTGGTGGAGTTGAAGGCTTGGAAGGTGGTCTAAGAGAAAAAACTTGCTGCATCAGTGCAACTCTGGGGCAAACTAGAGAAGTAGACGAAGGTGCTAAGGAAGGTCCTTGAGGATAAGGAAGGAGAAATCAAGAACGCCAAGGACCAGCTTTGTTAGGCTAAGGAAGATGCGATATAGGAGTATCGTGACTCTGACGCCCTCCTAGCGGAGCTTGGTGGCTCAATTGCATATGGTTTTGATGATTGCTTCCATCAGGTCAAGGCCTCTTTTCTTGACTTGGACTTGTCCCACATTTCCATTAACCCCCAGGCCCAGACTCCAGCCCAGCCCGTCTATTCTAAAAGCACTAACGAGCTAATCACCGATGACACCATTGCTGACCCTCAAGGTGACGAGGAGACTGCTCTTGAAGACGAAGCCAAATCTATTGGGGATGAAGCCCGTCCACTTGAAAGGGATTAGACTGCCAAAGGGAAGGATGGAGAGGACCCTGTGGGTCAAGAGTAGATCTTTCTTTTTTGATTTAATTTTTCTTTTATACATGTAAATATTTTTGGGAGAACAATGTTTTTGTTTAACCGTTGCCTATTTTAGGCCTTGCATGTAGACATTTTCTTTTTATGGGGCTTTTATAATATTTTAATATCTGGTGTCTGTATTTTAATCATATACCTATCAATATATGTTTGCAATATATCCGTCCACTTATAGCCTTGATAAATTCAAATCATCCCATAGGATGAACCCGTCCACTTGTGGACTTGATATATTCAAATCACCCCTTGGGATGAACCTATCCACTTGTGAACACTAAATATTCAAATCACCCATTGGGATGAACTCGTCCACTTGTGGACTTCATAAATGTAGGTCATACCTATAGGATAACCTCGTCCACTTTTGGACTTAATATATTCAAATCGCCCCTTAGGATGAACTCGTCCACTTGTGGACTTAATATATTCAAATCGCCCCTTGGGATGAACTTAACATATTCAAATCGCCCCTTGGGATAAACCCATCGACTTGTAGACTTAATAAATGTAGGTCATCCCTTTAGGATAATCCCGTCCACATTTGGACTTAACATATTCAAGTCACCCCTTGGGATGAACCCATCCACTTGTGGACTTAATATATTCAAATCACCCCTTGGGATGAACCCGATCACTTGTGGACTTAATATATTCAAATCACCCCTTGGGATGAACTCGTTCACTAGTGGATTTAATATATTCAAGTTACCCCTTGGGATGAACTCATCCACTTGTGGACTTAACATATTCAAATCACCCCTTGGAATGAACCTGTCCACTTTTGGACTTAACGGATTTGAGTCATCTTTTAGGATGAACCCGTCCACTAGTCTTCTTAATAATGAATGTGAGACATCCCTTTGGGATGAGCCCATCCACTTGTGGACTTAATAATGAATGTGAGTCATCCCTTTAGGATGAGCCCGTCCACTTATGGATCTAACAATGAATGTGAGTCATCCCTTTAGGATGAGCTCGTCCACTTGCAGATCTGATAAATAATAATCCCAGTACACATACGCATGACATAACTGAATAACTCCTTTTATTGTGAAAAACACGCATGTAGAAATTGTTCTTGAAAAGAAATAAAAAACTGCCCTTCGAGCTGAAACAGTACTACTAATAGTAAAAATTATTTAAAAGGAAATAAACTGGAAATGAGGAGTGGCATCGGTCGTGCCTTTGTCTACTGGTAGTACTTCTTTAGGTGCTTCGTGTTCCATGGGTGTTGTAACTTTTGCTCGTCTAGCGTCTCCAAGTGGTAGGTGTCTTTCCTTTGCCATGACACGACCTTGTAGGGTCCTTCCCAATTAGGTCCAAGCTTTCCTGGGCAAGATCTCTTATGGCGCCTGACACCTTCCTCAAGACGAGAACTCCAACTCGGAAGTTCCTATGTCTGACTTTGGAATTGTAATTCTTGGTCATAAGGTCATGGTACTGCACTAGCCTTTGCTCAGCCGTCACTCTGACCTCATCCACTAAATCAAGTTGAAGGTGCATAGCTTCATCATTCCTACTCTTGTCATAGCTTTCAACTCTGTAGCTTGTGAGTCCGACCTCAGCCAAGATGACTGCCTCACTTCCGTATGCTAGTTGAAACGGGGTCTCTCCCGCAAGTGTCCTTGCCATTGTTCTGTAAACCCATAAAACACTTAACAATTCTTCCAGCCATATTCGCCATGCCCCGTCGACCCGAGTCTTGATGATTTTGAGCAAGGATCGATTTATGACCTTAACTTGTCCGTTGGCTTGAGGGTGGACGAGTGATGAGTAGTGATTCTTGATTCCCAACAGTGAGAAGAAATCCCTAAATGAATTTGATGTCGAACTGCTTCCCGTTGTTTGAGACAAGTACCCTAGGTATACTGTACCTACAAGTTTTGACACACGCATGGGCATCCTTCTGCATGGTGTGCCAATAGTATCCTGCCCTAATTAGTTTATGCACTAAAGACCGTGATTCTGAATGGTTCCTGCACACTCCTTTGTGGACTTCTCTCATGACATAATCTGCCTCCTCGAAGTCAAGACACCTTAAGTACAAATAGGAGAAGCCCCTTTTGTACAAGATGCCTTTTATTAGTACGAACCGCTCTGCTTGTACCTTCAGCTTCCTAGTGGCCTCCTTACCATCTGGTAGCATACTGTCCTTTAAGTAGAAGGTTATTGGCGTGGTCTAGTTGTTTTTGGAACCTACCTCATGCACTCGATCTCATCGCCTTCTGAAGTATGAAGTACTATGCCAACTCTACCTACCTGTTTATGGGACAATTCGTCTGTGTGGATACTCCATTGTGGCTGCGCTCCTGCCCTCGGGTCCTTCACGTTGTTGAATTTCACGATAAAGTCAGCAATGACTTGTCCTTTTATGGCCATTCGTGGGAGATACTATATTTCAAATTCACTCAACTCAATCGACCATAGCGCCATCCGTCTAGCTGCTTCAGGGCTGCTCATTGCTCTCTACAGGGGTTTGTTTGTCAAGATGACCACAGTATGGGTCTGGAAGTATGGATTAAGCTTACGAGCTACAATTACCAACATGAAGGCGAGCTTTTCCATCGAGGGAGGTCTCTTCTACGCCCTAGAACACCCGACTAGTGTAGTATACAGGCTTCTGTACCCTGTCTTCTTCCCTGATTAACACTGCGCTAATAGCTATCTGGGAGATGGCCAGATAGAGGAACAATTCCTCGCTTAGTTTAGAGGGACTCAGTAACGGTGGGGGGGAGAGGTATGCTTTCAAGCCTTTGAACTCTTGCTGACATTCAGCCATCCATTCAAACGAATTCTTTAACGTACAGAAGAAAGGCAGGAACTTGTCCATTGCTCTTAAGACGAACCTATTTAGTGTGGCTACTTTGCCATTGAGGCTCTGTACTTCCTAGATGTTCGTTGGTGGCGTTATCTCCTTTATTGCCTGTATCTTGTCCCGGTTAACCTCAATACCTCTTTGGGATACCATAAACCCTAGGAACTTTCCAGCCGTCACCCTAAATGCACATTTGTTCGGATTTAGTTTCATGTTATACGAACAAAAGGTATCAAAGGTTTCCTTGAGGTCATCCAAATGGTCGTCTTCTTATAGACTCTTTACTAACATGTTGTCCACGTAGACTTAAACATTCCTCCCAATTTGATGTGCAAACATCTTGTTCATCAACCTTTGATACGTGGCACCCGTGTTCTTGAGTCCAAATGGCGGTACTTTATAGCAGAAGAGACCCTGGCTGGTAACGAAAGAATTCTTCTTCTGATCAACTTCGTCAAGCTTGATCTGGTTGTAACTAGAGAATGCGTCCATGAAGCTCAGCAGCTGGTTTCTTGCTGTTGAATCCACTAAGATGCCAATTCGTGGAAGAGGGTAGCTATCCTTGGGGAATGCCCTATTTATGTCTATGAAGTCTACGTACATCCTCCACTTTCTGTTGGCCTTTTTGACCATCACCACATTGGCCAACCAGTCGGGGTAGTATACTTCTCATATGAATTCAACTTCAACTAGTTGGCGAACCTCTTCTGTTCTGGCCTTGTCCCGCTCCTGTGCGAACACCAGTTTCTTCAAGTGAATGGGAGAAAACGAGGGCGAGACATTTAATTTGTGGACTATGACTGAAGGATCGATTCTGGGCATGTCTTCATGGCTCCAGGCGAAGCCATTCTAGTTTTCCCTTAGAAATGCTATAAGTGCCTCGCGGACTGGAAGGCTAGCAAGAGTACCTATTTTTGTCATCCGCTTAGGCTTAAAGTTATCAAGGAGTACCTCTTCCAACCCTTCAATTGGTTTAGCCACCATCCACTGTTCTTCTATGCACAGGGTCTATAAATGGTCATCCATCTCCAGCATGGCAATGTAGCACTTGCGTGTTACTACTTGATCCCCTCGTACCTCTCTTAGTCTGTATTCGATGGGGAACTTAATCATCAAGTGGTAAGTGGAGGTTACGGCCTTCCACATATTAAGGGTAGGGCGGCTGAGGATGGCATTGTAAGTGGATGAATAGTCTACAACCAGGAATGTTGAAGGTAATCACCGATTGTTATGGGCAAAGTGACCGCACTGTTGGAAAATTTAGACCCCGGTTGATAAAATTAACAAGTTTTAAACCCAAGTTGTTAATTAGATTTATTATGCATAAAACTTGTTAAACAAATAAACATCAATATCATGTCAAAACTAAGTGCAGCGGAAAAATAAATAAGACAAGATATGATGACCCAGGAAAACCAATGAAACCAACCAGTTTCATAGTAAAAACCTAGGGGGAAACCTTCTCGAAAAGAAATTCACTATAGTAAAGAGAAGTTTCAGATCTAGTACAAAACCTTTGTCCCTAGACTCTACAATCCTCGTAGATGAAGTCACAACAGAAACCTTCTACCGCTTCAGAACCTCTGAACTCTTCAATATATGAACGCCACCCTTTGATGCACGGATCCCAGTACGTGACTCACTCCTTTGCACGAATCCCAGTACGTGACTCACTCACCAACTTGAAAAAGAAGAATGTTAGCTACAAAGTTTTTCACTTCATCAACAATGAAGATCAAGAAGCACTTGGTTACAAAACCCTAAGGCGCAAAGACATAGTAGCTTCTTTCTGAGAGAATAAGGCTTCGATCACCTTTTGCATATGTTCTCCTTGTATTCTCTTATGTGACGGCCTCTAAAATAAGCCTTATATATGTCTAGGGTTGTGAGAAAAGAAACCCTACACAAATACAAAAACCTGGCCCAAAAATCGGATCTGAAAATTCTGATTTCCGTAATCTCGATAGATAACATCTATCGAGCCTTATTAAACCTCGATAAATAGCTATCTGTCGAGAAGCTATCGAGCAGCTGTCCGCAGGTGTCCAAGAGGTGTCCAGCATGTGTCCAGCTTTAGTAAACACATTTTCTTCACTTGTTTCTTGGTCCAATCTTCATGGCTTTAACACTAGACTTGAACAACATGTTCTTTGAAGTATTAAACACATCCTAGATCTACCCAAATACAAGTAAAGTGTGTTTTGTCAAACGATTAGCCAACTACATAAAATATGTCCTTAACAATCTCCCCCTTTGGCAATCCGTGACAAAGTCACAACAAACAAATGAACATATGAGAGAAGTTATAAATCACTCAACTCATACTCACTTGTTAAATACAATAAAATTTATCCTAACACAAACTCTTGAAAAACTTTGCAAGAAGAGAGTTCATGGCATGGGAGACTTTGACAACCTATATTTCTGAAACACTTAAACAAAACTCATCAAGGCATCTTTGTGGAAAGCAGAAATAATAGATTGCATACAAATAAAGAAACATATGTATAAAGAGAGAAAAGAAATAACACATGTAGAGATAGGTGAAGAAAACATACATCATCACATATATAGCAAAGATAAGCACAATGTATGTAAACATGATCACAAGACTTAGGTACAAGAGCAAGAAGCTAAAAGTAGTTCCTACAACAACAAGGAGGTAAACACTCCCCCTAACAAGATGAAACACATCTCCCCCTTAAAAGGTCATGTATTTCTCCCCCTAACTTGTAGAATCTTAAAAAAAGAAACCACAAATTCTCCAATTTCTCCCCCTTTTTGTCACGATTGACAGAGGTTACGAGAAGCTATAAAACTTTACTCGAGAAACATAAAGATGATCAAGGATGATCAAAGGGGCACAAAGAATCCATAAAAATGCATGAATGTAATGAAACAAGATGCTATGGATGACAAGATAACAGAAACATGCAAAACATGTAAAAAAAAAAAATGCATGCAGAAGATCTCGATGGATCGAGAGGTGTCGAGAAGCTATCGAGCATACCTCGATGGATCGAACAGCTATCAAGAAGCTATCGAAGGGACAGAAACTTTCTCGATCAATCCACCTAGCTATTGAGAGGTGTCGAGATTGCGATAAGATGCAACTAAAGAGCTCGACAGAAAAGCCAGGTATCGAGAGGTGTCGAGATGGCTAAAAACCAGTTTTTCAAAGAAGAGAAAAATACAGCTATGAATGCAGTCAAACATGCAACTCAGCCAACGATCCAACCAACATTTTAACCTCTCAAAAACATATCTCAACAAGAAAAATGTCATGCATTTTGATTCAAAACACACACACACACACACGCTAAACAAGTCTAACCAATTTTATATTTCAAAAACAAGTCAAGACAGTTTAGTGAGTATACATCAACACATGTAAACCTTATGATGGCCAAATCACATTGTACCTGCACATGTATCAAGAGTAGCAAAGAATATTGCGTGTTGTGTGTGAAAAGATTGCAAGATTACATAAGTGTCTCAATGTTATGACGATTTGAGATATGAGAAAATCACTTTAACTCACACACAATCATAACTGTTTGATGGGGACTATCACCTTTGAGGTACATCCTATAACTCCCACATCTCCTAGAAAACACACTTACAATCATATTTAAAGCATTTTTGTTCTTTTTGCTTTTATTTCTTTTCATATTTTCTTTTTATTAAGCAAACCATTCATGGGTATACAAAGGAGAGAAAAGAAATATCAAATTATGTTAAGCTTTTGACATTGCACTTTTGCTATGCCTAAGCATACAAATGTCATTGACATTGCACTTTTACTATACCGAAGCATATAGATGTCATATCATGATTGGCGGGTTATTAATGCCTTTCTCTTAGGATTTTCTAGTCCTACCCGTCGAAAAAAGTGATACGAGTGTTAAGTACAAGAGATCACTTAACCTTACTCATCACAAACAAAGAGCCACAAAGCTCACTTGCTTAGTTGTGCATAGGAATGCTCATCTAAGCTATAAGAGATACAAAGTTTAGAAAACTCTGTTTCAATGACCATTTTAAGGTTCACAAGAACCGATGTACACAAACACACACTGTTTTTGTATTTTTGTAATTTTTTTTTTTGAAAACAAACAAAATAAAAACTAAACAACTAAACAAAAACAGACAGACAACATGAGAGCATGAAAGAAAGATGCATATGCATAAAGGCATGATAGAAAGGTGCAAATGTATGAAAGCATGATTCCAAAAGCAAATAAGAAATCAAGCAAAGAGAGTCATACTTTAGATAGAAAGAATTAAAGCATAGGACAAACAGAAAAGACAATTAAGTCTTAGGCTCCTTTCTCACCCACACAACATGAGTTTTTGGCCGTGAAGATGAAAATGCACGTGTCCTAGTAAGTCTACTAAAGGACATAGAAGAATTAAAATTCTCCTAAAATCGAGTTAAAAAGCTCAAAGCTTTTAATAACTCTCCAAACAAAGGTGTAGGTCCTTGAGAGGAAACCTGTGATCGTTTGTACACTTGCTTTTGAGGATACAACTTAAAGCAATTAGGATGAATATGTCCAGAAACACCACAATGGTGACAAACATGAGGTCTAACAAAGGATTTAGAATTAGCCAAAACAGTTTTGGATTTCATACATTTATTACCTTTCTCAGATTGAGGCACAATGACAGTCCTTGTTCCAGAAGCCGTGGAAGAGGAGGGGCTGAAGGAAACAACATATCCTAAGCCAGTCTTATCAGAACTAGGCTTTTGAGTACTCAAGACTTCATCAAGCTTTGCACTAGACATCCTCTCTATTTGAGTTCTAGCTTGACTAAGCTCAACCTCAAGATTCTTGACCTTCTCTTCTAATGAGGTGTTCTCCACAATGAGAGTCTCAACTAACCTTGTAGTCTCATCTAGTTTGACTAACATATCAGCATTTTTAGTTTTTACCTCATTAAGCTCTTTTCTACAAAGATGAGAAGTCTTTTCAGATTTTATGAATACTGTGCATAGCTTATCATAGGCTTCCTGAAGGGTCATTTTCTTGGGTACTTCTTCATTAGAAGAATCTTCACTGTCACTAGCACTCTCCACAATCACCTTATCGGTTGAGGCAGCAAAGGCCAGAACGTGCCTACATTCATCCACATACTCATCAGAAGAGTCATTCTCAATGTCACTCCAAGTAGCAACCAACCCTTTATCATTTGACTTCTTGGTCTTTTCCCTCATAAGGTAGTTTGGGCACTCTATCCTCATATGACCAAAACCCTTGCACTCATGGCATTGGATGAGGGGCTTCTCATTCTTACCCTTCCTAGAGAAATTAGATTTTCTAGGGGGTTTTCCCTTATCCTTCTTCCTAAATTGAAGAAGCTTGATAATCTCATCAGTTATGAAAGTTAGATCCTCATCCTCATCATCATCTTCATCTTCACTTTCATCTTCATCTTCAGAGTCCTCAATCTCTTCCTCTATACCCTTAAGAGCCAAGTTTTTACTCTTTTCACTTTTTCCCATTGAGCCTAATCCAATCTCATAGGTTTGAAGGTTCCCTACAAGCTCAGTCAAAGGAATTTGATCAATGTCCTTTGCTTCTTCAATGACAGTGATCTTGGCATGGAATCTTTCTGGTAAGGACCTAAGGATTTTTCTAACAATTTGGATTCTGCTATAGACTCTCCAAGGTTGAAGGTAGAATTCACAATATCCTTGACTTTAGCATAAAACTCATCAAAGGTCTCATCCTCCTCCATCCTTATTTCTTCAAAGCTACTAGTGAGTCTTTGAAGCTTCACAGTCTTCACTACCTTGGTACCTTCATAAGTGGTCTCAAGAATGGTCCATGCTTCCTTGGCAATTTCCGTGGATGATATTTTCTTGAATTCCTCATTGGTCACCCCACAAAACAGAACATTCAAGGCTCTACTGTTGAAATTTTCCGCTGTGATTGTTGCATCATCCCAATCCACTGGCGCTTTCTTTGGCTTAATCCAGCCAACTTCAACAACTTGCCATACCTGTTCACCTAGAGCCCGCAAAAAAACTTTCATACGAATTTTGTAGTACGGATAATTAGTTCCATCAAATAAAGGAGGAATCAAAAGAGATTGTCCACGATCTATGACAACGGGGGTGAAAGATCACACTTAAGAAATTAATCCAATTAGAGTGTACCGGCTCTAATACCACTTGTTCGGAAATTTAGACCCCGGTTGATAGAATTAATAAGTTTTAAACCCAAGTTGTTAATTATATTTATTATGCATAAAATTTGTTAAAAAAAATAAATATCAATATCATGTCAAAAAACCTGGAAAAAAACCAATGAAACTAACAATATCAACATCAATAAACATCAATATATGATGACCCAGAAAAACCAATGAAACCAACCAGTTTCATAGTAAAAAACCTGGGGGGAAACCTTCTCGAAAAGCAATCGACTATAGTAAAGAGAATTTTTAGATCTAGTACAAAACCTTTGTCCCTAGACTCTACAATTCCCGTAGATGAAGTCACAGCAGAAACCTTCTATCGCTTCAGAACCTCTGAACTCTTCAATATATGAACGCCACCCTTTGATACACGGATCCTAGTATGTGACTCACTCTTTTGCACGAATCTCAGTATGTGACTCACTCACCAACTTGAGAAAGAAGAATGTTGGTTGCAAAGTTCTTCACTTCATCAGCAATGAAGATCAAGAAGCACATGGTTACAAAACCATAAGGCGCAAAGACGTAGTAGCTTTCTTTTGAAAGAATAAGGCTTCAGTCACCTTTTGCATATATTCTCCTTGTATTCTCTTATGTGATGGCCTCTAAAATAAGCCTTATATATGTCTAGGGTTGTGAGAAAAGAAACCCTACATAAATACAAAAGCCTAGCCCAAAAATCAGATCTGAAAATTCTGATTTCCGTAACCTCGATAGATACCTCGATAGATAGCATCTATCAAGCCTCATTAAACCTCGATAGATAGCTATCTGTCGAGCAGCTGTCCGCAAGTGTCGAGCAGGTGTCTAGGAGGTGTCCGGCTTTAGTAAACACCTTTTCTTCACTTGTTTCTTGGTCCAATCTTCATGGCTTTAATACTAGACTTGAACAACATGTTCTTTGAAGTATTAAACACATCCTAGATCTAACCAAATACAAGTAAAGTATGTTTTGTCAGAGGATTAGCCAACTACATAAAATATGTCCTTAACACGCACCAAGTGGGTACACTCTTGTTCCTTCGAATCCAACGAGTGGTGTGTTAGTTGGAATCAGCTGCTCTTTCCCAATTCTCATCTGCTGGAAGGCTAGGTAGTAAAGTATATTAGCAGATCTCCCATTGTCCACTAGGACCCTATGAGTGTTGCAGTCCCCAATCCGTATGCTCACTACAAGTGCATCGTTGTGTGGGTGGTGGAGACGGCGAGCATCCTCCTCTAGGAACCCGATTATAGGGTTATTGATGCGCGCCATCTTCAGGACCAAACCTATCAATTGGACGTTTTGAACCATCCTGAGATAGGTCTTACGCGCCTTCTTGGTTGAATAGGAAGTTGTGGTGCCCCCTAAAATCATCCTTATGCCTCCTATGGGTGGTTTAGGACACTTGCTTTCCTTCCGGGCACCTTGCTCTTGCGGTTGGTCCGTCCTTTCTTTATTAATGAATCTCTGCAATTTTGTTTGTCTGATCAAGGCTTCTAGCTGCTACTTCAGGTTGTAGCAGTCGAACGTATCGTGGCCATGATCTCGATAGAAACGGCAGTACTTGTCTCTGGACCTCTTATTAGGGTCGCCTTTTAGCTTTCCAGGAAATGTCAAGGATCCTTCATCCTTGATTTGCATCAAGACCTGATCGATTGGAGCATTCAATGGGGTGGAACTCATGAACCTTCCAGTAGGGGGTTTGGAGTGCCTATCCTCTCGTCCATCTCCCGTCCTTGTGGCCTTCCATCCCCTATCCTATCATGTTTCTTGTTGTCTTTCTCTCTTCCTGGGCTTTTCTTCTCGGGCAAGAAATGTGTCCTCTGCATTCATGTACTTAGTATCCCTATAAAGTATGTCCAACATGGTTTTCTGGTCGTTTTTGTACAAGGAAAACAAAAACTTCCCCTTCCGTAACCCATTGGTGAACGTAGTCATGAGTATCTTGTCGTTAGCTTCATCAATCGAAAGGGCCTCATTGTTGAAGCAGGTGATGTAAGACCTCAGTATTTCATCCTCCCATTACTTGATATTCATCAAGCATGCAGTGGACTTCTTGTACCTGTGCCCCTTGATAAAATGTAAGGTAAACTGGGCGCTCAACTCCTTGAAGGTACTAATAGAGTTTGGCATCAACCTGCTAAACCATACTCTTGTGGGAACTCTCAATGTAGTGGGAAAGGCTCAGCATATGATATTGTCTGCTATGGCTTGTAGGTGCATAAGGGTCTTGAACGACTATAGGTGATCCAAAGGATCCCTTGACCCGTCGTAGGCTTCTACTTGTGGCATACAGAACTTCGGTGGAAGGGGGAATGCAGTGATGGGTGCAGTGAAGGGTGAATCTGTCTGATGCACTAGTTGAGATCGCTTGATACCCGTCCTCTGAGGGCGTTCATCATCAAATCCATTTGTTCCTTCATCATCTGCATCTCTGCGACCAGGTTCGGCGGGGCGATATTTGTGGCAATCGATCTGCTCACGGCATTGCTACCTTCTGGCCCTTCTCTATTCTGCCTACCGTTGGTGTGCTGAAGGCTGTCCCCCTCCTACTCCTCTTCTTGATTTTGGGGCTCGTCGCCCCTTTGGCGTAGCTGCCCTTCTAGGTCATGGTTTTGCTTGGTGAGGCATTCAACAGCCACGGCAAGAGTCAGAACCTATCTCTTAAGGGCGGTGGTATGTGGTTCGTCTCCTTGGTTATTGTTGGTGGTCACCATCAAGTAAGTAAGCACCATGCAAATTTTTGTCCAAGAAGCGGTAATATGGCTTATGTATTTCTCACAAACGGCACCAACTGATGATGCCGAAATTTTCAATAAGTCACACGATCCTTGCACGCTTTAGACACAACCTGCACAACAAAGAAGAAGAAAAAGAAAACCTTATAGAGAGTACCAGTATGGTACCGACAAAATAACCTTTGAAGGTTAAGTTAGAGAATTTTCCCAACTCTAGAAGGCCAGAGCTGGGGGGGGGAATTATACATACCTTGATCTCTAAGGGTTTTGGGTTTTTATAGTAGTGTAGAACCGACTTTTGTTTCTTGGCGAAGAGGAATTTTTCCTTGTAGGGAAGATCCTCATAAATGTACGTATTTTATGGGATCCTTTCCATATAGAGATTCTGTTGAGTAGGGTTAATCGTGAAGCACAAGAAATTTCCATTTGAAGCTCCTTGAGGACCAATTAAAGCATGTGGGTGCCACGTGGCTTTGCCACCATCCACTTTGTATCCGTCTGCTATCTCGTTCGTCCACCACAGAGAGTTCGTCCACCTGCAACACGTTTCATCATGTTGCTTCCTTCCTTTGACAGTCCACAACCTAGTACAGCCGTGTTAGGATGTTGCCCTTAAATCCTATTGTATGATACTATGTATGACTTAATGTTGTGTTTAATAAAGTTGTTTTATTATTAACTAAAATAATGGTAACATGAATATTTAGACATTATCATATAGTTCATGAGATGCATTGTATGTGATTTATGTGATTTAGTCACAGAAGATATAAGTCACAAGTTCTTTGTAAACTCATAATTTATAGTTCGTAGTCGGTGATGAAATTAGGCATTTCATCTGCGAAGACTATAACGTATCAACTAAGATAATTTGTCTTGATCATGGAACTGGAGACTTCTAGTTGATATGTTGATATATTTTAAGAGTTAAGACATATTGAACTGGACCGCTGTGAGATTTATTATTTTCCTAACGATTGTCAAATGAATAATAAATCTCACGACTTCTATTTGCATGAACTCTTAATCCTGAGAGAATAATGGACCTGATCATGAGGTGTAGGTTGCTTTGATATATCAAGAGTGAAATCTAAAGTAACGGTCAAAACTTCAGTATGTTGGACAGCCACATTTAGTGTTAATAGAACATATATTCTCAAGATGGAATTCATAATCTCTTAACGGAGATATAAAATATTCTCTTGAGATAAGTTTAATGGATTTGGTTATTCAGAGTATTAGGTCTAACCACTTTAGTAAAAAGTTACTAAAGTATATATTTATGAAATTGGATTTCATAAATATATGATGAATAACTTAAAGGATTAAACCTGGTACTTAAAGGATTAAACCGGGTATTCAAGGATTAAGATGTAGTAATTTTCAAAGTGGCAGTCTATATTCATGACTTTATATTACAACGAATATTTTATGAAGGGGTTGCATGTATAATTAAGTCTTGGGATATAATTTATTAAGAAGGCCTAGAGTGTAATTATATTTATATAGTGGTATTAAATATAATTAATGGTAACTTTAAACTTGTCAAGAGTTGACAGAAAAGCCCAAAGCCCATTGGAGCTAGTGTCTTATTGGTCTCTTTTGGTCCCACTCCAAGCCACACATTAAAGCCCAATTGGAAAGGCCCAATAGGCTAGCCCAATTAGATAATCAGTTAGTTATAAAGGAAGAAATATACAGAATTTTTATTAGAAAAAAAGAATAAGAGGGAGACATCATTGTGAAATGGTGTGTATGTGTGAGTAAAGCCACTCGATTATTCTCCCTTGCAAACTGATTGAGAGACCACACTTCTTGGGCGTAAAGTGGAATTGGAGTGAAGATTAAAAGTGTTCCCAAGTGCTTCTAATCTTTATTTTGAATTTCTCCACACTAAGGTACGCTATCTTGTTCTTAAATTCTGAAATTTACATAGTGCATGTTGTCAATCATGAATGAAATAGATCCATGTTTGTTGCTTCCACTGTGTGTTTTGTATAAGATACAAAACCAGATTTTTCAACAAGCCGCTCATGGCAGGTTCTGTAAAATGGGACCGTCTACTTTAATTTTGTCCTCTTCAGTCAGTATGTTGTTCGTCCAATGGAGCCAACGTCTTCCATGTGTGCCGACAAAACAGAAGAGAGATTTTTGTGGGGAAAACACCAGTGGGGTGTTTCCTTAAAACCCTCTGATGATAAAGCTAGAATGACAACTGATAATTGAGTAATCAGAGCTTCTTTTGGGTTTCTTAAGTGTTTTTTGTGCCTACCTTTCCTTTATTTTTCCGATTCATTTTATAAGAGCTAGACCTTGTAACCTGCTTTCATTTTGTCATTAATTAGGCTTTACTGCTTTGCAATGCATAAGGTGATTAAATTGGTCACCTTTAATGATCGTCAATTACAAAACTTGCTGGAGTTTCCATCAATTACTAGTGCTCATAAATTAGCGTTAATGTTCATTTATGGCTGTTTGGACGAATCATATCCTGATTCATCAGTTGCCCTGTTTTTCTCAAATTGTTCGTCCAAAAGGAGACAATTTGTAGGAATGAATTTCATTCGTCCGTGTCGCTTCGGATTCCGTTCTTGTCACATTTATGAGGTGGGACTTTTTTGGTCGAATTTCTGCCACGTGTCATACTCTGATTGGTTGTTCGTACATTGGAAATATGCAATCTTCCCGCGTCCTGATTTTTCGTCTACCCTTTTTAAACTTCCCTTTCTCTTTCTTTCCTTACTCATTCGTTTGGTTTTTAATTCCAAGCGCTGTACTCCTCGAGTTCCTGGTGAGTTCCTTCTTTTTCTTGATCATTAATGGTTGATTATTCTCTTGTCTGGCTTGATTCCCCTTCAATTTCTTTTTTCTTTACTCGACTATGTTTTTTTCTTAAAACTTCTGATAGGAGAAAACCTTAAGTGGGTGTGTATGTTACTCGAGAAACTCATTTGAGGGAAGTTTTGTTGTCGCTGTACCCCTTAGTTCACTTTTCAGTTGGTTTCGCTCAATCTTTTGAAAAGAGAGTAATGTCTGAGGATAGGGTGAGGTCTAGCGATTTAGAAATTGGTTTATCCTCTAGTGAAAAAACTATTACCCAAGTGATGGATACCGCTTCGTCTTTGCTCCTAACATTTCAGGCTTGGAAAGAAAAGTGTGGGTATTTGAGGAAGGATTATGAAAAAACAAGAGATAGGATTGTTGATAAGTACCAGTTTCCCCCTTTGGCTTTAATTAGGTTTCCTGAGGTAGACGAAAGGGCTTGTACCTTTCTTCCAGAGGAACTATGCTTCTACAAATCATATGTCCTGTGTGGGTTGTGTTTTCTCGTCCACCCATTCTATAGAGAAGTTCTTTCTCATCTGAAAATTGCTCCGAGACAACTCGTTCTGAATGCTTAGAGGACGATGGTGTGTTGTATGGTGATTTGATCTACAGTGAATGACGGAAATTTTATTAAGGTGGACGAGTTTTTCTCTTTGTATCGTTTGATGGAGACAAAAGTCAAGGGTTATTAGGAGTTTAGGCCTTGGGATAGAAAGCTAAAAATTGTTTTGGAGTCTCCTTCCTCTTATCAAGATTGGAAACAACATTTTTTCTTCGTCTCGGATGAAGGTTGGGAAACTCTTCCTAACGAGAACCTGGACGAAGCTCCCTGGTTTCTTTGTCAATGGGGGACCCCGGTGTCTAGTGTGTCTTTCTATACTCCCCCTCTTTTGCTTCTTTTGTATCGTGCTTGTGACAATTTGGTTATACGTTTTTTTTTTTTAAAGTGAAAACTCGTCCTCATTTGAAGAGTCGCTACAAAGATCGTCTAAAACGGATTTTTTTAGAGTATGTTGACGAGGTGAAAGATTTTAATGATCTGATCAGTCCCAACAGCTTATCCCTTCACTTTCTTGGACCAAAGCCTTCTGGTGGTGTTTTGCAACGTCTCAAGATGAACAAAAGGAGTTATTCTATTCTGTTCCTCCCCCTTTTTTTTAAAGCGTATGTGTGGTGTTTGTTCTCTGATGTTTTTCATTATGCAGGGATGACTACTAGGTTTAACAAAGCTAGGTATGCAAAGCTCAAACAAAAGGAAGGTGAGAAGGCCCAACCTTGAGGCAGTCGTCAGAGTAAAAGGCGTCGTTTAAATAAAGGTGGTGATTCAGAGAAACCTCTATTCCTTCCGATGTTCAAAAAGTTTCTGAAGTTCTTCTGTCCTCTCCAACAGTGTCTGTTGAAGATCTCACAAAATAAGGGGAAATCTGTCTCTAACTTCTGGAATGACCCTAGTTTGGCCGTGGCTAGGGCTCACGACGTAATCTCAACAGCCGAGCTGGGGCGTTTTTCGTCTATTGAATCCCATGACTTGATTACCCAGCATCTCCAAAAAAAGTTCCGGTTCATTTTTAAGAACCACTTCTTTCTTGTTCATGTTGATTCCTCTCCTTTTATTTTTTTTATAGAAACCTTCTTTCTTCCAGATTTTGGCGGAGTCTATGTACCTGAAAACTAATTTACCTGGACAAGGAGGAAAATTTGGCTTCGGCGAAAACTAGGATGAAGAACCTTTCTGCTAAGAACGCTTCTTAAAAGGAGAGTGTGAAGAAAATGGCTATTGAAAGTGTTGAAATGGGGAAGCAGTTGAAGACGGCCCAGGTTGACTTTTGATTATAGAGAAAACTTTAAGTGCTCAGAAGGATGATCATTTGGAGAAGGCGAAGAAAGAGGTGGAAGAGGCTGTAAAGAACTTTAAAGTGTCTGACGAATATTCAGATAGGATGATGGTGATGGTTTCGAGCTTCTTCAGAAGTATCTCGTCAAACACCATCTTGACTTGGATTTCGCTTCGTTAGACATTGAGGAGATTGAAAAGAGCAGCACATGAGCAAGTGTGTGCAAAACAGAGGGTAAGTGTTGGGTCCTTGTGTTTATGTGCTCAGCATTGAGGATTTGTGAGCATGTAAGTATGTATGTGTCAAACCTTCGTAGAAATCAGAGTCACAAAATGTGTGTGTGTGTGTGTGTGAGAGAGAGAGAGAGAGAGAGAGAGAGAGAGAGAGAGAAAGATGCCATGAAAGGAAAGAGTTAGACAAAAGGGATAGGGTTTCAGGTTTACCCATTTGATGTACTCTCTCCGCTTTTATTTTTAGCTTCCATTCTTTGTTTGATTGATGCTTGATTGTGGTTATTGTTGTTTTTGTTTGCTCTATCTTCTAGTTGCTTCTACTAGTGCCTGGCTGAAAGGGTAACACAATAAAAGAGTTAGATTCAATCTAAGGCAAAGCTTAGAAAATGAGTGAAGATATAAAATAGCAAAGGCACATGCTTGTGTTTGGGTTCTCTGTTGATGTTATGAATCTACTTATATTTGGTTTCTTTGCTCTCCAGGTTTTCAATGGGTTCAAGGGGTTATTTTTTGGGTCTATTTTCTGGTTTTTTTCAATGGGTTTATTTGGGTTTCTCAGACTGTCTTTGAGTTTCTTTTCTGGGCATTTTGGGGGAGTTGTTTCTGGTTTTTCTTTTGGGGGAGTTGTTTTTGGTTTTTCTTTTGGATATTTGTGGGGGTTCTTGGATGATAAAATGATAGGGGAGATGGGAAGAGATGAGGGAAAGGCAGGGAGGATGCCCAAGGCATGCGTGTGTGTGTGTCCGAGGTATTGAGGTCTGTAGTGGGTATTTGTATAGGAGTATGCATGCTATCCAAGCACAAATTGTGTGCTTTCCAAGCATGAATTGTGTGCTAGCACGTGGTATAGATAAGTCCAAAATTGGCTACTTGGGGAGTACTCTAGATTCAAATACAAGTCCTTTCTCATCAATCCACCATTCATTTTTGACACTCACCAATAATCAACAGACCTTAAACAAACTCAATAAAATGTTAGGATACTTAAATAAACTCATCAAGAGATAAACATCATGGGACCAAATTAAAATACATGTGAAACTATTAGACCCAATTAAAACTAGTGACAAGCATTTCTTGATAAACCCAGCTAAAATCCTACATCAAGTGGTAATTCTAAGCACATTTCAAGAATAATTTCCATCTCAAATGAAGCACATCAAAGCAATCCTAAAAACTCCAATAATATGTAAGATATAATCTTTAAAGCATCTCAAAGGGGAAACAATTTTCAATTTAATAAATAAAGCACATTTTAATGGCAAACCCTAAATTGGCAAATTTCTCATTTCCACAATAATCCAATCAACTCAAGCCTAATTTTGGCCTTTGAATATTAAAATAAAGAGAATTCCAACATGTTTAAAGTCATGTTAAAATAAACCCTCGAGACCCTTGATTTAAAACTCAGGTTCCCAACAAATTTCAATGTCAAACAAAATTGATATCTACAGCTACCCCTTCTTTATTTAATACCTCGATTGCAATGAGGGGTGTTAAATAAAGAATAAAGATGTTGTATATTGCCAGCATCTCAAAAATCATGTATGTTTTGAAAGAATCATCAGATGGATTTACGCTCGATTACCTCTTTTACCTGCCTTAGGATCTTTGGGCATATAGTAATGGATTTCCAAATGGCAGGTTAGCTTTGAGCTTTACCCATTGGATTTCCAATGTTTATTGTTTTTTGTTTTTTGTTTTATTAGACAACATAGACGAACATGCAAATATTGGATGCTATGAAAACACACAGAAAATTAACAAAAAACTAGGAGAAATGCTAGTTAGACATGAGAAACTATGTTTGATAAAATGGAAGATTTGGGAGATTTAAAATATGGTGGTGATGCAACTTTGATTTAAAGGAGAACCTTAAATAAGGAGAGTAGTTTTGAAAACGTGGGACTAAATGAGTGTTTTTGAATTGAATCCTAAGAGCGATACTTTGAAAAACTTGACATTTTGAGATAAAAATCAGGACTAAACGATCGTTGTCGAACTGAATCCAGAGAGAGACATTTTGAAAAACTTAACATTTGAGATAAAAATCAAGACTAAAAGATCGCCTTATAATTGAATCCTAAGAGAGATATATTGAAACACTTGACATTTTGAGATAAAAATCAGGACTAAACTATCGCCATCAAATTGAATTCTAAGAGAGATATTTTGAAACATTTGAAATTTTGAGATAAAAGTGAGATAGGATTAGATGACCATTGTCGAACTTGAATCTTGAGAGAGGTATTTTGAAAACCTTGATACTTTGAGATAAAAGAGAGATTGGATTAGACAACCACTGCCAAATTTGAATCCTGAAAGAGGCATTTTGAAAACCTTGATGTTTTGAGATAAAAGCGAGATAGGATTAGACAACCACCGTTGAATTTGAATCATGAGAGATACTTAGGAAAAGGGGATAGGATTAAACAACCACCGCTGAATTTGAATCTCGGAATAAATTGTCGACCTTTGTCAGACAATCTAGGAAAAGCAAGCATGGCACACAAAGCGCTGGAAAACCATCCTTGGGTTAGATGACCACTGCCGAATTTGAACCCTCATGAAATAGATAGGATTAGATGACCTCTGTTGAATTTCAACCCTCATGAGATTAGATGACGACCGCCGAATTTGAATCTTAAAAAGATAGATAGGATTAGATAACCACCACCAAATTGGAATCATAATGAGATTAGCCGCCGAATTGGAAACTCAAAATGATAGATATAGAGGGGTTCCTATACTTTGGAAGTGTGTGTTAAGGACATATTTTATGTAGTTGGCTAATCCTTTGACAAAACGCACTTAACTTGTATTTGGGTAGATCTAGAATGTGTTTAATACTTCAAAGAACATGTTGTTCAAGTCTAGTATTAAAGCCATGAAGATTGGACCAAGAAACAAGTGAAGAAAAGGTGAAGAAAAGGTGTTCACTAAAGCTGGACACCTGCTGGACACCTGCTCGACAGCTTCTTGACAGATAGCTATCTATCAAGGTTTAATGAGGCTCGACAGATGCTATCTATCGAGGTATCTATCGACATTACGGAAATCAAAATTTTTAGATCTGATTTTTGGGCCAGGCTTTTGTATTTGTGTAGGGTTTCTTTTCTCACAACCCTAGGCATATATAAGGTTTATTTTAGAGGCCGTCACATAAGAGAATACAAGGAGAACATATGCAAAAGGTGACCGAAGCCTTATTCTCTCTGAAAGAAGCTACTGCGTCTTTATGCCTTAGGGTTTTGTAACCAAGTGCTTCTTGATCTTCATTGTTGATGAAGTGAAGAACTTTGCAGCCAACATTCTTCTTTCTCAAGTTGGTGAGTGAGTCACGTACTGGGATTCGTGCAAAGGAGTGAGTCACGTACTGGGATTCGTGCAAAGGAGTGAGTCACGTACTAGGATCCGTGCAAAGGAGTGAGTCACGTACTGGGATCCGTGCTTCAAAGGGTGGCGTTCATATATTGAAGAGTTCAAAGGTTCTGAAGCAGTAGAAGGATTCTACTGTGAGTTCATCTACGGGGATTGTAGAGACTAGGAACAAAGGTTTTATATTAGATCTGAAACTTCTCTTTACTATAGTGGATTGCTTTTCGGGAAGGTTTCCCCCCAAGTTTTTTGCTATGAAACTGGTTGGTTTCATTAGTTTTCCTGGGTCATCATATCTTGTCTTATTTATCTTTTCGCTGCACTTATATTTTGACATGATATTGATGTTTGTTTGTTTTAACAAGTTTATTCATAATAAATCTAATTAACAACTTGGGTTTAAAACTTGTTAATTTTATCAACCGGGGTCTAAATTTCTTAACAAGTGGTATCAGAGCGGGTACACTCTAATTGGATTAATTTCCTGAGTGTGATCCTTGACCCCCGTTGTCATGGAAACTTTTGGTGAGTTATTAAAATTTTTGAACTTTTTAACTCAATTTCAAGGGAATTCTAATTCCTCTATGTCCTTTAGTAGTCATACTAGGACCCGTGCCTTTTCATCTTCACGGCCAAAGATTCGTGCTGTGTGGGTGAGAAAGGAGACTAAGACTTAATTGTCTTTTCATTTGTCTTTTGCTTTAATTCTTTCTATCTAAAGTAGGACTCTCTTTGCTTGATTTCTTATCTGCTTTTGGAATCATGCTTTCATGCATCTGAATCTTTCTATCATGCCTTCATGCATTTGCATCTTTCTTTCATACTTTCATGACTGTTTTTGTTTGGTTGTTTAGTTGTTATTTTGTTTTGTTTTCAAAATTAAAAAAAAAAATTGAAAAATACAAAAACTCTGTGTTTGTGTACATCGGTTCTTATGAACCTTAAAATGGCTTTTGAAACAGAGTTTTCTAAACTTTGTATCTCTTGTAACTTAGATGAGCATCTCTATGCACAACTAAGCAAGTGAGCTTTGCAGCTCTTTATTTGTGATGAGTAAGGTTAAGTGATCTCTTGAACTTAACACTCGTATCACTCTTTTTGACGGGTAGGACTAGAAAATCCTAAGAGAAAGGCATTAATAACCGTTTCACCACTGTTACCCACCAATCATGATATGACATCTGCATGCTTCAGCATAGCAAAAGTGCAATGTCAATGACATCTGTAAGCTTCGGCATAGCAAAAGTGCAATGTTAAAAGCTTAACATAATTGGATATTTCTTTTCTCTACTTTGTATACCCATGAATGGTTTGCTTAATAAAAAGAAAATATGCAAAGAAATAAAAGCAAATAGAACAAAAATGCTTTAAATATGATTGCAAGTGTGTTTTCTAGAAAATGTGGGAGTTATAGGATGTACCTCGAAGGTGATAGTCCCCATCAAACAGTTATGATTGTGTATGAGTTAAAGTGATTTTCTCATATCTCAAATCGTCATAACATAGAAACACTTATGCAATCTTGCGATGTTTTACACACACAATATGCAATATTCTTTGATACTCTTGATACATGTGCAAGTATAATGCGATTTGGTCATCACAAGGTTTACATGTATTGATGTATACTCACTAAATTGTCTTACCTTATTTTTGAAATATAAAATTGGTTAGACTTGTTTAGTGTGTGTGTGTGTGTGTGTGTGTGTTTGGGAGCTAAATGCTTAACTCTTTGTTGATTGAGAGATGTTTTGAGAGGTTAAAATGTCGGTTGAGTCATTGGCTGAGTTGCATGTTTGATTGCATTCACATCTGTGCTTTTCCCTTCTTGAAAAACTGTTTTTAAGCCATCTCGACACCTCCTCGACACCTCTCGATACTTGGCTTATCTGTCGAGTTCTTCTGTTACATCTTATCGCAATCTCGACACCTCTCGATAGCTAGGTGGATTGATCGAGAAAGTTTCTATCCCCTCGATAGCTTCTCAATAGCTGTTCGATCCATCGAGGTATGCTCAATAGCTTCTCGACACCTCTCGATCTATCGAGATCCTCTACATGCATTGTTTTTCACATGTTTTGCATGTTTTTCTTATCTTGTCATCCATAGCATCTTATTTTATTACATTCATGCATTTTTATGGATCCTTTGTAACCCCTTGATCATTTTTTATCATCTTTATGTTTCTCTAGTGAAGCTTTCTAGCTTCTTGTACCCATTGTCAATCGTGACAAAAAGGGGGAGAAATTGGAGAATTTGTGGTTTCTTTCTTTAATATTCTACAAGTTAGGGGGAGAAATACATGTCTTTGTAAGGGGGAGATGTGTTTCATCTTGTTAGGGGGAGTGTTTACCTCCTTGTTGTTGTAGGAGCTACGTTTAGCTTGTTGTTCTTATACCTTAGGTCTTGTGACCATGTTTACATACATTGTGCTTCTTTGATATATATGTGATGATGTATGTTTTCTTCACCTACCTCTACATGTGCTTATCTTTGATATATATGTGATGATGTATGTTTTCTTCACCTATCTCTACATGTGTTGTTTCTTTTCTATCTTAATACACATGATTCTTATATCTGTTTGCAACCTATTATTTCTGTCTCACACTAAGATGCCTTGATGAGTTTTGTTTAAAGTGTTTCAGAAATACAGGTTGTCAAAGTCTTCCATGCCACGAACTCTCTTCTTGCAAAGTTTTTCAAGAGTTTGTATTAGGGTAGATTTTATTGTATTCAACAAGTGAGTATGAGTTGAGTGATTTATAACTTCTCTCATATGTTCATTTATTTATTGTGGTTTTTGTCACGGATTGCCAAAAGGGGAGATTGTTAAGGACATATTTTATGTAGTTCGCCAATCATTTGACAAAACGCACTTTACTTGTATTTGGGTAGATCTAGGATGTTTTTAATACTTCAAAGAACATGTTGTTCAAGTCTAGTATTAAAGCCATGAAGATTGGACCAAGAAATAAGTAAAGAAAAGGTGTTTACTAAAGCTAGACACCTGCTCGACAGCTTCTCAAGAGATAGTTATCTATCGATGTTTAATGAGGCTTGACAGATGCTATCTATCGAGGTATCTATCGAAGTTACGAAAATCAGAATTTTCAGATCTGATTTTTGGGCCAGGCTTTTGTATTTGTGTAGGGTTTCTTTTCTCACAACCCTAGGCATATATAAGGCTTATTTTAGAGGCCGTCACATAAGAGAATACAAGGAGAACATATACAAAAGGTGACCGAAGCCTTATTTTCTCTGAAAGAAGTTACTACGTCTTTACGCCTTAAGGTTTTGTAACCAAGTGCTTCTTGATCTTCATTGTTGATGAAGTGAAGGACTTTGCAGCCAACATTCTTCTTTCTCAAGTTGGTAAGTGAGTCACGTACTAGGATTCGTGCAAAGGAGTGATCACGTACTGGAATCTATCCATCAAAGGGTAGCGTTCATATATTGAAGAGTTCAGAGGTTCTGAAGCAGTAGAAGGTTTCTGCTGTGAGTTCATCTACGGGGATTGTAGAGTCTAGGAACAAAGGTTTTGTACTAGATCTGAAACTTCTCTTTACGAAAGTGGATTGCTTTTCGGGATGGTTTCCCCCCAGGTTTTTTACTATGAAACTGGTTGGTTTCATTGGTTTTCTTAGGTCATCATATCTTGTCTTATTTATTTTTCTGTTGCACTTATATTTTGACATGATATTGATGATTGTTTGTTTTAACAAGTTTATTCATAATAAATCTAATTAACAACTTGGGTTTAAAACTTGTTAATTTTATCAATCGGGGTCTAAATTTCTTAACAGTGTGGAAAAGGTCGTGGAAGTAAGGATGGTTGTACTGAGCATGTTATTGTGCGAGTACCATAAAAGATTTCTATACTGTGGAAACATGGAGCAGTTCCTACGCTATGGAAGTGTGGAAAAGGTTTCAACTAGCGAAATGAGTCTGAAGACTACCCGAAGGCAAAAGTGTTTGAAAGGGGTTGCATGTACAATAAAGTCTTGGGACATAATTTATAAATAAGGCCTAGAGTGCAACTATATTTATATAGTGGTATTACATATAGTTAATGGTAACTTTGGACTAGTCAAGAGTTGGCAGAAAAGCCCAAGACCCATTGGAGCTAGAGTCTTATTGGTCCCTTTTGATCCCACTCCAAGCCACACACTTAAGCCCAATTGGAAAGGCCCAAAAGGCCAGCCCATTTAGATAACCAGTTAAATACAAAGTGAGAAACATACAGAATTTTTGGTAAGAGACATAATTGTGAGTGTATGTGAGAGTGTTAGTCACTCTATTCTTCTCCCTTGGAAATTGATTGAGAGACCACACTTCTTAGGCATTAGTGGAATTGGAGTGAAGATTAAAAGTGTTCCCAAGTGCTTCTGATCTTTGTTTTAAAATTCAACACTTCAAGGTACGCTCTCTTGTTCTTAATTTCTGAAACTTACATAGTGCATGTTATCAATTGCGAATGAAGTAGATTCGTTAATTTTCCACTGCGTATGTTTTGTATGAGATACAAACCATGATTTACCCACCAATTGGTATCAGAGCGGTCTTCAATTTCAAATTGTATAACATGTTTTGTGAGTTTTGGAATCAAAATGATAGTTTCATGATGTTAGAAGATTATACATTTTATTTTCTACATAGTTGGTTGAAACTATGGTTTGATAAAAACTGATTTTGATGTTATGATGTTGCTTAAATTTGAATTTAAGTATGTTAAATTGAATTTTAAGGCTATAACATCAATGGAATTTAGTTTTGATATCAATCTGTGTCTATCATGTTCATATGATGGTTGTTTGTTCATGAAAAACCGTAGAAAACCGCCTTAGAAAAATTCTAGAAATTCGAAGTTCACAAGTTTCGATTAATCGAAAATTGCTTTCGATCGATCGAGTGAATTGGTGGCCAATCTGCTTGATTCGATTGATACCTGACTGCTAATCGATCGATCAAATTTTATTTTTCGATCGATTGAGCAGCGATCGAGTACCGATCAAGCCAGGTAGATTTTCAGGTTCGAATTTTTTAATTTTTTCGACCAATCGAGGGGCACATTCGATCAATCGAAAGAAGTAGATTTTGAATTTTTCTAAGTGTTTTCACATGTATAAAGAGCAAGGCTATGTGTAATTAGTTTACGCATGTTTTCTAAGTAAAAAACCTTCAATTTAAAATATCTAGTGGGAGAGAGATACAAGGGTTGGATCTCACGGCCTCCATTATCAGTTCATAGTAGTTTGGGGTGAGCACCTCGTCTTGGCATATATGCCTCGCGATCCCAAAGGAGGGTGTTTACTTCATAGTACTACGAGATTGAACTTACCCGTTTAAAGTAGTGTGGACAAGCACCTCGTCTTGGCGTATATGCCTCGCGATCCCAAAGGAGGGTGTATTGTTCCATGGTACTACAAGTTTAAACACTATAAAGGGAGATGAAATGTGGCTACACATGATTCTAGATAATGGTGTACACTAGACTAAGTGTAATTCTAACCTCCAAAAGGTGCTATGTCATTATTACTTAGAGGCCAAAGGTAATACAGCATATAATTAGTGTTTGATAAGAGTTATCATGATAGCACTAATAATGAGAATAGTTCTCAATCAATCATAGTGTTTATAATAAACTTGCTATCAAGGAATTATAGACATGGGATTGGGTTGTTGTTGCATATTTATATTATGGTTTTATTAAGGTTCCATATTATATGTTTATATGCTAAATAGATAATGTCTAGTTTACTTATTATATTCATGTTTATTGTTTTCAGATTTTATCATAGCATCATTTAGCCCACTTGTTGCTATTCTTAATCAAAACAAACTGACTAGATCCAACTATGTTGATTTGAAAAGAAATTTGGACATTGTGCTTACAGCTGAAGAGCACAAATATGTGCGTACTCAACCGTGTCCAAGCGTTCCTTCATTAAATGCTCCTCTTGAGGAAAAACAACGATATGATATTTGGCAAAAATCTAATGAGATGACCAAATGCTATATCCTAACATCTACTTCAAATGTTCTAAAGCATCAAACGTAGGATGTAGAACTAGCTTCGGACATTATGCTAAGTCTGAAAGAAATTTTTGGTGAGCAAGGCCGCTCAGTAAGGCCAGAGACTATGAGGCGGAATTATAATACCAAAATGGCTAAAGGTACTTCAGTGAGGGAGCATTGTCTTACAATGATCTCAATCTAAATACATTGGAGGTTTTACGTGCCGATATTGATGGAGAATCCCAAGTGGATATGATACTCCAGTCACTACTGGAGTCATTCAAGGAATTCAGACTTAATTATAATATGAACAAAAAGATTTATTCTTTGTCTGAATTGATGAATGAATTGGTGGTAGCAGGAGGCATTCTTGGTACTTCTAGTGTTGAAGCCAATATGGGTGAAGTTTCTACTTCTTAACCTAAGTCGAAAGGCAAAGGTAAGAAGAAGAAGAAGAAGAAGAAGAAGAAGGACTTCACCAAGTAGGATGGTAAACAAATTACCTTAGGAGTTGCCAACAAAGGAAAGAAGGCCAAAGGAAAGTGTTTCCATTGTGGTGAGAAGGGACATCGGAAGAGGAATTATCCAATTTACAAAGCTGCCAAGAATAAGGGTATGAAAAGTGCATTCCTCCTTGAAATATGTTTGGTACAAAATTCCACGGATTCCTGGTGTGCGGATTCAGGTTGTACTAATCATATCTGCAATTCATTATAAGGGTTCCAGGAGACCAGAAAGTTGAATGAAGGAGAGCTATTTCTTACTTTGGCTGATGGGAGCAAGATTCTAGTTGTAGCTGTTGGAGTGTTTAATTTATGTCTTAGTTCTAGAGTTTTAATATTAGAAGACTATCTGTATGTACCTAATGTTCGTAGGAATTTAATTTTTGCAACTTATTTAGGTAAGCATGGATACTATGTTATCCTCAAAGACAATGTTGTAATAAAGAAGGATAAAATGTTTATCTGTCCTGGCAATATTGTGGATGGTCTTTATATTTTAACGATTGACAAGCATGAATTATACAATTCTGAATTGGATAGTAGCTCTCATGTGAAATCATTAAAGAGAAAGTTTCCTTCTACTTGCAATGCATATCTTTGACACTTGTGTTTGGGTCATATTAATTCAAATAGGATTCAAAGACTGATCAAAGATGGACTCTTAGAGCCATTGGATTTTGATGATTTTCCAATTTGTGAATCTTGTTTGGAGGGTAAAATGACAAAACAACCTTTTAATGCAAAAGGTAGAAGAGCCCAAGAATTACTTGAATTAGTTCATACAGATGTATGTGGTCCCATGTCAACCCAAGCAAAAGGAGGTTATGAGTACTTCATCACTTTCACAAATGATTACTCAAGATATGGTTATGTGTACCTAATAAGATGGGAGTCCGAAGCCTTTGAAAAGTTTAGAAAGTTTAGGGCTAAAGTTGAGAATCAATTAGGTAAACGCATAAAGGCCATTCGATCTAATCGAGGTGGCGAATACCTTCTTGGGGATTTCAAGGATTACCTAATTCAAAATGGGATAGTATCCCAATTGACTGCACCTGGAACTCCCCAAAGAAAGAATAGGACTCTTTTAGAAATGATTAGGTCCATGATGAGTTATTCAACTTTACCAATTTCTTTTTGGCGATATGCACTAAAAACTGCAATGCATATTTTGAATTTAGTTCCATCAAAATCTGTTCCTAACACACCCAAGGAATTGTGGAGTGAGCGCAAGCCTAGTATGAAATATCTCCACATTTGGGGATGCCCAACACATGTGTTGAAAGGAAAGTCTGATAAATTGGAAGCAAAAAACGGAAGTATGCATGTTTTTAGGGTATTCAAAGGAAACTAAGGGTTATTTATTCTATAACCATAAGAATTACAAAGTGTTTGTTAGTACCCATGCCAAATTTTTGGAAGATGATTATGTGAATAACATTAATCCTAACTTTAATCCTAGGAGTAAAGTTGTTTTGGCTGAAGTAGATGAACCCGTAGTTGAACAACCAATGTATGAAACTAGGGATGATGTGGGTGTATTAGATACATCACAAGATACTACTCATGAGATGTCTAGTACACAGGTACCTCGTCGTAGTGGGAGAATTGTTCGGCCTCCTATAAGATTTATAGGTTTGGGAGAAACTTATGAAGCTATCTCAGAAGAGGCTAAATCAGATCCCTACACTTATAAGGAGGCAATAAATGATATAGATGCACATCATTGGGTCCTAGCTATGAAATCTGAATTAGATTCTATGTATTCCAATCAAGTTTGGGATCTTGTAAAGGCGTCTAACGGCATTAAACCTGTTGGTTGCAAATGGGTTTACAAGAGAAAGAGAAGGATAGATGGAAAGGTTGAAACCTTTAAAGCAAGACTAGTGCCGAAAGAATATACACAAAAAGAAGGTATTGACTATGATGAAACTTTTTCGCCAGTAGCCATGCTTAAATCTATCAGAATTCTCTTATCCATTGCTGCTCATTATGATTATGAGATTTGGCAAATGGATGTCAAGACTACATTTCTTAGTGGCAATCTTGAGAAAGAAATTTATATGTTGCAACCGGAAGGTTTCATAGCAAAGAACCAAGAGCATATCATATGCAAGTTGAAAAGGTCCATTTATGGACTTAAGCAAGCATCTAGGTCATGGAACATTAGATTTGATCAAGCAATCAAGAAATTTGGTTTTGAACAAAATCTTGATAAACCATGTGTGTACAAAAGACATCGAGACAAAGTAGTAATGTTCCTAGTACTTTATATTGATGATATTCTACTCATTGGGAATGATGTAGGGGTAATGTCATCAGTTAAAGTTTGGTTGTCAAGCCAATCTGATATGAAGGACTTGGGCGAGGCTAACTATATTCTAGGGATCAAGCTTTGGCGAGATCGAAAGAATAAGATGTTAGGCTTGTCACAAGCTGGATATATAGATAAGGTTCTAGAACAGTTTAGCGTGCAAAACTCCAAGAAAGGATTACTTCCTTTTAGACATGGAGCTCCTCTGTCTAATGACCAAAGAAGACTCTTAAGGAAGAAAACATGATGAGGCAAGTTCCCTATGCTTTTGCAACGGGAAGTCTCATGTATGTCATATTATGTACTAAACCAGACATCTATTATTCAGTTGGCATGGTTAGCCAATATCAATCAAATCCAAGACTTAAACATTGGTAAGCTGTAAAGCATATTCTCAAGTATCTAAGGAGAACGAGAAATTATATGTTTGTTTACCATAGTGAGGATTTGATTTCCATTGGTTATACAGATTCAGATTTTCAGTCAGACCTTGATTTCAGAAAGTCCACTTCAAGTTGTGTTTTCACCTTGGGAGGTGGAGCCATAAGTTGGAGGAGTGTTAAGCAACCTTGTATTGCCGACTCCACCATGGAAGTTGAATATGTTGCTGCTTGTGAAGCGGCAAAGGAAGCTGTTTGGATCAAGAAATTCCTTTCTAATCTTGGTATTGTGAGAATTGAACAAGTTCCTATCACCTTGTTCTGCGACAATAGTGGAGCGGTTGCACAATCCAAGGATCCAAGGAATCATAAGAAAGGAAAGCACATAGAGAGAAAGTACCACATCATTCGAGACATTTTTGCTCAAGGAGATGTAATAGTAGCAAAGATTGATAGTGCAAAAAATCTAGCGGATCCTTTCACCAAAGCCTTGCCCCAAAGGACTTTTGAGTCACATTTGGAGGAGATGGGAGTTAGATTAGTCTACAATAGTCTTTAGGGCAAGTGGGAGATTGTTAGGATGTGTGCCCTTAAATCCTATTGTATGATGCTATGTATGACATTATGTATGACGCTATGTATGACATTATGTATGACGCTATGTATGACATTATGTATGACTTAATGTTGTTATTAATAAAGTTGTTTTATTATTATCTAAAAAAATGGTAACATGAATATTGGGACATTATCATATAGTCCATGAGATGAATAGTATATGATCTATGATTTAGTCACAGAATATATAGATCACAAGTTCTTTGTAAACTCAAAATTTTAGTTCGTAGCCGGTGATGAAATTGGACATTTCATCTACGAAGACTATAACATATCAACTAAGATGATTTGTCTTAATCATGGAAATAGAGATTTCTAGTTGGTATGTTGATATATTTTAAGAGTTAAAATATACTGAACTGGACCGCTGTGAGTTTTATTATTCTCCTAACGACTGTCAAATGAATAATAAACTCACGACTTATATTTACATGAACTCTTAATCCTGAGAGGATAATGGACCTGACCATGAGGTGTATGTTGCTTTGATATATAAGGAGTGAGATCTAAAGTCATGATCAAAACCCCAGTATGTTGGGAAACCATATTTAGTGTTGATGGAACATATATTCTCAAGATGGAATTCATAGTCTCTTAACAGAGATAAAATATTCCCTTGAGATAAGTTTAATGGGTTTGGTTATTCAAAGTGTTAGGCATAACCACTTTAGTAATGAGTTACTAAAGTATATATTTATGGAATTGGATTTCATAAATATATGATGAATAATATTAAAGGATTAAACCGGGTACTCAAAGAATTAAGATGTAGTAATTTACAAAGTGGCAGTCTACATTCATGACTTTATATTAATATGAATATTTTATGAAAGGGTTGCATGTACAATAAAGTCTTGGGATATAATTTATAAATAAGGCCTAGAGTGCAACTATATTTATATAGTGGTATTAAATATAGTTAATGGTAACTTTGGACTTGTCAAGAGTTGACAGAAAAGCCCAAGGCCCATTGGAGCTAGAGTCTTATTGGTCCCTTTTGGTCTCACTCCAAGCCACACACTTAAGCCCAATTGGAAAGGCCAAAAGGCCAGCTCAATTAGATAATCAGTTAAATACAAAGGGAGAAACATACAGAATTTTTGGTAAGAGACATAATTGTGAGTGTATGTGAGAGTGTTAGTCACTCTATTCTTCTCCCTTGGAAACTGATTGAGAGACCACACTTCTTGGGCGTTAGTAGAATTAGAGTGAAGATTAAAAGTGTTCCCAAGTGCTTCTGATATTTTTTTTGAAATTCAATGCTTCAAGGTACACTCTCTTGTTCTTAATTTCTGAGACTTACATAGTGCATGTTATCAATTGTGAATAAAGTAGATCCGTTAATTTTCCACTACGTATGTTTTGTATGAGACACAAACAATGATTTATCCAACAGATCCCTCACAATGTTTCCCTCTTTTCTCTATTTTTTGAGGTTTAAGTGAGTCTCCTAAAGGTTCTTTTCGCTCTGATTAATTGTTGCTGAATGATCCTTGTTGATGGCTTGACCCCTGTTTTATAGCACCTTCCTAAGGTTTTAGGGGTGTCATTGATTCCCTCCATTTACTGCCCTAGGTACCAGAACCAATGTTGTGTCAGAAACTTTGGTGATTGGTCATTTCCTCATTCTCTCACTACATTCTTCTTTTACGGTTTCCCCCCAAAAAGTCCTCAGCTAACCTTCCCTTTTTGGGGTCTTGAGGGCTGAGTTGTAATCTCCTTTCCCAAGGCTTCTAGAGAGACCTTTTTAGACCCCTTCTTTTGGCTACTTCATCTTTTGTCCTTTTCTCTAAATAGGCTGATTCCCCCCAGTCAAGTTTAAAGATCCTCAACCACCTTCCTTTACGATTCACCTTCCTACTTTTCTCGAGGTACTAGGCTTCATTTTACCAAGTGTTAATGCCAAATTCATCAGCTTTTTCTGAGCCGTAGGCAGCTGATAGGACGTGTCTATCTTCATTCCTTGTGTCCATGAGCATGCTTCCTTGAGCTATCCAAATCTCAGCTGATTCTTTCTTGCATTTCTTGAGGATCCCCCCTGGTTTTGGCAATTCCAAAGAATCCTGGTCCAGTGTCTTTCTGGGCTCCCTAGAAGTTCTTTTCACAGATGCTTGACCAAGCTTCCTCTACCTTTTCTTCTTTTTTCTAAGTCCTGGGGCTTGCCTATTCATGAGCTTGGGCTTCTTTTTACCCATTTTAAATGGGCCTTGGCTCACGAAGTAGACCCTCCTTATCTTTGAAGGCCCATTAGTCTTTGGATTTCAATACTTGTAATATTTTTTACCATAACATTTAGCCCCCCAAGCTCGTGGGTTGTCTATAGGCCACGCGTGAGTAAATAGGATTCTCATTCCTTTAGGATCTTTCTTTTGTTCACTTGTTATCGGTGAATAGACTCCTTATTTTCTCCAGGATCCTCTCCCTTCCCTTTCGAGAATCCTTATCCTTCATGTTGTTCTCTAATACACTTATTCCACGTATCCCACTCCCTTTGTAACTCCTATTTTCAGGGAATGTGGTAATTAAGGATTAAGTGACTAGGTAAGGGTTAAGGTCCAAAATATCACAAATGTTGAAATCTAAAGCCCAAAAGGGTCCTCAAAGATAGGCAAGGCCCAATCTGCTAGCCAAGAACCACTTAAAATGAGCAAGAGGAAGCCCAAACCCATGAATGGGAAAGTTTTGAGCCTTAAAAAATGAAGGAAAAGGAAAAAGGAAGCTCAGCCTAGCCTTCGTGAGGAAAATTTCCTAGGGCCTAGAAAGGGACTGAACTAAGATACCCTGGGATTGCCAGATCCACGGGATCCTCTGGAAATGTAAGAAGGGATCAGTTGGGATTAAGACAACTCAAGGGAGCATACTTAAGGACACAAGGAACGAAGATAGGCATGTCCCATCAGCGGCCTATGTTTCAAAAAAAGGCTGATGACTTAGGAATTAGCACTTCATGAAACGAAGCTTGGTACCTCAAGGAACGCAAGAAGATCGACCATAAAGGAAGGTGGCTGGGGATCTTTCAACTTGACAGGCAGGAATCTGTCCATTTAGAGAAAATGACAAAAAGTGAAGCAGCCAAAAAGGTGGGTCTAAAAAGGAGCATTTAAAAGCATTGGGAAGAGAGGATTAAAAGTCAGCTCTTAGGACCCCCTAAAAAGGAAGGCAAGCTGGGGACTTTTGGGGGGAAAGCCTAAAAAAAGAGAACATAGTGAGAAAATAAGGAAGGGACCATTTACCAATATTGCTGACACAACATTGGTTTTAGTACCCAGAACAGCAAATGGAGGTAATAAATGGTACACCAAAAACCCTAGAAAGGTACTATAAAAGGGGATCAAGGTATCAGCAAAAATCACTCAGCAATAAGGAATCATAGCAGAAAGATCCTTTGAAAAACTTCTTTAAAATTCAAAAAAAGGAGAAAATAGGGAAAACACTATGAGGGATTTGGAGATAGCCACTAGAGGATACACTTGGATTCAAAGTGATTCAAACCTCAAAAGTCTTAGAAGCCTACAAAGAACTACCTAAGTTTGTGACTTTTGAATTTATTTGGACCTTGTGATATATCCTAGTAGAAAAAGGGTCCAATGTACTAAAACTCAAAACAACGAAATATCATTTATCTTTATGAGGATCCCTAACGTCCTTACTTTCTTTTTCGTTATTTCTTTGTTGTTCCTCAGCCATTTACTTTACAATGTGTATATATTTGTCTGTGTGAATGTGTTTGTGTTGTAGGATCCATGTTTTGTGCACAATTTGGTTCGTAATCAGCCCAACATACCTACGATGAACCAATCCCAGTCTACCAAACAACAAGTTTAAAACTTTTGAGGGCCTAAGATCTTTTTTTCTACTTGGGCTTGGGTACTGTCCAAAAAAAAAAGGAACCCACATTTTAAGGCGACTTCACTGGGGACAAGGCAAAGAAGAGGAAAAAAGCAATCCCTTTGTAAAGTAAGGCTCCAAGGCCAAGGAATAGCAAGGGTACCGACGTTCCACCGACAGCATTAGAGCCTGTGGGAGAAAATGAACTGGCTTCTAGGCAAAGAACACGAGGTTGTCTCAGGGCAAAGGCACGAGATACGAGAGCCAAATCCCATGGTCCAAATGGCAAAAATGATGAAAGAACTCTAGCAAGAGATCCGTCTCCTTAAAGAAGGAAGAACCCAGAAGATTATAGACAACACTCCTCCCCTAGTCAACTAGGATAGGGTCTAGCTAGAAGGAAGGTCAACAGTAGGAGAGGGAGCCAATCCACAATATCTCACTTTAGAAGATGTGAATGCCCTTCTCGAACAAGAAAGGGAGAAGCTCTCGGGGGTCCCCAAGCAAATTTCTCGAGATGAACCCCCAAAATTCCACCCATTTGATGGGAGGAATGGAAGTGCAAAAGACTACCCAAGCGAGGATAAAGTCACTTTCTAGAGCCTTCAGATGGTGAAGCAAAGGCCTGGGGAGGATCCCGTCTACTTTATCAAAAGATTCGAAGATGTCTCCCTAGACTGTTGTGGAGACCATGAAGAAAATGAGCTCGTGAAGACCTATAAATCCAACATGCTTTTTTATTACAGACTTAGTCTGGAGAACTTATGCATAATTTAGTTCACCGACTTGCTGCAAAGAACTAGAAGGACAGTATTATCCATAAAAACAAAAAAGGTGCCAATTTCCCAGACCATGACAGCTTCTGTAAGAGAAAAGAGGAAGAGGCCTAAAGGAAAAGTGACTGAGGAACCACCAGTGATCCTATGTACTGTGGAGGAACTGAACCATGTTCTATACAAATGGATTGGAGATGGGGTTGTCAGGTTATTCATAGTGTCACGGCCACCCATTGAAGAAGAAAGGAAGAACCCCCTGTTTTGCAAAATCCACAACTACGTCAAGCATTCTACCAAAGATTGCTAGACCCTCCGAAGACTTTTTCACAAGAAACTCAAGGAGGGGACCTTAAGGCTTACCCAACAGAAACCAAAGGTTCAGAGGAATCCTTTACCAAATCACAAGGGAAAAGAGGTAGTAGCTATGGTAATTCATAGGAACCTGGCTGATCCAGAGGCAAAAGAGTCAGAAGGATCCTTCCATCCAAACGCAATCAGGACACTCTAGAAAAACCCTAAGTTCAAGTCCCTGTTCAATCAACTAGGATTTGAATCAAAAGCAAGGAGGATCGCGACAGAGTCCCTCATAAGCATAGTAGCAGACTTAAGGGTGGAGTGTTTCACGGCAGAATCTCATGCAAGCTGGGCTTTCTTGGAAACAACTAACACAATAAGTTTCATAGATGAAGATATAGAGATCGAGTACCTAGATCATCAAAGACCCCTTTATTTGACAGCCACCATAAATGGTGTTCAAATCAGGAGAGCACTAATAGACACTCCTTTATTTGACACCCTAAGTACCTTGGAGGTTGTTGGCATAGCTGGCAAGAGGATCCTAGGGCTCCTTTGGAGATAACAGGATTTAGAGGACTTGAAAAATTCATTGAAGGGTACGTGTAATTGGCCTTAAGGGTAGGCCCAATAGTAGCTTTGACTCGGTTTCATGTGATAAACTCAGAAGTCTCTTGTCATATTTTATTAGAGCGACCTTGGCTTCATAAGCACCGCCTCATTCCTTCAACATACCACAAGTGTGTCAAAGGGAGACTGAATGGGAGACCCATAAGGATCCCTGCCAACCCGAATCCCTTCAGTGAAGGAGAAGTGAACTTCATAGAAACAATATTTTATGACGAGCTAGCACCAGATGATGAGTGTCCCGCACTAGGGACCCTAGGCGCACATGTTTTGGAAGAAGAAGAAGGAATAAGGACCTGCGACCTAAGGGACCTTCTGGATAGGAAAAGGCAAAAGAAGGAAACCAGCTCCTCAAGATCCCGAGAATGTGTGGCAATCTGGGAACCTGAGGGCATGTTGATATATCACTTATAAAGGTATGCAGGACCTAAATGCGCTTTGTAAGAGGGTCCCAGACCACCAGATTGTATGATGGCTCAAGAAGAGATCTTGGAGGATCCAAATAAAGAAGCACAGATTCAGCCCAAAGAGGAGTTGGAAGAAGTAAACCTGGGTGCTAATTCAGGATCCCAAAAGCCCATTTTTATTAGCAACCAGCTGTCGGTACAGGAAAGAAAGCAATTAGTGAAATTACTAAAGGGATATGTGGATGTGTTTCCATGGATGAGATGCCTGGCCTGGATCCTGGGCTGGTGGTCCACTCTCTTAATGTAGATCCAAGAACTAAGCTAGTAGTCCAACCAGCTAGGGTCTTCCACAATAAGATAGAGTCTCAAATCACTCAAGAAGCCAAGAAGTTGCTAGTAGCAAGATTCGTTAAGCCTATCCCACATCCTAAATAGCTCTTCAATATTGTTCTCATAAAGAAAAAGAATGGCCAAATCCAATGTTGCGTGGATTTTCGCAACCTAAACAAAGCATGTCCAACGAACGAATTTCCTTTACCTAACATTGATCTCCTCGAAGACTCAGTTGCGGGAAGTTCCATGTTCTCATTTATGGATGGGTATAGCGGATAAAATCAGATTTGTATGGTTGCCAAGGATGCAGAAACGACAGCATTTAGGACCTTGATTGGAAAATTTCTATTATAACATGATGCCTTTTAACCAAAAAAACGCAGGAGCCATGTCCAGCATACCATGACAGCCGTCTTCCATAATATGATGTATAAAGAAATGGAAGATTATGTAGATGACATTGTGGTAAAATCAAAGACCAATAGAGGACATTTTCAAGTACTTGAACTAGTCTTTAAAAGATGTAGGATGTACAAGCTGCGCATGAACCCACTGAAGTGTGCATCGAGGTATATGTTGGGCAATTTCTTGGATTCTTGGTACATCATAAAGGCATAAGTATGGATCCAACCAAGGCCACTACCATCGCAACCATGAAAATTCCTACAATAGTCAAAAAGCTCAAAAATTTCATAGGGAAGGTCTCTTCATCAGAAGGTTTGTGCCAGGTTTGGCCTCAGTCATAAGTGAGTTATCCAAACTGTTGAAAAAGGGAACTGAGTTCACCTGGAGGCCTGAATAGTAGGGAGCATTCCAAAGGATCCAGCAAATCATAAACCATCTACCTACCCCACAAGCGCCATTACATAGGCGGCCTCTGTTGCTATATTTAACATCTAACTCTCATGCTATCTAGGCATTACTAGCCCAAGAAGGATGAAGGAAATGAGCAACCTATGTACTATGTGAGAAGGATTTCAAAAGATATAGAAACCAGGTATCCCAAGATAGAGAGAGCATGCTCGGTGGTTATTTATGCATCCCAATAGTTGAAACGTCACTTTTCAGCCCTCCAAATCCTCTTAGTGACCAAGTCTCATCCTATAAAGGCACTCCTCCATCAGCCCTTATTGACTAGAAAGGTCGCACAATGGCTAGTATTGCTCTCTCAATATGACATTGGTCTAAAGACCCCTAAGGCCGTCAAGAGCCAGGCTATAGCAGATCTACTGGCCCAGTTCCCTGGACAAGAAGAGTGCCCACTAAAGTAGTAGTGGTAAAACCCCTAGGAAGGAAGTGGACCATGAGATTTGATGGGTCAGCAACGACAGCCTCATATGGCAAAGGGATCATGTTGAGCTAAGATGGGGACGTTGTTCCATTATCTTTTAAACTCGAGTTCGCATGCTCGAATAATGCTGTTGAGTACGAGGCATACTTGACTAGGCTAGCCATAGCACTTAATATGGGGATTAAGCACATGAGAGTACTGGAAGATTCTAACCTTGTAGTATCCCAAGTCAAAGGGGACTTCGCATTAGGGAGCAGAGCCTGGCCTTCTATCAGACTTGGGCACAGAAGGTAGAAGGAAAATTTCAAACTTTTAGTGTGGAATACGCCCAAAGATATGAAAACTAATTTGCTAATGCACTAGCCACCCTAGGATCCCAGATACCTTTTAAATAAGAAAGCAGAAAGCACCTTAATAAAGGTAAGCAAGAAGGAAAGCTCCATTATAGAGACCCTAAAAAGGATGTTTTTAGAGGAACCAAATAAAGAAGATTGGAGGAGTGAAATAAAGAGAGAAGTGGGAAAGCTAGAGCATGGGGGGAGTATTAAAACATTAAAAGATTACACCTTGATAGAAAGGGAGCTATACAGAAGGCTACCTGGAGGGATCCTGTCCAGATGTATCAATGAGAACGAAGGAAAGTTGAAGTTAGAGAAATTACACAACCAGATTTGTGGGATTGATGGAAAAATTAGTCTGTACAAGAGAATACACCATATAGGGTACTATTGGCCCAACATAAACAAAGAAGCTGCGGTTGTACAAGAAAAGTGTCAAAATTGCCAACTCTCGGTGGACAAAGAGGAAAGTTATGTTGTATTTTTTGCAGACGACTAGAGGACCCTATTTGTAGGATACTTGACTTAGAGGATCCTGCCAGTTGACAAGAAGCTGACTCATCAGCTCAAGAAGCTAATTGTCTAGTATTTTTTGTAGAATGGGATCCTGTTCAAAAGAGGGTATAACAGGGATCCCTTAAGATGTCTAGGGCCCAAGGAGGCCAGGGAAGCAGCAAAGGAAGTTCACTTAGGAGAATGTGGGAGTCACCCGAGGAAGAGAAGGCTCCATAGACAACTATTGCAAGTGGGATATTATTAGCCCACCATGAAGAAAGACTAGGGAGCTGATTAAGGTATGCCATATGTGCCAAGTACTAAGGGATGCAATACATACTCACCCAAACACACAACAAGACATGACTACCTCGTGGCCTTTCCACACTTGGGGCCTTGACCTCATAAGGCCTACAAATCCACCTTCCAATGGCCACATATGGATCCTAGCAACCACCAAGCAGTTCACAACATGGGTAGAGGCCATCTCTTTAAAGAAAGCCACCAGGGCAATAGTTTCAAATTTTATTCATGAGCATATCATCACACTGTTTGGGATCCCTAGGAAGCTAATTAGTGACAATGGTACCTCGTTTGTAAACAAAGATGTGAGGAACCTATTGGAGGCACACCACATTAAACATAGGAGATCCACGCCTTATTATCCATAGGGAAATGGACAAGATGAGGCTACTAATAGAGTGATATTGATGATCCTAAAGAAAATGAAGCATAAATACTAGGGAAAGTGGAGCTCCCACCTAACAAATGTACTTTGGACAAGTAGGAGCTCCCTGAAAACAACTACAAGATTTTCACCATTCTCCCTTGTTTATGGGACGAAACTCATCATCCCAGTAGAGCTAACTATCCCCACACCAAGGGTGGTGCTCAAGGAAGTCCAAGGAGATGCAGATGACACACACGCCAAGAGAAGGTTGGTAGACGTGGAAGGACTCGAAGAAAAACAAGAAATTGCAAGGAGGGGAAGTCAGAGGTACCAGCAGAAAATGGCCAAGGCACATGAGCAAGCAATGCACCCAAGGATCTTTACAGAGGGACAACTAGTATTAAGGGTAGAAGAACATGTAAGGAAGAATATCGCGGGACCCTCTAAGTTCGCTCCAAAGTGGGAAGGCCCCTACGTTATTAAGGAAGCCCACGGTAGCGAGTATCATTACCTTGCAAAGGTGGATGGGACCCCCTAGGAGATCCCATAAATGGAAAATGGTTGAAGAAGTAATATGCGTGAACCGATAAACATAAAGACCATCCATAATATTGCCAAAACAGATAAACATTTTATCCTTCTTTATTACAACATTGTCATTTAGGATAACACAATATCCATGTTTACCTAAATAAGTTGCAGAAATTAAATTCCTATGAACATTAGGTACAAATAGATAGTCTTCCAATATTAAAACCCTAGACTCCAAGCATAAATTAACAACACCAACAGCTACAACTGGAATCTTGCTCCCATCAGCCAAAGTAAGAAACAATTCCCCTTTATTCAACTTTCTGGTCTCCTGAAACCCCTACAATGAATTGCAAATATGATTAGTACAACCTAAATTCACACACCAGGAATCCGTGGGATTCTGTACCAAACATATTTCAAGAAGAAAGGAACTTTTCATACCCTTATTCTTGGCAGCTTTAAACTTTGGACAATTCCTCTTCCAATGCCCTTTCTCACCACAATGGAAACATTTTCCTTCGGTTTTCTTTCCTTTGTCAACAGCTTTGAACTTTGTTTACCCTCTTGCTTAATGAAGTCATTCTTCTTCTTCTTCTTCTTCTTCTTCTTCTTCTTACCCTTGCCTTTCGACTTAGGTTGAGAAGTAGAAGCTTCACCCACATTGGCTTCAACACTAGAAGTACCAAGGATGCCTTCCGCCGCCACTAACTCATTCATTAATTCAGACAAAGAATAAATCTTTTTGTTCATATTATAATTGAGTTTGAATTCCTTGAATGATTCTGGTAGTGACTGGAGTATCATATCCACTTGGGATTCTCCGTCAATGTCGGCACCTAAAACTTCCAATGTATTCATATTAGAGATCATTGTAAGACAATACTCTCTCACTGAACTACCTTCAGCCATTTTGGTATTATAAATTTGCCTCATGGTTTCTTGCCTTACTGAATGGCCTTGCTCACCAAACATCTCCTTCAGACTTAGCATAATGTCTGAAACAAGTTCTACATCCTGCATTTGATGCTGTAGAACATTTGAGATGGATGCTAGGATATAGCACTTGGCCATTTCATTAGATTTCTGCCAACGATCATATCGTTGTTTTTCCTCTAGAGGAGCATCTAATAAAGGAAAGCTAGGACAAGGTTGAGTAAGCACATATTTGTGCTCTTCAACTGTAAAAACAATGTCCAAATTTCTTTTCCAGTCAACATAGTTGGATCTAGTCAGTTTGTTTTGATTAAGAATAGAAACAAGTGGGCTAAATGATGCCATGTTCAAATATGAAAATAATAAACATGAATATAATAAGTAAACTGGACATTATCAATTTAGCATATAAGCATATAATATGGAACCTTAATAAAATCATAAAATAATATACGCAACGACAAACCAGTCCCATGTTTAAAATTCCTTGGAAGCAAGTAAATTATAAACACTATGATTGATTGAGAACTATTCTCATTATTAGTTTTATCATGATAACTCTTATCAAACACTAATAATATGTCGTTTTTCCTTTAGCCTCTAAGTAATAATGACATAGCTCCGAAGGGAGGTTAACATTAAACTTAGTCTAGTGTACACCATTGACTGAATCCTATGTGAGTCATTAAGTAACTCCACGGTAGCGTGGTCGTTCTTAAAGTAAAAACACATATTATCCATCATTAAGAAGTTTAATCTATAGTACCATGAATTAAAGACCCTCTGAAGGGAGCAAGGCATATATGCCAAAGCGAGGTGCTTAATCACACTACTATAAACCGACAATGGAGGCCGTGAGATCCAACCCTTGCATCTCTCTCCCACTAGATGTTTTAAAATAAAGGTTTTTATTTGGAAATCATGTGTAATCTAATCACACACAGCCTTGCACTTTTAAAACTTGAAAACACTTAGAAAAATTCAAAATTTCCTTCTTTCGATCGATCAAATGTGCCCCTCGATCGGTCGAAAAAATTAAAGAATTCAAACCTGACTGTCTACCTTGCTCTATCGGTACTCAATCGCTTCTCGATCGATTGAAAAATTAAATTCAATCGAGCGACTAGCAATCGGGTATCAATCGAATCAAGCAGAATGGCCACTAATTCACTCGATCGATCGAAAGCAATTTTTGATCGATCGAAACTCGTGAACTTTGAATTTCCAGAATTTTTCCTGAAGCATTTTCAATGGTTTTTCATGAACAAACAACCATCATATGAACATAAGAGACAGAGATTGATATCTAAACTGATTTCCATTGATGTTAAAGCCATAAAGTTCAAATTAACATACTTAATATCAAACTTAAACAACATTATAACATCAATTTCAGTTTTCATCAAAACATAATTTCAATCACCATGCAGAAAATCAATCAAATAACTTTCTAACATCATGAAACTATCATTCTTGATTCCAAAACTCACAAAACATGTTATACAAATTGGAAATTGAAGACCGCTCTAATACCAATTGTAGGATTAATCATGGTTTGTATCTCATACAAAACATACACACCGAAAATTTAACGGATCTACTTCATTCGCAATCGATAACATGCATTATATAAGTTTCAGAATTCAAGAACAAGAGAGCGTACCTTGGTGGGGTGAATTTCAAAACAAAGATCGGAAGCACTTGGGAATACTTTTGATTTTCACTCCAATTCCACTTTACGCCCAAGATGTGTGGTCTCTCAATTAGGTTTTGTTCAAGGGAGAATGAGAGAATGTCCAACACTCACATACACGCCATTTCACAATGATGTCTCTCTGTTTCATATATATTAAAATTCTGTATGTTTCTCTCCTTATAACTGATTATCTAATTGAGCTAGCTTTTTTGGTCTTTCCAATTGGGCTTTAGTATGTGGCTTGGAGTGGGACCAAAAGGGACCAATAAGACACTAGCTCCAATGGGTCTTGGGCTTTTCTGTCAACTGTTGATAAGTCCAAAGTTACCATTAATTATATTTAATACCACTATATAAATATAGGTGCACTCTAGGCCTTATTTATAAATTATATTTCAAGACTTTATTATGCATACAACCCCTTCATAAAATATTCGTAGTAATACAAAGTCATGAATGTAGACTACCACTTTGTAAATTACTACATCTTATCCTTGAGTACCCGGTTTAAATCCTTTAAAAAGTTATTCAACATATATTTACGAAATCCAATTTCATAAATATATACTTTAGTAACTTCTTACCAAAGTGGTTAGGCCCAACTCTCTGACTAACTGAACCTATTAAACTTATCTCAAGGGAATATTTTATATCTCCGTTAAGAGACTATGAATTCCTTCTTGAGAATATATGTTTCATCAACACTAAATGTGGCTGCCCAACATACTGATGTTTTGACCGTTAGGATAGATCTCACTCCTGATATATCAAAGCAACCTATACACTTCATAATCAGGTCCATTATCCTCCCAGGATTAAGAGTTCATGCAAATAGAAGTCGTGAGATTTATTATTCATTTGACAGTCGTTAGGAGAATAATAAATCTCACAGCGGTCTAGTTCAATATGTTTTAACTCTTAAAACATATCAACATACCAACTAGAAATCTCCATTTCCATGATCAAGACAAATCATCTTAGTTGATTTGTTATAGTCTTCGTAGATGAAATGCCCAATTTCATCACCGACTACGAACTACAATTCTGAGTTTACAAAAAACTTGTGATTTATATCTTCTGTGACTTTTCACAAAAATCACATACTAGGCATCTCATGGACTATATGATAATGTCCCATATTCATGTTACCATTATTTTAGATTATAATAAAATAAATTTATCAATCGTAATATTAAGTCATACATCATGTCATACATAAGGTCATACATAATATCATACATAACATCATACAATAGGATTTAAGGGCACTAATCCTAATAGTTGAATGGGCTTGATGAATCCTGTTGCCAACAACTTTTCAACTTCTTAAGTGATCTAAGCTTCTACCTTAGTGTGGAAAACCTTGGCTGTTGAATTATTGGCTTAGTTCTCGAATCCACATTGAGGGAATGGACCACTAGTCCAGGATCCAAGTCAAGCATCTCATCATATGTCCATGCAAACACATCTACATATTTTTTCAATAACTCTACTAACTACTCCTTATCCTTTACTAATAACTGGCTGCTAATAAAAACAAGTCTTGGGGGTCTTAGGTCAGCCCCTAAATATACTTCTTCCAACTCCTCTTTGGATTGAATCTGTGCTTCCTTCTCTATATCCTTTAGGATCTTTCCTTAAGCCATCATGCAATTTGATAACCCAAGACCCTCTTGCAGAGTGCACTTAGGTCCTGTGTACCTTCGTAAATAATATATCAATCTGCCCCCAAGTTCTTCTGTCTTTTCCTGTCTAGGAGATTCCTCAAATCACGGGTGTTACCCCCTTCTTCTTCTTCTTCTAAGATAGGTGCCCCTAGGGTCACTGATGTGGGACCTTCGTCATCTAGTGCCAACTCATCATAAAACATAGTTTCAACAAAGTTCACTTTTCCTTGACTGAAGAGGTTTGGGTTGGCAAGGATCCATATGGGCCTTCCATTCAACCTCTCTTTCACATATTGGTGGTAAGTTGATGGATTGAAGTGGTGCTTATAGAGCCAAGGTCACCCCAACAAGATATGATAAGAAACTTCTGAATTAATCACATGGAACCAAGTCAAAGCTACTATTGGGCCTACCTTTAAGGCCAACTGCATGTACCATTTAGTAGATTCTGTAGCTCCTCCAAATCCTTTTATCTCCACAAGAGCCCCTAGGATCCTTCTGCCAGCCATGCCAACAGCCTCTAAGGTACTCAAGGCAATAAGGTGGTGCGAGGCCTCAGTATCTACTAATGCCCTCTTGATCTAGACATCATCAAATAGATGGACCTTTAATGGTCAAAGTACTCAACCTCCATATCTTCATCCGTGAAGGTTATTGCATTAGTTGTTTCCAAGAAAGCTCCACTTGCATGAGATTCTGCTATGAAACACCACTCTTGAGTCTGCTGCTATGCTCATAAGGGATTTTGTTGTGATCCTTCTTGCCTCTGGTCCAAATCCTAGCTGGTTAAGTAGGGATTTGAACTTCGGGTTCTTCTAGAGGCTCCTAACTGTGTTTGGGTGGAAGGATCCTTTTGACTCCTCTACTTCTACATCAGCTAGGTTACCGTGAATTACCATAGCCACTACCCCTTTGCCTTTGTGATTGGGTAGAGGGTTCCTTTGTACTTAAGTTCTCGCTTGGTAAGTTCCAGAGTTCCCTCTCTCAGCTTCTTATGAAAAAGTCTCTAGAGGATCCAACAATCCATGGTGGAATGCTTGACATAGTTGTGGATCTTGCAAAACAAAGGGTTTTTTCTCTCCTCTTTAGTAGGTGGCCTCGACATAGTAAATGATCTAACAACTCCATCTCCAATCCACTTATCTAGGACATGGTTCAGCTCCTCTACAATACATGGGATCATATGTGGTTCCTCGATCACTTTTCCTTCAGGCCTATTCCTTTTTTCCCCTACCGAGGCTGTCATCGCTTGGGAAACTAGTACCCTCTTTGTTTTCATAGTTAATGTTGTCCTCCTATATTTTTTGTAGCAAATTAGCGAATTGGATTATGCATAGGTTCTCCAGATTAAGTCTATAATCAAAAAGCATGTTAGATATGCAGGTCTCCACGAGCTCCTTCTCTTCATGGTCTCCATAACAATCTAGGGAGACATCTTTGAATCTTTTGATAAATTGGACGAGATCCTCCCCAGGCCTTTGCTTCACCATCTAAAGGCTTTGAAAAGTGACTTTATCTTCGCCTAGGTAGTACTTTGCATGGAATCTCTCCATCATCTCATCCCAAGTCTTGATGGACCCAGGCCTCAAGGTGGTGTACCACATATATGCTATGTCCACTAGGGATTTAGCAAAATCCCTCAACCATAATTCTTTGTCCCCTGCATAAGGACCTATAGTGTGAATAAATCTACTCACTTGTTCTACAGCACTCTCATTCCTCCCATCAAATGGGTGGAATTTTGGGGGTTTATATCCTTTGGGATAGAGCTTGCCAAAGAGCTCTACTAGGAAAAGGAGATCCCGAGAGAATTTCTTCGGGATCCCTGAGAGCTTCTCCCTTTCTTGTTCAAGAAGGGAATTTACATCTGCTACGATGAGATATTTAGGATTCGCTCCCCCTCCTACTGCTAACCCTCCCTCTAGCTGGGCCCTTTCTTGGTCGACCAACAGAGGGGCGTTGTTTCTAATTTCCTGGGTTCTTCCTTCTTTGAGGAGATGGATCTCCTACTGGAGGTCCTTCATCATCTCTGCCATTCAAACCATAGGGTCTAGTTCTTGCATCCCGCGCCTTGTCCCTAAGGCAACTTTGTGCTCTGCCAAGGGTACCTCATTCCTTTTCCTAGAAGCCACTTCATTTTCTCCCACGGGCTTTGATGCCACAGGTGGTTGGTTAGTACCCTTGTTATTACTTAGCCTTGAAACCATGCTTTGTGAAGGGACTGCTTCTTTCCCTTTCTTTACCCAGTCCCTAGTGAAGTCGCCTTAAAATGTGGGTTCTTATTTTGGATAGTACCCAGACCCAAGTAGAAACAAGGATCCCGAGCCTCCAAAGAATTTTATACTTATTGCTTAGGAGACTAGGCTTGGTTCACCGTAACTATATTGGGCTGATTACGAACCAAGTTGTGCATAAAACATGGGCCCTACAACACATACATATCCATACATGCAAACATATATATATTGTAAAATAAATGGCTAAAGAACAGTAAGGAAATAAATAAAATAAATGTAGGTATGTTAGGGATCCTCAGAAAATAAAGTGATATGTCATTATATTGAGTTTCAGTAAATTGGACCCTATTTCTTGCTGGGATATGTCACAAGATTCAAATAAGTTCAAAAGTCACAAACTTAAATAGCTCTTTGTAGGCTTCCAAGACTTGTGAGGTTTGAATCCTCTTGAATCCAAGTATATCATCTAGCACTTATCTCAAGATTATCATAGTGTTTCCCTCTTTTCTCTATTTTCTGAGGTTTAAATGAGTCTCCTAAAGGCTATTTTTGCTCTGATAATTGTTTTCTAAATGGTCCTTGCTGATGGCTTGACCCCCCTTTTATAGCACCTTCCTAGGTTTTTTGGTGTGCCATTGATTCCCTCTATTTACTGCCCTGGGTATGAAAACTAATGTTGTGTTAGCGACATTGGTGGCAGGTCCTTTCCTTATTCTCTCACTACATTCTTCTTTTGAGGTTTCCTCCAAAAAGTCCCCAGCTGACCTTCCCATTTTGGTGGGTCCTAAGGGCCGACTTTTAATCTCCTTTCCCAAGGCTTCTAGAGAGACCTTTTCAGACCCCTCCTTTTGGTTGCTTCACCCTTTGTCCTTTTCCCTAAATAGGCAAATTCCCCCTATCAAGCTAAAAGATCCCTAGTCACCTTCCTTCATGGTTCACCTTCCTACTTTTCCCAAGCTACCAGGCTTCCTTTTACCAAGTGCTTATTCCTAAATCATCAGGTTTATCTAAGTCATAGGCGGCTGATGAGACATGTCTATCTTTGTTCCTTTAGTTCAAGAGCATGCTTCCTTAAGCTGTCCAAATCCCAACTGATTCTTTCCTACATTTCCCGAGGATCCCCCCTGGTTCTGGCAGTTCCAAGGTATCTGAGTCTAGTCTCTTTCTAGGCTCCTTGGGAGTTCTTCTTATAGATGCTAGGCCAAGCTTTCTCTACCTTTTCATCTTTTTCTAAGTCCTAAGGCTTGCCCATTCATTAGCTTTGGCTTTTTTTTACCCATTTTAAACAAGCCTTGGCTCCTAGATTGGGCCCTCTTCATCTTTAAGGGCCCATTAGTTTTTGGATTTCAATACTTGTAATATTTTTGTGTTTCCACGGGAGAAATTGGTCCAAAGAGTACCCAAAGGTGATGGTGTTTCAACAAGAGAAATACGTCCGAAGACTACCCAAAGGTGAAGGATTTCATCAAAAGAAATCTATTTAAAGACAATTTGAAGGTAAGGAGTTTGTTGGTTGTGCTAGATCATTCAAACACCAACCAAGGCTTTAAAATAACTACAGACTTCCCCAATGCGGCTCTTTAGGTTCCTTTATTTGTTGAATTCTGGATTCAATTCTTTGGGAAGATCCCCTCTTAGAAGTGCTGAGATTCTTGGTCATAACTACACAAAGAATTTCCTAGATGATGAGTTTTGTGTGGTCTCGTTGAATTGTGCATGCTTGGCACCTATTCAGGCTTTCACAATGAGAGATTTCTCCTTCTCCTAGTGCATATCGTGAATTGCACTAGATAAAGGGAATACCATCCATGGTTTGAAAATATCAGAAATAAAATTGCCCTAGTAAAAAGATTGAGACTAGGGCCAACCTTTGGGCATTGGGGTCATGCTTAAAGTAATGACTCAAGCATCCTATATTAGGATGAGTTCGAGAGGCTCTGCAAGTATTTAGGGCAATGATGCTCGAATGGTATTCAGATCCTAGGGTTGAGCAATTGAATCTTTTGGGTTCAGGTCTTTTTGAAGATGCCTGGTAATGATTGACAGAGAAGCTTGCCTAAGCTGTTGCAATCTTAAAATCCCATTTTTCTGGAAATACCTTGAGAAGAATTGAATAACCCTCATGGATTTTCTGGACTTGAAAAGTTTGGAGGTTCTGAAATTCTTGTCAATTGAAATCTTTGAGGGTTATCATTTTTCCTTTATGTTTCAATTGGTTTTGAAAATCAGATTCAAAATTTGGAAATTTATTCATGATCACAAAAATCTGGTTGAATGCATGTACCACAAGAGAGGCTTGATAAGGCCATGTATCCTATGTGGTTTATGAGTGTATGTGCTCTATGGCTACCATTTACCCTGAATAGGGAACATGTTCACAAGTGAGGATTTTTTTAGCAAAGTGATTATGCATGGGTTTCCCTTTTTTAATCACATGAAGGGAGGACTTGAATGATGTGTTTGGCTTTTTGAACTCTTCGGGGTTCGGACCAAACTGTATGATCGAACTAGATTAACCGAAAACTGGTGATCAATTCGGTTTTTTAAACTAACAAAACCGAAAATTCAAAATTTACAACAAACAACTTGAACCGAGGTCAGACCGCACGATTTACAAAACCGGACATGGTTTTATCGGTTGGATAATAGCTTTTTTGAAATTGTTTTCTTGAAAATAGGCGATGGTCAGGGGAGGAGCTACATGTTAGGGTGGGGGGGGGGCCAGGGCCCCCTAAAATTTTTGAAAATTTCTTTTTACTATATAGAAATATTTAATATTTTAATAATTAGCCCTCAAAAATGGGACTTGGCCCGCCCAACTATTTGAGTTGGTTCAATAATGTTCTTAAAAAAATTGTCCAATTTGTCTAGTAGTTATAGAGAACGTATTATTTCTCAAATTCATTTTTTATGGTAAAATGTGCTCTCGTATTTCTTAAAGTTTTGGATCATTCATGTCTTTGAACACTTCATTAATTCAATTGAAATTTTTTTACTCACAATGGTAGAGAATTTGGTAACTTATATTGAAAATGAAAATTGTAAGGATTTCACTATGGAAGATGGTGAAAGATTAATTTAATTCTATGAAACATTTAATTTTAAGGATTCATTATGAAAGATACTAATTTTTGTGTATGTGTATAGATGCATGTGTTTGTGAATGTGTATGAAAGTTTGTATAGACTAATAAATTAGCAACACAAATCGGCCCCCCCAAACAAAAATTTCTAGCTCCGCCCCTGGCAGTGGTAGTCCATCTACTATCACCGCCAGAAGGCCAGGCTTGATATCTCATTCCGCCAAGAGCTCCACCATCATTAGATCTTGTTCTACTGTCTCTGGATCTTACTGTTGAGTGTTTGGTGATTTGGTCAGAAGGAGGATGGATCTATTCTGGTAAAGATAGATTAGAGGGATAGAGAATGAAATAAGGAGAGTGAAAGAAGAAAAGAAAGAAGATGAAGACACTTAAGAGAGGGAGGTGGGATTTGACGCTTTATTGGCAAGAGGGTGACATGACATGTGAGACAGTTACTTGGGGAAGTGTAATTTTTTTAATTAAATAAGATGATACATATGGAGTGTGCCATATATTTTTTTTTTCTTCTTCTTCTCTTTATTACCATTTGAAACTCTAGTTGAGTAGGTTCAGATTACAACTTATTACAAGTCCAAGGTCTAGAGGAATAGTATTTTGTATTTAAAATAATTATTTAAGATGACACAAGACATTTGTGGTTGTGGTTTTTTTTTCGTTCGAAAGTTTAAAAATGGGATATAGTAATCCAAATATTTGAAGTTACTTTTTGAATTATATTGGTATACTAAAAAGTTGTTATGTGGTACAAATTTTGTAAAATGTTTGAAATAGAAGAATAATTAATTATTTTGTATAAATTTGTAAAATAATATCACTTTATTTTTAATTAAGATATACTTGAACCTCTTTATTTTTGATAAGATTGTTAATTTTTATATATTTTTTAATATTTATTATTTATTAAATTAATTATGACATCATCACTGTTCGACCTCGATTCAACCTTAAAAACCTTAAACTTCTCCCTTTTACAGTTCATTAAATGGTCTAGGCTTTAATACCATGGTTGGGAGAGAACCCTACCTTTTTTGAGGCATGATGCCTTGGCATATGCGAATGATTCCATCAATGTTGATTGACCAAATGTTCAATGTTCTAACGTGGCCTTAGGGTTAATTAGGTGCATGAAATGAAGGATATCAGACTCAAAATTTTCCACATGTGGGTGATTCCTTGGCACAAGCTCCATAGACTAAGTAGTCGCTCTCAATCAAAAACTTCCTTAGGATTGTAATGTAAAAATATGGTTTTCCAAGGCTTACGGGAGGATTTTTTTGGCTATGAAATTCTTTGAAGGATTTTCTAAAGTTGAGGATTACACTTCATCAAGAATCTTTTTGCTTGCCCCTCATGCTTGGCTATATCCTTAATTTGAGTCCATCTCTTAAACTTTGCCCATTTTCATAGTTTTGGGCTTTCATTTTATTTTATTTGGCCCATATTTCTTGACTTTTATTGGCTGAATTTTTTATTTTTCCCTTTCTTTGCTTGAAGCTTCATTTTACTTGATTGGCCCATGACTTTGTCATATGATTGATTTGGGCTCTTTTCTTTTCCTTTTTCAATTAGGGACTCATTTGATGGACTCAAGTAATGGAGGTCACCTAGCATGAGATTCTTGTAACCATCTAAGCTTCCCTAGTTTGGGGGGCAATACTTGGCTGGGTTAAACAAGAAAAGAATTCAGCAGGCTCAACTGGGCTACCAAGGGGTATTTCTCTTAGTGAAATGAATGTCTTTCTCCGTCATCCTAAGTGCTTACTTCTTAGCCTAAGGAGCCTGACTGCCAAATTATAAATTTGGGTAATTTTTGAAAAAATATTTCTTTTTGGCTAAAATCCAATAGGTTGGTCTATGAAACTTGAACATATGGTCATTCATTGATTTAGGGTCCACAACAATTTTGCGTAGGACCTCCCCGAAAGGTTGACTGTCAAGAAGAGAATTGAATATGTCACTCTGTGAAAGTGGTGAATATTTTATGAATGTAGGGTTGTTGAGATTGGTTATCATGATGTGAGTGTTTGGAGATCACATGCCTTTCATCCCTGTACGGGATAATCACTTCACTCGAACAATGTTTTCCCCACAAAAGGAGTTTTGGCATTGACTTGCCACTCTTAAAAGATGCATGTGTTCAAAACATAGATTTTCATTATTTGATATTTTGATTTGAACCATTATACTTTGATTTCATTTTGGAATCATTTTCGAAAAGGGTGGACAAGATTGCAACAAACCTAAGCCAACCAAGATGAGAGAAGGTTTTGTTGGGACAGTGTCTAGGGCAAGGTGACAAGACCAAACTTGGGTTCCAGTGTTTCCAATGAATGGAATTCCCGTTATCTAGAAGCTCTTGCAAAGATCCACATAGGGGATGAAGGTCTCCACCTCAAAAAGAGACCGTAGGTGCTTGATTTCATATTTGACGTACATCTTTTGGATGAAGATTTTCTGGTTTGTGATGAAGATTATTGTGAAGTACAAGTAACAAGCTTCATTTTCATATCAATCATTGAGATGACCTGTCAAGGCAACATGCCACATTAGGGACCTAAGAAAATCAATATGAGAACAACAAGAACGGATGTTAATGCAATTCCCTGATGTTTTGATGGGGCTCTATTGCCTAAATGTTGAGCAAGTGAGTGGCTCTTTGATTGTATTATCAACAATGTTCAAGTGTTGTTGTCACTATTCATTGAAGTATGCAGTGCGAGTGACATCTCATTGGCTTGATTAAAGCGCGTCCTTGGAAAGGAAATTAAATGGGGTTAGTGACATATCAAGACCATGCCAAACCCAATAAAGTTGGAAGTATTTTGGCCCTAATTCATGACCAAATTTAATCCCTTCACTCTTCCACCATGGTTCACAGGTTGGCGTTCATCATGAGCAAGTTTTGACATTGTATCATTGAAGTAGGCAAAACTGATTTTTCATGCCTCCAATAATTACTGGGCGAATTACCATGAACGATACTATTAAGAATGTTCCTGAAAAGGAAATGGACAAAGTTAGACAAAGACTTCGCTCCTAGCAAGATCCAATAAAATTGGAGACATTTTACAATTCTCCCTAAATGTAGGCTCGGTTTGCCTTCTTCAATTATCAATTTGGCAATCAAACTTCTGAGGAATGCTTCAAGCTGGTTACAAGATTGTCTGACGATCTTGCCCAAAAATTGCGACTGAGGCTCTTGCTAAAGCTCAAGATGCTGTCGAGACTATTGTCCAGAAGTCCATTTGAAGGGGAGAAACCTTGTGAAATAAGTTTTCCCAGTGTGGCGTTTCCCATAGTCTCTCAATCACTTTCACAACTTGGTGAGATTTTTAATTAAGGGGTGTGAGGATTCACATATCAAGAAACCCATACACATCCCAAGATAGTTGGAGAAAGAGAGGATTTTGCTTAATAAGACCCTAAGGAACCACCTAGACTGCCTGAAGGAGAAAAGAAATTTGAGGACAACTCGAAGAAAAAAGAAGATTTCACCTGAGGGAAACTCGAAGGGACCACATAGACTACCCAAAGGTGAAAGAAGATTTTTTTTGGGGAGACCTGAAGGAACCACCTAATATACCCGAAGGTGAAAGAAGATTTTCTGAGGGAAACTCAAAGGAACCACCTAGACTACCCGAAGGCAAAAGAAGATCTTGTCTGGGGAATACTCAAAGGAAACTCCTAGACTACCTGAAGGTGGAAGAAAGCTTTTTTTAAGGAAGACCCGAAGGAAATACCTATTGAGGAAAGCTGAAGAAAACCAAGTTCAAGCTGGTTGATCTTGCTTGAGAGATGTTGGGTTCCTTTTACCCTTTTAGGATGCTTTGACAGAAGAGCTTGCAAGTTGTACAGATCGACTCCAACTTCTAGCGGAATTCCTCTCTTAGACTTGCAGTAGCTAGTCTTCATGGATAATGTGGGGGTTGCACGAGATGGATTTTTAGTGGTCTTCTAGTCCATATGGACGTCTTGTGGATCACTGATCTCACTTATCGCTCTTTTAATGCCTCAATAGAATTGGCTGCTGCACAAATTTGAGATAGGGAATCTGGGATCCTTAATGGCTTCCATAAAGGAAATTTGTCAAAATTATTGGAGTAGACAACCCAGGTTGTGCTTCTCTTGTTTGACTCTTGATAGGCCGAAGCAAGTTCTTGAAAAGAAATTCAAAAGAACCGAGGTTAGCTAGGAATCTTGGCCCTGAAAGGATCTGAAAAAATTGTTATTATCTAGGCCCTTCTCCAATAGAGTGGCCTCATGCATGCTTTTAATTGTCTACTCCCATGTTCAATATAGGTGTCTCATGTTGGTTGATTGAGATGTTGCACCCACAGGGTAACCCAAAGTAGGTTTATTGCAATCTTCAACTCCTTGGAGTGAGTTCTTGAATGAGCTACTCATGGCTCATGCATTCAGAAATGGTTCCACAAGTTTCTATCATAACCTCAATTGAGGTGAACTTCAATGCCTAAAAAATGGGATACGTCATGAAGAACATGGGTTACACATCAGTCTCGTGGAAGCGACCCCATGTGAGATTTGCATAGGAATTCATGACACTTTCGTGGCCATCAGTTTCATCCCTTCTTACACAGGAGAATAATCAAGAAAAATTCTACCCTAGTATGGCATTTTTCCGAGAGCCCACCATCGGGTCTTAATTTCCAAACTTAGTTAACCATCTAAACAGCCTCTTGAAGATTCTTAGCTAAGATGAACCATGACTGCTTGGTCTTTCTGAGCCTAGCACTGGTAAACACCTCCTCTAAGGGAGATCTTAATCTCATAAAAGTCTTCAAACTAGGCCGAACCTCAACATCCTCCCTATTCTTAGAGGTTTCTTGAGAATATCATTCAACCGGTTGACACCATAAACTAGACCTTGGGAGTGAAGTCAAGGTCCCTTAAGAAGCAATACAAGAAAAGATCGACTACGTATCAGCTTGATCCCGGGAGCCCACCATCGGGTCTTAATTTCCAAACTTGGAAGTGATGTTAGGGAAGTTCCACAGTTTTTCTCGAGTTATTCATCTCGCTGAGATGAATAACTCGTATCTTTTCCTAAGATAATTTCTCTTCAACTTGTGATTAATAAGACTTGACAAAGGTCTCCTCACAAGGCATGGGAACCCAACAAAAACTGCCCCGGTATAGTAGCGTGCCATACCTGACTCATCTATCTTCTACCACCTTAGGTTCAATGTGACCTCTTGGTTGAAACTGTGAGTGATGGTGCGCGTGCCCAAAGGGCTAATTCTAAAAGTCCTTTCTTCAATGCCGAGAATAGTCGAATCCAGACTAGTCATGAAACCATCTTTGACAAGCGGTGGGAGGGTTGGGCACCCTTAAGAGTTTATGTCGTTGATAGCCATTTCAAAAGAATTAACTCCAAAGACTTCGCTAAACAATCTACGTATCAGCTCGATCCCGGGAGCCCACCATCGGGTCTTAATTTCCAAACTTGGAAGTGATGTTAGGGAAGTTCCACAGTTTTTCTCGAGTTATTCATCTCGCTGAGATGAATAACTTGTATGTTTCCCTAAGATCATTTCTCTTCAACTTGTGATTAATAAGACTTGACAAAGGTCTCCTCACAAGGCATGGGAACCCAACAAAAACTGCCCCGGTATAGTAGCGTGCCATACCTGACTCATCTATCTTCTACCACCTTAGGTTCAATGTGACCTCTTGGTTGAGACTATGTGAGTGATGGTGTGCGTGCCCAAAGGGCCAATTCTAAAAGTCCTTTCTTCAATGCCGAGAATAGTCGAATCCAGACTAGTCATGAAACCATCTTTGACAAGCGGTGGGAGGGTTGGGCACCCTTAAGAGTTTATGTCGTTGATAGCCATTTCAAAAGAATTAACTCCAAAGACTTCACTAAACAATCTTGTTGGTATGAATCAATGGGCTTGGATTGCGAAAGAAAAATCAAGATTCTTCTTAGTAGCACCAGCCTCAGTCTATCACTTGAAGTATGATGTACCAAAGAACATCTTCTAAAGCTTCTTGCTCTTCAGACTATCTTTGGTTCATTCCCCTAGGGTTATGAGACTAGCAAAAGCCATGGACCTGGGTCCTGCTGATCTTCCCATAGACTGGATCCTTAGACATTTCTAAGAATGTCTTGATCATCTCATTTTCAAGTTTCAAAGAATGCACTTAGGTGTCCCTTTCTCTTTTTATCTTTGAGTAATTCCTTTGAAAGTTCCCCATCCTCATCTTCCAATTTCTATCAATTGGAATATCAATGAGCTACCATAATGTAGAGACAATGATGGTACGGGCATTTAAAAACAATTCATGCTTATTTTTAGTTTCAAATGCCATGCGACAACAGGTCTGACGAAACCATCTTGAAGAGCCCGTACATGAACTGAGACTTTGGCTTGCAACTAGACAACAAAAATCGGTTCCCATTTTTCAATCCCCCAAAGAATGTTGGCTCTCAACTGAAATGGTCCATTGCTTCTGTTCAGTATTTGAGTCGCTCTTCATTCTTCCCATATATCCTTTTGTGCAAGCTTGGAGATGCAAGGATCTTGAACTTCCTACATTTTGTCTCACACCTCGAGAAAGAACGGGATAGCAAGGAATCGGGGTTACAAATGTGATATTTCCATAGTGGAAACAAAAAGCCAAAGCCCATGTTAGTTTTATCTCCAAATGCTTTAATGCTCTTATTTCAATTTGCAATTAACAGGGAGAAGTTCCATGATTTGGACCTCTTGTTATTGAATGGGTTTCTAAAGTGATGCAAAACTTAACATAACCTCTTTGTGGCAAGCGACTGAACATTTGCATAGGTTTTGAAAAATCTTCAAGTGAACCCTTTTTCACAATGAAAATTTTAAGGTACAACACCTTGTCCTTTGTTAGGAAAAATTTGGCACAATTTGTATAGCAAAGGTTTTTGCAACAGTTAAATCAAATATAAAGCTCTTTTTATGATACAATATTCACAATGATCCTTGGACGAAGAAATCAATTTTGCTACAAAGGCATGTTTAATACAAAGAAAACAAAGTTTGATCCCTTTGGCAATTTTGAAGAAAAACTTGGCCTCTTACCTATCTCTATGGAAAGATCTGGTTGCTTGTCACCCAATTTTTATATGTACAATTAGGTGAAAGGTATCAGCAAATGCATGCATGCCCTTGTAGGGTTGGGAACTCTTAAGGGGTCAGGTGGAGACTAATGCATGAGCAATTTTAGGACTATCTCTCCTAGGGTTTCTCAATGTTATGCAAACAGGCAAAGATCATACTTTCATTTGAGAATTGTTCCCCTGCAAATGAAATGCTCAAGGACATGCTCCTATCATTTTTATAAATTTGGCTTAAACCCTTTAGCGGATTTTTATCAAGGTGAGTTTCTATAGTGATGCAAAATTAATGCATAAGCTTGGCAAGTAACTGGAACTTTCACATCATGCTCGAAATTGTGGGATGGACCCCTTTCTTTTCATTACAAATAAAACAATGCTTCTATAAAACATTGGCTTTTTACAATGCCCCCAAAACTGGGCTATATATAATGACTCCAACACTAGGCCTTTTACAATACAAGGAAGTTCAAATTTACAAAATGCAGAGGCTTCATTCTAGATGGGCCTCGCCTTCTCAGCCAAGATCTTGGACTCTTGGCAATAACCTCCTCAATGTGGGGTGCCGGCTACTAGCCACAAATTTTATCTCTACACATTTACATGACAGAGTCATTAGTGTATGCATGCATGACCTTATAGGGTTGGAAACCCTTAGGGTTTGGTCATGATCTAATGCATACACAACGTAGTTGCTTTTCCCTGGGGGTTAAGGGTGCTGCAAAAACACTAACAGAACTAGCAATGCAAATCCATCCCAAAAATTCGACATGGAATTTTTTCCTTAACTACAAAGTGTGTGACAAGAAGGATTAAGGAGAACAAACCTATGTTCATAGAAACGAATACTTTGAGAGTAGAGTTCTTTAGTCAAAATTCAACATTAATTAAGTTAGAGCATATATATTATTGGGTGAATAAAATCATATAGTTTCTCAACTAATACGCTTTTAATACAAACCCTTGGAGCCATTAGCTCATAAGTAATATACAAGATGATATATATCATCTGTATCACACATCCAAATGAGTTGATTGTGACAAGAACCATAGCATCGCTTTTTTAAGCATCACGTAGTACAACCAAAGTATGGAATAGAATAATGCCAGCACATAAGGTACTGATTGTAAACCTTGGGTTGATTTCTTTTTAAAATTTGATAATCATTATATACACATTACTTATATCATTATTTAGAAAATAAAAATTAAAGCATGGATGTAATTTTTTCTTATAAATTTCAATGCTGCTCTTGATGATTATTCTTTATCAGCAAATCAAAACACCAATTGATTTTTAGTGTAGGTAGGGATTGAACTCAAGATTTTTTGTTCAATGCACTACAAGAAAAAATGTTTATTACAAAAACAAAAAATGATTGCAATAACATCAATGTCACTGCAATAGTTGATGAGAGATGTTGCAATCAATTTTGAGGAAATAAGTTTGTGTAACAAAAAATTTCATTGCAATAATCCCTTGATATTTTAATGAAAACTTTGATGCAACGATATATATGTTGATGCAATAAACAATTTCTTACAACAATATAATTGTTGTAATAAATATTTGGTTCATATTTGTCATTGCAATAGATTGTAAAATAATTGATATCAAGTTATTGCAATAATATATCTGTTTCATGTTTGTCATCGAAATAGATTGTAAAATAATTGATATCAAGTAATTACAATTATATCTTTATTGCAATAAAATATCACTCTTAGTTTGAATTACTTGTGCCTAAGAAAAAGGAAAGAAAAGTAAAATGGTTACGCATAGTTTTCATTTTCTTTTTAACTTTTTTTTATTAAAAAAATAGAGAGTATCCTAACCTCTTAAGTTGAAATGCTTTAATTATTTTACTTACCACAATGCTTAAGGGTCTTGTAAAAACACTAACAGAAACGACAACGCAAATCCATCCCAAAAATTCAACACGGAATTTTTCTTCCACCGCAAGGTGTATGACAAGAAGGATTAAGGAGAACAAACCCATGTTCATAGAAACGAATACTTTGAGAGTTGAGTTCTGCAGTCAAAATTAAACATTAATTAAGTTAGAGTATATATATAATTGGGTGAATAAAGTCATTTAGCGTCTAAATTAATACGCTTTTAATACTAACCTTGGGAGCCCTTGGAGCATAAGTAATATACAAGATGATATATATCATCTCTATCACACATCCAAATGAGTTGATTGTAACGAGAAGCATAGCATTTTTTTAAGAATCGCATAGTACAACCAAAGTATAGAATTGAATAATTCCCCCACATAAGGTACCAATTGGAAACCTTGGGTTAATTTCTTTTTAAAAATTCAATAAATTGTTGGCCTGCAATATAATAATCATTATATACATATTACTTATATCATTAATGAGAAAATAAAAATTTAGGCACGAATTATTTTACAATCTATTACATTGACAAATATGAAACAATTATTTATTACAACGAATATATCGTTGCAATAAATTTTTTATTGCAACAACATATATATCATTGCATCAAACTTGTCATTAAAATATCTAGTGATTATTACAATGAAAATTTTTTGTTGCACAAACTTATTACCTTAGAATTTATTGCAACAACTCACATCAACTATTGCAATGACTTTGCTGTTATTGCAATGATTATTTTTTTTTTTTTTGGGTGGTAAAACTTTTTTCTTGTAGTGACTTATGAAAGTTCAAGTTAAAAGTGGACATTGCACGTTAATGTGAAATAAAATCATAAACGATGACCAAATTTCTTTGATTCATATACGTACTATTACAATACCAACATGTGCTATGCATGCATGCAAAGAGAGGGGAAAACAAGAAATTCAACACGGAAGGCACCTTTGGCCTTCAGCAGTCCCTAGAGTGGATATGATCGCAATATTTTTCAACTGTTGATCCTGCAGTTTATTTTCCTCTATAACCTTCTTCTTGTTTCTGTATATTGCTTATAGTAGCATCTGAAGTGGCCCCAAGACAAAACCCATAATATTTGGACTCTAGATAATTAAGACAACAAGAAGAAATTAAGCTAAAATTTAATGGCTGAAAGTATTTGAAATGGTGAGAGAATTTGCAAGTGGAGAATACTTATAGTAATACAAATGTCCTAGAGGTACAAACCATATGTAAACCACGTTATAGAACTCAATGTGAGGAAAAATGATAACTTAAATGACATAAACTCCACACTCCTAGTTCGAATTACAAGTGCCTACAAAAAGGAAAGAAATGTAAAATGTTTGCGAGTAGTTTTTCTTTTAAAAAAAAATGAGAGTATCCTAACCTCGTGGGTTCAAATGCTTTAATTATTTTACTTAACACAATGCTTAAGGGTGCTACAAAAACTCTAACGGAAATGGCAAGCAAATCCATCCCAAAAATTTGACACAAAATTTTTCTTTCATTGAAAACTGTGTGACAAGAAGGATTAAGGAGAATGAACTCCTGTTCATAGAAACAAATACTTTGAGAGTTGAGATTTGCAATCAAAATACAATATTAATTGAGTTAGAGCATATATAATTGGGTGAATAAAATCATATAGTTCCTTAACTAATACACTTTTAATACTAACCATTGGAGCCCTTGATGCATAAGTAATATACAAGATGATATATATCATCTCTATCACACATCCAAATGAGTTGATTGTGATGAGAAGCATAGCATTTTTTTTAAGCATCGTGTAGTACAACCAAAGTATAAAACTGAATAATGCCACCACATAAGGTACCGTTTAGAGACCTTGGGTTGATTTCTTTTTAAAATATCACTCTTAGTTTGAATTACTTGTGCTTAAAAAAAGTAAAGAAAAGTAAAATTGATACGCATAGTTTTCATTGTCTTTTTATTTTTTTGAAAAAATGAGAGTATCCTAGCCTCTTGACCTCAAATGCTTTAATTATTTAACTCACCGCAATGCTTAAGGGTGCTACAAAAACACCAACAGAAACGGAAATGCAAATCTATCCCAAAAATTCAACGCGGAATTTTTCTTTCATTACAAGGTGTGTGACAAAAATGATTAAGGAGAACAAACCCATGTTCATAAAAACGAATACTTTGAGAGATGATTTCTTCTGTCAAAATTCAACATTAATTAAGTTAGAGTGTATATATAATTTGTTGAATAAAATCATATAGTTTCTCAACTAATACGCTTTTAATACTAACCCTGGGAGCGCTTGGAGCATAAGTAATATACAAAGATGATATATATATCATCTCTATCACACATCCAAATGAGTTGATTGTGACGAGAAGCATAGTTTTTTTTTTTAAGCATCGTGTAGTACAACCAAAGTATAGAACTGAATAATGCCACCACATAAGGTACCAATTGGAAACCTTAGGTTAATTTCTTTTTCAAAATTCGATAAATTTTTGGCCTGCACTATAATTGTTAGGACATATGTGATTCATGTTAGGAACATATGTCATCATGTATTAACTAATCCTTTGACAAAATGCACTTTACTTGTAATTTGGTAGATTTAGGATGTGTTTAATACTTCAAGGAACAAGGTTACAAGTTCAAGTGTTAAAACCATGCAAGTCTGTCCAAGAATCAAGTAATGAAGTGTTGGTTTTTAAAGCTCGACAGTTTGTATCTATCGAGGTTTAAAAGGCTGTTTTAGCCCAATACTCGACAGCTGCTCGATAGATAGAGTATCTATCGAGATTTATGAAAATCAGATTTTCAATTCTGATTTCATTCCAATCCATGAGTATATGTTTAGGTTTTCTTTTCTCACAACCCTAAACATATATATGGACTATTTTAAAGGCCGTCACAGGTTGCACAATTGCACGAGTGTGAAGCAAAGTATTGTTCAAGAAAATTGTGATCAGAAACCTAATTTGCCCTGGCTCTTCTTTCTCTTGAAAAAGCTACTATGTTTGTACACCGTTGGGTTTTATGACCAAGGAGTTTCGTGATCTTCATCATGTGATGAGCTGAAGAACTTTGTAGCCAACATCCTTCTCAAGTTAGTGATTAAGTCGGGTACTAGGATCCGCACATCTATTGATTAGTCACATACTGGGAGCCGTGCATTAAAAGGAGAGATTGTCACTATAGAACAAGTCCAATTGGGTATTGTAGTAAGGGTTCAACTGTATTGGTATAAGGTACTGGGATTCCTTTACTTGTAACCACTTGTGGTGATAATAGTGAATTCTCAAGAGTGGTGACCTTAAAATCACCCGATGGGATTTTTGCCTTGAAGGTTTTCCTTATTTGTAAATAAATCACATTGTCAACTTTATTCACCACTGTATTTTATTTTAGTTGGTGATTTATTTGTGTTGCCATGTATATTGCATGTTAGTTTGATTGATTAATCAATTTTTCTAATTAATCAATTAATTCATCACAAGGGGTCAATACATTCTTAGTCTATCAAGTGGTATCAGAGCAAGCACACTCTGATTAGGTTTTAATCTTTATTGTGTGATCCATTGACCTGTTTGTCATGGATAGAGGACAATCACGCATTATACCTCCGTTATTTGATGGTACTAACTATGCATACGGGAAAGTGTGCATGAGAGCTTTCTTGCAGTCTTTAGATGAGAAAGTGCGGTAAGCCATGGAGATAGGCTGGATCAAGCCAAAAGAATCATCGGCCAATTGGGGTGATGCTAATATCAAGGCGGCAAACTTCAACAGTAGGGCATTGAATGTTTTATTCAGTGCTATCATGACTGCGGAGTTCAAGAAGATATCCTCCACTGAAACTGCAAAGGAAGCATGGACCATCCTCCATACAACCTATAAGGGAACAAAGTTGTCAAGGACTCGAAGCTTCAGAGGCTCACTACTAGCTTTGAAGAAATTAAGATGGAGGAGGATGAGTCATTTGATGAGTTCTATGCCAAACTTAAGGACATAGTGAACTCATTTTTTAATCTTGGGGAAACTATTCCCGAACCCAAGATTGTGAGAAAGGTACTCAGATCTCTACCTGAGAGATTTTATGTTAAGATCACCGCTATTGAGGCATCAAAGGATATTGACAAAATTCCTTTGATAGAGCTTGTTGGCAATTTGCAGACCTATGAGTTAAGTTTGACAAGGATTGGGAAATCAACTAAGGGTAAAAGCATGGCACTGAAGGCCAAGAACAATGACATGGATGAGTCTTCAGACAATGATGATTCTAAAATAAAGTCCTACATCACAAGGCAATTCAAGAAGTTCATGAAGAATGCCAATGCGAAGGGCTTTGACAAGGACCTTAGGCAATCTAGTTCTTTTCAGTCTAAGAGCCAAAACAAAGGGAAGAAGAATACTAGGGATGGCGGTCAGTACACTATTCCCTCAGGACTCAAATGTTTCGGGAGTCAAGGCTTTGGTCACATGAAACAAGAGTTTCCTACGTATCTTAAGTCCATCGGGATGAACAAGGCACTTGCTACTACTTTAAGCGACACTAAACCTGAAGATGATTCTGAAAATGAGGATGATGGAATCCTAAATGTCTTCACCATCACTGTCAATCCTACTGAAAGGGTTGTAAAAGATGTGGATGAAGAAGAGGCATTGGTGGAGTCAAAGTTTAAGAAGATGGATGAACAAGATGACATCCACACCGCCTACACAAAGTTATACAAGGTCTCCGAAAAGCATAAGAAGTTGTATACATTGGCCACCAAGAAGCTCAGTGATGTAGAGCTCGAACGAGAAGAAATCTCCACAAAGTTTGATGAAGCCAATCAAACTATTGCAGCATAGAGGTTTGAGAACAATTTCTTGGCTAAGAAGACCAAGAAGCTTGAAGTAGAGCTATTTCAAGTCAGAGCTCAGTTGGAGAGAATTTCAAATGCAAAGCTTGATGAAATGCTCAGTATGCAGAAATCTGCTTCCGATCAAACCGGTTTTGGGTACGATTTCTCTTCCCCTAATATTGTTTCTTCTAGTACTATTGTTTTTGTTTCTCCTGCTAATAATGTTGAATTTGAGAGCAATGATGTTAAAACTGTGATAGCTAGTGAGAACATTGACAAGGGTAAATCTATCTTAGGAGCACCCCTTAAGCTTACTAAGAAAGAAACTAAAAACCCTAGGGCCAAGAAGGGAAATGCTCAACAGTCTAAACAGAAGAAGCAGCATCTCTGTCATCATTGAGGAGCAGCTAGACATCCTCGACCTAATTGCTATAAGTGGCTAGCCACTCAATAGAGCAATAGTATGGTCTCATCGGGAAACCTAAGTCAGTTTCCATCCTCTCTTGCTCCTCTTGGAGATCTCCTCAAAGCCCTCATGTTCTTTTCAAACTTGAACAGTTGCAATTCTTCCCCTTCACTACCGGTTCAAAGGTTCATTAAAAGAAAAGGTTCTTCCAAGAGGTGGAAGGAAAAAGGCTCTAAGTGATTTAGTCACTTTTCTCTCTCTCCTTCTTTTTGTGTGTTTGCATTACTTGTGTGTTTTGCTTTACTGTTTTGAGTCAGTCTAATTTTTATGCATTCCTTTGCTTAACATGTTTTTGTTTGTGTGTTTTCAGTTTTTGCTTTATTTTGTTTTAAATTTAAAAAAAAAATTGAAAAATTAGAAAAATACAAAAACAGTGTGTGTTTGTGTACATTAGTACTTGTGTACCTTGAATGGTCAATGAAGCAAAATTTGCTAAACTTTGTATCTCTTGTAGCATAGATGAGCATCTCTATGCACAACTAAGCAAATGAACTTTGTGGCTCGTGTTTGTGATGAGTAAGATTAAGTAATCTCTTGTACTTAACACTCGTATCACTCTTTTTTACGGGAAAGACTAGAAAATCCCAAGAGAAAGGCATAAATAACCATCTCACCACTATTGCCTACCAATCATGAACTAACGTATGTATGCTTCGGCATAGCAAAGTGCAGTGTCAAAAGCTTAACATAATTGAGTATTTCTTTTCTCTCTCTTATATGACCATGAATGATATGCTTAAAAGAAAATATACAAAGAAAAATTAAAGCAAAAAGAATCAAAATGCTTTGAAATATGATTGCAAGCGTGTCTTCTAGAAGATGTGGGAGTTATAGGATGTACCTCGAAGGTGATAGTCCCCATCAAGCAGTTATGATCGTGTGTGAGTTAAACTGATTTACTCATATCTCAAATCGTCATAACATGTAAACACTTATACAATCTTGCGATGTTTTTCACACACAACACGCAATATTCTTTGCTACTTTTAATACATATGCAGGTACATTGTGATTTGGCCATCACAAGGAATACATGTGTTAATGTATACCCACTAAACTATCTTGACTCATTTTTGAAATATAAAATTGGTTAGACTTGTTTAGTGTGTGTGTGTGTGTGTGTGTGATTTGGATCTAATTGCTTGACATTTTTCTTGATTAAGAGATGTTGTTGAGAGCTAAAATTGTTGTTTGGATCTTTGGTTGAGTAGCATGTTTGATTGCATTCATATCTGTATTTTTCTCTTCTTGAAAAACTGTTTTAAGCAATTTCGACAGCTTCTCGATACCTCTCGACAACTAGGCTATCTATTAGGCTCTTCAGCTTCTTTTTATCACAATCTCAATAGCTTCTCGATAGCTCCTCGATCCATCGAGAAAGTTTCTATCTCCTCGATAGATGCTCGATAGCTTCTCGATCCATAGAACCTCTTTTGTTGTGGACACCTCTAGACAACTCCTCAATAGCTATTTCTCGCTTTTTAATTCTCAACACCTCTCGATCCATCGAGAAACTGGGATTTCTATGTAGGATCCATGCAACTTTTCTCTCATTTCTCATCGATCTCTCTCAATAGTTTCAGACTTCTCACCTTCCTCTCTCAATCCAAATCACTTCCCCACTCTCTTTTGTGTCTAGAGATCACTTCCTCTCACTGGTATGATTCTCTTTCACTCCTTTATCATGCATTTCATGATTTTTGACCTAATTTTTTGGGATTTTTGATAAACTTTGGGGTTTTTCAAAATTTTGAAGTTTTTCTGAAAATTTTTGGGATGGGTTTTTATTTAAATGATTTAAAATCATCATGCATTGCATCTCATGAACATTTTAACTATATTTCCATGAATTATAGATGTGTGCTATATATGTTGAATTGTTGTGTGCTAGTAGGTTTGTATTGGGCTAAGCCCATGATGCTTTTAAGTTTGCATGTCACATACTCATGCATTTTCATGCATACATACCTTCCATTTTCTATCATATTGATATTAAATTGTTGGTGCTTTTCTACTTGTCTCTCTCTCTCTCTCTCTCTCTCTCTCTCTCTCTCTCTCTCTCTCTCAGTTTACATCATGGCACCTAAGCTTAAATCCACTCTGTCTTGGAACCCTCTTTGTTTCAGGGCATCTTCCTCTGATCCTTCTCCTTCTTATCTTCAGTTCCGTGATGAGAAAGCTCGTAAAGACTTCTCGAAGAACTTTTCCCGACGAGGCATTCATTCGGAACGCCAAGTCATCCTATCGGACTTTTTTGATATTGACCTTCCCACGGTCATCTACGATAGGGGTTGGGAGTCACTGTGTACCGTCCCGGTCATGTGCCCTTCTGTGATCATACAGGAGTTTTATTCTAATATGCACGGATTCGATTATTCAGTACCTCATTTTTCTACTCTCGTTCGAGGTACGCACATTATGGTCACTCCGAATATTGTATCGAGGTGCTCCATGTCCCAAAGGTGGCGCATCCTGCCTACCCTTGTTGTGAGCGTCTTAAGACTGTGTCTAAAGACGAGCTTATGTCTATGTTCTGTGAGACTCCTTTTGATTGGGGTGATCGTCAAAACACTCATTGCTTGGCCTTTTCTAAAGGTCTGAGGTTTCTTAATATGGTGATTACTTTTGTTCTACATCCTTTGTCTTACTATAACTCTATCACAAAGTCTCGTGCTCTGTGATATTTTAGATACTTAGTTCATGTACCTTTGGTCTTGTGACCACTTTGTGACAGCAAACCTTGTATTCTTTATTGATATATATATATATATGATGAGGTTGTTATTACAGTTCTTTCATCTATCTCTTCATGTGTTGTTTCATTTCTTTCTTTATGCACATGCTTTTTATATATTTGTATGCAATCTTTTATTTCTGTTTCACACTAAGATGTCTTAATGAGTTTTGTTTAAAGTGTTTCAGAAATACAGGTTGTCAAAATCTTTCAAGCTATAAACTCTCTTCTTGCAAAGTTTTTCAAGATTTTGTGTTAGGATAGATTTTATTGTATTCAACAAGTGATTATAAATTGAGTGATTTATGACTTCTCTCATATGTTCATTTGTTTGTTGTGGTTTTGTCACGGATTACCAAAAGGGGAGATTTTTAGGACATATGTGATTCATGTTAAAAACATATGTCATCATGTATTGGCTAATCCTTTGACAAAATGCACTTTACTTGTAATTGGGTAAATCTAGGATGTGTTTAATGCTTCAAGAAACAAGGTTTTAAGTTCAAGTGTTAAAGCCATGCAAGTCTGTCCAAGAATCAAGTGATGAAGTGCTGGTTTTTAAAACTCAATAGCTAGTATCTATTAAGGTTTAAAAAGCTGTTTTAGTCTGATGCTCAATAGCTACTCGATAGATAGGGTATCTATCGAGATTTATGAAAATCAGATTTTCAGTTCTGATTTCATTCAAATCCGTGAGTATGTGTTTAGGCTTTCTTTTCTCACAACCCTAAACATATATAAAGACTATTTTAAGGGCTATCACAAGTTGCACAGTTGCACGAGTGTGAAGCAAAGTGTTGTTCATGCAAATTGTGACCGAAAACGTAATTTGCCCTAATTCTTCTTTCTCTTGAAGAAGCTGCTGTGTTTGTACACCGTTGGGTTTTGTGACCAAGGAGTTTTGTGATCTTCATCATGTGATGAACTGAAAAACTTTGCAGCCAATATTATTCTCAAGTTGGTGATTAAGTCGCATACTAGAATCTGCTCATCTATTGGTTAGTCACATACTAGGAGCCATGCATTAAAAGAAGAGATTGTTACTACAGAACAAGTCCAATTGAGTATTGGGATAAGGGTTCAACTGTAGATTGGTATAAGGTACTGAGATTCCTTTATTTGTAATCGTTTGTTGTGATAATAGTGAATTCTCGGGAGTGGTGACCTTAAAATCACCCAATGGAGTTTTTGCCTTGGAGTTTTTCCCTATTTGTAAACAAATCACCTTGTCAACTTTATTTTCCACTGCATTTTATTTTACTTGGTGATTTGTTTGTACTACCACGTATATTGCATGTTAATTTGATTAATTAATAAACTTGGCTAATTAATCAATTAATTCGTCACAAGGAGTCAATACATTCTTGGCCTATCAATAATAATCATTATATACATATTACTGGTATCATTATTGAGAAAATAAAATTTTAAAATGAATTATTTTACAATCTATTACAATAACAAATATGAAACAATTATTTATTACAATGAATATATCATTGCAATTAATTGTTTATTGCAACAACATATATCATTACATCAAAGTTGTTATTAAAATATCTAGTGATTATTGCAATGAAATTTTTTCTTGCACAAATTTATTACCTCATAATTTATTGCAACAACTCGCATCAATTATTGCAATGATTTTGATGTTATCAATGATTTTTTTTTTTTTTTTTGTAATAAAAATTTTTTCTTGTAATGACTTACAAAAGTTCAAGTTAAAATTGGATATCAAACGTTAGTGTGGAATAAGATCAACAATGATGAACAAATTTCTTTGATTCATATATGTACTATTACAATACGAACATGTGCTATTTACGCACGCAAAGAGAGAGGAAAACAAGAAATGCAACGTGGAAGGCACTTTTGGCCTGAACACTAAACAGTAAAACTTAATAAATAACTAGATTATGACAGTAAATGTGAATTAAACGAGACTTTCAATTGGCTTGAGGTCACTTTGGGTTTCCATGCATTTCTCAAGCTCCTTTAGTTGTTCATGCTATTTTGCTTCATTGTTCACACTCTCACCATTAGCATACAATTGAGTATCAACTGGAAACACTTCAGCAGTCCCTAGAGTGGATATGATCGCAATATTTTTCAGTTGTTGATCTGGCAATTTATTTTCTGCTTTAACTTTATTATTGTTTTTGTATATTGCATATAGCAACATCTGAACTAGCCCCAAGACAAAACCCACGATATTTGGAATTTAGACAATTAAGACAACAAGAAGAAATTAAGCTAAAATTTAATGGCTGAAAGTATTTGAAATAATGAGAGAATTAGCAAATGGAGACTACTTACAACAATACAAATGTCCTTGCGGAGCAAACCATATGCAAACCACATTACAGTACTCAATGTGGGGAAAATGATAAATTAAATGACATAAACTCTACACTCCAAGTTCGAATTTCATGTGCCTACAAAAAGGAAAGAAATGTAAAATGCTTACGAGCAGTTTACATTTTCTTTTTAACTTCTTTTTTTTTTTAAAAAAAAAAAAAAAGAGATTATCCCGACCTCTTGACCTCAAATTTTTTAGTTATTTAACTCACCACAATGCTTAAGGGTGCTGCAAAAATACTAACAGAAACAATAATGCAAATCCCAGAAATTCAACGCGGAACTTTTCATTCATTGAAAGGTGTGTGATAGGAAGGATTAAGGAGAACAAACCCATGTTCATAGAAATGAATACTTTAAGAGTTGAGTTCTGTAGTCAAAATTCAACATTAATTAAGTTAGAGTATATATATAATCGGGTGAATAAAATCATATAGTTTCTCAACTAATACGCTTTTAATACTAACCCTTGGAGCCCTTGGCATATAAGTAATATACAAGATGATATATATTATCTCTATCACAGATTTAAATGAGTTGATTGTAACGAGAAGTAGAGCATTTTTTTAAGCATCGCGTAGTACAACCAAAGTATCAAACTGAATAATGCCATCACATAAGGTACCATTTGGAGACCTTGCATTGATTTCTTTTTCAAAATTTGATAAAATGTTGGTCTGCAATATAATAATCATTATATACACATTACTTATATAATTTTGAGAAAATAAATATTAAAGCATGGATGTGATTTTTTTTCTTATTAAATTTCAATGCTGCTCTTGATAATTATTTTTTATTATCAAATCAAAATGCCAATTGATTTTTAGTGTAACTGGTGATTGAACTCTAGATATTTTGTTCAACGCACCACAAGAAAAAACGTTTATTACAAAAAAAAAATGATTAGAATAACATCAAAGTCATTGCAATAGTTGATGCGAGTTGTTGCAATAAATTTTGAGGTAATAACTTTGTGTAACAAAAAAATTTCATTACAATAATCACTAGATATTTTAATGATAACTTTGATACAATGATATATATGTTGTTGCATTAAACAATTTATTACAAATATATATTTGTTGTAATAAATAATTGTTTCATATTTGTCGCTGCAATAGATTGTATAATAATTGATATCAATTTATTGCAATAATATATTTGTTTAACGTTTGTCATTGAAATAAATTGTAAAATAATTGATATCAAATAATTACAATGATGTCTTTATTGCAATAAAATATCACTCTTAGTTTGAATTACTAGTGCCTACAAAAAGGATAGAAAAGTAAAAACCTTATGAGTAGTTTCATTTTTTTTTTATCTTCTTTTTTTTTTTTTTTGAAAAAACAAGAGTATCCTGACCTCTTGACCTCAAATGTTTTAATTATTTAACTCAGCACAATGCTTAAGGGTGCAACAAAAACACTAATAGAAACGGTAGCGCAAATCCATTCCAGAAATAGAATGCGGAATTTTTCTTTCACTGCGTGGTTTGTAACAAGAAGGATTCAGGAGAACAAACCCATGTTCATAGAAACGAATACTTTGAGAGTTGAGTTCTGCAATCAAAATTCATCAATTAAGTTAGAGTATATATATAATTGGGTGAATAAAATCATATTGTTTCTCAACTAATACACTTTTAATACTAACCCTAGGAGCCCTTGTCGCATAAGTAATATACAAGATGATATATATATCATCTCTATCACACATCCAAATGTGTTGATTGTGATGAGAAGCGTAGCATTTTTTTAAGCATTGTGTAGTACAACCAAATTATGGAACTGAATTATGCCACCACATAAGGTACCAATTGGAAACCTTGGGTTAATTTCTTTTTAAAAATTCGATAAATTGTTGGCCTGCAATATAATAATCATTATATACATATTACTTATATCATTATTGAGAAAATAAAATTTTAAGCATGGATTATTTTACAATCTATTGCAATATTAAATATGAAACAATTATTTATTACAACGAATATATCGTTGCAATAAATCTTTTATTGTAACTACATATATATTATTAAATCAAAGTTGTCATTAAAATATCTAGTGATTATTGCAATGAAATTTTTTGTTGCACAAACTTATTACCTTAGAATTTATTGCAACCACTCACGCCAACTATTGCAATAACTTTGATGTTATTGCAACGATTTTTTTTTTTTGTAATAAAACTTTTTTTTTCTTGTAGTGACTTATAAAAGTTAAAGTTAAAATTGGACATCGCACATTAATGTGGAATAAGATCAACAACGATGAACATATTTCTTTGATTCATATACATACTATTACAATACCAACATGTGCAATGCACAACGCAAAGAGAGAGGAAAACAAGAAATGCAACATGGAAGGCACTTTTGGCCTAAACACTAAACAGTAAACTTAATAAATAACTAGATTAGGACAGTACATGTAAATTAAATTGAGCTTTCAATTGGGCTGAGGTCACTCTGGGTTTCCATGCTTTTCTCAATCTCCTCTAGTTGTTCATGCTCCTTTGCATCATTGTTCACACTCTCACCATTAGCATATGATTGAGTACCAACGGGAAACACTTCAGCAATCCCTAGAGTGGATATGATCACAATATTTTTCAACTGTTGATCTAGCAGTTTATTTTCCTCTATAACCTTCTTGTTGTTTCTGTATATTGCATATAGCAGAATCTGAAGTAGCCCCAAGACAAAACCCAAGATATTTGGGATCTAGACAATTAAGACAACAAGAAAAAATTAAGCTAAAATTTAATGGCTGAAAGTATCTGAAATGGTGAGAGAACTTGCAAATGGAGATTACTTACAGCAATACAAATGTCCTTAAGGAACAAACCATATGCAAACCATATTACGGCACTCAATGTGAGGAAAAATGATAAATTAAATGGCATAAACTCCACACTCCTAGTTCGAATTACTTGTGCCTACAAAAAAAAAAAGAAAAGTAAAATGCTTGCGAGTAGTTTTCTTTAAATAAAACCAAAAAAAAACAAAACAAAACAAGAGTATCCAAACCTCTTAAGTTCAAATGCTTTAATTATTTTACTTACCACAATGCTTAATGGTGCTGCAAAAACACTAACAGAAACGGCAACACAAATCCATCCCAAAAATTCGACACGGAATTTTTCTTTCACTACAAAGTGTGTAACAAGAAGGATTAAGGTGAACAAACCCATGTTCATAGAAATGAATACTTTGAGAGTTGAGTTCTGTAGTCAAAATTCAACATTAATTAAGTTAGAGCATATATATATAATTGGGTAAATAAAATCATATAGTTTCTCAATTAATACGCTTTTAATACTAACCCTGGGAACCCTTGGCGCATAAGTAATATACAAGATGATATATATCATCTCTATCACACATCCAAATGAGTTGATTGTGATGAGAAGCATGGCATTTTTTTTAAGCATCGCGTAGTACAACCAAAGTATGGAACTGAATAATGCCACCACATAAGGTACCGATTGAAAACCTTGGGCTGATTTCTTTTTAAAAATTCGATAAAATGTTGGCCTGCAATATAATAATCATTATATACACATTACTTATATCATTATTGAGAAAATAAAAATTAAAGCATGGATGTATTTTTTTTAAAAATTAAATTTCAATGCTACTCTTAATGATTTTTTTTATCATCAAATCAAAACATTAATTGATTTTTAGTGTAAGATTGTATTGAACTCTAGATTTTGTTCAACACACTGCAAAAAATAAATGTTTATTATAACAACAAAAAATCATTGCAATAACATCAAAGTCATTGCAATAGTTGATGCGAGTTGTTGCAATAAATTTTGAGGTAATAAGTTTGTGCAACAAAAATTTCATTGCAATAATCAATAGATATTTTAATGACAATTTTGATGCAATGATATATATGATGTTGCAATAAACAATTTATTGCAATGATATATTCGTTGTAATAAATAATTGTTTTATATTTGTCATTAAAATAGATTGTAAAATAATTTATACAGGTTATTTCAATGATATATTCGTTTCATGTTTGTCATTGTAATAGATTGTAAAATAATTGATATCAAACAATTACAATGATGTCTTTATTGCAATAAAATATCTCTTTGAAACTTTTGTTGTAATAAATTGCAAAAATAACTGTTATCAAGTTATTGTAACAATGTCTTTATTTTAAATTTTATTTGAATTTAATGCGACAAATTTTCATAAAGTAATACCGATAATTATAAGTTGTTGCAACTAATTATTGATAATACGATAATTTACCACTTTAAAGTTATTATTGCAACGATTTTTAACTTATAGATGTAATATTGTGTTTAATACCACTATACTGATGTTATTGAATTAACATTTGGTATAATAGACTTACTTTGGTGTAGTGACAATAATAAACTTTACGAGTTCAAAGCGGTGAAATTAATACTTACACTGGAGCCAAGAATACCAGGAACGAAATAATGTTACCTGGCAGCAAAGAGAATATAAGTTAATTAAATTATTTGTGAAACTCATTGAGTCTATTACTGCTTTTTTGTGATCAAATAAACAACCTAGGGTAACAACTTTTCACTGGAAACAATATAGCTGAACAAAATTCAAGAACATGCATATTGTGCTAATGAGTTTAATAGTTAATGATATTCACTTGAACAAATAAAATACTAATATTTTCTGTGTTAGGATGTGGAAGGTGGATCAACAAATAGATCAGAACGAATTTCATACAAAAGTGTAGTAGAAGTTAGCCTTGCTACTAAAAATGTTAGTTCGTACCCACCTGTAAGTTAACTAAAAGTACAATTTGGACAATCTATTCACTTATGCTAAATATGTGCAATAGAACAAGTTAAATTATTTTGAAAAATATGGGAAAAAAGGGGTTATGGAAGAGTGGCATAAAAACTTATAGAAGTTCAAGTTTAAACGGGACTCCGGATGGATTAATCAAAGAGGAAGATGATGATGAAAGGTGGACAAGTATAGACAATATAGATCATAAATGAGATTTTCCAAAAAGAAATAAGGAGCACTACTAGGAAGAATCTGGAACATACATGAGAAGAGAACTCATCCACTCAACATAATAGAAGAACCGAAATTACTTAAAAATAAAATTGGTCATTGCCCGAATCGGTATCAAACAAAGTACTCAACCAAGAAGAATGTCGCAGTGAAACCTATGAGGTGACTGATCATCACTGCCATATCACATGAACTTCAAAAATCCCGACCTCTCTATCTCTCTTTGATTATGGAGAAAACAAATGCTGGGCCTGAAGTAAAGCCTTAGCTTTTTCTTTGAGCTATCCCCATAATCTCATGCAGAGAGAAAAATAAGAGAGGTGAGGATGGGTAATAGGCTTATGGAGCATTATCTATATTGACACTTTTTTTAGAAGAATATATATAGTCACATTTGGTTTTAAAAATCTGAAGGACAAAGATTAGATAAATGGCCTATGAAGCTTCATATAATGTTATAAATAAATCTAGTAAATTAATAATAAATAAAATAGTAACTAAAAAGTCAAAAACTTTAAACAAATTTCCAGTCACAACATATGTAACATAACTTCTTAATTATCAAAATTTTTTAAAACAAATACAAAGTATGAGAAAATATTAAAAAAATTTATTTAATTACACCGATCGATAAAAGTTTTTTTTTAACAAAAAATAGAACGAAAGAAAGCACCTGCAAAAATGGCATGTTTGAAAAAAATAAATAGTAAATGTGACAACTTTCAAACATTTCAAATTCTGCAAGTTATATACAACTAAAGAAACAATATTATAACTCTCCTTCTAATCAACAGCTCTTTCTCTGAAAATTTAAAAGGCCAAGAATTTTTTGACACCTAAAAGATAAATTTAAACCATGTGCCTTTTCTACCTTTAATTAGATAATTACATTTAAATTATCCTTAATTTGTTTAACAACGTGAGAAATACTTACCAATTCAGAAGAGGCGTAAGTTAAAAGTTCAAAGTCAATCATATTATTAATTATTTGATTCCATTACCGTATTAGAAAAAAAAAACTTTTTTCTCTTTCTTCCCTTTTAAGATCTTTTTGAAAGCTCCTTTTACTAAAGATGAAGAAGATGATCAGAGCCAGGCAAGTAAAGACCATAGATCATTTTTAGATTAAATAATTCAATTTAGAAAATATTTTTAGATTAAATAATTCAATTTATTTTTTTCTAATAGTTTAAATTTTTAGTACAAATGGTAATTTATTATAATATCGTAACAAGAAGTTTTAAGTTCAATCCCTCCTCACCACCATTCCTCCCATTTAAACTTAAGATGGGCAGGTCAAGCAACCCACGCACAAATTAAAAAGAGTGTATTAGTATAAATTTAAATTATTAGATTCACATTTTCTAAGAACTTCAATTTTTGGGGCAACTAATAATTTATCAACCATAAATTTTAATTATAGAAAAAGGAAGAAGAAACAGGAGCACAAGAAGTAGAAATCTGGAACAAATGAGAAGAAAACTCATTTCCTCAACATAAAGAAATACCGAAATTACTTATAAACAATATTGGTCATGACCCGATTGGTATTAAAGTACTAAACCAAGCAGGTGCATGCCGCAGCAAAAACTATGAGAGTTTATTGTAGCGTTACCTAGGATCCCAAAGGTAAATGCCAATGTGTGGCGACTGATCATGATTGCCATATCAAAGATAAACAGTGAAAAACCCAACCTTCCTCTCTCTCTTCCTATGGATAAAACAAAAGCAGGGCCTCAAAGTGAAACCCTAGCTCTCTCTTTGAGCTAACCCCACAATGTCATGCAGAGAGATTAAAAATAAGAGAGGTGAAGATGAGTAATAGGCTCATGGAGCTGCATATATATAGGCACATTTATACACACAAGAAGAGAGAAATATAAGAGTGTGTGCGTATTGAACTCATTCTTGTTGCATTGCATGACAGGTGGAGCATTAGTAGGTAGCCTAGCACAAAATCATTCACTTAACTGCAATCCCCAAACCCACATGCACCCAAGTCGCGTGAGAAAAAATTCTTATCAAATAACATACAACTAGTAATTAAGTATATAGTACGTACTACGCTCAATGCAATGGCTTAGGCACCCTAAATGTGGGGGCAATGAGTTTTTTTTTTATTATTCAAATATATATTGTATTTTACCTTTACTCTTAAAAAAAATTAATTAACAGAAATTTAAACTCATAAATAACCGTTAAGTGAATTAGTCATATAAAAATGTAAGAAAAATAAATTTCTAATATTTAAATATTAACTAAATGTTACCTTAGGCCTCAAATTCTATTGAGTTGGCCCAGATTTTAATAACCATGTATGCAAATTTTTCCTTCCTCTTGCTAAGTTGGTGCTTTTGCACTATAACAAATTTAAATACACAATTAATGTCACAATTTTTTATTTTATATATAATTGTTGGTATGATATATTATGATTGGTGGTATTATTTGAAAGTAATAGTGGTCAATTGTAATGATGATGTCTTTTTATTCTAAAAAAAATGATGATGTTTTACTAAAATCACAATCCATTTTAGATGCAAAAATAATAATTAAATAAAAAGGTGAAATTTGTTTTGAAGTGATGTTGTTTGAAGTTTGAAATAGCATATAAGATCCAGAGAATTTACCTTCTATACATTTTAATTTTTGATTTCTAGGAATGAAAGCAAAAAAGAATCATTCTAAAATTGATGAAAACTCCACGCGCATTAGGAAAAGCGTGACAGGAGATTGAATGGGAGCAAGAATTTTTTACGTTACTGCCATAAAAATTAATATGCAAAGCTGTCGTGAGCAGAGCTCGATTCACGTGAGCTCTCCAAACACTGCAATTTCTCGTTTCTCTCATGGCTCGAACGAAACACGCCTCGCCGCGTCAGCCCTAAATGTCCACCTCTTTCCAGCTCTAACACACCTATAAATGTTCATAAATAAGCTTTTATTACATTCCTTCATTTTCATTAAATATTTCTGTGCTTGATTTTGTTTGATAGCACTGTTGCATTTAAATCAATAGGTTTCGTGTGGTAGAGTGTATCTGACATTTTGTTCATCAAAAAAGAGTGTATCTGACAGTTATCTTATAGGAGTGTTCATGCGGTTACATGAGGGAGGAATAGGACAAAATTAATGAGGTATTAACAATGATGACCATGTTCAAATGTTATTCCTTATTGGAAAGAGAGGTGCTACGTTTACAATATTTTCATAATAAATCATAGGTGGTTAGTTGTTATTGGTTCAAATTTGAACATAATACTAAGATTACCTTTTTTACCCTAACTAGGGGTAACAAAATTGGACACGACTCACGAAACCGACACGACACGACACGACACGAAATTAGCAGGTTATGGGTTGAGGCTTAATGGATTCGTGTCATATTCGGGTTAACACGACGAACCCGTTTGATAAATTGGTTGGGTTAGAGTTCAACCTATGAAACCCGTTTGACCCGTCTGACCCGTTTAATTAAATGAAATTTTACCAATATACCATTCAAACTATAGATACATAAACTTATTAGTTGTTGTAGTTTATTTTCTTTGATGTATTGTGATTGATTATTTATGATATTGAGATATTCTTTAGTTTTGAATGATTATTTGTGATATAATTACTCATTAGTTCTGAATTTTATATTTAAAATATTTATTTCCTTATTTTTCCATAAATGTTTTTCTTCATTTTGATAAAATCAGATAAACAGGTCGACACGACTGACTCGTTTAATAAATGGGTCGTGTTAGGGTTGAGGAATCTTGACCCGTTTAATAAACATGTCAGGTTAGTGTTGACCCGTATAGTCGAATACGTATGAGTTGACACGACACAAATCCGACACGCGAACACGAATTGCCACCCCTAACCCCAACAATAACAACCAATAACAATCCACCACTTATGATTTGTTGTAAAAATGTTGTAAAAATGTTGTGGACATATCATTTCTCTATTGGAAAATGCTAACGAATGTCCTTAAGGTGTTAGTTAATAATCCATTTTAAAAAGTTTTTATTGAAAAAAAAAGTAATTAATGTTTTAGCAACTTTTTTCATTTCCCATAAAAATCATGTCAAAACTTTCCTAAAATGGATTTTTAACCAATGCCTTAAGGGAATTCGTTAGCCTGACTTTTTTTCTTTTTTCTTTTTTTTTTTTCTCTTTTTACCTAGCTGAGCTTTGTTTTGGAATGCTAGGTGGAGCAATAGCTGCTTGATGTTCTCGTGAGGGAGATAAACACTTTTAGAGATAGAGATTGAACCAATCATTCTTTTTATCAGTGTTCAATGTGCATGCTAGGTGAAGGAATAGCTAGTTAACCTTGTTGTGGGAGAGATGTGCAGAGGGAAGCCTGAATTTTTTGTTTGGGGCCAAATTTAGGTATTAGCATTTGGATTTTACTAATGTGTGCCCTAAAGGCACACAAAAATTATTCATTTTTAGAAAGAAAAAAAATTTTCTGAAATTGAAAAAGTATTGACAGCTTTTTCAATTCTCGAAAAAATTTTACCATAAATGGATGGCACACAACTTCTATTTTTGTAGCTAAATATTTAAAGTTTCTAATATTTATACATAGCATAAAAGAATTTTTTAAAATTTGGGGGTCATGCCTTGCTATAGCTCCACGCTGGGAGATGTGTAAACCCAACAATAAAAACACACTTAACCTAAAAGGTTTAAGCCCAATAAGTATAAGCTCAATTAAAATATATACAGACACACTTAACCCAAAGGCCTAAGCCTAATACGTATGAGTTTAATTATATTATATGAACTACTATATTTAATTTCTCATAATTATTCAATATGAGACTGTACTCACACATATATACCCAACAATCTTTATTCAATGTGAGACTTTTTTTCTCTCTTAATTTTAAACTCTATATTCCTCTCCCTATAGGAAGGACCATTGAGCCAAAGCCATCAAATTCCTTTTGGCATTGTCTATTTATAAGACTATTTGTCTATACCTGCTTGAAGAGTAAATATATTACTTCTTTAATAAGAAATAGTATTTCCTTCCACACCAAGGAAACCTCACACATTATACCCAACAATCTTTGTTCAATGTGAGACTTTTTTTTCCTCTCTTAGTTTTAAGCTCTATATTCCCTCTCCCTATAGGAAGGACCATGGGGCGAAAGCCATCAAATTCCTTTTGGCATTGTCTATTTATAAGACTATTCGTCTATTCCCTCTTGAAAAGTGAATATATTACTTCTTTAATAAGGAATGGTCTTTCCCTCCACACCAAGGAAATCTCAACTTTTTTTTTTTTTTTTGAAAAACAAACACACACACACACACACAAGGGAATGAAAAATGAGTTTTAATACAAAGGCACAATACAACTCCACTCAAAAGTCATTGTAACTTTTAAGAGAGTGTAGAACAAATTATACTACACACAACACACTCTCTTAAGCAATGTGGGACAATTAACCATTCTTTAAGTCACTCCTTAACTTAAATTCCATCAACTGTCTTCTTTCCTCTTGAAATAGCTTCATCATCTGTCTTCTTTCTTCTTTCCAAGTCACAATATGAATTCTTGCCTCTTGGTAGAGTCATCACCTTCTTTTAAAGAGTTGTTTGGGTACCTGACGCAAATTACTAGTATAAGCAATTTAAAATTTCCTTTTTTTTTTTTTATAATCGCAATATATAATTTTCTTAAAGGGCTAGTTTAGGTGAATATGATGCATTTCTTTATTTTTATGATGTATTGCTTACCAAGTAATTAATTTGCACTTTCACGTCTTATTTGACACCAATAATGCTATGACATGGACATGCATAATTTGTTGAGCCACTAATGACATCAGTGAATCATATAGGCAAAGCTGAACAGATATGTGCTTACCTTTTATGTGGTCAGGGAATTTGAAATTATTCAAAAAATAATAGTTGACAACAATGGCTCTTCTTGCCTTTTAATGAGGGTTGATCTTATATTTTGTTTGCACATATATTTGGTTAAAGGGTGATATATATCAGAAGATTCAGAACCCAACATTGAAATTAAACCATTACTTTCTCATAATTATTGTTAAGAATCTCCCTGATCACCACACACTCTTGGTGCAATGGTCACTTTACAAATATAAGTACTTGTAGCATGTGAGGGGCAAGAACTGGAATTCAAGTCTCCAGGAGGAAGTTTCACACACATATACACTTAGATTATACTAGAATAGAATTTCTATCTTATAAAAAAAAATTTTAATTAAATCTCCCTTAAATTTTTCATTAATAAAGGTATGAAAAATAATTCTCACGATTTTAATACAAGTCTATTTGGATACCGCTTATTTTGCTGAAACTGAAAACTTATTGTTGAAAATACTGTAGATAAAGGTAAAAGTTAGCTAAAATAGTAAAGTATGACCCATAAATAGTACCAAAAAGTGCAGTGGGACCCATAAATAATAGCAAAAATAAGCTGAATAGTGAAATAATTTTCATTTTTCATTGATATCCAAACGTACGCTACTTGTCATACGTATTGTACTTGGTTGTAATTAAATCAATTTTCTAATTAGCATGAAATATATGCCTGATTGACGTAATAAAAATAAATTAAAATATATATAATTGTTTTTTCATTATTTTTTTGCTTGATTTCGTCATATATTTGAAAGATCAAAGATAAGAATAATTATCAATCAATCCAATATCTCAACAACAAAAAATAAATCTTTATCAGCTACCTCCTGGTCCTCATTCACCATGGGTGAGTATCAACCTTTGCCATTGATTGGGTTCAAAATATTTAAAATCCTATCTGATCTCAGCAAGCCCAATGATCTTTGAATATGGTACAAAAAAATATTGGGGCACCTTGTTCTAAATATCCATCCCACTTTGTTTGTCTTCTATTCCATTTTAGAATGTCCCAAAATATTATCTTATTTTTAAAAATAAAAGTTATTAGTTTACTAATATTCTTATTATACCCCTACTTTATTTTCAAAACTATTTGAAAAGAAAACTAACTAATATTTATAAATATAAAAAAAAATCAATCTAATTGAGGCAACTTTTTTAGTTGCCTCATTAAGGATAACTCTTTTTTTTAAAAGCCAATAAATTTATTTAAGGGTGTGAGGGTCACTTTTTGGATGATGTCCAGGCCCAAGCTTAAGCAAGGACCTCCGGGCCCTCTTATTGTAGTTTGAAGGGACTGGGCTTGGTCACCGCAGCTAAATAGGCTATTTATAAACCAAGTGATGCATATGGTAAGAATCCTGCAATATGCATACACTAGTAAGCGAGAATATATGTATTGAACAACAAGAAAACGGCAAAGGAAGACAAACGTAACAAAGAAACACAAAAATAATTGTTCGGGATCCTCAAATCAATAAAAAATACTTCATTAGTTTCCTTAATTATGGATTACAATGTGCTCACTAAATCGTGCTACAATGTCCAAATAAGCTCAAAAATTACAGACTTAGATGGTTATCTAAACCTGTAAGACTTGCAAAGTTTGAATCTAAGTATTGTACTATAGTGGCTGTTTCTGGGATACCGGAAAATATTTTCTTATTTTCTTAGAGTTTTGACAGAGTTTTATGATTCTATTCTGATTTCACTGTTGCTCAATCATGCCCTTCACTGTTGCTGCTTCCTCCTTTTATAGCGTCACCTCAGGGCTCCGGGGTACCACTGGTTCCCTCTCTTTGCTTCGATAACAAAGCCTGTAGCATGCTAGCAGCTTTAGTGGCCAACCCATTCCTTGTTTCTCATAGTTCTCTTCTTTTGGTGCTTTTTCTCCAAAAGCCTCTTGCTGACCTTCCATTCTAAGGTGTCTTCAAGGGAGTTGACCTACAACTTCGCTTCCTCCAAGCTTTCTCTATCTTCCCTTTTCCAGACTTAGTCTTTTGGCCGCCCCTCCTTTTTTGTCATTTTTTTCCCAGTAAGCAAAGTTCTTCTCTGCCAAGTCGAAGGTTTTTCCTGCTACTTCCCTTTATGGTTCTTCTTTCTGGGTTCCCCAAGGTACCGGCCCTTTGCTGATGAGTTGTTACTCTCCAAACCCTCTGGTTCGGTGCTGCATCACTGAGTGCTTAAGAAGGACATATCTGTCCTTCATTCCTTGTGTCTTTTGGTTCCCCATTTGAGCTGTCCTAATCCTTCTTTGGCTGTACTGCACACCCCAGGGATCCCAGGCCCTTGGCAATCTCCAGGATCCCAGCCCAACTCTTTCTACTGGACTCTCCTAGGTTCTTTGATCTCAGCAGGCTGAGCCCTTTTCTTTCTTCCCTTTATTTCATGGATTCTAAGACCTGCCCCTTCATGGATCTTGGGCCTCAAATCTATTGGGCCTACCATCCTTCTTTTTTTTGTGAGTCCAACCCCTTTTTTCTCAATTTTATTTTCCATGGGTTGGCCCAATGTGCTGTTTCTTTGGACCTTGTGTCATGGTTTTTTTTTTTTTTAGACCTCAACAAATGGTAGTTTTGTAAACTTATACATTTTTATAAGGCAGACAAGACAATAAATAATGTTTCCTTAAAAAATTTGACTTTTCAAACAAGACAAACAAAGTAGGATAGAGAGAGTATTTTGTAGATCTATTATCAATTTTCAAAATGTAGATGAGCTGTATGGGTCAGAAATGTATCAATTTTTATAGAACCACTATTAAGTATTAATTATCACTAGTTTGTAACTCCATGTATATGCATGAATACACTTAAAAATATATAATAAAATGCATAATATAATTTTTATATATATAATTTAAATTATATTGATAGTCATTTTTATATTTTGTTAACTCTTTAAAAAAATTTGTAAGTTTATTATTAGGTATAAAATGTAAATTGTCCATGTTTTTCTTTAATTATTTTGAAGCACTTTTTTTTTTACAATTCATTTATTCTAGACTCTTTGATTTTTGCACTTAATAGCTCACTTAGATGAATATTTTATGATGTGATTACATATTTGATTCTAAAATTAAGAAATAAAACTCTTTAAGAATAAATAATTTAGGACACATGACGCAAAATTAGAAATATAATTTGGAATTCTAATTTGAGTTTCTCTCAGCTTCACCTATTATTATATATATAGATATATAGATGTGACCCAAATGTCTAAATGAATGAACATATTTTTACGACTTAAAAAATATTTGTTTGTGGTTTTTTTACGAAATAATTACACATAATTTTGAGGGTAAAATAATGATTTTTTTTTTCTTTCACACAATGGTAGGTTTCACTAATTATTCTTGTAAGAGGAGAAAGTATGCCATTATTGTATGATTGGAGTATTATATAATTTTGTATGCAGTTTAATCCTTAATTTGTATACATATAGTTAACATGAATTATATATATTGGGTTATTCTTCAGCACCCCAACATGGAGGGAAATTATTATGTACTTCCAAAGTACCATAAATGCGTACTCCCTCCTCTCACATGAATAGTAGGTCCCACTAATTAAATTTATGTTAGAGGAGGGAGTATGCATTTACGGTACTCCAGGAGTACCTAATAATTTTCCAACATGAAATTGTTTTGTTTATGTTTTTTTCGTTTTTGATGAACATGGAACTACTGCTTTCTCAACATCATCTTTGATAAATACCATGCTTGATTTTTATCAATAAAGGTTTCACATACGTAGAAGCCTTCACAAATTAATGAAGAAATACTCATTAAAAAAAAATAATGAAGAATATTTCTCATCATTTTATCACTTGTTGCTAAATTGGTGTTTGATTTCGTCATGATGTCATTGAGACATCAAGATAAGAATTATCAATCAAACAAGATGGTGAATCCTTACCTGTTGGCTCCTGGGCCAATTCCACGAAGGCAACATGGGAGGGTATCAAGTATCAACCTTTGGCATTGATTATTGGGAGATTCTAGCCTTTTGCCCCTGTTGAGCAAAAAATTAGGCAATATGTCCCTGTTTCAAAACTATTTAGGAGTGTGTCCCTGTTTCGATGCTCGATTACCTTAAAATCGAGTTACTTAAGGAACTCGACTATTACGAAGCCGAGTTCTAGGCAGGTTGATGCCACGCTGGATCGCCACCATGGCTTTTGGGCAATTAAATATTTCAGGTGTAATGTTTAGAAATAGGCAATAGGGAAACCGAGTTATATGAAAAATAAAATGGAATTTTCAATGTAACGTCTCCAAAACAGTTTGTCTCCCTCCTCCCTCAGTCCGATCAGTAGCCACCCTCAGTCCGTTCAGTCTCCCTCAGTTTGTTCAGTAGACCCATTCCAAGTTCAACGCATCTTCAAGTTTTCTACCCGTAGGCCAAAGCTCAACCCAAACCCACACCCAAAACTCTCACCACAACCCTCACCATAACCGAAGCTCAACCTAATCCATCTTCAGAGTTAAAGGATTAGTAACGTATTAAGGTGATTTCTAAATGCTGAGTTCAATTTTTTTTTCCCTGTGCATGTACTCTAATTTGAGTGTGGCTTCTTAAGTTTTTCTTAGTTAGATTTTTCTCTATTCATTATTATTGTTGTTGTTTTAGTTTTGTTGGGTTTGGTTTTGAACTGGGTTTTGATGCATAACTAGGGCACAAATTCACGTAAAATACAGTTGATGGTCATAATCGGTGAGGTCATGAATTACATAATTCAGAGTAGCTAGAAGAACTATAACCCATTAGATTCTGAGAAGACTGAGAAAAATCTTTCCAGCTTTTCTCTACTTGATTAGACAAAATTAATAATCATGCTTGTCATTCACCTGAATGATATATGTACTTTACCCCAACTTTAATGCTTCACATTCACTTAATCTCATTGTACCTAATCAACAATACTAGAGAAATGGAGTAAAGATCTTGGGAATTATCCATCATATATGCTAGCATGACGGTAAAGGAATTTAGTGATGAGCCTTAGAATTTAGTGAAGGAAAACTTGTCTCTCGGAATCCTGAGAGCAAAGAGTTTAAGGATCTTAGGATGATTGGAAATCACAATACTTTTGTTGATTCTTATGTTAAGAGTCTAGTTTTGCATGAGAAAGCCACCAACGGTGCAGTTTCGTACTAAGATGCATTTCATGTTTTTTTTTTTTTAATGGTTTTTCATTTTTTTTTCTTTATATACACTTGGTATTGATAATATCATACACTATTTAGATATGAATATGACATTGTTGTATAAATTCTAATTATTGTTGATTCATTACCTTAATCAAGTGACTTTATCTTCACAATAAATAGCTTATCAAGGTTCTGGTCACTGTTGGTTATATTGAGGTGGTAGTTGAGTCCATAGCATATATACTTAAAATTGTTTGTCCTCAATTCAAATTTTGTTTAATGTAATATTTTATTACTTAAAAAATAAAGCGGTCAGCGTTGCTTATCAACTTTGAGCAAGCTTATTTATCAAGCCAAGTTCTTGTTTCCTGCCACTTATAATCTACAAAGTATAGATAGATGTGCTCAATTGTTTCTTTGCTAACAATTTTATGGAAACCTCTTTTAGCTCCTTGTTTTCACACATATAATGTTCTTCGTGTTCTTGTATTAGTTATTCAAAAAGTTTCTCATTCTGTCAAATGTAATCTGTTTAAGCTAAAGATCTTGCTTGTACATTTTAATTCTTCTATTGCCTTAATTCTTCTATTGCCTATCTTCTTACTGAAAAACAATGAGAAAGCAACTCTCTAGCTGGTATTGCTTTCTTTGGGTGATTAAGAAATAAGAACTGAAAATGACATGTTCATACCTTCCAAATCTATTTTGTTATCTTTCCTTCCTTAGCATGATTTGCATCATTGTTTTGTTGACTCACTACAAAAAACGCGGGCTGTAGCCGCGTTTAAAAAAAAACGCGGCTATACTTGACCTATAGACGCGTTTCTTAAAAACGAGGCTATAGACCAAACCTATAGCGGCGTTTCTAGGAAACGCGGCAATAGACCTAACCTCTAGCCGCGTTTTTTATAAAACGCAGCTTTAGACATAACCTATAGTCCCGTTTTAAAAAACGCAGCTCTAAGTAAGGTCTATAGCCGTGTTTGTATGTGTGTAGCTGCGTTTTTTTAAGGGCCTATAGCCGCGTTTCTGAAAACACGGCCATAGGTCCAGCCAAATTTTACTTTTAAGCTTGATAGCATGTACAACCTAATAAATTTTTTTTATAAAGTGGGGGCTATAGCCGCGTTTTTAGAAACGCGACTATAGGTAACAGGGCAAATCCACATTCAGCATGAGCTTTGAGCGAACTAAAATATATTTTTTTTAAGGGAGGACCTATAGCCTCGTTTTTTAAAACGCGGCTATAGGTAACACAAAAAACAAAAAAGGAACATGCTGAAATATGTAGAAGAATAAAATATTATATTTCTAACAAAGTAGGACCTATAGCCGCATTTTTAAAAACGCAGCTATAGGTCTACTTTTTAAAAAATAAAAATAATGACCTGACCCCCCACCTACCCCATTTACTCCCTACCACTCAATTCAAAATATCTCATCTTTTCTCTCTATGCCCGTGTTCTTCGTTTCTTTTCTTTTCTTTTCTTTTTCTCTCAACACATCCATTCTTTTCTTTTTCTCTCAACACAATGGATTCTTTTCATTTTTCCGGCAAAGATGACCGGAAATCTTCATTGGAGAAGCTAAGGTTCACTCATCTCTACTATTTAAGGTAAAAAATTTCTAATCTTCTTATGGGTATTATACTTTTGCTAGAGCTTATTTTTATCTAAACTTTATGAGCATTGGGAGTAATATTTATGTGTTTATATGTATGGGTTTTACATTGGTGGAATTATTTGATTTTGAATTTTTTGGATATGTGCTTGAATTTGTGCTATAGTGCTTATGTTTAAATGGGTTTGTGTTCTTGAGCTTGTTCTTTTCTATTTTTGGGCTTATGCTTTTGTGTTCCTTGAATGGATTTAGTGTTAGCTTTGGGTTGATTTTGTTGAATGAGAGGAGATTCATGGGTTTGTGTTATTATATTTTGGAGCATATTATGTTTGTATTTTGAGGATATTGTGTTTGATTTTGAATTTTTTGGGTGTGTTTGTATTGTGGGTATGTTGTGTTTGATTTTGAATTTTTTGGGTTTGTGTTTGGTTTTGGATTTTCTGGGTTTGTGATTAATTTTGAATTTTTTTTGTTTGAAGTTTGAATTTTTTGAGGAAAAAAAAAAACCCAGAATTTTTTTTTTGTTTTTAATAAAACCTATAGCCGCGGTTACAAACGCAGCTTAAAGTGGGTCTGTAGCCGCGTTTTTAAAAAATGCGGCTATAGACCCAATGCCTATAGCCGTGGTTAAAAATGCGGCTTTAGGCTGGACCTTTAGCCGCAGTTATAAAAACGCGGCTATAGACCCGTAAGGGCTGTTGCTGCGCCGCTTAGGCCTCGGTTGTAAACGCGGCTCTAGAAAACGCGGCTATAGCCTATAGCCACGTTTTTGAAACGCGGCCATAGACCCTTTTTTTTGTAGTGACTGAAAATGACCTGTTCATACCTCCCAATGAAGTAGTTATGCTTAGATGTATTGTTTTGTTGACTCCATTTCATACCATTGTTTTTCTTTGCTCTCTCTTAATCTTTTGTTGATGAGTTAGTATTTTCTATTACACAATTGTTTGACTGTGTAATTTTTTTTTTTACCCTTTGTGTTCATCATCATGAACATAAAGTGTTTTACTTCAATAATGAAATTCTACTTACTTATCAGGAAAAGAAAAATTACACAATTGTATGAAGTAGAAGCCAAAGGCTACACTAGTGAAAACAATAAAGAGAAAAATTATGTAAATAGAAGACATCAACTTAAAACTACTATGGTTTACCCAACAACTAGAATCTCCTTGATTATTGGGTTCCAAACATTCAGGTCCTATCACTAATGACCCATCCCAAAGACTCTAAGAGCATGCCGAGTGATCCTTTTAATTTAGTTCACTCTTTTGTTTTTGAAGAGACAACTGTTCCCATTTTAGTCAACTGTTCCCAACTTTTGAGGCTTGGTAGAAAGATAAGGTAAGATAAGGAAGCCATGATGTGAATTTTTTGCAATATAGGAAGCTTCAGCTTTCATAGTTGTATTCAATTAATCACTATTCAGTAGTACTAGGTCCCAAAACTAATGGGTGATCAAGTTCTCAAGGTGGTTATGCAGCCAACAATACTAGGAATCAATGATCATGCCACATTATTCACGAAATACATAATCATTCCTTTCATCCTCACATCATGCATCATTGGAAAAATCAAACATGTTCATCATAACATTTATCACCTAACCCTAGCATGCATATTCATTGTACTCTCAATTTATAAATAAGCATTTCATAATCATCATGCTAGAGTTTCACTCAAGAACAAACTTAAATGTTAGTCCATTTCATCAAATTTCGACATATTGTGTAATTTCAAAATTAAACTAAAACAAGAACTAAACTAGGGTTTAAATACACACATGCATGCATCTCCTCTTACAAAAAGATTGATGGGGGATTACTTGACAACATAGAGTAGGCTATTGCTCTTGCTTCCTTGCAGTCACCATGTGGCGACGTCGTGAGCTTTTTACCATTGGATAATTTTTTTTAATTATCATTTATTTGAACTTTGATTCCACATTGTTGTGTATATGATTTTGATGAAGTTTTAAGGTTTTTTATTTTTCCATGTTGTTATGTTATATCTTTTTTTTTAATTATATTATTATAGGCAAGTGATCTCTAGTTTCTAGTTCACTTGTAATTAAAATAAAGGAGTGCTTTGTAATTGTCAAATTCATGTTTCGCTTAATCATTTATAAATGAAGAATTTGATATTGGCTTTGCTGCCTTTTAAACTATAATATTCTTAAATTTGTTTGATTAGTATACTAATTTGTATTTAGATATTACTAAAATTATATATATTTGTTATTTATTCCTGTATTTTTATATTGATTGATTATTATTTTTTGAACATGTTCTGTAATTGTTGTTGAGTAGTATAACTTAAATAATTGTTTCGAAGCAGTAGGGTTAGTGTAAACATAGTGATGTATGCCATGCAAATTACATCATATAATGAAAATATTTGTTTTTTATGGATGAATCATAATTTACGTGATTATTCAACATACAAATTAAAATTACTATCAATGTATTTTTTTTTTCTTTAAATATGAAAATAGATAGGATTTTACGATTCACGATCTCATCTATCTCTCACGATCCTATGTAGGATCCCAATTTTGACAACCATTACCATGAGTCTCGAACCTTTCGTGTAAAGTATCACTACCCTATTATTAAAACATTTTTATGATAACATTATTTGTTGATGAAGGTATTTTGGAACATAAAAAGAGTCTACTCTACCCCAAAGTGGGAATCATCTACTTCCTTTCCTTTTTTTTTTTTTTTTAATAATTCAATAGTTGGTGAAAGCTAGGAGATTTGAATATGGAATGTCTCAATTGAAAATACTAAAAGGTGTCTATTGAGTTACAAGACTTTTGGTGAGAATCAGCTTATTCATAGAAGGATATATAATAAAGTGATGTATCATAAATGAGATATATAAGGAGAATTGAAAATAATTCAACTTAAAATCTTTTGTACACAACTTTCTTAACTTAATTTAATAACTAATGCTACGAAAATAATGACAATTGCCAAGAACTTTGTCATTTAATTGGCATCTCTCTAATCTCATACTTCTAAGAAAGACGTTTAGAGTTACTCTTATTCCAAAAAACATAAAACAATAACAATACAACTAAAAGAATGGAAAGAACCATTGCGTACCTTTGATGTAATGGTCACTCCACAAGTATAAATGCTTGTGAGGTATAGAGGGTAAGGGTCAGGGTTCAAGTCTCTAGAATGAATTTTCACATATATATACATTTAGATTAGGCTAAAGTAGAAATTCTATCTTGTATTAAAATAAAATATAAAAAAATAAAAAGGGTAGAACAATGTTGAATAAGCATAAAACGAGATAAATAAATAACGTAAACTTTATTATCAACAGAGAGGTTCTATGGTGTAGTGGTTAGCACTCTGGACTTTGAATCCAGCGACCTGGGTTCGACTCCCGGTAGGACCTCAATTTTATTATTTACTTTTTAATAATAATTTAAATTTTCCCAAGGTTTTTTTTTTTTCTGATAAAATTTTTTAACCGATTGTAAACCAGTAACTTTTTTCGAGAACTGTTTTTCGTTTATCTACTCTGATTTTCCATCACTTTCCTTCATTTTCCTCTCCAACCTTCCAAACAGAGAATAAGCCAATAAACATCCATGGAGAAATTCAAAACCCTAGAAATCTTGCAGAAAACCCCAAACTCCCGCGTCTTCCACCTCTACCTGAACCGTCCATCTCATCGCAACGCACTTTCACGTGACTTCTTCTCCGAATTCCCCAAAGCCCTCGCCTCCCTCGACCAAAACCCTAACGTCAACGTCGTAGTCCTCTCCGGCGTCGGAAACCACTTCTGCGCCGGGATCGACCTCGGAACCCTCGGCTCGATATCCGAAAATTCCGACTCCAATGACCGCGGACGCGCCGGAGAGAAGCTCCGGAGACATATCAAGTACCTCCAGGACGCGGTCACTGCGATCGAGCTGTGCCGGAAGCCGGTGATTGCTAGTATCCAAGGGGCGTGCATTGGCGGTGGAATTGATATCGTGACCGCCTGTGACATAAGGTATTGTACGGACGACGCGTTCTTCTCGGTGAAGGAGGTTGATTTGGCGATCACCGCCGATCTCGGAACGCTTCAGAGGCTGCCGGCGATAGTCGGGTACGGTAACGCTATGGAGCTGGCTCTGACTGGTCGGAGGTTGTCGGGTTCGGAGGCGAAGCAGTTGGGTTTGGTTTCTAGAAGTTTCGGATCCAAGGAGGAAATGGATGAAGCGGTGAGACTTATCGCGGAGGGTAAGTTCGTCTTTTCCCAGTTACTTTTTTACTGTCTGGTAAATTTGTAGTATGTGGTTTTAGAATGTTGTTATTGATGATGGTTTTGGTAATTAAAGATGTTGGAAATTCACGTGATGTATAGGACCCAGAATCAACAATAAACGTGTTTCACTTAACGGAAATCAACGGTTCTTTCAACCTTTTTTTTTTTTTAAAAAGTGATAAATTATCAGGAGTCTCACTTAAAGGAAATCAACGTGTTTTTCACTTCACTTTGTAACATATGGGAGCAATAATTATCACATGTATCTTGTGTTCTCCCTCATAATTGAGTAGGATCCACAAATTATGAGCCACAGAAAGAGATGATGCATATGCCAGATACACCATATGTTTTCTTGCATGGGTCGAATCTTTGCGTACACCAATAGCGGATTGGTGTTTTCGATGCCATAGATTGAAAATCTTTATAAAAATATTAAAATTAAAAATTAAAAAAAACTTAATTAAAAAATGTATATAAAAATGGTACCACTTAATTAAAGTGGTCATACATTTATTACTCTTCTAATTTGCTTGCAACACTTTGTGTGGCTACCTTTCAAAGGTTAACTATTTTGATAAGAAGAAACAAAGAAGTGAAATGAGGTTCTAGATAGTGCATGTGGATGCAACCAATTGCATCTACATGCCCTATCAGAACTATCAATAGAACTAATGTTGAGAAGAATGATTTATGCTAGTCAAATCTAAATGTTGACAATATAGGAAACAAGGTTTTGGATTCTCACATCGTTGATCTCAGTTTGCAGTACTTTAAATCCTATTAGCACTTCTTTTTATTTGTGAGTTACTAATACATCCTGTGAGTCTTGATCTAGAGCTCCTATTAGGACAATTTTTTTGTTTGGAAACAGGTAGAAAAATGAAAAAGGGCAGCATTACTTGATAAATTTTACTTTGAATTTGATTAGGAGAAAAGGAAAGATCGTTTATAGAAATGAGGGGTAGAATATGTGTTTGGGTGCCTCTTGCTCAAGATACTTCCCTCACTCCAATTGTCAGAGTTATCACCCTTGGTAATAATCTTAAGCAAAAGGCATTAATTAACGTTTTGGCTACTGAAATTTTGCTTAGTGTAAGGAATGAGAAACTTATTACTGTCATTTTGAAGCACCATATGTATTCACAATGGAGATCCCTCATGTCCATGGTTATATACATTAGGATAGGAACGGTATCTTTAGGACTAATATCAAACTTAGTTATTTTATCCACACACACACGCACACAAAAAAATCAAACAAACTTAGTTATAGACTTCTATGAATGTGATCTACCATGTATAAGGATGGTTAATTAGTGTTCCCCACCCCCCTTTCAAAAGATAACTAATCATCAAATTGCTTCTTTCAAGTTAGTAGAAGATGTTTAGAATTAGAATATCATGTGCAGGATGGCAATGAGTTGGCTGTTGGGGGAATATTTGTGTCCTCAAGTTTCATGCTAGTTCTTTTGGGTTAACTTTGTTTGTCCTCAATTGAGTTAGTCTTATTCAATACTCAAAATCTTAGTAGCACATTTATTTTCGCAAATAGGAAGAACAAGATGAAATTGAGGCAGCAGAACTCCAATGAATTTAACATTGTTTAGGAGAAAAGGAAAGATGAAATAGAAACAGATGTGTATGGTAATGCAGAATAGAGTAAGCATTTCGTTCCCAGTGCTCAAAATACTTTTCTGTCACTCTCCCAAAATGCCAGAAGTATTATCTTAAAAATAATCTTTAAGCAAATGGAATTTGTTTAATTTTAATAAGTACTAATAATGTTTATGGCAGATATTGCTTCCAAGTCTCCCCTAGCTGTCACGGGAACAAAAGCAGTGTTACTAAGAAGTAGGGATATGAGTGTGGAACAAGGGCTGGATTATGTTGCCACTTGGAACTCGGCTATGCTGTTGTCTGATGATTTAACGGAGGCAATCTCAGCATACACCCAGAAAAGAAAGCCTGTTTTTGCAAAGCTCTGATGGTGCATGCAAGGCCTGCATTTCACTGTATTATCTATTTATGTTTTCAGCTAAAGAATTAATAATAAAGCTACGTAACGGTCCAAATTAATGAGTCTATACTCTATACATTTAAAATTGGAAGCTGGCCTTGTAATAAGTAATATATATTCTCTGTAAATATTACATACATCTATTGCCATGCTTCATGTCAGAATTTTTTCAGGACTAAAACTAAGATGTCTGAATAAATGTTCAAACCCAAAAGGGCGCAGAGTACCTAAAACAATTCATCATTATTAAATAAGTTTTATGACTAAAATTACACATAAATAGTCAATTTGGATGTAAACACTGGCCCATTAGATATTATAGCAAATGTGTAAAGTATGGCTATTTTTCAGAAATTTTTTTAAAGCACTCTGTTAGTTCAATCTATAACTAAATTTGACGAACTGAGTGATTATGATGGATACGTTAAAAAAGAAAAATAATTGAAGTCGCCAGTTTTTAACTTGGGGCTAGTTTAAAAAATATTCATTTAGCATTTTGTACCATGAAATGAATAAATAGGTCTTGATATCTTCTTGCTTGCCAAGGGGATGGTTTACGAATATTCCTGAATCCTGATTAGTAAAAAAGAGAACTCAATTTTTATTATATTATTATTATACTACCACCTCATGGATTATTCCTTGGTTCCTGCTTCGTGATCATCTTCTAGAAACCTGGCCTCGAGACTCTTAAAGGTAGGCCGAAGGCCTTAAAGGTCGGCCTAACATATTTCGGCCTTTGGTCTCTTGCTACTCTTTTTTACTTTTGGGTTTGGGTTCCAAAGTTTTTGGTTAGAAATTGGTTTGCAATCAAATTTTCCTCAAGAAAAAGAATAGCAAAGTAGAGAGTGGCTTTGCCAAAAAAAAAAAACGATATATGTTTACATTTTTCTCGGACACATTCCGGGTATCCCGTTTCAGCCTTCAGATATTCATCTGCTTATTCTCTCGCCGTAACGCGTCACACACAACGTGGAAATGCCCCAATCACATTTTCACCAAAAAAACAATCATAATAGAAATCTAGCAACTTCCTCATCCCCTATAAAAAAAACATACTACAAAACTTGTGCGTACTGAAATGTTTTTCTTTTTTTTTTTTTAAATATTACTTTTCATTTATCTAAATTTGGGATTTATGTATTTGTTATTGCGAATTATATGTTTTTTAATAACTGAAGCACTTAGAGTGTGATATGATGTACCAAAAAAAATTAACATACACACAAACACATATCATATCATATTAATGATGCTAAAAATCATCAGTAAGCTGCACAGTTCTCACGTGCTCTAAACAAACCTACAAAACAAAGAAGAACAAGAAAAAGAAGAAGACCTTACAGAGAGTACCAGTGTGGTACCGACCAAATACCCTCTGAAGGTTAAGTTAGAGAATGTTCATAACTCTAGAGTGTCAAAACTGGGATAAATTATGCATACCTTGATTTTTGAGGGTTTTAGGTTTTTATAGTAGTGTAGAACCGACATTTGTTTCTTGAAGAAGAAGATGTTTCCTTGTAAGGAAGATTCTCATAAATACATGTATTTTACGGGATCCTTTCCATATAGAGCTCTTGTGGATTAGGGTTAATCGTAGGGTGCAAGACATTTCTATTTGAAGTTTCTTGGAGACCACTTAGGCCACGTGGATGCCACGTGACTTTGCCACCCATCCACCTTGTATCCGTCTGCTGGGAATCTATCCACCATGGAGAGTCCATCCATCTTCTTTTCCTATCCGTCTGGGGCACGATCTTTATTCCGCCCATTATCTGTCAATACGTTTAAACCGCCCTTCTCCTTAGCACCGTTGCTTTCGATTGGCTTTTTGAACGGATCCGTCTATCTCAAATTCTATCCATTTCAGCTGCCCCCTCACTCCATGGGTCTGTCGCCAAATGTTACAAACGAACCTGTGAAGTAATGGTCTAACTCAATCCTTAGGAGCTGCGTTTTGATTGACAGGCTAGCCTAGGGTCATTAATGCAGGAGGGGCACGTGGCGTATTTTTAGTGATTGATTACTCAGTTCGAAGCTTCTCTTCGTCTTCCGTGCCGTTTCCTCTATATATATGTTGCTTCTTCCTTTCATTTTTACTTTCTGCAGCAAATTTTCAGTGTCAGAGCGCTACCATCTCTCACCAGAAACCGTCATACCGTCGAGTTTGTGTAACCGTCCGCCACGTCGTTTCCATCACCTCTTGCACTATTCAACTGTAAGTACCCTTTGCCTTGTACCGAATTTCCTTTTTGTTATTGCATGCCCATTGTCAATGTAGACCTGCAGAGTCTTAGGGGTTTATCTGTTACGTGTAGGTGATACATGTCTAGTGAGGTGTCGAGTGAACAATCATGTGTCTACGAAGAAGCGGGCTACGATGAGGTGTATCCGTCAGGTCAAGATGACCCCGACACCTCTTATGATGAAAGTGTTTCGTTTGCCAACTCATCTTCCGCAGAGGGGGATGAGGACTAGAACATGGACGAATCAGAGGGTGACTCAAATAGCGAAGATGATGTAGTCAGTGTTGAACCCTTCATCCAATCCACCATAGGTCTTGATGGTTTTAGGCAATTTCTCCTTCTTCCGTTATGGATGGTAAACAACTTTAACTCTAACATCAGGCAAAAACACTTCGAAATCCTTAGGGAAAAATATCATATTCCCATCGGCATCCCCATATGTCTGCCTTTCAAATTTGAAAAGTGCTACTACCGAGGTGCCAAAGACCTTGGGGTGTATGAGCAAATGCTTAAGGTGGGACTTATATTCCCTTTAAGTGCTCTTCACTGCCGTGTACTTCAATACCTGGGTTGGCCATCTCCCAGATTTCTTCGAATGCCTAGAGAGTCGTCCTTGGTGCGGAAGTGTTATATGGAGTCTTGTCTAATAGGGAGCGTAAGATGACGGTGGACGAGTTCTTCCACGACTATCGTCCATCAGAGATCACCTAGTCTAGGGGTATGAACAGTTTCCTACCAAGGAAATCAGTACTTAGGCTAGTGTGCAACACCCCTGATTCAAACAGAAACTGGAAGAGCCGGTACTTTTTCATCCAGGGGAATGACTGGATGTGTCACCCTGACGATCAAGAGTACATGCCTGTGGACAAAACTTGGGGTATAATGCCTCCGTCTAGTAGGCATTTATCATGTCTAAATTTTGTTTCTTATTATTTGTGTCATGTGTTAGCCTAACCGTCCCCCTTTTTGCAGCTCAAGACCATACAGAGGTGACTCTTGAGCAGTGGAGTTTTTTGGAAAAGATCTTTAGGATCAAGTTGGTAGAGAGGATGTGGGCAAAACTTCTTACCTTGGACATAATCCACTGGTATTGTGATGGCCTTGAGCCTACCGCAGCTGCCCGTCGCTACGATAGTCAAGCACGCAGACATAAGTCTGTCGCTTATTACTTTTTTTTATAGTAGTTTACCTAACTCTTTGTTTCCGTCCATTTTGATGTAGAAACGGAAGACGACAAGATGAGGGCTTTCATCAAACAACAAGCTGCTACACGGAAGAAGTAAGAGGGAAGCTTACCTCCAAAGGGAACGGGTCCGACCAACCCCTCCACAAAGAGGAAATCGTCGGACAAGACCAATTGTTTATCCAAGAAACCCAACGTTACGGCGAGGTCAGCCATCAGGGAGAATCCTGACGCAAACAAGCTACCTCCTTTGTCCAGTCATGGGAAGGGCAAAGGCCTCATGATAGGTCAGGGTCTAGTCACTGAAGAGCACCTCGTCCTCCTCTGTAAGGACTCGCGGTATGCACTCAATAAACTTTCATCCATCATCAAAGATGATGACTCCGAGGACTTGGGCAACCATGAAATCGAGGCCATGGGGGAGACGGGTCTTTTCTGCCTTGCACAGGTATGTATAATTGTATATCCATTCTTCTCTCCTTTCTGTCATGTTGTCTCTTTATTTTAGTAACCCTTGTTTCTGATTTCTGCAGGGGGTGCTCATGATGAAGGGCCTAATGGACCATTGCCTATCGCAGGAGACGTTGGTGGATCGTGTGAGGGCGAAAGTGAAGGTGACGAAGGCGGAGTTGAGGGAGCTGAAGGCCTAGAAGGTCGTCGAGGAAAACAAGCTCAATCTGACGAAAAAACTCCTAGACGAGGTTGAGGTGCAAACGGAGGCACTAAAAAAAGTGCTTAAGGACAAGGAAGATAAAATCTCTAAGTCTAAGAAGCAGCTCCATTGGGGTAAAAAGGACACAATAAAGGAATATTGTGACTCTGATGCTTTTTTAACCAAGCTTGGTAGTTCCTTTGCCAACGAATTCGATGATTGCCTCCGTCAGGTTAAGGCCTCCTTCCCAGATCTAGACATGTCCCATATAACTATTGATGTCGAAGGCCAGACCCCATCTCGTCCTGTAGACTCCGAAGGCACCGACGAGCTGTTTGCGGATGATTCCACTCCCTACCCTCAAGGTGACAGGGAGGCTGCTCCTCTTCATGATCAAGCTAAATCAGTTAAGGAGGAGTCCCGTCCACTTGAAGGGAACCAGACGGTTAAGGAGAAGGACGAAGAGACCCTGGCTGACCAGTAGTAGACTTGTTTTTGTTTAAATTATGCATATTTTCTCTCCCTTTTTATTGAGTGTGAAGATCTTTTTGGGAGGACTAGGTCTTTGTTTTTTTTAAAGTTGCCCATCGTTTCTTATGTTTTGTATGTAAACTTTTACCCTTTCATGGGCTTTTATCTACTGCTTATATTGATGGTTAAATACATGTTTGTATTGCATACAAAACATACGCAGAGGAATATTAACAGATCTACTTCATTCGCAATTGATAACATATACTATGTAAATTTCACAATATAAGAACAAGAGAGTGTACCTTGGTGTGACGAATTTCAAAACAAAGATTAAAAATACTTGGGAACACTTTTAATCTTCACTCCAATTCCACTAACGCCCAAGAAGTGTGGTCTGTCAATCAGTTATATGAATTTGTTCAAGAGAGAATTAGAGAGTGTCCAACACTCACATACAAACCATTTCATGTTCTTACTAAAATTCTGTATGTTTCTCTCCTTATAACTGATTATCTAATTGGGCTAGCCTTTTAAGCCTTTCCAATTGGGTTTTAGTATGTGGCTTAGAGTGGGACCAAAAGGGACCAATAAGACACTAGTTCCAATAGGCCTTGGGCTTTTCTGTCAACTCTTGACAAGTCCAAAGTTACCATAAACTATATTTAATACCACTATATAAATATAGTTGCATTTTAGGCCTTATTTATAAATTATATCCCAAGACTTTATTATACATGCAACCCCTTCATAAAATATTCGTAATAATACAAAGTCATTAATGTAGACTGTCACTTTGTAGATTACTACATCTTATTCTTTGAGTACCCGGTTTAATCTTTTAAAGTAATTCATCATATATTTATGAAATTCAATTTCATAAATATATACTTTAGTAACTTCTTACCAAAGTGGTTAAGACTAACTCTCTGAATAATTGAACCCATTAAACTTATCTTAAGGGAATATTTTATATCTCCATTAAGAGACTATGAATTCTATCTTGAGAATATATGTTCCATCAATACTAAATGTGGCTGCCCAACATACTAAGGCTTTGACCGTTACTTTAAATCTCACTCCTGATATATCAAAGCAACCTACACTTCATGATCAAGTCCATTATCCTCTCAGAATTAAGAGTTCATGCAAATAGAAGTCATGAGATTTATTATTCATTTGACAGTCATTAGGAGAATAATAAATCTCACAATGGTCCAGTTCAATATGTTTTAACTCTTAAAACATATCAACACATCAACTAGAAATCTCCACTTCCATGATCAAAACAAATCATCTTAGTTGATATGTTATAGTTTTCGCAGATGAAATGCCCAATTTCATCACCGACTATAAACTAAAATTTAGAGTTTACAAAGAACTTGTGATTTATATCTTCTGTGACTTTTCACATAAATCATATACTATGCATCTCATGGATTATATGATAATGTCCAAATATTCATGTTACTAATATTTTAGATAACAATAAAACAACTTTATTAATCACAATATTAAGTCATACACAATATCATACATAGTATCATACAATAGGATTTAAGGGCATTAATCCTAAAAAACTCTCACTTGCCCTAAAGACTATTGTGCACTAATCTAACTCCCAATACAAGATTGCTTAATACTCTTCCAACTTATGGCTCCACCTCCTAAGGTGAACACACAACCTGAAGTGGATTTTCTGAAGTCAAGATCTGATTGAAAATCTGAATCTGTATAGCCAATGGGAATCAAATCCTCACACTGGTAAACAAGCATATAATCTCTCGTTCTCCGTAGATACTTGAGAATATGCTTTATAGCTTGCCAATTTTTTGGTCCTAGATTTGATTGATATCGGCTGACCATGCCAACTAAATAACAGATATCTGGTCTAGTACAAAGCATGGCTTGCATCATATAGATTTCTTCTTCAAGATTGCCATTAAGAAATGCAGTCTTGACATCCATTTGTCAAATCTCGTAATCATAATGAGCAACAATGGATAAGAGAATTTTGATAGATTTAAGCATTACTACTGGTGAAAAGGTTTCTTCATAATCAATACCTTTTTTTATGTATACCCTTTCACCACTAGCTTTACTTTAAAGGTTTCAACATTTCCATCTATCCATCTCTTCCTCTTGTAAACTCATTTGCAACCAACAGGTTTAATGCCATTAGGTGCCTTTACAAGATCCCAAACTTGATTGGAATACATAGAATCTAATTCAGATTTCATAGCTTAGACCCAATGATGTGCATCTATATCATTCATTGCCTCCTCATAAGTGTAGGGATCCGATTCAGCCTCTTATAAGATAGCTTCATAAGTTTCTCCCAAACCTATAAATCTTATAGAAGGCCGAACAATTCTCCCACTACGACGAGGCACCTGTGTACTAGTCATCTCATGAGTAATATCTTGTAGTGTATCTAATATAGCCACATCATCCCTAGTTTCATCCATTGGTTGTTCAACTACAAGTTCTTTCATTTCAGCCAATACAACTCTACTTCTAGGAGTAAAATTATTTATGTAGTCATTTTTCAAGAATTTAGCATTTGTACTAACAAAAACATTGTTATCCTTACGACTATAGAATAAATAACCCCTAGTTTCTTTTGGATAACCTACAATCAAACACACTTCTGATTTTGGTTCCAATTTATCAAGCTTTCCTTTTAACACATGTGCTAGACAACCTCAAATGTGGAGATATTTCATACTAGGCTTATGCCCACTCCACAATTCCATGGGTGTTTTGGGAACAGATTTTGATGGAATTAAATTCAAAAGATATATTGTTGTATTTAAGACATAACCCCAAAAAGAAATCGATAAAGTTGAGTAACTCATCATGGACCTAACCATTTCTAAAAGAGACATATTTCTTCTTTCTACTACACCATTTTGTTGGGGAGTTCTAGGTGCAGTCAATTGGGATACAATCCCATTTTCAGTTAAGTAATCCTTGAAATCCCCAAGAAGGTATTCACCACTACGATCAAATCGAATGGCTTTTATACGTTTATCTAATTGATTCTCAACTTCAGCCCTAAACTCTTTGAACTTTTCAAAGGTTTTGGGCTTCTGTTTCATTAGGTACACATAACCATATCTTGAATAATCATCGGTAAAAGTGATGAAGTACTCATAACCTCCTTTTACTTGGGTTGACATAAGACCACATACATTAGTATGAACTAATTCAAGCAACTCTTGAACTCTTCTACCTTTTGCATTAAAAGGTCGTTTGGTCATTTTGCCTTCCAAACAAGATTCACAAACTGAAAATTCATCAAAATCCAATGGCTCTAGGAGTCCATCTTTGATCAGTCTCTGAATTATGTTTGGATTAATATAACCCAAACACAAGTGCCAAAGATATGCTTCATTAATAGCAGGAAACTTTCTCTTTAATGATTTTACATGAGAGTTATTATCTAATTCAGAATTGTATAATTCATGCTTATCAAGAGTTAAAATATAAAAACCATCAACAATATTACCATAACAGATAAACATTTTACCCTTCTTTATTACAACATTGTCTTTCAAGATAACACAATATCCATGTTTACCTAAATAAGTTGCAGAAATTAAATTCCTACGAACATTAGGTACATATAGAGTCTTCCAATTGGTGAAGTCCTTCTTCTTCTTCTTCTTCTTCTTCTTCTTCTTCTTACCCTTGCCTTTCGACTTAAGTTAAGAAGTAAAAGCTTAAGCCATATTAGCATCAACACTGGAAGTACTAAGAATGCCTTCCGCCGCTACCAACTCATTCATTAATTCAGACAATGAATAAATCTTTTTGTTCATACTATAATTGAGTCTAAATTCCTTGAATGATTCCAGTACTGACTGGAGTATCATATCCACTTGGGATTCTCCATCAATATTGGCACCTAAAACTTCTAGTGTATTCAGATTAGAGATCATTGTAAGATAATGCTCCCTTACTGAACTGCCTTCAGCCATTTTGGTATTATAAATTTGCCTCATAGTTTCCTGTCTTGCAGAACGGCCTTGCTCACCAAACACCTCCTTCAAACTTAGCATAATGTCTTAAACTAGTTCTACATCCTATATTTGATGTTGTAGAACATTTAAAATAGATGCTAGGATATAGCATTTGGCTATCTCATTAAATTTCTGCCAACGATCATATCGTTGTTTTTCCTCAGGAGGAACATTTAATGAAGGAAAGCTAGGATATGGTTGAGTAAGCACATATTTGTGCTCTTCAGCTGTAAGAATAATGTCCAAATTCCTTTTCTAGTCAACATAATTGGATCCAGTCAGTTTGTTTGATTAAGAATAGCAACAAGTGGGCTAAAAGATGCCATGATTTAAATCTGAAAACAATAAACATGAATATAATAAGTAAACTAGACATTATCAATTTAGCATATAAACATATAGTATGGAACTTTAATAAAACTATAATATAATATATGCATCGACAACCCAATCCCATATTTAAAAATTCCTTGGAAGTAAGTAAATTATAAACACTATAATTGATTGAGAACTATTCTCATTATTAGTGTTATCATGATAACTCTTATCAAACACTAATAACATGTCGTATTACCGTTAGCCTCTAAGTAATAATGACATAGCTCCGAAGGGAGGTTAACATTAAACTTAGTCTAGTGTACGCCATTGACTGAATTCTATGTGAGTCATTAAATAACTCCACGGTAGCGTGGTTGTTCTTAATGTAAAAACACATATCATTCATCATTAAGAAGTTTAATCTGTAGTACCATGAATTTAATACCCTCCGAAGGGAGTAAGGCATATACGCCAAGGCAAGGTACTTAATCACACTACTATAAACCGACAATGGAGGCCGTGAGATCCAACTCTTGTATCTCTCTATCCCACTAGATGTTTTAAATTAAAAGTTTTTATTTTGTAAACATATGTAATCTAATCACACACATCCTTGTACTTTATACATTTAAAAACACTTAGAAAAAATTCAAAAATTCCCTTTCAGAGGCATTTTCGCGAGAATCTCGCGACTAAGCTCTTCCCACGAAAATGGGTTAAGGTAAAATAGTGAAAACACAAAATTTAGACAGAAACTTTCACGACTGTCTCACCACCGATGGTGCCAATTGATGATGCAGAAAATTGTCAGTAAGCTGCACAGTCCTCACGTGCTCTAAACAAACCTGTGAAACAAAGAAGAAGAAGAAGAAGAAGAAGAAGAAGACCTCATAGAGAGTACCAGTGTGGTACTGACCAAATACCCTCTGAAGGTTAAATTAGAGATTGCTCACAACTCTAGAGTGTCAGAGATAGGGTAAATTATGCATACCTTGATTTCTAAGAGTTTTGGGTTTTTATAGTATTGTAAAATTAACCTTTGTTTCTTGGCGAAGAAGATGCTTCCTTGTAGGGAATATTCTCATAAATACACGTATTTTATGGGATCCTCTCTATATAGAATTCTTGTTGATTAGGGTTAATCGTAAGGCACAATACATTTGTATTTGAAATTTCTTGGAGACCACTTAGGCCACGTGACTTTGCCACCCATCCACCTTGTATCTATCTGCTAGGAATCCGTCCGCCATGGAGAGTCCGTCCATCTTCTTTTCCTATCCGTCTGGGGCATGATCTTTATTCCGCCTGTTATCTATCAGTAAGTTTAAACCGTCCTTCTCCTTAGCACCGTTACTTTCGGTTGGCTTTTTGAACGGATCCATCTATCTCAAATTCTATCCTCTTCGCACACAAACACATCTATAAACCTCGAATTAAAATGAATGGAAAGTAATATTTAAAAAACAGAAAATTGAAAAGACTTTGAGCATGTACAACAAGAGTGTGAAAAGGCTAGTATGAACATATTTTATATATATATATATATATATTAAATTACACATTATCGTATTTTTATTCAACCCCATTTACCAAATGGGTTGCAAACATCAAGATTAGTGATCGTGTTCTAGTGTAAATTTAATTCCGAACTTTTGACACTTTATTACAACTTCATTTCACAACTTAATGCAAAGATAAAGTGGGATAAGGAAGCCATGATACAAATTTTAAGCAATAGACCTAACCTCTAGCCGCGTTTTTTCTAAAACGCAACTTTAGACATAACCTATAGCCCCGTACTAAAAAACGTGGCTATAGGTTAGGTCTATAGCCGCGTTTGTAAGTGCCTTTAGCTGTGTTTTTTACAGGTCTTATAGCCGTGTTTTCAAAAACGCGGCTATAGGTCCAGCCAAATAATACTTTTTGAGAGGATGGCATGTACAGCTGAATAAATATTTTTTTATAAAGGAGGGGCTATAGCCGCGTTTACTAGAAACGCGGCTATAGTCCTAACCTACAGCCGCATGTTATAAAAAACACGGCTTTAGACATAACCTATAGCCCCGTTTTAAAAAACGCAGCTATAGGTAAGGTCTATAGCCGCATTTGTATGTGTCTTTAGCTGCATTTTTTTAAGGGCCTATAGCCGTGTTTCTGAAAATGCAGCCATAGGTCCAACCAAATATTACTTTTAAAAACGATGGCATGTACAGCCCAATAAATATTTTTTTATAAAGGTGGGGCTATAACCGCGTTTTTTATAGAACGCGGCTTTAGACATAACACAAAAAACAAAATGACGAATATATTTGAGGTAAACGTAGGGCTATAGCCGCATTTTTAGAAACGCGGCTATAGGTAACAGGGGAAATGCACATTTAGCATGAGATTTGAGCAGGCTAAAATATATTTTTTAAAGGAGGACCTATAGCCGCGTTTTTTAAAACGCGGCTATAGGTAACACAAAAAACAAAAAAGGGATACGCTGAGATATGTAGCCGAATAAAATATTATGTTTTCTAACAAAGTAGGACTTGTAGCCGCGTTTTTAAAAACGTGGCTATAGGTCTACCTTTTAAAAAATAAAAAAGTGATGACCTGACCCCCCCACCTATCCCATTTGCTCCCTACCACTCAATTCAAAAATATCTCATATTTTCTCTCTGTGTCCGGTGTTCTTCTTTTCTTTTCTTTTTCTCTCAACACAACACAACACAACAAATTCTTTTCATTTTTCCGGCATGGATGACTGGAAATCTTCATTGGAAAAGCTAAGGTTCACTCATCTCTACTATTTGAGGTAAAAAATTTCTAATCTTCTTATGAGTATTATACTTTTGCTAGAGCTTATTTTTTTATCTAAGCTTTATGAGCATTGGGAGTAATATTTATGTGTTTACATGTATGGGTTTTACATTGGTGGAATTATTTGATTTTGAATTTTTTGGATATGTGCTTGAATTTGTGCTATTGTGTTGCTGATATTGTGCTTATGTTTAAATGGGTTTATGTTCTTGAGCTTGTTCTTTTTTGTTTTTGGGCTTATGCTTTTGTGTTCCTTGAATGGATTTAGTGTTAGATTTGAGTTGGTTTTGTTGAATGAGAGGAGATTCATGGGTTTGTGTTATTATATTTTGGAGCATGTTATGTTTGTATTATGAGGATATTGTGTTTGATTTTGAATTTTCTGGGTGTGTTTGTATTGTGGGTATGTTGTGTTTGATTTTGAATTTTTTGGGTTTGTGTTTGATTTTGAATTTTTTGGGTTTGTGTTTGATTTTGGGTTTGTGTTTGATTTTGAATTTTCTGGGTTTGTGATTAATTTTGAATTTTTTGGGGAAAAAAAAACCTAGAATTTTTTTTTTTTTTAATAAAACCTATAGCCGCGGTTATAAACGCAGCTCAAAGTGGGTCTGTAGCCGCGTTTTTAAAAAACGCAGCTATAGGTCTCAGACTATAGCCACGTTTTTAAAAAACGCGGCTATAGACCCGATGCCTATAGCCGTGGTTAAAAACGCGGTTTTAGGCCTGACCTTTAGCCGCAGTTATAAAAACGCGGCTACAGACCCGCAGGGGGCTGTTGCTGCGCCGCTTAGGCTTGGGTTGTAAACGCGGCTATAGCCTATAGCTGCGTTTTCGGGGTCTATAGCCGCGTTTTTGAAACGCGGCTATAGACCCCCTTTTTTGTAGTGCGACTTTGATAATTTTATTTAATTAAGCATTATTGGATAGTACTATCCAATAAAAAATGTGAATATAAAGAAAAATTTGGTGTGGACTGTTTTTTTTAAGGCGTAAATGTACTTTTAGTCCCTATATTTTGACGTTTTTCCATTTTAGTCTCTACATTTTAATTTTACCACTTTTAGTCCCTAAACCAATTAACGCGTGTTATTTTCGTCCTTTCCGTCAGTCAACTGACAGAAATTGCTAAGGTGGTAGCCGGAGACATTAAAATATTATTAAAAATGCTACATCAGCATTTAAGTTTTTAAAAAAATAATTTATCAATTTCAATTAAATAAAAAAAACAGAATTAAAAACAATAAGAACACAAAAACAAACTCAAATCCAACTTAGAACCAAACACAAACTCAAATTTAAAAACACAAAAACAAACAAAAATGATTGCAACTCCGCACAAACCCAAAAAAATCATATAAACCCATAAATCAAACACAGAAAAATCATAAAAGAATATTGTAATAAAACTTGATTGCTCAACACAAACCCAGCTCAAACACAAACCCAGAACCAACCACAAACCCAGCTCAACCACAAAAAAATCATAAAAGAATATTGTAATAACTCAACGCAAACCCAGCTCAACCACAAACCCATCACCAAATCTACTAGACCATCAACCCCACGCCGATCTCACAAGCAAACCACCAGACACACGGCCAAAACAACCCATACCCATGGCCAAAACCCATCACCAAAACTACTAGACCATCAGCCCCACGCCAGTCTTGCCAGCAACCCGTTAGACCCACGCCGATCTTGCAAGCAAATCACCAGACTCACGGCCAAAACCCATCACCAAAACTACTAGACCATCAACCCCATGCTGGTCGACTAGTCGATGAGGGAAGTGGTTGCACTGGAAGTAGAAAGGGCAGATCCAAATCTTGGCGGCGAAGTCGACATTGGCAAAGGGGTTAAGGACGGAGCGACATGTGCAGCAACGGAGAGGGGAGTAAGGGAGGACAGATGTCCCAGGAATCGAGATTGGGGTTTTACATCTCGACAGCTAAACAGTCCTCGATGTCGACGAGGTTGCCGATGAATTTGACACAGCCGACAACAATGAAACTGGGTCGATTGTGGTTGTGGCTAGAATAGAAGACTCCGAGGAGAGGGTTGAGGCGAGAGTAGTGTAAAGGGGAAGTGGTGGAAATGTGGCGAGAGAGGACTGGGGAGAAGGAGAAGGTGGGTGTGGTGGTGAAGAGGAAGCCGGCGGCGGAAGTAGTGTTGTTGTTGTTGGAGAAGGAAGTGTTGGAAGGGAGGCGGATCCAGAGGTTGGAGATAGGGTCGAAGGCGAAGGATTGGTGGTTCTTGGAGGAGGTGTTGTGGAGGCCGTAAAGGAAGAACCATGGATGAAGAGAAAAGGAAGAGGAAGAGAAGGTTGGGGAGGAAATGGTGGAGTGCCAGAGTTTGCAGACTGTGGAAGCACGGATCAGAGTTTGATTTTTGGGTTTATATATTTTTTTGGGTTTGTGTGGAGCTGCAATCATTTTTGTTTGTTTTAGTGTTTTTTAATTTGAGTTTGTATTTGGTTCTAGGTTTGTTTTTGTGTTCTTATTGTTTTTAATTCTGTTTTTTTTTTTAATTAAAATTGATAAATTTTTTTTTAAAAAAAATTAAATGCTGATGTGGCATTCTTAATAATATTTTAATGTTTTTGGCTGCCACCTCAGCAATTTTCGTCAATTAATTGACAGAAAGGACGAAAATAACACACGTTAATTGATTTAAGGACTAAAAGTGGTAAAATTAAAATGTAGGAACTAAAATGGAAAAACGTCAAAATGTAGGGACTAAAAGTGCATTTACGCTTTTTTTTTATTACATATAGGGTTCAAATTCCTCATCCCCTATTGTAAAAATTATCAACCAAAAAAAAAACACTCATTATCATCCAAAGTCTTATTTTCCTCATGGTTTTGAAACCCAAACTATTAAAAGGATGGGAAAATGGAGAGGTTTAAGGTTTTTGAGGTCAGACCGAAGTTCAACCAAGGTCAAACCATAACGTATCATTTAATTTTGGCGAAAATGTACTTTTGGTCCTTACATTTTGGGTCAATTCCCATTTTGGTCCCAAAATTGATTTCTTTGCTAATGTCATTCCTAAAAAAAGAAAATCGTTTTTAAAATGGTCCTTTCCGTCAGGCTAGAAACGGAGAAATCCTACGTGGCTAACGGAATGTCCTGTTTGCTGACGTGGCGCTGACGTGGCTATTTAAATATTATTAAAAAAGATTATTTGGCATATTTAAATGCCATGTCAGCATTTTAATTTTTTTAAATAAAGCCACGTCAGAAAATTTATATAAAACAGAAATTAAATTTTTAAAAAAACCTTAAATCTAATTTAATTAAAAAAACTTGTTTCTAAAAAAAAAAAAAAAAAAAAAAAAGGTGTTCTTCGTGTTCTTCCCCATCAAACCCAGGAAGAACTCAAACCCAGCAACCAAACAACAAACACAAACCGAGACCCACAGCAAACATCAAATTTAGTCTTATCTAACAGAAATCAAAACAGCGTTCAAATTTAGAAACCCACATGAGAAATCCCCCACAAAACTAACCAAAAATGCCACTACCCATCAGAGAAAAAGCATCAACTTTGAGCTTCCACTCACTTCTACACAGTCAACATCAAGATCCACAAACTCACACACAAACACAGTGCAGGAAATGGATTGGACTAATAAGGGAGTGAAAATCGGAAATGGGTAAGTAGAAAAATCACTGACCCCACTATCGGAATCGTGGCGAATCCGGACCAGCTCGTTCCTCTTGTGTGACCCAGCTACCAATCCCGCATTAGCTTCCATGTTGTTTGTTTCCTCAAAATGCTATATTTTTTTTGTTTTCAAAAATCAGAACATACAGACAGATCCGTAGAGTTGTGGATTTGAGAGAGAGCCAAAGGCTGTGAATTCTTCGCGCATTCAAGAAGCCATTTCTCTCTCTCTCTCTCTCTCTCTCTTCACTTTCTCAAAGTCTCAGTATTTATTTGTTTGCTCTCCACAGTCCACACATCTATCTAAGCTGTCTCTTTATCATTTTGGTTTTTATTTTAGAAACAAGTTTTTTTTAATTAAATTAGATTTAAGGTTTTTTTAAAAATTTAATTTCTGTTTTATATAAATTTTCTGACGTGGCTTTATTTAAAAAAATTAAAATGCTGACATGGCATTTAAATATGTCAAATAATCTTTTTTAATAATATTTAAATAGCCACGTCAAGACCACACGTCAAGAACAGGACATTCCGTTAGCCACGTAGGATTTCTCCGTTTCTAGCCTGACGGAAAGGACCATTTTAAAAACGATTTTCTTTTTTTAGGGATGACATTAGCAAAGAAATCAATTTTGGGACCAAAATGGGAATTGACCCAAAATGTAGGGACCAAAAGTACATTTTCGCCTTTAATTTTTTAGTGAATATAATACTTTTTATAAATTTTTAATTCCTTACAAAGAGAATGCATGTGGTCCAATAGTTTCAGTTTTGGACATGCTAATTCGCCACCTAAGAGCAAGTTCAAGTCTTGGCAAAAGCATATTTTCCAAGTTTCAAAACAATGCCATGTGCTAAATAATTTGCTACAATATCATCCTACTATTGGAATGGTACAGACATCAAAGCTAAGATGTTGTATTCTTATTTTATTAACTTTTCTCTCTCCTCCCCCAACACATCTCTACTCTCTCTAACCTTGTAGCTCTTTGTCTTGCCTAAGCCTCCATGACCAAGCTCAAAGAACTCAAAGCATATTTTCCAAGTTTCAATACAATGCCCATATGCTAAATAAATTTGGCATTTGCTACAGTATCATTCTACTATTAGAATTGTACGAATAACAATGCTAAAAAATTTTATTCTTATTTTATTAACTTTTCTCTCTCCTCCCTCAACACATCTCTACTCTCTCTAAACTTGTAGCTCTTTGTCTCACTTCCTCACCTTCAGACCTCTCCCTCAACTTAATCTCAACCCAAAAGAGCCAAACCCCTAAGAGTTGCCATCCCACCACCAAAGGTTTCTCGACGACAACATCATAAATGGTGGCCACCGCTACCACTCTCTTTTCTATCTCTCGCTATTTTTCTATTTCTCACACATTTTTCTATTTTGTTCTCTAATCTTTGACCAAAAGTACCTTCCCTTCGGTTTGGTTTCGTTGATTTGGGTTTAGGTCTATCTCTCTCTTTCTCCCCGTTTGCTTCTCTCTTCTCACCATCGAATCTCTCTCAATCGGCCAGTTGCTATTGCATTGGTTGTGTTGGTCATTGCAATTGCTATAGTAATGGTGTTTTTTGGTTGTTTTTGTGGGTTTTGTTTTGTGGTTGTAGGTTGATTTTGATGGGTTGTGATGGGCTGATTTTGGTGGGTTGCGGTGGTTGTACTTGTGGGATGATTTTGGAGATGGTTATGGCAACGGGTGGTGGTTGGGTTGATTTTGAGTTTTGGTTACAATAGTCAATGGTGGTTGGGTGGTGGTGGTAGCGGCGGCTATGAGTTTTGTATTTATTTATTTATTTTTATATTGTAGGAGTTTTTTTTAGGTTATTTTAATGTGTTATATATATTATTTTAATGTGATGTATGAAAAAATAAAATATGTGATGTAGATGAATTGTAAAATGGTGTGTTAAAATAGATAAAGTAATTTTTTAATGTGCCAAAATAACTTTTTTTTTTTTTAGCATAGCTAATGCTGATACTCTAATAGATAAAGATGGTGACATGAAATGAGATGTTGGGATGTTATCGTCAATATTTTTTCTTAAAGCAAAAAGGCTCCAAAATCGTGACCAAGAAAACCGACCCAAGGGCCGATTCCTGATTAACCTAGTCAAACCATCGGGTCAGGTTTCAAAACAATGGCCATAATAGATAAAGATGATGAGAAGGGATGTTTTTTTTTATTTTTGGCTAACATTGAAAGTTTGAAACTGCTAGTTACTACCAGATGATGGTAATAGGGAAGTTTTAAAAAAAATATTGGGTAAATTATCAAGGGGTTTTTTTTTCAATTAGTTATTTGTACGTGAGTTAGTGGTTGATGTGAATGGAAGAAATTGTTTGAAACTGAAACTCATGAATTTTAATATATATATATATATATATATATATATATATATATATTTCTTGAATTTGAATAATATGGGAGAGTGGGTCGCTTAGATATTTGAAAAGTAGTAATCCATTTGCTGCTATTTAAAACTTCTTAAGGTCACATGAGCTGTATTTGAGGGGATTTTAAAACACACAAAATATTTATCTCAAACAGAAAAAGCCTCGTAAATTCAAGAACTTTTTGTTACTTTTTATTATAGTAACTTAAGATTTTAACTTGTTTGTGTTTTTTTATTATAGTAAATTAAGATTTTAACTTGTTTGTGTTTTTTTTCATTTTAAATTATTTAATTAGAGTATTTTAGAGAATTTATTAATTTATGTGAGAATATTTTAGTATGTTTAAAAGTTAAACCAAAACAACGTAATCATGTTATTAACAATATAAATAAATAATGAGTAACCAAATTAACCCTCCCAAGAATGGAATATTTTGTTCAGGTCCCCAGTATTTTTGGTAGATAAAAAGTGTTTTTTTTTTTTGGGTGGGGCATTCCCTTTTCTATTTTTTGAGGAGAAGAAGTCTCTCTAGGTAAGTCCTTCTGCTAAATCAATTTAAAAATAAAAATAATTGGAATATTCTATTATTCTTTCCCAAAACCAAAAAATAACAATCTTGAAGATAAGCAATGGCACTGCTATATATCAAGTTTTGGGCTTTTAGGCTTAAGCCCATCCCTTCAATTTCAAATACCCGTCCTCGCCTTCTGTGACTGTTCTTTCTTCTTTCGCTCAACCTCAAAAATTTTTATGATCTCCTGTCTTTTTATTTCCAAAAAAAAAAAATTAAATCTTGAAGGTAAGTAATGGCCCTCAAAGCTGTCCATGTCTCTGACGTTCCCAATCTTGATCAAGTTCCAGACAACTCCACATTATCCTTATGCTCCACCAGGTTTTTCAAAGGTCACTGTTTAAATTAGAAACTTTTTCTTTTTCTTCTCTTCTTTTTTTTTTTTTTTTCTCTAACAGTTCAATTATATTAAGTTCTGGGTCTTAATGTGTTTTGGTTTGGTTGTGTTATTATAGGCGTTAATGATGTTGGTGATGATGAAGTAAAATTTGGCTATAATCTACCGAAATTCATGGTGATTGGACACAGAGGTAGTGGCATGAACATTTTGCAATCTTGTGACCCAAGAATGAAATCCATCCAAGAGAATTCCATCCTCTCTTTCCATGCAGCCTCAAAATTCCCTATTGATTTCATTGAATTCGACGTTCAGGTATTTCTTTTCTTTTCTTTTTTTTATCATAAATGTTCTTGTTTGGTTTCTGGGAAAAGAAAGGTGTGTTCAAGTTTCTGGGATGTTACCAGTCAATTCGGGTAAAATTCCAAGATTTTAGTTCTTTTTTTGTTTCCTACGCCTTACAAGATCGTTTCTGTCTGTCTCATTTCGCCGCGAACAAACTTGGATTTAGCATGGTCACGTGTGTGGACAGTTCCACGTGTCGCACGCCGTTTTTATAGGAGTTTTTACCATCATTTTCTTTTCTTTAAGTCCTTCAAATTCAAAATATTTTTATTTGATATTCAACCAATACCAAGGAATGATGAAAAAGTAAAAAGATCAAAGCGGAAGATAGAAAAATAGAATGATAAAAAAGAGTAAGGAGATTTAAGAGATTTTGAGTTCTCTAATTTATGTTTAGTTGGAAGGTGAGAGATAAAAGATAAAATTTGTATAAATTTATTTTTACGCTCTTATTATATATAGAGTAATTATTTTTATATAAATATTTCATAAAAAAAATAAATTATTGTTTTGGAATAAAATAAGCAACTCAAATCTAAAAAAAGAGTTCAACGTAAGGAGAAACCCCCTCCAAAAAAGAAAAAAACTTTATTGTAGCAAAGAGCCAAGAAATAGATTTTTTTTTTTTTTTAATGTGAAACTACATTGGGGGACGGGAAAGGATAGATAAGTAATTTTCATCAAACAACTTCTTCCTATTTTCTCTCCAATTTGGGAGGGCTGAAAAACTATAGGATCATGGAGAAAACAGATGGCTCTACCATTTTCTTTTTCCCAAAATCACTCCAACCAAACACTATGTTTACCCAAAATCTCTCCTATTTTCTTTTTACTATTTTTCATCTTCCATGGTTTCACTCCAACCAAACATAGTCTTAATATTGTAGTCATATTAATTTTTATTTTATTTTAAAAATAATCATTTTGGCTATGTTTGCGACTAATTAGATTGATAGAGAGAAAGACTTGGCCGTCCCAAGGCCTAGGCTTAAGGACCCACCTCTTCACAAAATAATTCTCATGTGTATAACTAGCCTCTGAGCACGCGCGTGAGTGCGTACTCAGAGGCTCTTCTTTATTTTGTAAATATTAATAATTTGCATCTATTATAATTTAGAATATTTTTTTATTTTTCAAACAAATAAAAATGATAAACTTTAGAGATAAGCAATAACTGTAATTTCTTTTTTGAATATGAACGGAAAAAATCCTAAATTTTAAAAGTTCTCTTTTTTAATTCAAAATAAAATTTGTTATTTGACATTTATGGCTCTATTTCTAAATGAAATTACCTTTCATTAATGAGGGTATTTTTGAACCACAAAAAAATCCAGTTGTAAGGGGGAAATCCTCTTATATATAATATAGATAGATAATATAATATTATAAAAATACTCAAATTTTTATGATAATAACTATTTTCTTTTTTTAAATGGTTGTGTATTGTTTTTCTCATTTGTAATGTTTATAAACTAATGTGTCACTAATCATAAACTAGTAAATCAAAATTTTATTAATTATTTTTAAAGTTCACCAATCACATTTATTGTCATGTTAATTTATAATGATCTATAATAAAATTTGTAGTAGTTTTAACATTTTTTTCCTATTTTTAATGATAAGGCCTCCAATACACTAGACTAATAGAACCTAACCTAATTGAAACTCTAAACTGTTTAAAAATAAAATACTGTAAATGTGCTAAATCATCAATGATAATTAACTTCTTCGGATAACTAGACACTTTAATTTTTATAAACCAATATCTTCTGCGGTAAATTGTCAACATTAGCCACTTTATGTCCCACGTAACCACACCAAATAATATCTATATCTATCTTAACACCAAAATATAAAATTGAATATTAGAATACAACTTTACTTAATCATGCATCGATAAAGTAAACTTTTATATAAAAAAATAATAAATTTTTATATCTTTTTGTTAAATTTTATGCTTGAATTATGTGATTTAATTTTATATATATATATATATATATATATATATATATATATATATATATATATATATATATATATAATTCATCAAATGAACCTTGGTTTGGTTTCGTAAAAAGACAACCTTGGTTTTGTAAGTAATAAATAATGTCTTTAATTAATATTTAAATATAAAAGCTCCGCATAAATTTATCATCTTAGGTCTCAAACTATATATATCAAGCTAGCTCTGAACAAAGAAATCCATTTTGTTGGTATTTAACGATTAGATCAGTTATGGAATTGGAAGAAATGACCGTTTTGAAAACAACATAATATTTGATGGACCAAAAACATCTCAAACTTAAAGTAATTAAAATGAAAACATGGGTCCAAATGTACAATCTAGTCTTCTCATATTGAGTGAGTGCATGTGTGAGTAATTTACGACTAGTATTTTGCACACTAATGTCCATTTGTTATCTGAATTTAGGGATACTAGCTAATTTGTTTACTTCTCTTACTTTCTTTGTGTTTCTTATACTATTGGGTGATGGAAGAAACCCTAGAGGAAACTGTAAACCAAACCTATTTTTGTAGGTGACTAAAGATGACTGCCCTGTCATTTTCCATGACAATTTCATCCTCACTGAAGACGAGGTTAGTTTTATTACTCAATACACACTCTCAGTCTCTCGTGTACTACACTCATCCCTTGTCTAATTCTAATTGCACCTTGCTTTTAGGGTCCCATTGTTGAGAGAAGAGTAACAGATCTCACTCTAGCTGAACTTCTTTGCTATGGACCTCAGAAAGAGCCTGGGAATGTAATTGTCATTGTTCAACATCTTCCTATATATGCTGCCTGGTTCTCTTCAAAACTATTAAATTTGTTTCTATATTATGTTCATTAGTTTGCTGTTATTGATAAAACAGGTCGGGAAGAATCTCTTAAGAAAAACCAAAGATGGTAGAATCTTTGAGTGGAGGGTTCAAAACGATGACCCTCTATGCACATTGCAAGAGGCGTTCGAGAAAGTAGAACATTCTATAGGTTTCAATATTGAATTGAAGTTCGATGATCATATGGTATATACAGAGGAAGAACTCACTCATGTTCTTCAAGCAATCATGAAGGTATTCCTCCTAAAATCTGGTTTTTGCGTTACATGTTGTTGGAAATAGTAATATAACTAAACTTTTTGAGACAGGTGGTAAACGAGTATGCCAATGATAGACCTATCATCTTTTCAAGCTTTCAACCAGATGCTGCACTGTTGATCAGAAACTTGCAGAACACCTACCCTGTAAGATCACTTTCTTCTCTTATTATATAGTGCTTTGTAGTCAAGACATGATTGAGGCTGAGGGGCAATATATGATGACAGCTATAAGTATAATCAAGTCCATGCTTTTTGTTCTACGTCTACCTTTTACTGACAAATCAAAAAGTCCATGCTTTGGGTGCATTTTATAAAATATGAAAATGAGATACTCCGTTTCTTGAAACATTATAAAATAGAGAGAGAGAGAGAGAGAGAGAACTGAAAACTGATTATTTCAAGAGAAAACTCAAGCAATGAATAAAAAATTTTAGTAGAAAAAATTTAAGCAAGGAATTCTTTTTCGTTTTCATTTTTTGGGTGGAAATGTTTTGAGTGATTTGAGCTCAAAGGGCTATTCTTTAGAAAGGTTCATTCCGTTATCCCAAAAAATATATAAAACATGATTTGAGTGGTTTGAGTTGATTAAAATATTTTTTTCCATATTATGATTCAGGTGTTCTTCCTCACTAATGGAGGATCCGAAATTTACATTGACATAAGAAGGAATTCCTTGGAAGAGGCCATTAGGGTGTGCTTAACCGGTAGCTTGCAAGGAATTGTGTCTGAAGTCAGAGCTATCATTAGAAATCCAGGAACAGTGACTAGAATTAAAGATTCCAAGCTTTGCCTCATAACTTACGGCCAATTGAAGTAAGCTATGTTTTTTAAACGACTTTGTCTATCCTTTTAGAACTGTGATCAATTTTGGCCAATAAACTAATCAAACACTACTATAAACTATTACACCACTTTTTTGCCACAATTGTGATGTGATAGAGTGTTGTGATGTGATAGAAGGTAAGTGATGAAGAAAAAATAGTAAATTCATGTGCATGTGATAGAGAGTTACTCATAGTTTACCACGTCAGAATTGTGACAAAAAATTATGGATAATTTGTGGTCCACTGTTTCGCCAATATACTAATGAGACACAAGTGCATTTGCAGCAACCTGCCAGAGGTAGCATGCATGCAACATCATATGGGTGTTGACGGAGTGATTGTTGACCTAGTTAAAGAAATCACAGAGGCAATTTCTAATTACATCAAACCAGCTAAGGACTATGATGAAGATAGCTTATTTGTAGAGGAAGCAGAGAAGCAAGTGACAACAAAGCCCCGATTCACGCAGCATGAACTCTCTTTGCTGCTTCTGAAAATTTCACCTGAGTTGATACAATCTTGAAAGCAATAATACATACTATATATAGTGTATCTCACAAAGATGAAACGTTCTCCAAATATTATATTGTCCTCCCCTCCCTCATTGAGAAATTCTGTATAGAGATTGTCATCTCATGCTTAATTTTGCAACGACCACTGTCTCTAGTCTTTTACTACCAGTTGTAGTTTAATTGTCCAAATCCTCAAATGATCGTAGGTTGTGAGGTAGTACTGTTAGGAGTCTCTCTAGAAGTTGTAAATATGAAGCTTTGATTTGTAATTTTGTAAGAAAAAAGAATGATACAGATACAAGTCTTTCTCAAGTCTTTTAGTCGTTAACAAAATCATAAACTGTGCACCCCATGAATCATTTAACTGCATTCAAACTCAGGTCGAAGGGAAAAAAAAAAAAAAAAAGCTCTCAAACTATATCAGAGAAGCCTAGGAGCACGAGCAACTCAAGTTAATCAATTCACTTTGCCACTCCAACTGCTTCTCCGAATCCCAACACCATCTTCTACTGTCTATAGCTTGAAACTGCGCCCCCAACTAGCGTACCTGCAATGTTCTTATTGCCAGCTTTGCTCGTTTTCACGACCCAACGAAGCTCATAGAATTGGTGATTTGAGAAATACCCAAAAGGTATTTGATGAATTAGATGAGAACAAGGCAATGCCCAATTCCCTGACATATATTGTATTATTGGGTAGCCGTCTTTAGGAAAGGGAGTTGATGTGCAGACTTTGGGAAAAGAAGAGTGATGAAGAGGAGCTGTTTACGAGAAACGGATTGATTCCATGGGCTATTCTGACCACTGGTTTGGCTGCTGGCTTCATGGTCCCGCCCTTGAAGACCACCATCAACGATTTGGTTCGCAATCACCAAGCCCTCCAACCCAGCTTAATGGCATAAGAAGGGAGTTCATTGAAAACATTATCTACTAAGCTCATACATGAAAAATGATACCGCTTGTGTCCAGTATTTTTTCGCATTAGACATGCGCTAAGATGCGGAAACATGTGTCCAATAAAATGTGGAATCGTTTCTAAAACTAAATACATATCTAGATGGTACCATGGTTAGTACAAAAAGACACTAAACACAAACTTCATTATGAAAATTGCCTCACGACAAACCCAGGTATTTGGTTCATAAACTAAAGCATTGAAATCATCATGCAATTTAAGAACGTCGACCTCCCACTAAGGCGTGGGAACCACCAAAACCCTCACTCACAATGCTTGTCTTCCCTAAAATGTGTCTATACATTTCCAACTCTCAAGACATCAAAGATTGCGGCATAAATTTTGGCTGTTGACCCATCAATTCTAAAATTTTGAATGGCCGCATGCAGCCAAAAAAATAAATGATGGGAACAACCAGAAGGTCCCATTGATGGACCCGAAATTCCATTATCTCCCACAATAGTTTGGCACTCATGCAGATTCAGATTCACAAGAATTATATCCACATAAAAATACCCTTCATGGTGGGATCCACAGCTTCATGATTAATAGACTCGGAAAAGGTGCTCAAGGTCAAGTATCAAAGATCGCACTTTGGGCTTAAAGGCAACTCAGTTAGTTTTCAAGAGGACAAATTTCCTAGTAAAAAAAAAAAAAAAAACTTTATAGGTAGCAACTGATTGATGGAACTTGATTAAAGAGACTCGCCTTAAATAGCCTTAAATTTTTGCTTATTCTCTAAATGCACCCACAAGAGACTGTGTATGAATTACTTATACAGTTATACATGTGCAATGTAGGATAAATAGTTAGTTGGGGCTTTTTTTTTTTCTATACTATTATTTAAGGAGCTTCTCCTGTTTAGATTCTTTATTTTTTAGTTCAAAAATTCCCCTATACCCCTATGTTTAAGTAGAGATAAAACTACAGGACAATCTAGTAAAAATGCAGCTCTAACTCCCACTAAAACTTTGTCTAAAAAAATATGACTACTTTCCTGTTAATTTTCAAATTACTTTATCTACTTATAAATTAAATTTTCAAAATAAAAATTATATATTTAAAATATAAAAAACATAATTTTTTTTTCTACAAAATAAGACTACTAAAAAAAAGTTTCATCTCCTGTTAATTTTTAAATTACTTTATTTACTTATAAATTAAATTTCAAAATATAAATTATATACATATAAAAAAAATACATTTTTTTCTACAAAGTAGAACCACTAAAAAAAAAACCTAATTACAAGCACTTTGCGCTGTAACAGGCTACCTTTAGTCTAATGCAAGTAAGCCAAGTAAGATAAGCATCACACATTTTGGGCTCAAACTTTACTGAAGGCCCAATCCATAATGCTAGATGAATTGGCATCGACAAGCAAATAGCCCAACCTTTAGCCAACCAAGCACGAAATAGATGAAACAAAAGTCAAGGCTACTTACTACTGTAAACCAAATGGAGCAAACAATTTACTAAATCTCGAAGCCTAAAACTTGTCTTTTTTAACTTTCAAGAGCTTATAACCTAGGCTTGAACTCGAGCAATTATTTCCACTTTTCACAATGTGATCCAAGCCCACTGGAACTATGGAGTTACGGTTTAGAGGGCAAGATATTATTTTTCTTACCTGTTTTAACTTTTGAGTTTATTGGAAAATTTTGTAAATGGGACCGGGGTGCTTGCAAAGCTAAAATAAGCTCAAAAGCAGTGTGCTATGAAAAAGGCCATTGGCACGAGAGACATGTTTGCATCTGTTGGATGTAAGCTGTCACCCATAACCTCAACTTTACATTAAATGCTAGACTAATCACAATTATTGCTTGTTTCCAAGAACTCCCAAAACTACTATAGGGAATAAAATTAAATCAAACAAAAAATAATAAAACAACTCTTAACATGAACATGAACTTGAACTCAACACACCTAGCCCCATTTTTCACTAATTTCCTCAAGTCAAAACTTCTATATTTGACATTCAACCCTTAACTAAGGATTAATCATAATATAGATTGTTGATTCATAGTTAGTTTGTCTCTTTCATTTTTTTTCTCCTCTTTGTTGATAGTCATCGGTGGGTAATTATCAGCCTATTACTTGAACCCTCTCTTTGCTGACATGCTAATTAGGTAATGTTAGGGACACACCAATAGGATCTTTGCCTATAACATTGACATGAGTAGTGGGCTAAACTCCCCCAACTTGAAGTGGGGCTAGAAGACAAGCCAACTGAAATCCTACACATGTCAAGATTGGGACCTAATAGCTACTTATACAACCTTCATTCGGGGATGAATTCTAGTACTTGAGTAAATATGATTAGCAGCATTAATTATGTTTTTTTTCAAAATTAGCATGTATACTTGCATTAGTCCGTTTCATCTATAGTTTTTATTTTTCGAGTAATGCTAGGAATACAACAAAAAAACCACAACAATTTCACAACTTTTTAAATTTGCATGCCAACTCATACACTAGCCCATTACAATCTCCAATTAAATATTTTTTTTTAATTTTTTAATGATTTTTTATACTAATTTGAGAATGTTGTGTTTTTTATTGTGTCCGTAGCATTATTTTCTTTCTTTTTCATTATTGAATGGTGTTTTTTTTTTCTTTCTTTCTTTTTTTCTTTACATTAAAGGTGAAATTCTCCTCCAAAATAAAAAACGTTAAAGGTACAATTTTCCCTAGAAATGAATTTTACTTTAGTGCTATAACAATCAGCCTTATTAATATGCTTCATCCAAGAACCCTTTAGCAGCAAGAATAAAGTATAAAGACGATGAAATTTGCTTGTAAGAGTCGAATCTGTACCTTGTAAGTTTCGTAGAACAAGAGTTGAAGACCCATCTTTATATAAGTGACGGCATCAAGCGGGCCACTTGGATCACATGCCCAAAGGCACCAATCTTTTGTTGTTTTTTGATGGGCTTTGTAAGGAAGTTTCTTTGAAGTGTGCAAAGCTTGGCTTGAGATTCGAAACATTGAAAGCAACTTTTCTAGTTTGGCAGTTCAAAACAGCAAATACAGAGGAAAAGTACGTTACATGTACGATTATACGTAAAAGTATTAAATCAGGGACATTGGACAAGTCACTTAAACAAGAGCTTATGATGTTAATAGGAGCTTGGAGTTCGTATACATCAATTGTTGCACTCAATCAGGTATTTTCACCACAGAGAAAGAAAAAAAAATATTTGAAATTCCAGCTGATTGTAGTTGAGTGGAATTTTCTCATACATGTTTCACTGAACAACACAAACAGTATTACTGTATTTGGGCCATTTATTATATATTAGCATTTTCTGTAGCTTATATTAGCATTTAGTGTGGCATGGTAGAGTTATATAACTGTCTTTCACACATATGTTAACATGTACTTTTTTACATGCGTACCTAAACTAATATTCACTGAAAAAGAAAATAAAAGTGCAATTTCCAGTAAATTTTGTTGGGTTTAGCAAGTTGCTGGGGCGTGTCCGACATGCAGCCAAATGGGTGTGGAACCCTATGTTACAACTTACAACCTTTCAATCACGGGTCTGATTCGAGCTTTACGTACTCAATTTGAATTAGGCAAGAGGAGTAAATGCCGGCGTACGTCTCTCCTCCGAAAAAAATATACAACCGAAACAAGATATTTTTTTTTTTTTGATAAGAGAACAAATAGATACAAAGAAGAGTCTCAATTTATGCACATTTATTATTTTGCCATACAACTTTTTTGGTTACCTTATTTTAATTTTTTATTTTTATGAATACAACTTTTTTTATTATAAATAGAATTCATCTTATTAAATTCGATTCGCTTCATGATTATCGTTCTTTACCTTATTTTAATATTTTTTTATGAATACAACTTTTTTTTTATAGATAAAATTTATCCTATTGAATTTGCTTCATGATTATCGTTCTTTATTATTAAACCAAAATATCAATAAAGACAAAAGATTTTCAATTGAACTTATGATGAATCCAACAAATTTTTTTAGTAAATAGGGGAACTTCCATAAACTAAAGAACAGATACAATTATAATACAAAAGACACATAGCATTCATAGAACACTCTGGAAGCATCCAAATTTAAGCAAAAGTAAAACATCTGACGGGTTCCAAAAAAATAACAAAATTCTAGTAAAGGTTTACATTACGTTTGCAAGTGCATCAGCACACTTCTTAACTACTCAATAGCAATGCTAAATTTTAACCATGGAAATGTCTTTAAGTCCTTCACTACAATTAGCTACAATAGCATCATTAGTGTTAGTAGGATCATATGCCTGGCTTATGAGATTAATGACAAGTGTGTATTTGGATACCACTTATTTTGCTAAAAACTGAAAATAATAAAAAAATTTATTTTTCGATTACTGTTCATTAATGAAATCACTGTACATTTGCCTAATTGCACTGTTCATGTCCCATGAACAGTACAAGAGGCGCTGGATTTAAAAAAAAAAAACGCAAACGCAGGAATTATAATTCCTATCCAAACGCGTTTCATCAAGCACAAACGACACTACTAAAAGATTAAGGGATAGGCACAGCCTAATACCATCTCTCAACTCCTAAAGTTCAGCTACCATACTTGCAATTATGCCAATGTCTCAAGCATAACCTCTGACCCAAGCTCCACTAGAATTTGTAATCGAATCTCCAGCCCTAACACGACTTAAGTTACCCATGGACGACCCGTCCAAATTTATTTTGAACCAATTCCAGGGAGGCAAGGACCATTTGTCAAGAATGGTTGATTGGGCTAGAAAGGCTCTGGTATTACTGCCAAGGACGGCATACTCTGTTGCTTGCACCAAGACAATAGATCTCAAATCACACTAGGGTTGAACATTATTGAAACCCACTTTGTTCCTATAAAGCCAAAGGTTCCAAATGCTTAGCAGAAAAATGATCTTCCAAGAAATATCAACTGACCTGTGTGTCACAGGGTCAATTTTTCTTTTAAATTTTCTGTCTATGATGCCACTAAGTTCCTTACTTTGTCTCAGCCAATTCACCACTCACACACACTGCAGGAACACTCAAAACAGTATTATTAAGGGAATTCACATACACACATAGCACACACAATATTTACAGGGCACCAACCCAACCTTAATTACTCAATATTCAATTACAAAGGAAGCTTGGAGAATACACACGAAATTCTCTAAGGCAAATACACACTCTGCTGTTGACAACCCCAACAGCCTAGACTATATGCACAAAAATAACTATCACGGCAGAACTACCAAGTAACTGCCCCCTGTCCAAGACTTGCTGTCACATGTGGTCTAACTTAGGACACTTCCAACTAATGCTGTCTTGGTCTGCTCTCCACGTTTCCAGCCTCTACATAGCAAGTTTGAACATCCAGCAAGCTAGGAATTGCTTGGTAATTGTTGTTGCACACTCTGCACATGCCAGCCCATCACTCAACACATCATGAGGCCTCTGCCCATGCTCCAGCAACCCACACATGATTATCTCATCACGTTTTAGAGGCTTGGCCCCTGCCCAAGCCATTCTCATCAGCATCATAGCCCACATAATATGTCTATATGCAGCCCACCAAGTAACCGCTATCAACCCACTCACACAAGTCCATGCATTCTGCCAACACCAACCAGCCCAATGCCTTGCACAGCTTAACACCATCACAGCAGCTCAGCACTACATTGCACACTAGCCACCAAGCCCACACACAAAGCAACCCAGCCAAGCCACCATGCCATACACCATCACCTAGGGTCAGCACCACCTGCTGCTACCCATCATCACCAAGACCATCTCTGCCCATCATGGCTCACCACTGCCAAGGCCTTAAGGTATCATGTGGAGCAAGGTGCCTCCACATGCTTCCCCTCCTCATGCTCATCATTCTAAATGCAGTAGGGAGACTGGGCTTGTCCCCCTCAAAGAGCACTTAGGAGCTTCACTAGATAGACATGAGGAGTCATTAGTGTCTTGAGAAAATATTGAGCCAAGTGACTGGCCTGATGTTGTCCAAGCACTCTAATTCCCCATGCCATGATCAGTAACTTGCAAAGCTCCTAACACTGTGGCATGTTAAGATGTAGCAGTTAAGTCTTAGCCAATCCACCAAATTTGTACCATATAACACATTTTGTTGTAAAGGGAAAGGAAAAGAATTCTAAAAGCTCCTAGCAAAAGGGAAACCTCTTAATAAATGAACAATAGATTCTAAATAATCATTACAAAAAGTGCAGAGATTAGGAAGGTTAAAGCCCCTAGATGTAAGGATCGATCTAACTGGAATACTGAGGTGACAGCACTGCCACAAGAAGCATCTCTTTGGTGATAACATAACTTTCCACACCAATTCACCCTTGAAAGAGTTATTAGTAACATTACCAATCAACAAGGGCCAATATGTAGGCCTCCTTAAGATTAAAAGATCCATTTGCAACTAAAGACCATGAAATACGATCTTCACTGTGAGCTAAAAAAAATCAGGGTAGCTTTGATTTCTAGCAACAAGTCATTTAGAAAGATAAAAGAACAACTACCCCAATTTAACCCTTTAAATGAGACAACATCCTTTAGTAGGAGGGATTCCTCCCACTTATTTAAGGGGCCAGCAAGCAGACTTCTTAAAGGACCTCTATCAAGCCACTTATCAAACCAAAAGGAGAGCATACTATCTTTCCTAGCAATCCATAGTATTACCTGAATAAAAACATTTTTACCTTTCTGCAAAATTTCTCAGGTTTTTTTAACAAGCATGATTCTTGAAACTAGGATTTGTCCCTCTCCATTGATTTGTGTATTTATTCGATAGCACCCTACCCCAAAGAGTTTTTTTTTTCTTTGTGGAATTAGCTAAGAGAAAAGTGTTCTTAGCCTCTACTGCCAACATATCGAAAGCATCATCCTTCTTTGGTTTAGAAATCTTCTTCCAACTAATAAGGTGGAGCTTTTTCTTACTATCTGATGATCCCCATAAAACTTTTTAGTTCAACCGATCTACATTATGGAGGATTTTAGATAGGTGGGCAAAGCATTGCATAACATAATTAGAAATGGTAGACGTAACTGATTGAGTAAGGATCAATCTCCCAATGAATGAGAAGAGATGATCTTTCCAACCTACTAGGCGATTTTGGACTTTTTCCACAATAAAATTAAAATCTTGAGGAGAGGAAGCTTGCTTTCTATGATGCACCGACACAGACACGAACACGGCGATACAGTAATTTTTGAAAAATAAGAACACAACACAGCGTGGACACGACAATTAAATAATTAATTAAATTTTATATTTAGGCATATTTTTTTAATATTTTTAGACATAAAATACGTTTATGTCTAGAATTTAAATTATGTAAGAACTACAAATAAGTAAACTAACACCCAAAGTAGTACAATTATACACATAATATGTTTAGAGTACAAACCAAAAGTTTAAATAGGCTACATTCAACATCAAACTAAAAACATAAAAGGAAACCAAGCTTTAAACTTTCAAGATTACCATAGAACAACAAGTTTAATATCAAACTAAAAACATAAAAGGATAACAAGTTTTAAACTTTCAAGATTATCACAAAACAACAACATCATCGTCATCAACACAGTCATCATTCTCAACAAGACTTATCTCCATCTCTGGCTCATCTAGTGTGAGATAAGCAATCTCAAGCAACCCAGGTCCTCCAAATGGTTCATTCCAAGTATCTCCACCAATGTCCCACTTCTTAGAATTTCCTTTAGGGTACTCTTCCCTCCTCCTTGAAAGAAGTCAAATATTAGAATGTACAAACACTAAATCTTCAGCACGTTTAGGAGTAATTCTATTCCCCCTCATACAATGGATGAAGCCATATGTACTCCAATTTCTCTCAACACATGATGATGAGCAAGGTTGTCCAAGAAGCTTTAGAGCTAAAGTTTAAAGCATTGGTAACCTGGACCCATAATTTGACCACCAAAGCATTGGATCCAAGATCCACCTATCATCCATGTTATCATCATCATAATCCCCAATTCCTAAAAACAAACCAAACTCCATAGTAACATTCTTCTTATCATCAAGGTCAGGAAAGAATCTTTTGAGGCACTTTTTTCTCTCCACAGAAAGTTCAGCATTCTTATGTGGCGCAACATAGCCTCTGACTTCCTCAATCCATTGATTAGTATAATACCTAGTTAAAAGAAAATTATAAATGCCTAAAGAATGTAAAAATAAAATATTAAAGAGATAGAGAAATTACTTCGGATTCAAGGAGTGGGCTAGGCAATGAAATGGTGTGCAATTTTTAGTCCTCCGTTCAATGAGTATAGTTTGTACCACATCACAGAATGGAGACTCCTGATAGTCTTCCTTGCCTTTATGCCGGTATATTTCTTTCTTCACATTTTCTATCATGGAATCCCACATTGCATACACCTTATGGAGAATAGGTGCATCCATGCCAGCCACTCGAAGCATCTCATAAATAGGTCATGTGAATCTCAGAATATATGCAACCTTGTCCCACCACAAATCATTCAAAACATAATCCCTCATAGTTTGAGCTTTTACTACATCATCTTCTCTATATGACATCCATTCCTCACTAATGACCATATTTCGAAGATGCTGTTTTACTTAAAACAATCTTTTAAGTATGATGATTATTGAAGCAAATCATATTTCAGCAACAGCAAGTAACTTCAAAGGGGAAAATGAATTAAAAATTTGCTAATCTCATAGAATGATTTTTTATGAAAATACGAATGAAATTTGCCACATCTGAAACTTGTGCAATCCAGTTACATTCATTATATGGAACCTGATTCTACAAAGAGTTCTTAGGTGCACATATATTCCTCAAGGACAAATTGAGGGTATGCACAACACAAGGTGACCAAAATAAATGAGGATGTTCAGCTTCAACAATAAATCCTGTAGCCTTCATAACAGATGCATTATCTGTAATAATTTGGACAACATGAGTATGCCCAACCTCACCAATGACCTTTAGAAACAAGTCAGAAATGAAGTGCATGTCTTTGTACTCTCTAGTATCATCAATGGATTTCATAAAAAGTAGCTCTTTCTCTAATGTAGCCATAAAATTGATAAGTGACCTTTTTTGTGCATCTGTCCACCCATCACTTACTATGCTTAAACCCCTTTCTTTCCAAGTGTCTTTAATTGACTTCAACAACTTCTCAATATGTACCCTCTCTTTATGCAACAAAATTGTTCTTAATTTATTGTAACCCGGAGGAACATAGCCCACTAAATTATTATTAGCTGCAAATTTGATCATCTCAATCCAATACGGGTTCTTAGCAAAGTGAAAGGGTAAACCAGTAGAATAAAATGTCCTAGCAATAAGAGAATCTAATTGCTCTCGACATTGATTGTTAAAAGCCTTCTCCAAAGGAGAATTCCTAACCCCTTTTTTCTGAAAAAATGGATGACTTGTAGTTGTACTACTCTCAGTAGGACCCAAATTAGGACTACTAGGAGAATCAGATGGTAAAGACACTAGCTTAGGTTCTTCAATCTACGCGAAGATTCCTCATACGCATCTTCTAACTTCTGCATTTCATTCAAATACTCATCTCCAACCTTAACACATGCTTGTATTCCAAAATTAGATAGTTTTAACAAGTGTGCCTTCACCCTTGAATAAGACCCCTTAAAAAAAATTTCATAATAGTTACATCTGAAAGTAACATTCCCACCACCAACAGCTGCTTTTTCTAACTTAGTAACATATTTCCATAGAGAAGCAGCTGACTCAGTTGATTTTTCACTTTCAAGATTCATTTTAGTAAAATCACCTACAATATTTAACTTTAATAAATAAATAAAAGTAAAGCAGTAACAACATTATATTATATCCCACTCTCACACAGTGACAGTGAGAGTGGGATTAAAAAAAACGTTATAATTAGTGAGTATTTAAATCACTCATTCACCCAAACTAAATGGCCAAATATCTAGAAAACAAAAAAAAACAAAAAAAACAACAACAACAACAAAGAGAAGCTTAAAGAGGTCGGACTTGACTTGTGGTCCAAGCCGAGAGAGAGAGAGAGAGATCGGAAGGGACAGGGCATGACGTTGACGTCTATGGAGCTCGCCAATCGACCCAATCTAGCTCCTGCAAGAGACGGAGGGCAACGGCAGTAAGCAGAGGTCAAAGGGAGGGTGGGTGGGTTAAGAAGTGAGAACTTGAGATGTGGGTTTCGACCTAATGACTTCTCAGACTTGGCGCCAAAAATGGTATGTCGGTGCAACCTAGCTTGCTTTCCCAAGGTTAGGGATAGAGTGAAAGCCCAATATCACAAAAACCTTCTCTATATTGAATCAAAACATTTGGAGAGATGAAGACCTAGAAATTAACGCTATTGATTTTTTGACTTGAGAGAGCACAAAAGAGTCAAGCACATCCTTAACAACAATACAGTTTTTCCAATCAACTTTCACAAAAAGAACAAGATCTCCTCAAAAAAACACATGAAAGAAGGGAATCACTCCTTGCATTGCCTTAATCGGGTTCCAAAACTTAGCTTCACACTTTTCAATAATAAAGAAACCAAGAATTTCCATACACAAAATAAATAAATACGGGAAAAAAATGGTCTCCCTGTCTAATGCCTTAGGAAGGTTGGAAGAAGTCAAACCCCCCCCCCCCTCTCCCCACGAAACTAAAGAGGACCGACATAGTCGAAGAAGACACACAACTCAGGATCAAAGAGACATGGTGACTAGAAAAGTGAAACAAGGTCAAAGTGTCTCTAATAAAGCTCCATTCAAGTTTTGATAGCCATGAGCCTCAATTTCAACTTCATTTTGGAGATGGAGTGGATTAATTCGTAGACAATAATGGTGTTGTCAACTCCTTTCCTACCCGGAACAAATGATGTCCGGAGGGGAGAGACTAAATCAGTCATGAACGAACAAGTCCTTACCACAATTAACTTAGTAACAATCTTATAAAAAATGTTACACAAACTAATGAGCCGGTAATTACAAAGATGTATATGATTGTTACATTTAGGAATTAAGGTAATAATAGTTCAGTTCAAATATTCTTGAATTTTACAAGACACAAAAATATTATCGATTTCCTTCCTAACAGAATCCCCCACCAACCGCCAAAACCTCTGAAAGAGCCCGACATGTAAGCCATTAGAACCAGGAGCTTTGAACAGTTTTATATCTTTTGATTGCCTATTATCAAATGAACGCAACTATCACATTCTCTCTTTTATTAATATTATTTTTTATGCTTACATATACCCCTTATGACATACTCCAGACGAGTTGACAAAAATTGTGCCTTTAAAATGAAGAAATGGGTTCAAAATCTCAATGGCTGAAGTTGATGACCTCTGGAAGGCACATGCATCATATAAGAACAACTCGGTCAACTATGAAATCTATGGTCACTTTTGAATTTCTGTACTCTTGTTCTAGAAAGTCTTTTCATTGGAAATTAATTAGGTTACTTGTTGCTCTGTTTGTGTATAAATAAATATTCATACGCACAATTTCTCTGCGAAGATATTTAATGTGTACGTGTGTATATATATATCGTTATTAGTTGCCTGCATTATTTTATGTAGCATATAGAATTATATTGATCTATTTTTTCTACGACATCAGGAAATCAAATCTTGAGTTTGATCTTCTAGTATCTCGGCTAATTACAGTTTAATTATCTTAAATCCCCATCCCACCCCTTCATAAATAAATAAAAAAATATCCCTACCCCCACCACACACACACACACACACACAATAAAAGAGAAGGGAATATCCGGATAAAAATCATAGTTTATCAGACTGTCACTAAAGGAAAATAAAAACTAAATTGACTGTAATGTGGTACACCACTTTAAATATGGCAAATGATGAATAAGGAAAAAAAAGGGGGCATGATACATATATGATTGACATAAAGGACCGAGCACTATTTCTTCTTCAACAGCGATCTCCCTTTTACTCATTTGCAAGTTGGAACTCTTTTCAGCTTATAATTAAGTAAAAAAATAAGCTAATTATGTTCATGGTTCCCATATACTATTTGAAGAGCAAGGAGAGCAGTCCTTTATATTATTATTATTCTTTTCTTTTTCTTTTTTTTTTTTAAAAAGTCAATATTCTCCTAAGAGATCATCTATCTTTTCCCTTGCCAAAGGACAACAAAAAAAAAAAATCTTCTCTCTCTCTAAGGTTTTCTTTTACTTCCAAGAATAACTTTTCATTATTTTCTACAAAACAAATACAAGTAAAACCCCACTCCTCCAATTCCAGAGCTATCTTTCTCTCCACAAATGTGAAAATGCTAGAAGAAGGGGTTAAGTGTAAACCAAAGTCATGGTATTTATTAGATGCTTCAAAGAACAGCAACCCCAAAAGGTTAACTATACATTTAGAAAAACAAAAAAAAAAAAATCCCATAGATAAAATAAAAAAGAGTGAGTAGGGCAAGATGGAAACCCAATTGAGAGGCCCAAAAGTAAACCAAAGTGACATTATTACAGGAAACAAAAGGGGTATGTAGATCATTAGAAGCACAAAGACATTTTCCACTTAACAACATATTTTACTCAAAACACAATAATTGCAGCCTTTGACGTTTCTCTCTTTCTCCCTTAAAACCCTCTTCAACACCCACACGCAAACTCCTTTGACCCAACAAAAGAAAATAATAATAATAATAAAGTGAGAAAGAGAGAAAGAAAGAGAAAGGAATTAAAGAAAAAAAAAATAAAAATATCATAGCCGCAATTTGGCTTACGAAATCCAACTTTTCTTTCCTTACATACTATTATACAAGTGGGTTGAGTGCAACTGCTTGAGGGAATCTCATCCTATTAATTCTTTTATTTTATTTATTTCCAATTTAGTCCTTGGAATTTTTAATAATTATTGTGGAAAAAAGAGTTTCCCTTCTCCCTACGGAATCAGGCTTCTTCAATTGTCAATGTTTGAGGCTCCAGTTTAACTAAAATCTCAACCGTCCCACGTTACTCCCACTTCAATTTTCATATTTCCACAACCGTCCTTGATTTTCATGCACTACTCCAAAATTGCCATTGGATTCTTAATAGTTAATTCAACTATAGACTTCTTTATATATATAATTGAATAATAAATATCTTAATGTATTTCAGAAAAAATATATATATATTGGGTGCATGAGAGTGCATCTATGACATGGGATCCAATAACTCAAATATTGTTTATTTTAATAAATTGAGTGCTCGATGGTTTTAATCAATTTTGTACTACCTTTTCAACTAAATCATTGGAAGGTTCAATGACTAAAATGACCTCGTTTGAGTTTATATATATTTATTTTTTTATGCATGAAACAGTGATATTAGGGTGCTTCGTAATGGTAATGTCATAATGTCTATGTAGTTGTCCTGTCCTTCTGTGAAATTAATATTTTGAAGTTTGAACAACTAGTGAAATGGACAAAAAAAAAATTTATGAGTGTGAAAAAACAATATTCATTGGACACAAAAAACCCTCCACTCTAATTTTATCTTTTGATACGGCATACTGTGTAGAGTGTACTATCATTGTAGAATACTCTTAAAATGATAGCTATTGTAATGTACTATATTTAATTAGTAATATTGATTCAACCAACTATTCAAATCATTCGAGGCCCGTCATGATATATATTTTCTATATATTTTTCTTTGAGAACCCAGATCAAAGACCTGGGCAATTTATTCAAAAAGAACTCAAACTCGATGAACATCATGAAGAACTAGAGGGGCAATATCAGATGGCAAATCATGCAGCCAAACCTGAACCCCAACGTCTAACTTAGCTTTCTTAGCGAGAGCATCAGCAACAATATTACAATGAGGACTAACATAAACAAAGTCCACAAACTGAAAAACAGCAGAATGCATTCGAATATCATCCAAAATGTTGCCAAAACTAGCCATTGCACCTGCACCATGAAGAAGAGCGTTAATGATGACCGCAAAATCTCCTTCAAACACAACTCGAGTGATGCCAATTTCCAAAGCAAATTGGACAGCCTTCAAGCACGCTAAGGCTTCTAAATCTGCCATTGATTGGGCCATCGGAATGGGTGAGGACAGAGCACCTACAGCCTCCCCTCCATTATTACGGACAATGACACCGATGCCCACCAAACTTGAGCAGCGAAACACCGCGACATTGAAATTTACCTTGAAGCAATGAGGATCCGGAGGGCGCCACTGCTGCATGGGAGGAGGACGGGGTGGGACAGGCTCAGCGGTCTGAGCTTGCAGAAATTCTTGCAAATAACTCCCTGCTTTACTGCATATACTAGACACGGGCAGAGGAGGGTGACTAAATTGGACTACATTACGTCTATTCCAAAGAAGCCACACAATGATCACAAAAATCTCTGCTCTAAACTCTTCTCTGCTGGACAAGAAGCTGGCTAGTAACTCGCTGAATGAGGTGGGATGTGACGGTGCAGTTTGGTGAAACCACTCCATCGTAGGCCAAACTCCTGAAATGACTTCACAGTACCAAACCGCATGAAGAGAATCTTCAGGAAGAGCATTGCACTGTGCATAGCTCGCACTAGGAACGATGTGACGCCGATGTAGATTAGTCATTGTTGGCAGGGCATTATTACAAATTCTCCACACAAAATGCTTTATTTTATTAGGAACCCGAAGCTACCAGATTGCCTTCCAGAATTTTTTCTGGCCTTCCGGATTAAAGCCACCTGCATTAGAAGATATATCACAGGAAACCAACATTTTATAAGCACTACAAGTCGTGGACATACCAGTTGGCGTGTACGCCCAAATAATGCGATCATCAGGACGTCGAATGCTCAACGGAATACCCAAGATAATGTCAGCTTCATGGGGCAGAAACATTTGCTGCACAGCCTCTGTTTTCCACGCTGCTCCGTCCTGATCAATCAAGGAGCTAACTTTCACATCCAGGGCCAAAGAAGGAAGGGGTGAGATGACTGAACAGTTTGCACGTCCAGGAAGCCACCTATCCTCCTTAATTCGCACAGCCTCCCCTGTCCCTATGCGCCAAACCATCCCTTTTCGAATCACATCTCTAGCACCAATTATGCTCTTCCATGTGTAAGACCGTGAACTTGAATCTTTTGCATCTAAGATGGAGCAATCCTGAAAAAATAGAGCCTTAAAAACTTGATGACAAAGAGAATCAGAATTATTAATCAATCTCCATATTTGTTTAGCCAATAAATCATCGTTAAATTTTTCAATTTCTTTGAACCCCATTCCACCAACTTCTCTAGCCTCACACAATCGCTTCCATTTTACCCAATGAGTTTTCCAATGCTCTCCACTATACCCCACCAAAATTTGCGAATCATACCTTCCAAATCCCTTACAAACCCCTTAGGGAGTTTAAGGCAACACATGGTATAAGTCTGAATCGCCTGAATTACTGACTTAATCAGAACTTTACTAACTACCTGAGACAAGTTTTTCTTTTCACCCTTGGAACTTTTTTCACACCCTTTCTTTGATGTAAATGAAGTTCTGTTTTTTTGCCCTACCCACTAGTGCCGGCAACCCCAAATATTTTTCAAATTGACGGATAGATGGGACACCCAAAACTTGTTGAATCCAAACCTGAACCTCATGAGGGGTGTTAAAGCTAAAAAATATATTAGTTTTCTCACGGTTAATTTTCTGGCCTGAACCCCTCTCATAGATAGCCAGAATATCAAGAATTTCCTGACACTTAGCTTCTTTAGTACTGCAAAACAACACACAATCATCTGCAAAAAATAAATTTGAGACTTTTGGACCATTCCTACAGATAGCCACACCCCAAATATGCCCCTCCACTTCAACTTTATTCAACAAGCTTTGCAATCCCATGGCACACATAAGAAAAAGGTAAGATGACAGAGGATCACCTTGGTGTAGACCACGACTAGGTCTGATGCAAGACATGATAAGACTGACCATCCTTTCCCCAAGCCCAAGATGCCTCATAGCTTGCTCCAAAAATTCTCATTCGATCCTGTCGTAAGCCTTACTCATATCAAGCTTAAGCGTCATCTGACCTACCTTCCCATTTGTTTTTCTTTTAAGATAATGAAGAGTTTCAAATGCCACAAGTACATTATTTGAGATAAGCCTACACGAAAAAAATGCACTTTGAGATTCCGGAATGGCACTGGCTAGAAATTTTTTCAGCCGGTTCACCAATACCTTAGAAATCAACTTAAAGACCACATTACACAAACTAATGGAACGAAAATCCACAACTCTTTTTGGGTGTTTTACTTTTGGAATTAGAACAATAAAAGTGGAATTAAGTGACTCTAGCACCACACCGGAATTAAGAGCATTAAGAACCACAGACGTTACATCTCCACCCACAATATGCCAAAAAGACTTATAAAAAATAGGGGACATACCATCAGGTCCAAGTGCAGTAAGTGGAGCCATTTGATCAAGAGCCAACCTAACCTCATTAGCATAGAAGTCTCGGCCAAGCATTCTAGCATCCCCCTCAGATATGGTCGGGTGAATGCCACTCAAAATCTCATCGAAACCTGAAGGATTGGATGTGGTATAGATGTCCCTAAAATAATTTTCAATGATGCCACCCACTTGGCCCTCATCTTCCTTCCACACCCCATCACTATCCTTCAAACCAGCAATAAAGTTTCGACGATTCCTTTGATTTGTCCGACAATGGAAAAACCGTGAGTTGCTATCTCCTTCCTTAAGCCAAGCATTTCGAGAACGCTGCTTCCACATGCATTCTTCCCTATTTTTCAACCTTTGGATCTCTTCCCTCAGCATATAGATTCTCCTCGGGTTAGTTCTATAACTACCACCTTCTTCAGCTTCTTGCAACTCTTTAAGCTTCTTATGTAAGGAATTACGAACATGCCCAAAACATTTTTTGTCCCACACCTTCAAATTAAGTTGACAAGCCACAATCTTTTGATGAAAGCCCCAAACCAATTCAGACACAGCTTGTTCACCCCAAGAATAAAGAATCACTGATTCACAGGAAAGATCTTTTAGCCACATTGCTTCAAATCGGAATGGTTTGCCTTTCCTATAGAATTGCTTGAATTCAAAATTAAGGAATCCCTAGACTTTCAAACAAAACGAAAAGCTATTAGAAACTTCAAAGTAATTAACAAAACTTTTTTTTAGGTGAACTACAACAAGTACTCGTCAATTCATTATCGATAGTGTAATATGAAAATCACATGATCTCTAACTAAATGCATTTTAAAATTAAGCAATTAACTCTTTTAAAAGAAACTAAACCTTTTTTGACCATGAAAATTTAAAAACTCACCGAGCATTCATGAATCTTTCTGTCATCAGCACTCAAGATTTCCTAGTGTCATGCTTTTAAAAGAATTTGTTAAAATTTTGAACCAAACAGGGTGTGTGTGTGTTTCTATATATATATAGTTAGGGTTTTAGGACCCAGTTGTCATAATCTAATGCTACCTCATATAGTACTCATTGACGTGGCCACGCATAATTGAGATCCATGGACTCTTTTATTCTAATTTGTTGCATACAAACTCCCAATTCATGACTCTGGGATCCACTCTCAAGATTTTTCTAGTAAATGTTGTAAACTAGTTGCAACAACTTCACTTGATTAGCAAATCTTTAGTATGGATGTAGGTCTCCAATTAATACTTCAAGATAACTTAGAAAATTCTAGATCTGTGTACAAAACACTGCTCTCTTGTATATGTAAAAACGTGCTCTAAGGTTTATATATATATATATATATATATATATATATATATATATATATATATATATATATAGATATAGTGCACTTGAGTTGTACAAAACCTTAAATCCAACGGCTGAGAAGAACTGCTCAAAACCAAATCTACAAGAATCCCGATCAATCGAGATGTGCAATTCGACTAATCGAGTCAAGTGACTCTCAACCAGTCGAGCTACAATGGAGAACATGTGTAGTAGTAGTTCTGTTTGTCTTGAGTCTTTCACTGTTTAAATCTTGATTTGTCTTGAACAAATATTTAAAAAATACCCATTTACAAGACAAACTAAGTTCTAACTGTTACAATTGTTTATGATTCAACCTGTCAAGTTGCAATCAAGAACCTGTACAGTAGTAATTCTATTTATGCATTCTTAAGTCTTTCACTGTTTGAATCTTGATTTGTCTTCAACAAATATTTAAACGATACCAATCAAGAAGACAAATTAAGTTTAAACTGTTTACAATTGTTTATAATTAGCTAACCTAAAAATATGGACCTAACATACATGTGTGTGTGTGGGGTATTGTAACTCTATGGTAACTCATAATAATATTCTACAATAATAGTTTATATATTTATGGTATATTATAATATAATCAATATGGGGGCTCTACCTTAAACGTAAATGTCTTAAGCAACCATTTGATAGAGGACCTCGAAAAGCTCATATATTGTATATTTCGTGATATATATATGGTTCTCGCAAAGACTTTTACTTTCACATTCCTACATTTTATATTCAAACTCATCAAACAAACAAAAAAAAATGTCAAACGTTTTCTTGGGGGAAACGGAACAACTTTTATATTAAGTAACCAACTATTGAGAAATACATGGGGTAATGTACTTGTTGTTGTGCATTTAAAAATATTTGAAAAAAAAAGGGTACCAACAATCTCTCTTGGGGTTAAGTGCCGTGAAATGTTTAATTGAAATTTGAAAGAGGTCAAGAATTTGAAGCTCCTATAGTGTCACAATAACACTCATTGAGTTTTTTGGTACGGTTTCTGGATTCTTCTATTGTTTATATATATATTTTAACCTATAAATAAGATAAGTAAGGGTACCAATAATCTCTCTTGGGGTTAAGTGCCGTGAAATGTTTAATTGAAATTTGAAAGAGGTCAAGAATTTGAAGGTCCTCTAGTGTCACAATAACACTCATTGAGTTTTTTGGTACGGTTTCTGGATTCTTCTATTGTTTATATATATATATTAAACCTATAAATAAGATAAGTACTATCATTTTCTAATAATTTAATCTAATATAAGCTATAAATTTTATAATTTTGGTAAAACATCTTTTTACTTCCTACGTCCCTCTTCCTAATAAAATAGAATAATTATGAGTTACCGTAAATGTCTATCAATTCGAAAAGATACACTAATTCTCGTTTTCTTATTAAGCACGAAAATTTATGCACACACTCAATTAGAATGATATATTTGTCTTAACTCAAAAAGTTCATCCATTCGCAAAAATTGGGCATGAAAACTTAAGGTTGACAATTTTGCCAAGTCAATCACTGGCACAGAGTCTTTATCAAATATTGGGTTTTTGTTACAAATTTTTTAGTATAGCGTTGTAATAAGACTTACTATTGGATGCTTATTAAGACAAGTTATCATCAAACAATTTAAAATGGTGCCGTCCCCATGAGAATACCTGTTAAACTATTTTCAAATCAGGAAAAAAAAAAAACATGGAAGTAGTCTAGTAGATGCCGTGTTTCCCTTTGCATATGGAGTATAAGATTTGAAAATTAAAAGGATGCATTATGTTATTGACAAAAATTAACGAGCACATGCATTGTGGAATAAACCCTAAAATTCTATCCTTGTGATGTATTAAAGCACTCATTATGGTCAAAGAAATAAAAGCACTCATTATCTGGCTCGGAAAAGTTTTTTTGTTAGCTAAATTGTTTAGTGCTTGAGTATTGTGGTTATGAATCAAACACACACAAGAAAGCTCCGCGCTCAACTCTATATTACTATTCCAAATTTTACAAAAAGCTACATTGCTCGTTAACAATGTCAAGTGATGATGTAAGGATCTTCAGTGAGCCACTAATTCAAATACAGAACTTTAAAAGATCTTCTAGTTCCTGTAAAAAAGATAAGTTTAATCTGAAGGTACCGATATGGTACTGACCTAAGAGTTTCTACTTTCTAATGCTTAAGTCAAGAAACTTCAAAGAACTAAGAATGAATATAAAGTAGAATTAGACTCAACTTTTCTTGCACCTTTGCAAATGGGGTTGGCTATCCTTATATAGGTTATCTTCATGACCGTTGGTCTTTATTTGTTTTTCCCTAACTCCCATTGGCAAGATATTGTTTGCTTTGGCCACACAAGCCGCACAGTTTTGTTCTTCCTCACATAACACACAACCTTGTGGGAAAAGACCTCTAACCAATTACAGTCTAAGACATTCCATATAAGACATAGACCTCCCCCTACCTAGGCAATGAGGGACTCAGTCGGGTTTTGGTTCTCCCTTGCCTTACCCCACTTAAGAGGATTTTTGGCTTTTAGATCCTCACAGTTCCCCCCCCCCCCCTCGTTAAGGGCCACACACCCCTGTGTAGAACCTACCCACCATCCTATTGCATGCAAAAGGGTTTACTCTAATACCATTCTATCATGCCCTAACTCCCAACTGGCAAGATATTGTCTACTTTGGCTACACAGACGGCACAATTTTGTGCTTCCTAACGTGACACACAACCTTGTGAGAAAAAGTCTCATATTAATTAGAATCCAAGACATTCCATATAAGGCGTAAGACCCCTTACCTAAAGTAATGTGAGACTCAATCAAGATTTGGTTCTTTCTAATTTCACCCCACTTAAGAAATTTTTTGACTTTTTGGGTCCTCACATTATTAACACATCCTTCCATATCTAGAGAATGGTCGGCTAATGCTAATTGTAACGGTCGTGGTATTGAGTAAACTCGTGACCATTGGAATGGTCACGAAGTAACTCAATGCATTAATTGCTTTTTTGACAGTTACATTTCTAGCTCAATTAATTACAGGGTCGTCCATTAAGGTGGACAACCTTTTAGGTAGAACTTTATAACGGGTGTCATTCTTTGCACATCACTAAGTGCTGAAGCTTTTTAAATAAAATTTCTCTCTCTCTCTCTCTCTCTCTCTCTCTCTCTCTCTCTCTCTCTCTCTCTCTCTCTCTCTCTCTCTCTCATTGTAGAAATTTTGGAAAACCAAATGTGAGTGCTCTTATAAACTATGAAAAATATTAATATTCAATTTAAGATAATTTTTCTCCTAAAATTTGAAATGCTTGATCTACACGACTATACCCCTAATGTTATCTACCATTCTAATTAGAGCCCTTCCATTCATATATAATGTTGAAGTGGTCCTTAAGTGCCACATTAGCTCAAAATGATCTAATTTTTTCAAAATTAGGGGCGAAAGTCTTTTTTGATAATTAAAAAAAATTATTCTTTTTTTTCATTTTCTCATTAATTCAAACAAAAAAAAATTCTTCTTTGGTAGCATACCGACAATCTTTCTTATTTTCTCAATAAAAACCAAACCAGCACAAGATTGGAAATCAAATTAAAGGTGTGGAATTGGGGATGAGGAATCTTAAGGTAGAACAAAATTGAAAAAACCCGATAATTCATTCTTCAAAAAATACAAAAAATGGAGAGAAGGGTCCTTAGATCCAATATATATAAACCATGATTTGATTGAAAATTAAATTAAATTAAATATTTTAGATTCTTTAATTTTCAAAATATTTTAGGCTATTTAATTACATAAAATGTTAAATTGACGTGACATGATTTGATTGGACCAACTAACAAATGTGGCATTTATCTAATTAACAAATTGAATAAAATGGTCCTATGTTATGAAAAGTTTTCCTTAAAAAAAAAAAAACATATGTTACGAAATGTTATGAGTAAAAATTCTTAAATATTAAAATTTTAGAGAATAAAATTAAAATTATTCTCAATTTTAAGGGTATAATTTGACCAAAACAAAAAAGATTGCTGCGATATTCATTACGCTGCACGTAATAACAAATAAATACTTTATAGAAAAAGTAAAATAAGTTTGATTTAAAGAAATAATCAATGCTAGTTACTATCAAGAATGAAAAATAATGAAAAAAAAAAAAAAAAGCAAATTAATTAACACACTTTGATGTGGAAAGGATAGGTTTGTCTTTTCATAGGCGGAGAGATTCTTTGGACGATTTATCCTAAAACTTTTCCATCTGATCCAAAACTGTGAGACAAGAAGATTGAGGAAATCTTGAAATGGGGCATCATTTGAAGGTGGCTTTTTTGTCAGTTACCCTAAATCCGACGTGGGTGCCCGTCGTTTTGGGGGCAAGTAGGTCCCTAACCTTTATTCCCTCACCCACCCTCCCACGAGGCCACAATTACTTCACAAAATGACCAAACTACCCCTCCCCCTAAATCAACCAAAAATTTTCTTTTTCCCATCTCATAAAAGATAAGATATGGCATTAATTTTTTGGTAAAGGGAGATGCCAAAGGCAAAGGGCACTCTCATTTTTATGAAGAATCTCCAATGCATTGTCAATGTCAATGACCCCTCCATCTCACTCACTATAGAGCATCTTCTTTCATCGTTTTTACGAAAATAATTACTTATTTAAACACGCTTTCCCATGCGTGTACCCTATAATTAGATCATATTAATATTAGTAACATGACATACAAATATGAATACAAAAAACTAAAAAGAAGGCTAACATGTAAACAACTCAAGATTATAGTTTCCATATAAGAATAGAAAAATATTGATATTTAATATAAATAGTAAAAAAAAATTAAAACTAGAATTATTGAATTTTTTTCTCATGTTACAAATATTTTTTTTGATAATTGTGTTATTGCATGTAATTTTTTTTTGGGAAGAGATGTAATGATTTAATAACATATATTTTGACACAACAAATAGAAGAAAAAAAGGGGGTGGAATGCAAGACTAAAATTCATTTCAATTCTCTGCCCCTACTTTCATTTAAATTCAATTGAGTCTTTTAAGTTTCAAGATTATTTAATTAAAGTCTCTCTGTCAATTTTGGTTAATTTTTTTTTATAATTAATTAATTTTTTTAATTTAAAAATTATTGAAAAAAAAAATTTAGACAATTATCTGCAACATTTATGAAATTTGATGGAAATAACTTAATTAAATAAATTTGAAATTTAAATGACTCAATTAAACAAAAGTAAATTTAAAAGACTGAAATGAATTTGAATCAAACTTATCGTGTGAGGCATAGATTCAGTGCATCCAATGCACTGGATCTGTTGAGATGGTGACACGTGTCATTATCTCTATAAATCTAGTGCAATTGGATACTAGACACAAACCTCACCCAAACTTATCTAAGTGCAATATGCATTTTTTTTTTTTTTGCCAAAAAACAAAAACAATTATAATACTTATAATATAAGCCTTCTACCTATTAAAATTAGAGCAAGACTTAGGTATAGTACTTACGTGACGTTTTTTAGGCTCTTCTCTTTAGATTTTGTCATGTGGCATTTTTATGATGAGTAATTTTTAATTAAGTGACCACATGTCAAAATTTTAGGAGGAAAACTTAAAATTATATTAGAGTATTTTTGTATAAATTTAATTTTATGTATAAATTTAAAAGGTATTTAATATATTTATAATATTTTTGTTTCATACAATTAACAAGAATTTTTGTAAAAAATATTTTTTTTTATATATATATTTTTGGAGTATGTATATGAATATGATACGGTATATTCTGCATTGAGACAGAAAAAAAGAAGAAGACGACAAAATCCGATTTGCCTGCTTTAAATACCGATGGAATAGAGTAATACGTATCTGGGTGGTATTTAAGAAGAAACATTGGTTTATATTTTGGGGTAGTTATTGTAAGCAGTCCTACTACTACCATAGAGTATAGACTACATAGTACCTCTGTACCTTCGGAGTTTGCAAAGAAGGTTTTTGGTACGGTTAGTCCATTGTCCACGTCCATAGTTCATACACAACAGAACCGCAGGCTTTTATTTATGTTCCGTACTTCCTTCTTCCACCTTTACCCATCAATGTGTTTTAGAGGTTACGTTTGTACTTTTGCAATCCCCATTCAAGCCATTTGTGACCTCCAGCTGTCAGCATGACATAAGCTGACTTCACTTCTAGGAGATTGAGACCCTTCCATGTACTTTCTAAATTACCATTACACCCCATGACTTTCTGCATATCACACCTCTCATCCTTTACAAGACCAAATTGCCCCCCACCATTGTCCATGAATCTCTTCCTCCTCTATTTTTAAGTGTCTGGTTTCCGGAATCTTTTAATCAAGTTTTGATATAACTTTTATAAAATAAAAAATTTAACAAATTTCCATAAAATCAGCTGTTTTTGTTTCTTTCCCATACAAAATTTGTAAAAATATTTCCTAAGCAAATTTCCTTAGACTTCCGTTAACAAAATTCTATTTTTAAAGCCAAAAAATTGTTGCACACGATGCTTTTTTACTTGTGTGTAAAAGTGTGTTTGCATTAAAATATTTATAATAAATACTACTTGTTTTTAAATGAGCTTTTGCTAACAAGTGTCAAACTGCACTCGTCAAGAAAAAATCTAACTCGTTATATTGTATTGAGAAGTAGCAAAATTTCATAAAACAAAATATATATACTTAGCTAAAATTTGTTGGACTCTATTAAATATTCAATCAATTACATTAAAAAATTCACTATTAGCCAATATATTTCAACACTTGTTCAATTACACTAAAAAACTCAACTTTAACCAATACATTTTACCACTTGTTAATCGGACTCTTTTAAAACTAAAACTAATCGAGAAGGAAGGGTGACTAGACCAAAATTCTAAGAATTTTATAATCACCAATCTCTATCTTTTCTATTGGTATGAAATTTTAATAACAATTCATTTCCTTTCTCAAGTTTCCATCGTATAAAGAAAAGAGAGAAGAAAAAAAAAAAAAAAAGCTTCAAAAGAGCTTGAACAGCTTCGGTTATTCCACAAAGGTCGAATGCCACTAGGCTTATATTTTAGATGCATTTGGTTTCGTTTAAATAAAAAACTTTAACCTTTTCGTGAAGACCCAAATGAAACTCTTATACGTTTGTTAAAAATTTAAAATAGCGTCCGTCAAAGGAAAGTAGTTTGAGTCTTGTTTACGCCAAACGTGTCGTCGTATTCTATTCTTTCTTCTCTCTCTGTCTTTCCATCCTCTCTTAACACCCATTACTATAAAAGAAACCAAACCTATTGCATCTTAAAACACACCACTCTTCCTCTCTTAGCCTTTTTCTTCTTGGCTTTGGGGCTTTGTGCCCATTAATAATTTCTCTCTCACCCTTTTCTTTCTTGTTCTTCTTGTTTCTTCTTGTCCTTGTTGATGACCTTTGTTATTATTCCCATACCCCCCACACTTTTAATGAGCTATAAGAAGTCAGCTTGAGTTGCTTCAATTGTAGCTGAGTTGGGTTGAGTTAAAATAATTGAGAGATAAAATATGCTAAAGTTTATTTTGAAGGCTATATAATAAGTTTTGTTTTTGAAAGCTGAGTTTTAGTTTTTTTTTTTTTGTTTAGGGTGTTTGTTCTTTTTTATTTTTTTTGGTTTTAAGAGATGGAGAAACTTAACTTTGTTAAGAATGGTGTGCTAAGATTGCCTCCTGGATTTCGATTCCACCCAACAGATGAAGAGCTTGTTGTTCAGTACTTGAAGCGCAAGGTGTTTTCGTACCCTTTACCTGCCTCTATCATTCCTGAAGTTGATGTTTGCAAGTTTGATCCTTGGGATTTGCCAGGTAGATTAACATACATATACATACAAGTTCATTATTAAAGCTTTGGAACTTTTTCTTTTTTCACAATTGCAAAAAAACTACAGCTATGTAAAAATTTCAAATATTTGTGCAATTACACAACATATTGAGGTGGGTTCTTGGAATCTTAGTATGTAACCAAACTACAATGCCATAGGGATAGAAAATAAATTTATTGTAACATTTTGAGGAATAGTATGCTCCCATGGTACTAAATGAAACAGCTCATAGAGCTAAAGTGATTAAATTTTAGCACCCAAAAAAGAAGAAGAAAAAAAGGCTAAATTTTGAAGTGAAGTCTAGTTCTGATACATGGGGTTTGTGGGTTCAGGTGATTTGGAGCAAGAGAGGTACTACTTCAGCACTAGGGAAGCCAAGTATCCCAATGGGAACCGATCCAACAGAGCCACAGGTTCTGGTTACTGGAAAGCCACCGGAATTGACAAGCAAATTGTAACTTCAAGGGGCAACCAAGTTGTGGGGATGAAGAAAACTCTGGTTTTTTATAGAGGAAAACCCCCACATGGTTCTAGGACTGATTGGATTATGCATGAGTATCGCTTTGTTACTGCTGAAACCTCACCCTCCAATGCCCCACAAAAGAAGACCTCAACCGAGGTGAGTTTTCTCACTTTTCACTTCTATTTATTTCAGTTACTTAACATTTCTTCTTTGCATGATTAATGGCATAAGGTTTGTAATTGTGTCAATAACACCAATCTTATACAAATTGCAACAAACCCATTTCAAAAAGAACTCTTTGAATAATGCTATATATATATATATATAAACCACCAGCATTGGTGATGTCAATTAAGCCGAAATTGTTAATAAATGTAACAATCTTATTTCCATGTCCTGCAGAGCTCTGTGGTTCCAATGGAGAATTGGGTTCTCTGCCGCATATTTTTGAAGAAAAGAAGTAATAAAAGCGAGGATGACAATGTACAAACCGGGAACGAAAACACTGTTGGAAAACTCAGGACTACTAAGCCTGTTTTCTATGACTTCATGACAAAGGGGAGGACTGATTTGAATGTTGCCCCTGCTTCCTCTTCTTCAGGTTCAAGTGGAGTCACCGAGGTCTCTTCTAATGAATCAGATGATCACGAAGAAAGCAGTAGTTGCAATAGTTTCCCCTACTTTAGAAGAAAACCATAACTACTTTATAAATCTTCTTACTAGTTCCTTGTATCAGTAAGTAAATTGGGCAAATCTGATCTCATATCAGTAAGTTTCTATGTCTCCTATATGTGATCATCACTTAACCGGCATCAAATTGTCTTTAGAAAACATCGAGAGCAATGGATGTTAACGTCTTGGGACTTTGTAATCAAATCTCAAATCTTCAAAATTATGGTGTATCAATCTGTATTTTGCATTTGAAACATGTTATCTCAAAAAAACAAATCATGATTTGGCAACGTTTAGCCCACCACCATGCAAAAGCATTTCTTTATCAAAAGTTAAAATCATTTTTAAGGGAGTACTAAAGAGAGTCAGAGAGGGGAAAAAGAAAAAGAAAAAGAAAGAGGGAAAGAGAAGGCATGTTTGGATGTGTATGTGTATGTGTATGTGTATGTGATATGAACTTTATCAAAAGGAAACCCAATTTTTGGGAAGCACAAGAATAAGAACATGATCTTTGCAAGATCAGCATCGCACGTGGTTCCCATTCTCCCTTTAGGGAAAGGTAAAAAATTACACTAATAAGAGAACCAATTCCTTAACCTTGTGTCCAAATGGATGGAATGAATCTCTAAAAAATTTCAAACCCATCTCCAAAGTCCAAATCGTAGCCTTCATAAATACTCAAATCCATATCATTGGAAAAATGGCGGAATCTTGTTCAAAGAAACAGACATCCTGGACAAATTCCTAACATGCTTAAATACTCCAACCAAGATCATTGAAAATTGCAAGGTTGATTCTTTTTCAAAGAAAGCAGACAACCTTAAAGTATTTTCCACAACATTTGTTTCAATTGTCTTCCTACTATACCAGTACAAGCAACGTGAAGGGTAGGTATATCACTCTATTGCTGCTGTAGGGAAACAGGGTTAACTAAAATTTGAACCTACGAGACCAGTAGGTGAAAGTAGAGAGTAGAAATTAATGGATTCTTGCGCAGAGACGGCAGCTTTTGAAAATGAACTGGGGGTCCCTAGCTTTGAAAACTGATCCAATGGCATTCGGTTCCTAAAAGTACATGATTTCTTGCACCTTCCTGTAAGTTTGAATTAAATTAATCTATAATAAATTTGTTGAGCCAATGCTAACATTACTTAGGGTCTGTTTAGATAGAACTTATTTTGCTGAAACTGAAAATTGAAAATTGAAAATATTGTAGCAAAATAATTTTTAAATGTGTGAATAGTATTGTAGGACCCATTTTTAATGAAAAAGTTGATGAAAAGTGAAATTTGTGGGACCCATAAACAGTAATTTTGTGTACTGTTCATAGCTAAAAGTCAATATATGCGGCTGCTTAAAAAAAAAAAAAAAAAAAAGTCTCCAAAACGTGGACGTGGGCTGGACGTGAATCCAAACGCCCTCTTAGTAAGAAGTTACAAACTTATGGATGTCACTTTAATAAAAGAATAAATTAATGATTGAATTATTATTTCTCATTTGTAACAACATTTCAATTTATAGTTTATTTGACAATGTTCAAAAGCGAGCGATTAATGCACAATAAGATAAAGTGAGTTGATTCAAGTTGTGAGAATAAAACAAGTCAGAGAAAAGTTCAAAATAACATTAATGGAAAGTAAAAACAGTAAAAAATGTATTATTAATTAAGTGAAGGGAGAAGATTTGCTGCAACCTTGTATACAGTCTGCATGTAGGATAAGGTGGCAACCAAAGAGAAGTGACAAGTGTTCAAGTGTCATGTAAAATGCACATGGTTAACCTAACTTATGATTTGTTATTACTTTTCTTTGGCTACCACCTTACCCGATATGCAACAATTGCTACATACAAGATTGTTGCAAATCCTCTCCCTTAAGTGAATAACAAAGAATATAATTTCAGATATAATAAAATGAAAGAAAAGAATATACGTAGTTGACCTTAACTAATTTATTAAAAACTCATAAATGAACCCAAAAAATGAAAATTAAGGTTGGTTGTTTTATAATAACCCTGTAATAAGATCACTCTACTAAATTAAAGGGTTAGAGTGTTGCTCTAGTAAGTAGAGAGAAGTATATAGGATCGTATATAGATCATACATAGTAGATGGTTTTTAATATTCTTGGTATTGGAAAAAAGTAGAGGCATTTCTCCAATGATATTCCTTATTGAATTTGTTAGACAATATATAGCCAATATCTGCAGAGAGATTCTCTATCTTCCAACTAGACTGCAACTTTGACCTGAATAAAGTGTAAAATTCTCACCACTACATTAATGTATAATACATCTAATACAATACTTTAAGAATATAAAAAATAAATTCAGTTCATATTGTCGTGAACGTGGCATACATGCATGGGCCACGACATGGCTGTAGTTGACTCACCCAATCATCAATAATATAATTTAAGCATAAAACACAACTTATCAAAATGATGATAATCATCATCAGATACTTATTATGTATTACCATTTTTTTTAAGGATCTGTTAACTCAAGTAATATATATAAAATATGGTATAACAAAACCTATAAGTTAGGTTGTCCCCGCACTCAAACAACTACAAGGATGATATCATATTCATATATGCTAGTTCCAGATAAGTTAAATGACAGGCCACAAATCCTATATGTGAGTGCCAAGTGGACAGGAAGGACAGCGTGCCACAATCCTCAATTCTTTTATAGACATACACAACTTGCACATTTATCACCGTATGATTAGATTCCATCAATTACATATAAATACCACTTTTGATACTTGGAAAAATTAATCCAATTAGTGCTTGAAACATGCACGGCTAGTTGTGACAAAGTGTATGGCTCGGATTGAAGTTCAGTTTAATTTTGTATTATTGAGCTTATTATGCCATAACAGGAAGGAAAAATTAAATTTACATAAGATAATCAAAAAAAATAGCCGACCAGAGTTTCTTGTGACAGGGGTTCAGAATCACCTAAGGCTGTTGGAGTTCTTCACGTCACCTTTTATATATATAATTTCATTTTCATGACAGAAACAAGTTGAGAGAGAGAGAGAGAGAGAGAGTGAGAATTGGGTTGTGGATTGCTGACTTGGGCTACATATTGTCAATCACGTGGGCAGCCCGTCATGGTAGACCACATACTCACAGCTCAAACTTTAGTAGGCTCACCTGATTAGGTCAATCACACAAAGAAACCCCACCAGGGTTACAAATACTTATATGAAATGAAAGGACAATGTGTGGGGCATCATATGCAATGGGCAATTTTGACAATTTCATGACACCTTTGCCTTATAGACAGGGAATGAATTATCAATTATGTTGACTGGTTCCGAAACCAACCACTTTTAAATGCAGTTTGTTTGGACAAATTTTAGTTTTAAAAAGGTTGCTTAGTATCTCTGCAACAAGGACATCTCCATTTTTTTAACCACATTCCAGTGATATGGTCTGATCAAATATACATATATTGAATCTACCTGATGATAATATAAATGTGGCGGGCCCTGTTTGCAATTGAAGGCTTTTAAGACTCCCCCATCTCTACAACAACCATCGGACGTGCTTGTCAATCTTAGTCAACCAATTCACACAACCTAAAAGGTATCCAAAGCCTAATAAGAACCTCACAAATTATGATTATGGACTCTATCAAGAACTTGTACGAAATTATAACAATAAATTTGTGGGTTTCCCTGCAGCAGGGCAAAATTGCCCAAACACATCACCCATTTCATAAAAACTTACCTAAACCAACTTGACAGAAAGATATAAATTGTCTGAATAGTCCAATCCTAAGTGGTAAAATATTACTGGTCAATGGAAAAATGAGGTCAATCATAGACTCACAATCAATAACAATAACGACTTTACAACCTAGCTTTGTTGTAAAATTATTGCGTAAATAGCTTTTACTCATAAATGAATGGATTAATGATGTTTGGGCTGCTGTCTCAGAAGAGGTGTCCCAACTCCCAAGCATTGAAGGGTCAGAATGCTGAGCTCATTGATAGATGGGTGCATGGTACAGCAATAAACTGCATTATTGCAAGGTTTTGTTTCTTTCTATATGCGGTGTTTACAACAACAGTTACTTTCTGATGAAGTAGCTACATATGCATGAAAAGGCTCCCTAACTACACAACCATGTGGAGTTGTCGAAAGTCTTCAGTATTCAATATTCAAGCTGCTGATTCACATCTCGTGTAAAATGACAAAAAGTTTACATTGGAAGAACCCATGAACAAGTTTTCTAGAATAAGCATGTGGTAGAAGGGGTTGCGTGTAAAAGTGCAAACTTGCTTAAGAATAACCAGAAAATTTTCAAGAAACCCTATGAGCTATAGTGACACAGAGTTGAAAATTAAGAACATTTATTCAGATTTTTATGAATGTCAAGATCAGTCTTCAACGTATAGAAGGGGACTAGGTGGGAGTTTTCAACCTTTCTTTCGGTGGTTTCCGTGTCCACATATCTATGATCTATCTAACCGCATTTTTCATCAACACCAAAATGGACTTATGACATCAACGAACCTCAAGATTCAGTTTTGTCCTACCTATGCTGATTGGGATTCCCCATGAAAAAAGCATAAGATTTCATCTTAGCCTTCAACTTAGGAGAGCATTTTCCTTGATAAGAAAATGCCACCAAATATATATCTATGAAGCAACTAAACTTTGTATGAGGCACGAAAACTCTGATTCAAAACAATCATACAGAAGCAAAGTTACTTTGCAATTGACATCAAGGAAAAATGCTTACTCCACTAGAAAATTTGCAGCTGTTGCAATTAAAAAGTAAAACTTTCAGTTATATGGTCTTCCAAAACAACCTAAAACTAGGTCCCAGAGACAAATATGTGATTCAGTTGTAGTTTAAGATAAGAAAGGCAATTAATCTCAGTTATCTGTTCATGATGTCATTGACACAAAGATAATAGGGTATGCAGCTAGACAATCATAAAACTGGCAGACCTCAAACCGTGCTGCACATCATTAGCAGGCGAGCTTCAGATATTCTTATTCACTAACTTAAGTTCATCAAGAGTTGCCAAGCCCAGCATCATATAAGACTATAGCTGCATTTTATCCTAAAACTAAAAAACTTCCAAACAATTCCTTCATCAAGAAACACACAACACTAATAAACCTATAGAAAGATCAAACTGGTGGTCAGTTATAATAAACTATGTTAAGAAAAGCAACTATTCTCAGTTATGTGCTCATGATGTCATCGACACAAAGATATAGAGTATGCAGCTAAACAACCATAAAACTGGTAAGCACAAACTGTGACGCACATCACTAGCAAGTGTCCTTCAAAAATATTCTTATTGACTAACTGAAGTTCATCAAGTTTCCAAGCCCAGGATCATATAAGACTCTGGTTGCATTTTATTTTAACAACTAAAAAGCTACCAAACAATTCCATCCTCAAGATACACATAACACTAGCAAACCTATATCATAAAAATGGTGGTCAGTTATAATAAACCTGTATTAAGAAAGGCCACTATTCCCATTTCTCAGTTACATGCTCAAACTGTGATGCACGTCATTAGCAAGCGAGCTTCAGATATTCTTATTGACTAATAACTGAAGTTCATCAAAAAGTTGCCAAACCCAAGATCATATAAGACTTTGCATTTTAACCAACTAAAAAGCTTCCAAACAATTTCTTCTTCAAGATACACACAACACTAATGAACCTATATAAAGAAAGATCAAAATGGTGGTCAGTTATAATATCCAGGTGAAGTCTAAATGGTAAACTTCAAATGAATCAAAAATGGCACTACAAAGCCATGAATCACCAAAGTACTCCTCTCAGGCTTGCCTATTGTTCTTACTCATTTCATTCCCTGACTTTAGCTACCGCTGCTGTCTTTATCACCAGCTACATCGGTACTACCCCCAGAATTTTTTGAAGGAGGTGGCTCAGAACATGCCCTTAGGACAGCCTCATTCTGCAAAAGGGGGGGAAGCATATCTATGATTTCAGTCATTGACAAATTGAAAATAATCTCAAAATCCATAAAACAAGATGCTTAATCCCAAAACACAATCAGGAGTGCAAAGGAAATATGCACATTGAGGCTATAAATACAGTGGCACATGGAACGAAGCATTATGTAAACCTATCTTTCTTTTTCTTTTCTGCTTTTAAGGAAATATTCATAGGCGCCACCCAGCATCACGTGCATATAAATGGAAGAAAAATCAACTTAAACAAGCAACTGATGGAGCTATGAAAGTAAGTATGAAAGAATATAGGTGCATTTTCGATTGAATTGGCTGCCTTGATCTAGGAGAAACTCAATTTGCAACTGAAATACACGTTGACACCAAAATAAATTTTTATTGGATTAATATTTTGAAAATTCCACCATTGGATTACATGTCCTTTATATTCCAATAGAGACATCCAATAAATAGGGGTTGAAGAGCTTTCTTTTTCTTCTTTTCAAATAATTTCTTATGCCATACTTTGTTAGGGAGTTTCATTTTCTTAAAAATGTTCATCTCAGCTTGGACTTCCTTGGGCTGATGGTGTCAACTTCTTGTCAGTATGGTTTGGTAGGAATTTGAGAAATACAAAAGAAGAAATATGAAAAGTGACAGGAAATAACTGTTTGGTTGGAAAGGACAGAGATGAAGGAAAGAATATAGTGTGCTCAATATTTTGATACTTTTTTTTGTCATTGACTCCATACTATGGAAGGAGGAGGGCAAAAAGTCCAGTGCCACAACAAGTAGCACAACTTTTGCCACAACTTGCCCACTATTCAGAACAATAGAGCTTTCGATCAAGATGTTCTCGCCTCCCCCATTCTGGTAGCGAGTTGTGGACCCACTGTTTTTTCTCCACCACTCACAACTCACCACGTAATCGAGTTGTGCCAATTTTTGTGGCATTAGACTTTTTGAGGGGGGTGGGGGGACAAATCTGTGATTGGTAAAAATTCTTTGACTTATAATTATAACCACAAGTCATACACATACATACTACAGGACCAATACACACTCGGGCCGTGAATTTGAAAGAGAGAAGATATAGAAATTTCAGATTTTTTTTATAGGTAAGAATTTTATTGAAAACCAAGAATACAGACAAGTACACAGGATGTGTACTTAATGGCAAAAGGTCAACTAAAAGAGCAACAATCTATAAAATCAAGTAAAGAAGAGAAAGATTGGCCACTTAGCGCAGTCATCCAATCATACAAAGTACATAATAATTTATTTTTAAAATAAAATCACCTAAAGCTGAAACAATTTATTTTTAAAATATAATCACCTAAAGCTCTAAAGTAGTACACTCAACTCCTTCAAACATCCCCCTATTCTATTCTTTCCAGATAATCCACATTATGTACAAAGGAGTCGCAGCCCAAATATCACCATTCTGATGTTTAGCAAAGCGCCCCTTCCAACAAGCCAATGTTATCAACTACCCTTCTAGAACCCAAATATGCATAACACCATGGCCACAACACAATGTAGAAGCAAATGATCCACTGATTCCCCATTCTTTTTACACACGCAACACTATTCCACAACAATAATATTTCTTCAATGTAATTGTCTAATGTCAAAATTTTCCTCGAGGCTGGTTTCAAGGTAAAGCTACTTTAGCAGGAACTTTGACCCTCCAAATACCTTTCCAAGGGAACGACTGCACACTTCCTGCATTAAGCTCTCAACAATAAGATTTTACCTCAAATAAACTGCTCTTTGTTGGTCGCCCGTGAATATTATCTCTAGCATCTCTATTTGACCTTTGTAGAGTAGATACAATAGAGGAAATCTGTCAAGTGGTAAGTTCCCTGTCCTAGATATCCCTATTAAAAGTGAAATTCCAATAAAGATGACCAGCTTTCCAACACATATAATCTGCTACAGTAGCCTCTCTTTTTTTTTTTTTCTTTTTTCTTTTTTTACCTATCAAAAAAAATTTTTTTTTTTTTTTTTTTGATAAGTCAAAAAAAATATATATATATATATATATATATATATATATATATATATATATATATAACTGGGAAGGTCTCTTTCAGACCTCCATCCCCACAGGCGAAAAGCAAATATTGAGACCATGACCAGCCTCAATGGAAATGAATTTAGAAAACTTACCCCAACCCCTTTTGATATGCTTCCATAAATAAAATCCATAAGGGCTTCTGATTGCCATTGAGCACTATCCACCCCACCTAGTTCCATACTTCTTGTCCACCACTTGCCTCCAAAGAGCATCTTTCTCTGTGACAAACCTTCACAAATCCTCTTCCAATTAACAAGGTTGAATTTAAAATCATCTCTTAAACCACCCCATAGGAAATCTCTTTGCAACTTCTCAATCCATTTAGCAACAGAAGTTGGAACATGATAGAGCAAAAAAAAAAAAAAATCTAGGCAGTCTAGAAAGTGTGCTCTTTATTAAAGTGAGCCTACCCAGGTGATTTTCCTTCATATTCTCCAATATTGGGTTCCAAAACTCCCTAGATTTTAATCAAGAACCCAGAGGCAACCCCAAATATTTCAATGGTACCTTGGACATTTTGCATCCAAGTATTTGAGCCAAAGCTTCCACCTTTGGTACTGTACCAACTGGCACCAATTCAGATTTTCCTAAATTTATTTTTAACTTGTAAACTTCCTCAAAACATAATAGCACACATTTTAAATTGCACAGTTGCTCAGGGACTCAGGGTTGTTATCACACGTCAGTAAACAAAAGATGAAATACCATAAGCTGACCAGAAGAGCTACTACCCCACATCAGACCAACAATCAAATAAAAAACTTCCAGTTTACATGGTCGTAGATTTTTTTTTTTGATGGGTAAGAAAAAGTTTTATTGAAAAAGGAATAGCATGAAAATACACAAGGTTCACAATAGTGAGCAAATAGAAAAAAGAGGTAAAAAGAAGCACACAAACACTAAACTATTCTAAAGAGACAAAAGAAAATCTATAAGAGTAGAACAATCCAAGAGGCCCCAACACCGAGACCAATCAAAGAGGGTCCGTTTGTTTAAATCTAACAACTAATCCAATGATTTCCCCGTATCCTCAAAAGAATGCCGATTCCGTTCAGTCCAAATATTCCACATTAAACAGCCCGGAACCAGAGTCCAAATATCAGAATTATGTTTCTCAAGCCCATGATACCAACAAAAAAATAAGTCTGCAACGGAGCCAGGCATGACCCAATCAATCCCAAACAGCCGAAGCATATACATCCACAGAGAATGAGCAACCGGACAAGAAATCAGCTGGTCATCCACATTTAATCTTATGCTTTCGAAATCTACTATCAAGACCATATCCAATTGGCAGTTTAAATAAGGTTTTCTCCTCAATGTTGGATTTAGAGAAAATTGACGGTTTAAATAAGGTGGAAAATTAGAAAAATTACACCATTTCCAATTTGAACCCTTATATATACATGTGCGCGCGCACACAGACACACATGGCCTTTTGCTACTAATCCGCTGATTATGTTTATAAATAACCTAAGTTCTCCACAACAGCTCCACATCATTGAAATTCTTAACACAAGCACCCACCTCATTTACCACTTTCAAGCAAAGTGACATCTGGAATGTATCTATCAACTTAGAGACTTTTTTTTTTTTTTCATGGGTTGGTCAGAAGTCATTTCAAATGATAGAAGGAACAAAAATTAAGGATGAATGAACACATAGAAAGCAAAACAAATTTTCGGTAACAGTAACAATAACTAGTTTATGAAGTAGTTACATTGTCCAATAAAATCAACAACCGATAATCTTAAATTATTCAACTAAAAATAAATTATTTCTTGTGATTAATAGCGATCCCCTATTTAATCTTACGCTTTCGAAAACTAATTCATCATTTTGTTTTCGACAATATCATATCGATGTACATACAGTCGAAATCAAAGTAAGTGGTCTATATTTTCAAATTCAGAATCACAATCTATACCCATTTGTGAAAGTTATAATCTGTGATATAATAAATAAACCCTAATAAAATGGAGGAGAGAGAGAGAGAGAGAGAGAGAGAGAGGGACCTGCCAAACTCGGAGGAGGCGCTTCTTGGCATTGGCTTTACGAGTGGTGGTGAGCTTGATTCGCTTCCAGACAAGACCTCCCGAGTCGTGCTTCTTCACTATCTCCATCACTCTCGTCCCCCAGAACGCTCCAGGACCCATCTCTCTCTCTCTCTCTCTCTCTCTCTAAGTCTCAACTGGGTTTTGCCTGTGTTTATCACACTGCACAAGTCTGGAGCTTTTAGTTTACTACTACAAGGTGAAACGACACCGTTTGCATACAAAACCTTCAAGTTTTTTTTTTTTTTTTTCTGAGAATTGGAGTACATTTTAATCCCTAAAGTTAGTTGGGGACCTTAAAAATTATACCTAAATTTTTTTTTAAAGTAAAAAATTAAACCTTTTTATAGTTTCAAAAGTAACTAATCAAATTTTGAGTTATCAATAACAAATTAAACTCTCAATCCATATATTAAATTTCAAACACAATGTAATACCATTTAATTGCATATGGATTAATTTATTACTTTTTTTTTAATGAGAATTTGTTACCTTTTCAATCTTTTTAGTTTATGTGGAGCTCGAGAAACGAAGATTGGAAGTACCGTTGTAGCCTTCACATAGCCCAAGGAATGAGTTGGTCTGAGGAGATAGTGAGAAGTAACAAAGCGTCCTTGGGGGATATAAGAGGTGAAAGTGAATGCCTTAGGGGATAAACAAGATATTTATGGGAGGTTTTTTGTAAGGTCTCGCCTGCTCCTCCGCATTAAATGATTGGCAACAACTTTATCAGCTACATCAATGAGGAACTGACCTAAACTGTAGATCCACAGCTCAGTAGTTTCTTCCACCACCTTCACCAAAAGTCTAATGAGACAAGTGTCCTAAGGGGATTTAGGAGGATTGAAGATGAAGGGCTAGGATGCAAAAGGCCATGAAGTATATAAAGGAAAGGGATTCTCAGGTAAAGGGGATCGAAAAAGAATCAAGAAAAGAACAGAGTTGGAACAGTAACTAAGAGAAAGAGAGTGAAGTGTATGTAACAACCAAGAACATTGCCCTCGAGCAAGCTTGTAAAGGTTCATCTATCCATTTAAATTTCAAACTTCTGGTTCCTCCTTCTCTATCTGTGTCCTCAGGCAAAGCCCAAACTTGTTCATCACACTCTCTTTACAAATATCTATTAATTTGGACCGAGCTTGGGAACATCAATCTCACTATTCTAAGTGAGCTTAGGCAACCCAAATTTCATGCTCTTACAATTGGCGCCGTCTGTGGGAAGTTTGAAGTTTTGTTTTGGCTTTGTTATGATAAGTCATGGCCAACCCGGAGCAGAATAGGGAAGAATCTGTTGTTTCACAGAGGGAGAATTTGTTTGTTAATCTGGAACAAAGGAGAGACAGACACCATACACCAAGTGTTATGGTAGAATTTTACCATACAGAGCGCACTGAAAGGAGTTATTCAAGGTCAGGGAGCCAAGTTTCACTCGATCAAGAGACACGAAAGTTGCAACGTGAGATTGATCACCTGCACAAAAAACTGTGACACAGGGAGCCTAGTAGGAGGAATCCATCACCCTCATCAAGTGATGGATCGAAATGGAGTAGAGATTGCTCATACTGCCCAAGGCCTAGAACCCCACCCAGTGAATCCTTCTCAGCATCTTCACATCAGGATAAACCGAAAAAAGGCAAGTACAAGTGCGAGCAAGGGTCATCCCACCATAGCATAGGGAATGACGCAATGAGCAAAGCACTTCAGCAAATCTCTAAATCACCCTTGTTAGGGGGATCAACAAGGCTAAGCTTCCCCACCGATTTTCGTAGCCAACTTTTACCATTTACAATGGAAGGTCTGACCTTATGGAGCATGTAAGCTACTTCAATCAGAAGATGGCAATTCATTCTAGCAATAAAGCCCTCATGTGCAAGGTTTTCCCTTCCAGCCTTGGGCCTGTGGCTATGTGGTGGTTTGACGCTTCAGAAGAAGGACAATAAGGTCTTTCGAAGAGTTGACAAGGGCATTTGGGACTAGATTTATAACATGCAGTAGAGTTCCCAAGCCCTTAGACTCTCTTTTTTCCATGGCAATGAGGGAAGGTGAGACTCTCAAGACTTATTCAGATTGATATTGGGAAATGTACAATGTAATAGATGGAGATTTTGAGGACGTGGCAGTGAGAACTTTCAAGGTAAAGCTCCCGACAGAGCATGAGTTGAGAAAGTCACTGACCATAAAGGTTGCCCTCAGTATGCGCCAGCTTATAGATCGCATTGATAAATATAAATGAGTTGAGAAAGATTAGACCCAGGGAAAGGGTAAAACTAAGGTGTCCTAGAGAAAAAGGATCCTCTAGGATCAGGATATCATAATAACTGTCCTAGAAGGGACTTCCCCAATCAGACATCATCAACAGGGCCTTAGGTGGTTAACTCATTATTTAAAGAGTCAGTTTATCAGATACTGGAAAAGATAAAAAAAAATAAATAAATAAAAAATGAACCATACTTCAGGTAGCCCAATAAGATGGGTGGGGATCTGTTCAGGATGAACCAAAGCCAAAAAAAGGGAACACAACAGAGGATTGCAGGACTTTGTGAGATTACTTAGGTCTACTAGTGAAGGCAGGGAAGCTAAGTCAGTTCTTGCACCAACCAACAGGTTAGATCGGTCATTCGGGGGCAAGGTATCAGAGGGGTGTAGCTTCTAGGCCAGCTTTGGGCACAATTAATGTGATTTTCACTAGGCCTAGGGCGATGCCGTGACCTATTCGGGGGTTATGTCTATGGTTGTGGGCCCCGATTTAGATGATAGGAGCGAGGCTCTCAAAAAGGCCAAGGTAGTGGCCACCCCTACTTTGTGTTTTTTTAGAAGAGGATAAGGAGAAAACATTCCAACCGCACGATGATGCCTTAGCAGTTACCATAAGGATCGGTGGTTATGATGTAAAAAGGGTACTGCTAGACCAGGGAAATGGAGCGGAGATCATGTAGCTTGATTTGTATAACGGGTTAAATCTAAGGCCCTAGGACTTAGAAAAATATGACTCGCCGTTGGTGGGCTTTGATGGGAGGATGGTAGTCCCTCGTGGGATGATAAGGTTACCTGTGCAGGCTGGAGACGAGGAGGTGCAGGTCAGTTTCATTATCATTGAGGCCTATTCCACTTACACGGCTATTTTGGCCAGACCAATGGATCCTATTGTGGTGGAAGAGGAGCGAATCCCATAGCAACTAGAAGGTCCTGAAGTGGGACTTAGGATCGAGTCACATAAAGTGCTGTCTAAGGAACTTGAAAGGGTTGTGATTGGATGGGATGAAGAAAAATACTTTCAGGTGGGGTCTCAATTGTCGTCCTTAGAAAAGGCAGTGTTGGTGAAATTTTTGGAAGATAATATTGAAGTGTTTGCTTAGAGTGCTTATGACGTATCAGGGATAGATCCTGAGTTTATATGTCACCGGTTGAACGTGAGTTCAAAGGCAATCCCATGAAAGTAACCTCCTCGGCCTTCATGAAAAGAGCATGCTGAGGTAGTAAGGGTAGAAGTGAACAAACTTAAGCAAGCAAGGGCGATTAAAGAAATCTTTTACCCCGAATGGTTGGCTAATACCGTGGTGGTGAAGAAGAAGAACGAGAAGTGATGTGTGTGTGTGTGTGTAGACTTCACGAATTTGAATAAAGTTTGTCCGAAGGACCCCTTTCCCATTCCTCGGAATGATCAACTGATGGATGCCACAGTTGGGCATCCTCGGATGAGTTTCTTGGATGCCTTCCAATGGTATCATCAGATACCTTTAGCATTATCTGATCAGGAAAAAACTGTCTTTCGCGCTCCCACTGGAAATTACCATTAAAGTGTGATGCCTTTTGGCCTCAAGAATGCAAGATCCACATATCAAAGAATGGTGACATGGATGTTTGAGTCATAAATGGGGAGGAACGGGGAGGCGTAATATGGTGATAAAGAGCAAACAAGTTATAGAGCACTTAACAAATTTGGGGGAGGTTCTCGGTGTTAAAGGAACATGGGCTGTGCTTAAATGCATCTAAATGTTCTTTTGGGGTCAGTTCGGAAAAATTTCTAGGCTACATGATAACACGCCGAGGAATTGAAGTCAATTTCGATCAAATTAAGGCCATTAATAGCTTGCATCCTCCTTGGAACCCTAAGGAGGTACAAAAGTTAACCGGAATGGCAACAGCTCTCAATAGGTTTATCTCTCGGTCAGCAGATAGGTGTCGTCCATTTTTCTAGCTCCTCCACAAATGGAAGGACTTTCAATGGACCGAAAAGTGCGTGTTGGCCTTTGAGGAGCTTAAGCAATATTTGTCGTGCCCCTAGTCTTCTAGACTCGAGAAAGAGGAAGTACTCTATGCGTACTTGGCAATCACGAATTATGTCGTTAGTCTAGTTCGGGTTAAGAACGAGAGTGGGGTACAAAGACCGGTATACTATGTTAGCAAGTCCTTGCAGGAAGTTGAGACATGCTATTTACCCATGGAGAAGGCAATGTTGGCCATTGTACATGCGACAAGGAAGCTTCCACATTATTTTCAGGCGCATACTGTGGTGGTGCTCACGCAGCTTCCCTTGTAAGCACTCTTATGAAAATCGGACTACATAGGCAGAATTGCAAAATGGGGAACCATTTTGGGTGCCTATGATGTCAGATATATACCTTGTACTGCCATAAAAGGACAAGTCTTGGCAAATTTTGTGGCAGAGTTTACTGAGAGTGTAGCAAGTGAGGGAAAATGAACATTTGATGCTATTACAACCTCGGCCTTTGTTGTTCCCACCTGGGAAGCGTACACTGACGAAGCAGCTAACCGAAAAGGCGCAGGAGTAGGAATTGTGTTGGTAACCCCCGAGAAGCTGGTAATGAAAAAATCACTGCAATTGCGTTTTCTAGTTACAAACAACAAAGCTAAGTATGAAGTTCTGTTGGCTGGAATGGCAATGGTTGATCAATTAAGAGGAGAAATTGTAGAGTTATATTCAAATTTGTGGCTTATGATGGGCCAAGTCAATGGGGAGTTTGAAGCTTAGGACGAACAAATGCAGGGATATCTTGCTAAAGTTAGACAAGCTCAGGTTCATTTCAAGAGTTTTATGCTAAAGCAAATCCCGAGAGGACAAAACTCTCATGCAGATTCTTTGGCCATGTTGGTAACGTCCCTAGGGTCAAGTTTGCCCCGAGTCGTTATTGTTGAAGACATGGCTAATTCTAATCTAGTGAAGAATCCCTTAGTGGGTGTGCACAGTATTCAGGTCAGGCCAAGTTGGATGGACCCCTTAGTTACTTTCTTGAAATGGGGACTGTTACCCAAGGATAGGGGCGACGCAGAGAAAATACGTAGGAAGGCTCCACGTTATTGATTGTCCGAGAAATGGAAGTTATACAAACGGTCCTATTCAGGATCGTATCTAGTATGTGTGCATCCCAAGGCAATGGAACCCTTATTAGAGGAACTGCATGAGGGAATTTGTGAAAGTCATACTGGTGGGAGATCGTTGGCCCATAGAGCCTTTACTCAAGGATACTAGTGGCCGAGCATATAGAAAACTTCTCAAGATTATGTAAAGAAATGTGATCAGTGCCAGAGGTATACCCCAAATATTTATCAGCTTGGAGGGGCCTTAAACCCAATTTCCAGTCCGTAGCCGTTTGCTCAGTGGGGCTTGGACATTGTGGGGACATTCCCTCGTGCCAAAGGAAACCGAAAATGGCTCCTCGTCAGGACAGATTATTTTACTAAATGGGTGGAGGCTGAACCTCTTGCCAACATCAAGGATGTGGATGCTAAGAGGTTTATTTAGAAAAATATTATCACCAGGTTTGGGGTTCCCCATGCATTGATCCTGAACAACGGGCTTCAGTTTGATAGTAAGACCTTTCGAAAGTATTACAGTGAGTTTGGAATCAGAAATAGATATTCTATTATTGCTTATCCACAAGAGAATCGGCAAATCGAGGCTACAAATAAGGTCATAGTATCTGGGCTAAAGAAAATGTTAGATGATGCCAAAGGAAGATGGGTAGATGAAATGCTCTACGTGTTATAGACTTATCGTACTACACCCCAACTATCAACTAGAGAATCTCCTTTCTCAATGACCTATAGGGCTAAAGCAGTGATTCCTATTGAATCAGGATTCCTAACCTTGAGAACTGATCAGTTTAGTGTTGAGAGGTATAATGGCGTACTATCCACTAGCTTGGAACTGTTTGAGGAAAGGAGAGAGGTAGCTATGGTGAAGATGGCGCATTACTAGCAAAGGCTCAATCAAGGATATGATAAGGGAGTAAAACTAAGGCCACTGGCCCCAAGAGACTTAGTCCTAAGAAAGGGTTGGGAATTGCGAGGAACCCATCCTAGGGGAAGTTAGGCCCCAATTGGGAAGGCACATACCAGCCAACGTCAATGGTAGGGATTGGGGCTTATTACTTGGAAGATTTGGACAAGAATGTGGTTCCACATCCTTAGAATGTAAATAATTTACGCCGTTATTACTATTAATAATATGATGTTCTTTTCATTTGTTACTGGTTTATTTCTGTATTATTGCAGCTGTGGCTCAACTCCTAATTACTTGAAGAGAAAGTTTCTAAGTGTTAAACAAAACATTGGTCATACTTAGTTCCTTGAACCACGTGCCTTGAGTAAATTAATGTTTTTCTATCTTTCTAAGTATTAAATAGAACATTGGTCATGTCTGGTTCCTCAGACCACATGCCTTGGGTAAATTAATGTTTTTCTATCTTTTTAAGTGTTAAACAGAACCTTAGTCATGCCTAGTTTCTCGAACCACGTGTCTTGGGTAAATTAATGTTTTTCTATCTTTCTGAATGTTAAACAAAACCTTAATCATGCATGGTTCCTCAGACCACATACATTGGGTAAATTAATGTTTTCCTACTATGCTAAGTACTAAATGGAATCTTGGTCATGATTAATTCCTCGAACCACATACCTTGAGTAAATTAGTGCTTGATCTATTTGCAGTGGATGACTAAGACCCTTATCGTAATAACCTAATTGAAGGGATGCCCATGAGCATCACTTAAAACACTTGCAAGTATATCCATGAGATGCTCTTGGGTAGATTAATCTTTATGTAAAAGTTGTAGGTATTAAACATAACCTCACTCTTGTTCGACTCCTCGAGTCACAAATCTTGGACCATTCAACTCTTATGTAAAATTTTCTAAGTGTTCAGTAAAATCATAAGTCTTGCCTATTTCCTCGGATCATAAGTAATGAGTGTATGGGTCTCCTAGCTTTTTAAGTCCAAAGTAAGTGTTGCTTGAAATTTCTATTAAGTGACAGAATACTAATGCAAATTGCCCTAAGTGTTAGTCCTATAACTTTCTTCAAGTTTATTCAAGATTGGATGGGATATTGTTAGGAATAAATTAGGATAACTACAGGATGGCATATTTCAAATAATAGTAAAAAACAGAGATAGTATAACATGTACTTGGCTAAATTAGACCTAGATAAATAGAAAAGTGCAATAAAAATTGAGCATGTTTATTGAAGTTCAAGAGTCGGATTACAATAAAAGAAAGATGGGACATCAACTAAACTTAGGCCCGATTACAAAAGTTGGCTAAGTAACTCCTAATCTATGACTAAGTCAGGCTGATGCCTCTTTTCCCTTCTCTTTGTGAGAGACTGCCAAAATTGGGGGTGCCTCTCAAAAAAGAGATTTTGGTACTTTTTAGGGCACTTCTCATTTTAGATAAGTGGTGTGGAGTTGCCACTTATTTTTTATACAAAAAAAATGAGAAAAAATAAATATAAAATATATGACTGAATAGTATCCTTCTCATTGATTGAATAAAAAAATACATGTTTGAAAAATTAAAAATTACATGGTTTTTGGTCCTAATTACAAACTACCAAATAATTATATGATTTTTTGTCCTAGTTACATTCTACCCAAAATAAAAGATAAAGACAAGGCTTAGATCTACTTATCTAAAGACCTAAATTCGGAGACTAGGTTACGGAATGGGAAGGTGTTAGGCACCCATTCTGCCCAGACAGAGTCTGGTCTTCTAGACTATTGTGACCAATGTACCATTTATGCATGCTATGAATGACATGTTTTATATATGAACAAAACTAAATCACACAAATTTATTTATGAATGAATCCTCTTCTTTGTTTAAAAAAATTCAAATATGTTTTAGTGATTAGAAAAAAATTGATTTTGGTTTGTCAAAATGCCAAATCTGTTTTGTAATTAAAAAAAAAAAAAAGTGGTATTTTTGGAGAGAAAAACTCACATATTTTTTGGTGAATAAAAAAAATTGATTTTAGTTTGTAAAAAAATCAGATTTATTTTAACATGTAGAAAAAATGGCTTTAAGTTTGTAAAAGATTAGATCTGTTTTGTGATGATAAAAAAATGGTTTTTGATAACAAAAAAAAATTAGATCTATTTTAATATGTTTTTTTTAAAAAATATGAAAAAGTTTTTTTATATGAAGAGAATTTCAGTCATAACATAAATTTATGGTACATGAACCAAATAAAACAAAACAACCATAAACACAATCATGTTTAATCTCTTTCTTTGTTTCAAAATCTACATATGTTAAAAAAAAAATCATATCTATATTTAAGAAAGATACAATCAATTTTTGATTTGAGAAAAATTTAGATCTACATCTAATAAAGGTGTAGATCCGTTTTTTATTAAAAAAAAAATTTAGATCTACATCTAAGAAAGATACAATAATTACATAAACAAAATCAAGATCATGCTTTAACAAAACAATAATGAACAATTCATGTTATGGATAAAGGAAAACATGCATCATCATAAACAAGAATCATAAAAGTTATAAAAAAAAAATAAAATAAAATAAAGAATAGGGTGATTGAAAACAACCTCTTGCATGGAGCATTTCTTGTTCTTGAGATGATGTTTTAGGATTCAAAGAAATTTATTCAATTATCTTTGAAACCTAAAAACCATAATTTTAGCAGCAAATATCAGAATGGATCAGCAAATATGAGCAATTTAAGAGCCTAAAAGCGTATGCCTTTCAGAGCACAAAAACAAAATCTCTGAATTATGAGATCCAGTCTCTATTTATAGAGGCCAAAAGACTCTAAAAAATAACTCTGACGTGTAGAACACGAATCGAGACTTATCCTTCTGCAAAAAGATCGAAAAATATGTGTCTTATCATCACCCGAAAGGAGTTGGGCCAAAGCCCAAATGGTGCTCTTGGATGCCGAACACACTTTCGTGTTCGGATGCATTTTGGAGTCTCTTTTTAGGGTTTTTTGATCCGGTCCTTATACCTAGACATGTTTTCATCCTTACTCTATGATTTTTTTATCTCTTTTTTGGTTAATTCAGACTTTTTAAGAACAGTCTTTCTCTGGGCTGCCAAGGCCTCTGCAGCCTGCTTTTCATAACCAGTTAAGGCAGACTCGACATTTTTCTTATACTTCTCCACCTCAGCCATGTGAAACAAAGTGTCTTCGACTTTCTGCTCTGCCTCAGCCTGGGCCTTCTTAGCTGCCTCCTTTTTGGCACCAGCATCACAGGCTTCGCCTAGGGCAGGGTCCACCCACTCTTCAGCCACGAAGGCTACTTGAACCGACTGGAACAATGGCAAGTGTAAATATATATACAATGGAGACATAAGTTTATCAAAATAAGAAATTAAATTCGTAACTTAGCAAGGTCCCTCTTAAGGGACAAGAAGACCTCCTTCTTCCTTAGAAATTGAAGTTCGTGCATATCCTCGAGAAAGAGAAGGGCCTTCTCAAGGCATTCAGAAAGAATGCCTGATCTTCCATGTTGTGTGTCCCTTGGCGTAGCGTCACTCATAACGAGGTTCCCCGAGCTCAACACGAATGTTGGTTTCCAGGGGAAGGTCTTTGGAGGTTGTCCCCCCTTTGAACCCTTGGAGGTCTAGGTAGAGACGCCCTTCTTTTGCTGAGCCCTCATTATTTAGGCTCCTTGCTTAGGGGCTATTGCGACGAGCGCAAACCTCCCCCTCTTCAACCCCCTTGAACCCTTTGCCTCCTTAGCCCCTTTTTATCTTTTTGTCTATAGCGTCACCAAAGGACGCATGCGTGGAAGCATGAGTTGTTGGTCGGGGCACCACCGGTAGCACTGAAATTGCTGGGGAAGCATCCCCAGCGTGGGCTTTGAGCAATGCCAGAAGGTCTGGAGTCTTTTCCTTGAGCACCATTCCTTCTGGGATATTGGTTTCCTCTTGTCTGTTGTTGGCTTGGGCAGGTAGTAAACCGCAACGAGAGGGGCCGGGAGTGCCTTCTAGATCTTCTTACTAGTAGGAGACCTCAAAGTCTTCATCTGTGACTTCTTGAGTGGGCTCCAAAGCGCGCTCCTCTACTTCATTGTCTGAAGGAATTGGTTGTTCCTAAGAGTAAAGGAGCTTGGTTACGAGCGAGGCTATAAGTTGAGCGTCTTGAGTTCCAAGTGGAGAAGGCTTTGTTGTCAAGAAGCCGAGAACTGCTACGTCAATCAAAGCTAGCCTAGGGTCCTTAGCTTTGATTACGTGCTTGGGACTTTGGAAGCGTTTGGAAATGGGGTTGAATTCGAGGATCACGTGCACCACCCAAAGCTAATCGTCCTTGTGAAGGAAAATCTCTTATCTAAGGATTCGGTTTAGATCAGGGAAGTTCACGAAGTGCTTGTTCAGGGCGGTATGATGTTCGTATGCCAATAAACATGCAACATCAGTTATGTGTTAGGGAAAGATTCTTATAAAAAAAAATTCTTTACAAAAATGAAAAAATCCTACTCGTGTCTAGTGTCTGTGGAAACCCTACTTGGTTCCCCCTCTTAGATGGGACAGTGTAATCCATCATGCCAATCTCCCGAGACAAAAAGGAAATCCTCGTCCATACCCTTGTTTGACTTAGGCACACACGAAATTAACCTAATAGCTGGGAACCTACATTTGATGTAGTAGTTGGTCTCCTTCCCTTTTTGCCCCCTTTGACAATTATATACCTAGTTTATTTCATGCCATGTGAGATTGGTCCCTATCTTACGATTTATCATATCTACACTACCGAGGACCCTAAATACGTTGGGGGTTTATTGTGTGGGAGTTAACCTATAGTTCATAAGGAAGTCCTTAGTGACCCTACCCATGGGGATTCCCATCCCGCCTTTTATGAAGGTGATCATCGAAATTACCACTAAACCTGGAGGTCTATTCAGGACCAATCATTCTCCTAACTCACAGTGTTGGAGTACAACGCCATCAGGGATCCTATATTTGGCCCTAAAGACAATCATGCCTTCGAGAGTATCTACTGACTTAGAAAATCTACCCATGGATGTTATTGGTGTGGGTAATGAAGAATCTAAGTGTAAAAATAAATGAGTTTGGACGCACCTACAGGCAATAGAAGAATCTCTTCTCAGACTGCTGCTTCAACGAAAAATTGCAAAATGGTTAAATGGGGCAAAGTTATCTTCAACCGCTCCTTATATAAGGGTGAAAAATGAGTGGTAAATTTTTTGCTCATAAATTAGGGTGAACGAGGACTGTAGGATCATCATCTCACCGTAGAACGTGGGTAGAGAAGGAGCCGCTTGACACAATAAATGACGCATTGTGGATACCGAAGCGTCAGAAGCGTGCTGAGGACAAGTGAAGAGACATTTGGCACGTACAAACTAGGTTGATAATACTAAAACCTTACTTTTTACCTCAGGGCCAATAGCAAGGTTTTAGGGGGTTATTGTGGGGGTCCGAGAACCGAAGATTGGAAGTACCATTGTAGCCTTCAATCGTTCCTTATGAAGGAGCATCCATGGCCCGAGGAGTAAGTTGGTCCGAGAAGAGAGTGGGAAGTGACAGAGCGTTCTTGGGGGTATAAAAGGTGAAGGTGGGCGCCTTAGGGGATAAATAATATATTTGTGGGAGGTTTCTTGTAAGGTCTTGCCTGCTCCTCCGCATTAAATGGCTGACAACAATTTTATCAGCTGCATTAATGAAGAAGTGACCTGAATAGTAGATCCACAACTCAGCAGTTCCTTCCACCACCTTCACTAGAAGTCTAATGGGACAAGTATCCTAAGAGGATTTAGAAGGATTGAAGATGGAGGGTTACGATGCAAGAGGCCATTGAGTATATAAAGGAAAGAGACTCTCATAAAGGGGATCGAAAAAGAATCAAGAAAAGATCAGACTTGGAACAATAACTAAGAGAAAGAGAGTGAATAGTGTATGTAACAACCAAGAACATTGAATGTTCTTGGGCAAGCTTGTAAAGATTCATCTATCCATTTAAATTTCAGACTTCTGATTCATCCTTCTCTATCTGTGTCCTCGGGCGAAGTCCAAACTTGTTCATCCCACTCTCTTTACAAATATCTATTGATTTGGGCCAGGTTTAGGAACATCAATCTCACTATTCTAAGTGAGCTTGGGTAACCCAGATTTCGTGCTCTTACAGTTTAATTTCTTTAATTTTAAAACTATAGGGTTTTAAATGTAATTTTTTTTTTTTTAAATCTTTTTGAGGGTTTTTAGAGTGCAATGTAGGAGTGTGTTCAGTGCAATACGGTCAGTGTTAAGGAAAATTTTCAACCGAAACCGAGACTCCTAGTTTTTCTATTTTGGCAACCAAAACTAACCAATACACCCACAAAACCACATCATACTAAGGTGAAAGTCACGGTTCAATGCGGTCGACAAACACTTAGATATAAGCAAATCTAAGAAAAAAAAAATAGTGAATAAATGGCAAAACTCAAAATACTCTTATGATTGAAGGGGGGAAAAAAAAGGAAATCATCAAGACAAACGAGTAAATTAGGCTCAAGAACAAAGCAACATTTTCTCTAAGAAAATGATAATGATAAGACTGAAAAGGCAAACCTATGAAGCTTAATGACGGAGATGTCAAAGTGACACAAGGGCTTGAAAAAATAAGGCTTTAACCACCAAGTTACGTGCACTTGTAAGTGTCATGTTGTGCTTAAAACTAATCCATGTCAGTATATTTCAATGCACATTTTTAAACCCCCACATGGCTACATCCTCACCATAAACCAAAATCAATTATAAATAAATAAGTAAAATGCACTGCACAATAACAACAAAAATGCGTCAACATGTCAAATTAATGTGGTTTAAGAGCCAAAATGGGGTTTTACCCCTTTCAAAAAAAAATTTCAGCATTTTGCCATATTTCTCAAACTATTTAGGAAAATGTCTCTATTTTGAAAATTGATTTAAAAAAAATTGAGTTTCAAATGTAAAACTCGATTTTTGGATAATCGAGTTATAGCGGAATTGGGCTTAGGAAAAAAAATTCTAGAACTCGAGTTCCACAATTTTTTTTTTTTTTTTCAATTCGCTATAACTTGATTGCCCAAAAATTGAGTTTTAAATTGGAACTTGATTTTTAGAAAATCAAGTTTCAAAACAGAGACATTTTCCTAAATAGTTTCACACAAGAGGTATTTTGTTAGATATTTAAAAATAATAAATATAATAAAATAAAATAAAAAGGCAAAAGCCCATTTTTTCCGTGGTTTCAGTCAATACATCCGATGCATCAATTTTTTGCACAATCCTAGTGCAATGCATAAACGTGGGTTAAGCTACCCATGTGTAGGAACATGCTTCACTTGTTAGGTCAATTCATTCTTAGGTTTAAGCCCAGGCTTGTTTCTTTTCTTGCACCTAAACTAAGTAAGCCAGTATGTGAAGACTCATTTGTCTAACGGCTTGAAGTGAAATGCTAGGCATGATATAGTGTTAAGCCATGTACCTCATGTTTGGGGCCCTAAAAAGTCCTTTGATTAGTCGATGAACAAAATGTGGTGGGTTGCATCTACTAGAAAACACTAGCATTAGCAAGCCTAAGAAGTTGGTTATGTCGCAACGAAACATGTGCAAGTTATCAATATAGCACCGAAGTCCGTTTCAATTTTGCTAAGGAAATGAAATATCACGGCTCCAGTTTATCGTTTTGAGATTACAACTATAATTAATATAATTGATTATATATATATATATATATATATATATTAACTGAAGGCTCATGCATTACACAGTTTTTATTATGAACTTACAGAATAACTTTATTTTAAAACAAAAGTCAATAACTAAATGAATGATTATTAAATAGTTTTTGAATATTTGGAAACTTGTAACGAAATACTTCTCACATGATATAAGTATAAAATTGAATGAATGACAGATGATTTATGTCTACATTACAAATATAAATTGCATAAAATATTGTGGCTTAAGCTTCAAGAAATTTTCACCATAGCATATTTATATGAAAAAAAAAAAAAAAACCCTGATGGGTTGTTGCAAAAAGGTCAAAAGAGATGGTTACTGAAGTATTGAAATAATTTATACTCGTGTTAACTTTGAAATAGATTTATTTGTAGTTTTGTTTGATTTTGAATTTTTTGATAATGGACATATATTTAAGTTTCATATTACTATTATTTATTTTTGAGATATTTTTTCCTTTATGGATGAAATTCAATATTTACATACACGCAAGTGTACTTGTTTACGTGGAGTCACAAAATATGAGATATTTCCATTCAATAAAATTCTAGTTAGTCAAAAAATCTACATTAAACTCTCATAAAATTTGGCCAAAATGCCCATTTCGCACACAAAAAATGGGCAAATGCCCACTTTCCCAAACTAATTAGGGAAATACCTCTCTTTTGAAACTCGATTTTCTCAAAATCGAGTTTCAAAAAAAAAAAATGTATGGAGCCCTATAGCGACGTTTTAAGGAGTCTATAGTGACGTTTTAAGGACCTATAGCGGCGTTTTGTAACTCGACTTACATGAAATCGAGTTACATGCAAGTTTTTCTTTAGCTCGATTTACAAACGCTGTTATAGATTCTTAAAAACGTCACTATAGGCTCCTTAAAACATCGCTATAGGGCTTAACTCGATTTTGAGAAAATCAAGTTTCAAAAGAGAGGCATTTCCCTAATTAGTTTCGGAAAGGGGGCAACATGCTGATTTTTTTTCTCGTAAAAATGGCAAAAGCCCATTTTGGCCCTCATAATTTATAAAACTAGTTTCTCATGAAAATTACCAAACATTAAGATCTAATTTCTCATAAATTCAAACAACCAAGAGTATATAATAGAGAGTCACTAATCAAATTTGCAAGAAAAGAGATTTGATTTATAGTAATAGGCTAAAATATTGTCTCCGTCCCTAATGGCCCGTTTGGATGGAGGGGGTAGAGGGGAGTAGAGTAGAGTTGGCTAAAAATAAGCTAATTTTTAGCTAAATTTACTCTACTTTACTCTACTCTCCCTTCCTCCCCTCAATCCAAACAACCCATAAAGTCTCATGAATTTCACTTTTCATCCTTAAACTTTAAAAGAACAATTTTCAAAGCACTTTCTTCAATAGTTGAAGGGGGAGGGGGAGGGGGAGGGGGAATATATAGTTTATGGACTCTCTTTTTTAGTTCAAGGACATAAAATGTAACATTTGCAGTAAGTCATTAGATCTTCCGTCATCTGATGGACTGATAACTTATTTGCGATAACATATTTGTACATTTGTGGGGACATTATACTCGTACAATCGTACTTTTAGATTTCATTAATGGCAGGGCTAAGGGGGCGGGGGAGACGTGAGCATTACCACCTCAAGCTCCCCAAAAACTCGTATATAATAGTAGTTTATTATATAGAAAGTAGTTTCAATACAAATTTAGAAAAAGTTTTCCTATTTTAAGGGGAAAGAAAAAAACAACAACAACAACTAAATGTCCATCGGAGTAATTCTTAGGTCCATACTTTAGGAGTACCTAAGAATTTTTTTATCCATACAACTTTTTGCCTTTTCCTAAAGGTCCTAATTAAAATTACCACATCAAAATTTCTTTAATTGTCAAGGCGTTGCTAGACTTAAAACACTTGGTAAAAGCATTTCAAAATGTGATAAGATGGAATTTGGCATTTTGGTGAAATTTCGGGCTTCTTTGACCTTTAGTCAAACTTGGTAAAAATTTGGATAATTTTGTAATTTTAGCTTTCAATTCATAAAATTGATCAATCTAGCATTCAATTGGGACAAATCGATTTAATCATTGTGATTCCCTTGGCTTCCAAATAAAACAATATAAATAATATATTTTTTAGGCTCAATTTAAAATATTTATACATAAATTGAGTGTGGACAAAATATAATATCGACAATCATGATAAGGTACGCGAGTGAGTTAGCGAATTTCACATTGGTTGAACCCAAAAATATTGGTATCTTGGCCAATTTGTGTGACTTAAGAGCTTCATACAGGAAAACAAACCCCACAATATGAATTTAAGCGAAAAATGAGTAAGATACACTCAATTGAAAAAAAAGAAAAAAAAAACCCTTGGTCAATATATGGTTTGATCAGCTTTCTCATCAACCTTGGTCAACAGTTTCATTAAATGGTTTGATTAGCAAGTATGATTCAAATATTAGACCTAGGTCAAGTTGGGTCAAGTCAGGTCAACCTAAACCATGAAGAACAACATTAGATGTTGACGTGGCACTAATGATGTCATGGCTTAGGATGATAACATGATGTGATTACTGGCGTGATTATTGAGGCATGATGTGGTTGATAATGTGACACAAGACACAACATGAAGAGGCATAAAGTGCTTTGTGCATAAGGCGCATGTATCCTAAAGCTACAGGGTGCATGTCGTGAGAGAGCTTGTGAGTGAAGTTGTCGGCATGTGGGGAGATGTGGTGGTGCGTGGAAGCGCGTACATGATGGACACACCAAAACTTATGGTGGCACATGAGGGCACGTGGAGGCTCAGTTTAGATAGATTATTGCGATGTCATGTAGATCGGCCTAAGCTCTTTTGAACAATTTATTGGGAGGTTCGAAAGAAGACACAAAATGTCAATTTCCAAGGAGGACAATGCTTCAACAATGATGAAACTAGTGTTAGGAGGAGGCATTATGGACGAGGAAAGATTGAAGATGAACCCTAACTATAATACCATGTTAAAATCTAATAGAAATAGTATATATAATATTAAAGAGAAAAGTGGAAGCAAAAGAGAGAACATATAGATGGACATAGTTCGACATGATGACATACATCCATAGGAGAACGACTAATCAAGTACTGATTTATTGTGATCAATTGTGTATATAATATACCATAAGGTGAGTATATATATGAGTTTAAGTAACCCTAATTGAACTTATAATATACTTGGGCCCATTACGTATTTAACAAATTAACCCATCTTTAACTTTATCAATAAGTGTAGATAGACTCCCATAAAAAATAAAAATAAAAAGTGTAGATAGACAACACATTTCACAATTTTTCTTCGTAACTATTGATGTGATTGGTTATAAATGATGTGTAATAAAATTGATATTAACGGTACCATTTGAAATCATATTGGACTAATCACAATTTTTCATCTTAAATGTTATGTTACAAATCTATAAAAATTATTATATCTATAAATTTGTTAATTTAATATGTAATTGTACTTATAGTGTAGCTCGTAGTTCTTGTTAGGTGGAGGTTGGATTCAGCTTAATGTTGTTGGGCGGAGGCCTAGTGAGCTAAATTCAACGTCTTGCTAGAGGTAGAGGCCAAGTTAGGCCAAGTCTCAATCAACCTGTTGGCGCTGAGCTACCACCCTTTAAGGGAATAAAGTTGCGCCATTATCATCAACTATAGTTTTTAATGCAGTGGATAAGTACTTGATCCTAACAATTGGTAATGGAACTAAATCATGGTTTCAACTCCCTGATGCGCATGTGCAAATGATAGGGGTGGGATTGTTGGGCAGAGGCTAATAAGCCAAGTCCAGTTGATGCAATACAAGTTGAGGAGAAAATTTAAAAAGTTTAAAAACCCAAAAAAGAGTTAAAAGATAATAGTTGAAAAATTAAAAGTTATATTCTCCTCCTCAAAATGGAGGGAAAAAAAAAAGTAATTCGTCCACATCCGTGAAGGTTTGAGAGGATTTAATCCCCCCGACATGTTCCACCACAGGGATTTGGACATGCATGGACCAATTGTATGAAAGGCCATTTGACAATAGATATTCTAGTTTTATGGATCTTAAGAGTAGTTTAGACCGTTAAGAGCATCCACATCAGTCCAGTTAAAATCATCTAAAACACAAAAAACTACCAATTTTACACATTTTGAGCCAAAAAATGCACATATCAGTAGGTGTAAAAACATGCAAAATTGTGCAAATTCATCCCCGAGCTACAGTAACCGTGTATATTAACACGGTTACTGTAGCTCGTTTATCCATTTTTTTATTAATTTCCATTGGCTCCTTTTTTTCTCTTTCCTATCCGTGCTCAACAACCCAGTTAACTGCTCATCTTCGTTTTCCTCAGATGCACACAAACACACTCACACACAAACACACAGACATCATCACAGCGATACACTTCTCAAAAAAAAAAAAACAGAGATACACACACAGATAGTGGATCGGAGCTCGTGGCTTGTGGATCGTGGATCGGACCTTGTGGATCGGAGCTCCGAGCTGGTGGATCGTGGATCGGAACTCGAAGCTCGGATCAGAGCTGGTGGATCGGAGCTCCAAGCTCGAATCGGAGCTGGTATATCGGAGCGGATCGGAGCTCGTGGATCGGAGCGGATCCGAGCTTGGAGCTGGTGAATCATGGATCCGAGCGGATCGGAGAGTTAATTGAGAAAGAGAGAGAGTTTATCTGAAACAGGATGATCTGAAACCGGTAGAGAGAGAGATGATCTGAAATGGGTAGAGAGAAAAAAAAAAAAAGCTGAAATGAGAAAGGAGAGAAAGAGAGAGCGAGAGAGAAAAGAATCAGAAATGAGAAAGAATAGAGAGAGAAAAAAATCAGAAATGAGAAAGGAGAGAGAGAGAGAGCGCGCGTTTTGTAAAAGTTGTTAGGAGAAATAATAAAAAATTGTGAGAGTATTGATTATTTAATTAAAAGATGGGTAGAATAGAGAAACTGATGTGGGTATTTTGTAAAAGTAAATGTGTAAAATATAAAAAGTAGGTTTTTAGTGTAAAAATAGATGTGTAAAATAGAAGAACTGATGTAGATGCTCTAACATTGTTTTAATAAAGTTGTTTGTATATTTTAAAAATAGTAAAAATATATATAAAAAGACTTATAATATTATTTATAAATTAAAAAATATTCCTCAAACAGCCATTATCAAACGGCGCTAAACTTCCCATATTTTTTCTGTTCTGTGGTCATCGTGTGTCCATATCTAGCACCGTTTACATTCATTCAATGCTATCGCATTCTAATTTGACCTAAACTTACTGTTCAATCTGCAGTTCTGCCAGTACTTATCACCATAAGAAAAACAAAAAACAATACTGTTTATTTTTTTCCACTTGTAAGCTGTAGAGCATCCTTCATAGTAAATCAGCTATTATTCAATGGCCACTTGGCGCCGAAACGCAAAAGGCTGGCTAAACAGAGTCACAGACTACTCCTTCATGAATGAATATAGGATTTAGTGACTAACCAGCTAACCTTCACCGCATATAGGTAGCCGCGTGTCCCTTTGATTTGATGCCCCCAGTTGGTAGCTAGCCAAAGTATAGTACTATATCATATCATATCCAAAAAAAAAATATCATATCAACACTCTCTAGGATCAACTTTTTCGATCATTCCCAATGCGCAGGTTTTGTTTTGTTTCTTTTCAAGTATTATATACCGACTTTTTTCCAGCATTCAAATGCACAGCTTGATTCACTGTATATGTTGCAACGCTTCCAAGTTCTTAATAGTCACGAGGCCTGTTATAAATAGAGCAATCCCCACACTCCACGATCATATGGATACCTTCTTATGGTAATGAGTATTTGTGTGTGAGTTGAGAGAAAGAGATCGAGGAAGAGAAAAAAGAAACACGAGTAAGACCAAGATCTTTAGACGCCCATTGGCGTGGCACCATCAAATCTAAATTAAAGGAGTGATAGTGCCACGCTGTGTGCGTCTAAAATGGCATGCTCACATATGTATGAATGGAAAGTGGATGATGAACATTTATGAAAGGAAGCTGGTTGCTGTAGTACTGAGTTAGGCTTCATACATATTTACCAATTAATTAACGTGTTTTCACTTTTCATTGCTCAAATTCTCTTATTTCAATTATCTTGCTCCCAAAGTTAATTTGTTATAATCTCTTTTTTTAATTTTTTATGTCTAGGTTGTTAATTTCAACCTAGGAGTGAAATTGCTTTTTTACCACAAATAACAGGGAGTAACAACTTATCATTTAGAATTTGTTGTATAAATGTTATGGACATCATTTCTCTCTTTTCTCTAATTTATTTTTTTATTTTGGTCTAAATATAAAAGAGTAATGTTATAGTCACAAACTATTCTATAACACAAACTGTTATTGTGGCAAACTTCTTACTGGTTTTTATCTGGATCCACTACTAACATCATTTTTTCATTTATCAATAATTACTCACCACCTCAGCCGTTTGTATATTTTTTTGTAAAAAAGTTTGTATCTCTAACATTTTTCAATATAAAATTTGATCATTACAATAGTAATTAATATGCATTTATTATTATTATTATTGGCTTATTAGTATCCACGTTTCACTATTTGTCTATAAAACTACATATTTTACTATTTAATGAAAATATCCCGTGTTAAGATGCTAATAGAGGGTTTAATTATAGAATATAATATAATTCTAATTAAAAATATATTAAGATTAATAAAGTGTAAAACTATAAAGTCTCAAAAGTTTACGTGGCACAATTTTATGAATATGTCAACCTCAAATTATTTTGGCTGCTTTTAACAATTAAAATTTAATAAGCAAGTGCTTTTAATATTTGAAGTTTCATCAAGTAAACGCAATTAGTCCTTGACATTTTAAAAATTAGCACTATTAATTGGTCCTTGAAGTTTGAAAAATGAGCACTATTGCTTTGTTAAACACATAGGCAAAGAAATTTACAGATCAATTGACGAATGGACCAATGATGTTCACTTGAAAAATTATTTGCCTACGTATCAACTAATGGAGAGATCAATACCGTTTATTTGAAACTTCAAGAATCAATTATGTTTTTAGTATGTGAAGTTTCAAATCAGTGTTATTAGTTTTTGAAATTTTAAAAATTAGCACTTTTAGTCTGTCCTTGAAGTTTTAAAATGAGCATTATTACTCTATTGAATATATAGACAAAGAAATTAAAGGAAGTTAGCGAGCACAATGCTCACTAGCGTGTTTTTTTTTTACCCTCATGTCTAATGTAAGGATTAATAGCACTCACTCATTTGAAACTTAACTACTAAACGTTATGAGTAATGTTACAGTCACAAACTACTTTACAATATTTTTATAAACTATTAATGTGGCAAATTCTTATTAGTTTTAATATGAGTCTACCACTAACATCATATTTATATTTATTAATAATTATTTAAAAATTATTAAAGTCACATTAATAATTTATAAAAATATTATAAAATAATTTATAATTGTAGTATTACTCAGACGTTATTTTGGCCTTCCTTTGTGTTGCTTTCAGGTCTCTTTTTTATTTTATTGTTTCACCCAGTTTAGTTTGGTATGTTATAATTGTTTGAGTACAGTTTGACCCAGCTTAAGTCGTACTAATTAATGTTTGATTCTCCCCAAAAAAAAAAAGTCGCACTAATGTTTGATTCTCCAAAAAAGAAAAAAAAAATCGCACTAAATGTTTTAGCAAAATCCATATGGGCAGATAGTTCAACCATCATCATCATTTAGTCGCACTAATGCTTGATTCTCCAAAACAGAAACAAAAAAAATGGCACTAAATGTTTTAGCAAAATCCATAGGGGCAGATAGTTCAACCATCATCATCATTTGATGTGAAAACTATTTTACACAAATAGCTGACAGCTGTGGGATTTGAACCCACGCCCTTTCGGACCAGAGCCTAAATCTGGCGCCTTAGACCACTCGGCCAAACTGTCACACTGGCTGTTAGCATTTGATAATATTATAAATCAATTAGCTCATAAAATTTATTGTCACCTCTTACTAGAATTCAAATGCCAATGAGAAACCTCTAGTTGGGCTGGGCAAGAAAGTAATGGGCCTTAGTACAGACCAATTATTCATTTTGTCTTGACAATTGACATGGGCAACTTTGCTTATTAAAAGCCAGGTGCATTCCAGCATGTTGCCTTTTCGGCTTGAGTAATTTTACGTAAATTCATTATTTTTATTTTCCATTACTCATAATTAATTACATATTGTGTCAAAGGTACGACACAAAAGTCTGTGGTTTCCAACCTTAACGGTTGCATTATGCATGATTCTGCAATTCAAAAGGAACATGTTTCAGAATATAAAGGACAGCAAAATAGAAAAAGTTTTCTGTTGGCCTTTTTATTTTTTATTAGAGAATTTTATTTATTTTAATTAAGGATAAATTGTAAATTGTACCCTTAAAGTTTAGGTGTGATCGGAATTTACACCCTGAAATTTCAAAATTTGGATTTTACCTCCTGAAGTTTGGAGTGTTTGGATTTTATACTCTGACGTTTCAGAATTTGGATTTTACCCTCTAAAGTTTGTGAGTGTTTAGATTTTACACCCTGAAATTATGAAATTTTAAAGTGTAAAATCCAAACTCCTCCAAACTTTATGAGGTAAAATCCAACACCCCTAAAATATAGAAGCTAAAATCCAAATTTTGAAACGTCAAAGTGTAAAATCCAAATATTCTCAAGCGGGAAAATTCAAATTCTAAAATTTTAGGGTGCAAAATCCAATCACACCCAAACTTTAGAGGTGTAATTTGCAATTTACCCTTTAATTAATTATAAGATTTTAAAAAAGAAATACTAGGTCTATAATTCTTTTACAACATTTTCACAATAAATTTTAGATAATAGATTATTAATAGAGAATAACAAGTGAAGTTAGTGATGAGTTCAAATTATAACAAGTAAAGCATTTGCAACAAGTGAGGTATAATTGCTAAAATGCTATTTTAGTAACTAAAACACTAAAATGCAGACTTCAACAATGGTTCTATACTTAAATTAAAAAAAAATGGAAATGGAGCTACTGGCAGCTTACTGTAACTATAAACTTATAATACAAACTAATATTTTATTTCTTCTCTCTCTTCTTTTCCTTAAAAAAATTTTTCTTTTTTCTCTCTCTCTCTCCTCTAACTCAAAACCTCTTGGCAAAATGTGCGATTGTGGTGGTGGCGGTTCGTGAGCTTGTGGTGGCTGTTGGAATCGGCAATGGTGACGTTCTGGTGGTTGAGATCGGCGACTGACGGTTCTTACTCCTCTTCCATTTCTTTTTTTTTTTTTTTTATTTCATTTGATATGGCTAAAAATCTCTCTTTCTTATTGTGTTTGGTTATTGGTTGATTGGGTTTCGGTTTGTTCAATGGGTGGGTTTCTGTTTGTGCCGTGAGTGGTGGCTTGTGTTTCGGTTTATGCAGTGGGAGGTTTTGGTTTGTGTCGTGTGTGGTGGCTTGTGTTTCGGTTTGTGCAGTGGGTGGTGTGGGGAGTAAAAGGATCCAAGTGGGCATATGGGCCTTTGAGCTGTAGCAAGGAGGGCCGACCTGCTCTTAAGCTAAGAATCTGTTAGTACTGCGAATCGGTCCATACGCCGAGGGTCCGAGGACACATCCGAGGATAAGTTTCTCCTCGGATAGACCCAGGAGAACTCGAAGCTTCACTATGAAGGTCAAGGCAATATTCCGGAAAGACTGTTGGTTAAAGGGGGGAAACCCTGAACCTTCGAGGTACACCGGTGTTAGAAAAATACCAAAAGCAAAGGCTGCCACCTCCACATTAAAGACTCTGCACCTACCTCCCTGGCCGCATTAATGGGGAAGTGACCCCTGAACAGTAGAACTGAAACTTCTGGTCACTATTCAAAGGCACTAAGAAAAGAAATATCTAGGAGGGAGGGGGTTGGAGCAACACGTGGATAAAGTATCAGGAAAAGAAGTATTTAAGGGGGATGAACGCCAAAGAAAAAGGGGGTGGTCCAAAAAAACAAAGAAAGAAAAAAAGAATTGTAACCTTTAAGAAAGGAAGAGAAATAATACAGAAGTAGTCATCGGCTCACGTCCGAGGAGGTCTATTTGCAGTTATCATTTGTTATTTACAAGTGTGTGCACATCTTAGCCTGTTATTAAGTTCTCAGTACTTCTAATCTAAATTTCAAGCCCACACTCTACAAATTTCATTGTTTAAGGCTCATTGGGCTTGAGCCCGTGATTGTCTTTGGGTCCAGGTGCAATTGTGCACTTACAGGTGGGTTTTGGTTTGTGCCATGTGTGGGTTTCGATTTGTACCATGTGTGGGTTTTGGTTTGTGTAGTGGGTGGACTTTGATTTTTCTGGGATGTGTAGTGGGTGGTGGCTGTGGCTAGTTTGGTGGAGCTGTGGCTGTGGCTGTGGCTAGTGGGTGGTGGCTGTGGCTAGTTTGGTGGAGCTGTGGCTGTGGCTGTGGCTGTGGCTGTGGCTAGTCCGGAAGCTATGACTGGGTTGGATAGGTGGTTGTGACTTGTGGGTGGAAGTGGTGGTATCGTTGTGGTGGCTGGCGGTAGCCGTGAGTGGTGAGTGGTGGGTTTGTTGGTTGTTTTTGCTTGGGAGAAGAGAGACACAGAGAAAGAGAGAAAGAGACGCAGATGGAGAATAAAAAATAATATTTGAATGAAGCGGTAAAAAAAAATAAAAGCATTTAACGTTGGGTGGATTGTATAGCGAGGTGTTAAAATAAATAAAGTAGTTTTTTGAGTTATTAAAAGCTAAAAAATTTAAAACCTTTGATGGAAATGCTCTAATAGCTTGCTATTTATAATTTATAGTGAAAATGTTACAGACATAGCAATAGCGTCAAGATCTCAACATTGGGCCAAGTAGTCTAATGGCTTCTAGCGTATTTTTAGGCCTACAAAATTGGTAAAATCCAAAGTCTAAGAATCATTATAATGGTTGAATAAATAAATGATATGTGTTTGATATAATAGTTTTGATTAATAGTTGAAATAAGTAATATGTATTTAAAGGTGAAGTAATTATGTATTCAATAATGTAAATTTATAGATATGGAAACGTGGTGACTTATCTTTGTATGGTTTATACCTTCAATTATATAGCATCAGTGAGTTGATAGCATTCCAGCAGGATGACTCCAGTGGTGGAGAGGCAATTTGCCATGATAACTTCAAGATTGAAAGGGAAAAAATGGATGCAACTAGAATGAGAGAGAGTATGTCTAGCTGTGTGTAGAGGTTAGTTAAGTTTGTCCCATTTATCATGCACTTAAATGAATTTTCTCTTGATAATACTCTTTTAGCTATTATTAAGTTATGAATAGTATTATCTTCCATAAGAAGGACTTTTGTAAAATAGGTTTGTGCCTTCCATGAGAAAGATTTTTGTAAGAAGTATTTGTGCCTTATAGGAGGACTTTAAAATAAGAAGTTTATGTCTTTCATGAGAAAAGCTTTTAATATGAGTATTTGATATCTTTTGAGAAGTATGGAAATGGTAAAAGATATAAATGTTTTGTGGGATGTAGTATTTGTGAGATATATAATTTGTAAGATATATGGAAGTTTGAAAGATATAAAAGTTAAAGATAGTAAAAATATGGGATTCTAGATGTTGGAAAAGTTGTAGTAATTGATTTCCAAGATGAAAGATTTTGTAAGAGAAGAGTATAAAGATGTGTTTAGATATTTGGAGATACGAGTAGTAAGATAGATGTATTTTCTAAATATGGAGAGTGAGAGAATAAGCATAAGAAGAGTAATGGTGTAATAGAGTATTTAGCTATGTTGCTGAGATTTTCTACTAAGGGTGGATAAGAGCTTATGGGTAGTAATATGAGGGGCATTTTGTGAGCTAAGGGCTAAAAAGCTTAGTTTCTAATTTGGAAACTAAGAAATCAAAAGCTCAAAACCTCATTAAAAGCTTAATAAGATAATTAAAGGAAGGAAAAATAAAGAAGTTTATGAGAGTGTTGTTCTTCTCTATTGGTGTGTTTTGGTGCGTTAACGAGGGGTTCTATTTATAGCTAAGTTCAAGGGAGGGTTTTAGCAAATAATCTCTGCCAAATTTGTCACAATCTTCAGAAAATTCTCAGAAAATCATTTTTAGGATTTGGCCAAGAATAGTATGTTCAGCTTTAAGGTGTTCTTGTTGCTTTGGGAAATAGCACCTGGAGGAAAGACCAGTAGAAAAGGAAAGGATTTTAGTAAGAAAAATATAGTTTCTTTGGTTGGTCTTGGGCTTTAGCTAAATAAGGAAATTTAGTAATGTTAAGGCTGTTGGGTCAGCTGTCTCATTAGTTCTGAAACAATTGTCCTAACTGTCTGAAAAAACTGTCATAGTTGTCTGAAAAAATTGTCACAGTTGTTATGAGACAGCTATTGCTTGGGGCTGAAGTAGATGAGATCAACTAGATGATGTCAAGCTGTTGGAGAGAATATTCAACATTTATTTATTGGGTTTAGCTAAAAATAGTAAGATCTCTTTCAAGGATATTTTGCTATTTTAGGTATAGGAGCTGGCTACTAGGATTGAGCATTATATGGTTGGTGATGTTACTTTTAGCCAGATGTCAAGTGCAGAATACATTGCTAGTGTTTTGCTAGAAATGTTTCCTCTTTTGGGTATTTATATTTTTGGTCCAAGATTCTATTACAATACATTTTTAGTAAGTAATAGGATGATTAATTGATAGTTAATAAAACTTTAGAAATCTAGTCAAGGTTTCATTGTGTTGTGACTTAATCTTGGTAAGCAAGAAAAGCATTTAATGCTCTGCTTTGGCAGTTGACAGTGAAATAATTGGTCTGATTGTGGCAGATGGCAACTAGGTATTAGAGATATCATGAATATTTTATATTTAAAGATTAAAGATAGTCAATCAGATTTAGCCATGTGTTTGAGTTGGATTTTAGCTGAAGTAGTAATATAGTTTATGTAGAAAAATATGATTAGGTCTCCAAATTCGTATAGGAATAGCTAGAGATTGAATGAATAGTTATTTTGTCAGGATTTAGATGGCTGGAGATATTAAGTATTTGTCATATGATGAATATTAAGTTTTAAGGAAAGAGTAATGGGGAGTTTTATCATTTGAAGTGCTATATGATAAGAAAGGCTTACCATATGTTACCCGCTACACACTGACTTGTCAAAGTTCAGGGAGTTGGAGAAGACACGCTAAATAACATGTTTCTTTTATCAACTTTAAACCGCTTGAGTTTTACTAAACATACCTTTTGGCCCTCCAAACCATGACTCCCAAAGTTTCCCCAAAGAGACTCATGGGCTTGGATCATAAACTAAAGATGAGATGACGTACCTTGGACTTTGTTGTCATTTTGTATAAATTTAGGATTTTGTTGGAGAAGCCACTTTCCAAGAATATGAGAGAGGTAATATGGGCCGTGAACTTTGATTCATTACTTGAGCCCGATCCATATGTTGATATTGATGATGTCGTGTGTTATGATCCCAATTGATGAAAAGAAAATGTGGACTATGAATCCACCTCTTAAAGTATGGATCTTGTGGGCCATGTGAGCTCAATCCATGTAATTGAATAAGATATAAGCTTATTGTGAGTTTTAAAGGAAATTTACCCAAAATTCAATAATATGTTGATGTGGTTGGGTTGCTAATAAAGTAATGTCATGTGGGGCGAAAAAAGAGTCCTCAACAATAGTGTTTGGTTGTCAAGAAAGTGATGTAAAATTGAAGCTAAGATCTCCATGTTTTTTGTTGTAGTTGAGATTTTCTTTGATTATTGTTGTGTTTTTGGTTTCCTAGAACATGAAAGAAAAGAAAAAGATATCTTGGTCTTAGGTACTCTATATCACCCGTAGATTTTAATTCGTATTTTTTTTTAATAATATGAGTTGGCAGTTGACATGTCATGGAAAATAATTTTTTTATTGTTCTGATTGACACATCAGCTTTTTCCATCCAAAGATAACAACTGAGAGTAAATCAACATGACACTAAAAAGGTTAGGAACTAAATTAACACAATTGAAAGGTTAGGTAGGGACCATATTGAAATATAGTGTAAAGCATAGAGACTAATTTTGTAATTTACTCATTAATTAGAATCAATTACATGTCAAAAAATTATTTTAGTTTGAATAATTAAATTTTTAAACAATAGTGTAACAAAAGAAATATATAAACCCTTGATATGGCTATGATTTTTGATATTTTAATCAGTTATATATCTTATAAAAATGTGATTTGTTTAAATTTGAAAAATATAAATGGACAAAACTTATGTATAGTCTTATGTGTTGTTCCTTAAGTTCCTCTCTTAAAATTTAACCGTGTGGCTACTTAACTAAAAAATGTACTTCTATCCCATAAGAAAAAAGACACATAACAAAATTTTAAGAGGAGAATCTAAGGACCAACATTAAGTATTGTACCTAAGTTTTGTTCAACATGAATATATTAAAAGGTACTAATCTGATTATTAAGTGATTTCAAAATGTTTAAAAACTCGTAATTATACTCAATCGAATTTAAAAATTGAGCTAAAATTGCCCAAAGTTCAACATTTTGACCAAAAGAGTAAGTTTGATGGTGGAGTTTGAGGGTTTTCCTTTATGAACTTTGCAATTTACAAATTGTACAATGCATTTAATTACAAAGTGCAACTATGGAGAAAACTATTGAACAGACCATGACAACAATAGATAGATAGATAGATAACCTAAAGTGATGTGCATTGATAATAGCTTAATTTTGTATATTTATATTATTGTTAGAAAGCATTATCATACTTATTTTGAGTTAATTCATGCATTTTATATTTGGTTTTGGAATAATGGTGAATAATCAATTTTGTGCTTAATTGAATCTTATTGCGTGAATTTGTCTTTTGTAGGAGAATGGAATTAAATAAGTGGATTTGTGCAAAGAAGAAAGCTAATGGACTTTACTTTTACAAGGGCCATGATGAAGTTAAAGAAGGCCGACCCAATTAAATTTAAGTCCAATTGGAGCAGGGAATCAAATGAAATTTGCACCAAATCCAAGTCCAATTCGGATTGGAATTCCAGCCTGCACATCAGTTAGTATTTTTGACATAACTTTCGGTTCAGATATCCAATCGAGATGATTCAAGTTAGACTGGAAATTTAACTTAAAGTGCTACAACTTTGTATTTACCAAAAGTCCGAATTATGATGTTAAAGGGGTCAAAATCGTCGTTTAAGTGAAGCCTACAAATCTGGAATTTTCCCCAAACGGGAATTCAACTTGTAATAGGATTCCTTGACCTATTTAAAGGCTCTTTAGGGCAAAATTTAAGGGGGGTAGTGCTAGGGCTGGGGGCTGAACATAGAGAGTGCGGCTACTTCTTTGATTTTCTTCCATGGTAGTTAGTTTTATTTTATTTGTCTAGTTTAATGTTTAGTATTTTATTCTTGTGTTTTATTTCAATTACTATGAGTAGCTAAATTTATAATTAGGGTTAAGGATGAAACCTTGTTAAGGATTATCAGTAATATTTATGTGATTTGATTTTCCCACAATAGTTGTTCTTTAGTGATTTAAATTGTTCTTTAGTGATTTAAATTGTTCTTGCTTCATATCAATTGACTAAGATGAGATTCTAGATATGAGTTCAATCATGTTTTTCTCATGATTTAGGATTTATCTTAATTAATTGAATGCTTGGTTTATTAATTCTTGATTATAAAATTGGATATTGCTTGTGATTTGTCTGTCAATGGATACAATTTATGATTTGATTTTTAGAATTGGATATATCTTGTGATTTGTTTGGTTACGGATACAATTGATGATTTGATTTTATACTTATGAAGCGAAAAAGAACATGCTTTTGATTTTTAAAATAAGAATTTTAATGAGAATATTTTCCATGATAGCAAGATTGATTTCTAGATTATCATGTAGTGAGTTGAGAAAAATTAATGATCATAAATACATGCTGATATGACTTACAAGGCGGATTCCAAAACCTTAATTCATTTCTCTTGATTGTTTACATCTTTTTATTACTTTATATCTTTTGCTTAGTTTAAGTATTTGCTTAATTTGATTGTTTACTTAGTTTATTTAATTTCAAAACAACCACTTTTTATTAAACTAGATTAGGATTAATTTGGTTAAGATTTAATTAATTTTCCTACGTACATTCAAGTCCCTGTGAGTTTGACCTCGTTCTTGTCAAACTATACTTCGGTACGATTCGTACACTTGCGAGTATTTTAAAATTTCACAACATAAAGCAATTAGCAAACTCACATGTTTGCCATCAAATGTTTGTATCGTTATTCAGCCAAAAAAAAAAGTGTGTATCGTTGAGCAGATGCAATTAGTCAAGATTCAATATACTAGATATCAGTGCTAAAGAAACTATGTTTGTCCAACAAAACCATAAACCCAACCCAAACCAAACCAGCAACTGCCCGACCTAACTACCTGGTGGTTAGTGGCGGGTCCCTGCCATCCCAAACCGATTCCGGCGGGTCGAGTGGCGGGTCTTCCTTTCCAAAACCCAATCCACTCGACCCGACTGTGCATATAACCCAGTTTTTAGTCATTTTATATTCTCCACTTTAGTTCAAACCCTCACTGGCTCACTCACCCTTAGTTTCTCTGTCCACTTGCTCTCTCAGTCCCGCCTCAGAGTCTCATGCTCTCGATCTCTCTCACACTCAACAACCAACACCATCACCAGCCAACACCATTGCTGATCTAAATCTTTAGATCTTCAAACCTCCACCATCGTTGAGCTACGATTCTCCTTCATCGCACCATTGCCGATCTAAATCTTTAGATCTTCGAACCTCCACCATCGTTGAGCTACGAATCTCCTTCATCGCACCATCGTCGATAACACTCTTTATTTCTTCATTTTAGTCTCATGCAAGTTCAAATATGCTATTATTTCTCTCTATTTCTATTTGGGTTCTTCGGATTAATGGTTACTGGTATTTGGGTTTGTAGATTTGTTCTTAAGATTTGTGAAATTTGTACCAAGTTTCGTTTTTGCTTTCTATCTTTTGGTCAAGTTGGGTCCAATCGCCGTTCACCCGAGCCCGATCCGACTTGACCCGTAGTTTTTTTGCGGTCGGTAGTGGGTCTGCCATCCTTCAACCCGATAGAGTCAGGTTGGTTCCGAGTTGAGCCCAAACCCAAGCCGACCCGACCCGTGGACACCCCTAAACGAAACAAATTAAACACGGTGAATCATGCATTAATAAGGCTCATAGCTCTAAACTGAAGCATAAAGAAAACAACTTGGTGTTTTTATATATAATATATACAAGTAAAGATTTATAGAACAATTTTCTTTTCTTTTTTTTTTTACTAAACAAGTTCTCAATTTTTTGTTTTCTAAAATCTGTTTTCTGAGTGATATTTTTTCATTTGAAAATAATAGAACTTTTTTTTTTTTGTTTTTCTATCTCAAAAAAAAGTTTTTTTAGAAATTTTTAATACACGTTTTACAAACTAACAAACAAATAAGCCCAAGATTGTTGAATATAATTTCTTATTATTTTCCCAATTTTGAATAGCTGATTGAAGAGTCAAAGCCAGCTTCTACCACATCATTCACAAAATATACCAAACAAGGAAACCAAGTGTTAGGTGAAATTGTTGTGCCATCCGTGTCACGCTGGGACCTAAAAAATGGGGGGTAGCGGCAGTTATCCTCCACCAAATAATTGCAATCACTACTTGGGTGGTAGGTGTAGGTGGGGGAGTACACAAACAACATGATGTCCCGTGTCCATAACCGTAACAATACACCTACTTCGATGTATGTTCTATATATTTAAATTTGTTTCTCAGCTAAAAAAAAAAAATTGTTTTTTTATTCTTCTTTAAAAAAAATTATTTATTATTATTTTTTTTCCTTCTCTACCTCTTTATTTTCATTTTCTTTGGAGGTTTTTTCTGGTACCTATATACAACTTTTTTGAGTTTTTTTTTTAATTTTTAATTTAATTTATTTCCTTTTAGTAATACTTCATGCACACCACTCTTTGTTTTTCTCTCCACTCTTTATTTTCATTTTCTTTTGGAGGTTTTTCCCTGGTACGGTAGTACCTACGTTTAAAGTTTTTGTCACTTTGTTTAACAAGGTTGTTAAAGTTTGTCAATTTTCGTTGGCAACTACTCCTAGAACAAAGACTTATGTGGCTTGTGAGTAGCGACGACTCTCAAGCTCTAGATTGTCACTTCTCAATTCTCATATTCTCCGGTCCTCCATTTGACCGCCAACCACAGCCGCTCTTTTTTTTTGGTGGCTAAGTTCTCTACCATTTTTAATCTATCACGTATGCCTCCACACATTTAATAAAAAAGAAAGAAAGTGAAACAATTGACAAACTATATAATGTGGTTCTAGTAAGCCAATTCGTTAAGTAGGGTATCCATTAAGAAAAAAAATCTAGTAAATGAGTTGTGGTTATAAAATCACTAAAACAACTATTTTTAGCACTTCAAATATCAAAATACATGCTATATCAAACGAGTAAAAATAACAATTTTGATATGTTACTAGTAGTAGACCGATGTAGCATGTTGCTACTATTATTTAATTCATTTATTATCATGGGTCAAGGAGGAAGAGAGAGAGAGGTTATAGATAAATTAATATACTGTGGTTGTTTATATTATTTTAATGAATTGTATTTATGAGTTCTAATTAGGTTAGTTGGTAAAGTCTCTTACAGAATATATATATATATATATATATATATATATATATATATATATTTTAACCAATAAAAATTTTGTTAATTTTGAAATTCTAAACTATTTTTTACTTTTTAAATCTTGGGGGTTTATTTTCTTATTTTTGAAATTATAGAATTTAATTTGTTATACCCTAAGTTAAAATGAAAAATTTCCTAAATCAAATTATTATTATTATTATTATTATTGGCTTATTAGTATCCACTTTTCACTATTTCCTAAAATATGGTGATTTATTTCAAATTTATTTTTTCAAAAACGCAAATTTTTTTGAAAATTTGAATAAAATAAAAAGGAAAAAGTATAAAATAGTCAAATTAAAAAATAAATCTCTAAAATATATTTGACTCATTCCCATGATTTATCCATAGTTGTAACTGGTTCATAAAAAAAATCCATTGTTGTAACTGTTAATTTTTTGCAACTCTTGCATATCAAGAGTCCAAACAACAACTTATTTTAGAAAAGAGTATTGCACAAATGGATTCTTAAAATTAAAAAAAAAAAAACCTATTAAGAAGTTTGAACTCACAGGCTCTATGATGATTACTTTATTACACTTTACCCTCATGCCATAACACTTAATGATTTTCTTTTTTAAATAGGAGTGATTTGATCCAATGTTTCTTACTTAATAATGAAGTACTTTAAATTCTTTATCAACTACCACCGCGCACCCTTAGTACGGTGATCACTCTACAAGTATAAAAACTTGTGGGATGTGGGGGGCAAGAGCTAGGGTTCAAGTCTCCAAAAGGGAGTTTCACACACATTTACACTTAGATTAGGCTAAAGTAGAATTCTATCTTGTATAAAAAAAATTAAAAAAAATTTTTTATCAGCTGAGCTAATTGAATCTAATGATGATTTTTTTTTTATATTCTTGAATAATATTTTTTAAAAATTTTATCCCTAAATCGTTGATTGTATTTAGGGAAGGAAATGCATAAAATTTAGAGTGTTGTTAGATGAACTTATTTTATTGGATTATTTTTGTTTAAAACATAAGTTGTGTAAAAGTACAACTCTACCTAGAAAATATAATGAGTTAAAAAATTGTCATGGGCTGTTATTGAAACTAAAATGATGTCCCGTTTAGATATTGCTTATTATGCTGAAAATTGAAAACACTGTAGCAAATAAGTGAAAAACGCGTGTGGATCATTTTTGGGTTCGAGTACTATAGCTCAGCTGAAAACGCGTTTTTACTTTTTTTTTTTTTTTTTTTCTCTTCTATTAACTCCTCACCCACCCTAGCTAACGCCTGTGTCTAGAGAGTTCCACGCCCACCAGAGTAAGGAAGAGAAGAAGCGACGATGGCGAAGAGCTCAGAATGTAAATCCACAAGGAAGACAATCTAGCCTGACGCCGGTGAAAAGCCAGGAAGACAACCCAATCCGACGTCGACGAAGATCCGGTTCCTTCGATGGTGGTGGATAGGTTGATCGGCGGTGGGTTTGATGGGCTTGATTTGCGTTCGCTGGGTAGATCGGTTGCTTGGTTTGATCAGTTGCGTTTTCTGGGGTTGATCGGTTGCGTTTGCTGGGTAGATCCGTTTGATCGGTTGCGTTTGCTGGGTTTGACTTTTTTTCACATGGGTTTGATTCATATGGTTTTGGTTTCACTGTTTTGATCTTCTGTTTTGATGGGTTTGCTGGGTTTTCTGGGAAGAACATGAAGAACACGCATGCGTTTGAACATCTTGGTGGCGTTGTTGATTGGTGCGGTGTTGGTGGTGGTGCACGTCGCAGTGAGAAAGACCGATGACTTGTTCTTGGATGAAGAAGCTTTTGGGTTGATTGAAACAGTACACGCTTTGAAGGAAAAATAAGCTTCACGTTTCAGTTCCCAGACTTGGTGTTTTTCGGTGTTTTTCGTTGTTACTATTTGTGTGGGTCCCACCTTAATCCAAATGCAAACGCTGAAACGCCCCTTGAAAACGCAATCCAAATGCCACCTAAGCAGGGATTCTAAGGTAAACAAACATATCTTTAGTTGGTTTTTTTTACACGACCCAACCAAATTTTAGATTTTTTTAATGATTTTTGGTTTAAATTTTTAAACTTATTAGGGTTTGAGTTTTATACCTTAGTTACTTGAAAGACTGAACCTAATCCCATTACGCACTTAAGTTACTAAGGGGGAATTACATTTACCCCCTAAGCTATACCTCATTTTACACTTACTCCTTAAATTATGAGAATTCACACTTTACCCTTGTTATTCTTACACCCCTAAATTATGAGAATGCACATATACTTCCCTTAACTATTACCCACGTTACACTTGCCCCACCTATAACCATTTGCACTTATGGAAAAAAAAAAAAAAAAGAAGAAGAAGAAGAAGATGGAATTGAATTTTGAATTTTGAATTTTGATACCTAGTCTAAGGAAAAACCTGTATAACCCTCATTTCATATAAGAATGATTCTCATACGTGTAAGATTCACACTTACATGAGAGAGTGGATATTGGTTACAGATGCCATTTACCATATCCAATTTAGGACACTAGTAAATAGGGTAAATTTCATTAACTTACCATGGGATTTGAGTTAATACTAATCAGGTTCAAGACTTTTCGAAACTGATCAACTTGGTCACTAAACCCAATTTGGATCCTAAACACCATTAGCCATGTTAGTCACTTTCCTCTTCTCTTTCAGACTTGTATCTTCACTCTGTCTTCTTTCTATGACTCTATCCTCTCCATTGATCCCTCCTCTTACCAGATCTCTCTCTCTCTCTCAGTTTGAACAATATAGCCACTGTGGTCAATCCAAAACCAAGAAAAAAAAACCATTGTGTTTTCCACCACTAAAACTCTAGCCACAAAAAAAAAAAGCACAAAACTTGTAAAACCACTGTGAACCACTATGCTAGAACCCATCCCTAACACAACACACTTAATGATCTCAACCCAAAAAAAAAAAAAAACCTAATACACCAAATGATAAGCCTACCATGTTGTTGAATTACACAATCACTACCACTGCATCAAGTTGCTTAAATGCTACAGATTTCTTAAAGTACTAAGTGTTGCCACTAAGCTCCACATCACATACTACCCGATCCATATCTACTCACATTCTATTTGGAGATCCATTACTTGCTGCCTTTCTAACAAAACCCAAGCTTTGATTGGTGGGTGGGTGGGAAGGATGAGAGAGAGAGAGAGAGAGAGAGAGAGAGAGAGAAGAATATAGAGAGTAGAGATAGAGAATAGATAGGTCTAAGAGAGAAAAGAGAAAAAATGACTAATGGGGACTAACAATTTTTAGGACCAAGTTGGTCAATTTTGAAATCTAATGGACCTTGTGGGCATTAGCCCAAACTTTAGGGTAGGTTAATAAAATTTACCTCAGTAAATATACATGGCAGACAAAGTTTGATTCCAAATATGTTTGAAGTTATATTATTTAAGTTTTAACCCATTACATGACGATTTATAAGATTATCTAATATACGATCTATAAGATTATCTATGTGTATTATCTCTTTTCTATATATTAAGTCGATTCAGAAAGTTAGCTACCATCTACCTACAATATCCAAAATACCCCTAAAATTTATTAAGCACTACACTAAACAAAAAATAAACAAGTGCATAAAAGTAATTTAAGCTAGAGATATTTAATTTAAACTTAAATGTAAATACTCATTTGAATTCCACTTTCCATGTGTTTGCTTCTAAAAAAGTGCTTTTTTTTATCTTTTTTTTTTATTTTATGGAAAAGATAGAAACTTGTATTAAAAAAGAAAAATATAAGTATACAAAAAAACTTAATATGACAACAACTTTTTCCATTTTTTCAATTACCAAATTCAAATTTTTTTTTTCTTTTACAACCGATTAGATTTAAATTTCACTTCCTATGTTTTACTCCTAAAAAAATTGATTTTAATTTGCCAAGCACGTTTCCCACATGTTCAATTACTAAATTCAATTTTTTTTCCTTTAACCACAAATTATAAATCAAATTCAAAATTTTTAGGAGATAAACTTATACAATTATCTGTTTTTATTAGTAGAAAACTTATACAATTATGATAGTTATTGCCAACCATGTTTTCCACTTTCTCAATTACCCAATTCAAAAAAAAAAAAATCCTTTTTTAAACAAATTAGAAAACCAAATTCCAATACACACAAAAAACACCAACCTCTAAGCATGTGCTCACGTGCGTGCTCAGGTGCTCTTTAATTTTTTGGGTAAATTTTAATAATTTGCATCTATTATAATTTAGAACTACTACATTTTCCAAATTCTTTTATATGGTTTTGTGTTTGTTTGATAGTCCTTTAGAGGCCTTATGCTAAAGTTTTGTATCATTTTTTATATGACCATTTTGTTAAAGTTCAAAAATAGTGGAGCTTCAAAGTTGTGGTTATGTGGTTTCTCAAAAAAAAAAAAAAATAATGTGGTTATGTTTATTTGTCTTCTAAACTTTCCTTTTGATTTATTCCTTTATCAATTTTTGCATCAACAATCAATTCAGGCATTCTCCATTGTGGGAAGGGAAACATGGAGAAAAAGAGAAAAGAGAGACAGACAGAGAGAAATTTGTGGGAAGAGAAGAGATTAGAGGGAGTGACAATGAGAATATGAGGGGAGAAAAAATGAGAGCTTACAGTGAGAGAGAGAGAGAAGGCGCCCAAAAAAATTCTGTTCTTGCAGCTATAGAAGTTATAAAATAAGATAATATCTATAGGAGATGTGACGCATGAGGGAGAGCCATGGAGGTTGTTTTCCTTTTTTTTTTTTGTTTTTTTGAAACAACAAATAGAAAATAAGTCTTATTTTTATTAGGGTTTTTCATTGACTAGAGATAGATTTCCATTGACTAATTTTTTTTGGTGCTACCAAATACTGAAAAATGTAAAAAACTATTTTTATAGAAGGTTTTATAGCGAAACAAATAGAGCATAAGTAAATTTGTTTCCAATTTTTATATCTTATTTACTTTTTTAATTGCATTATAATACTTTTTTTTATGGAATTTTAGATTTATGCTATTTTTAGGTGACTCAGAATCATGGAAAATGAATGGAAATTTGAAATATTTATTTTTAGTTAATTGTTGAGGATTCTTTTTTTTTTTTTTTTCTAGCAGCCAAAACAATATAATTAGTAACTCACTATTTAATTTATTTTCAGGTTGATTTGTTAGATTAAGAAGAGTGGTTTGAGATTTGCTCTACCAAATTATCAAAGACAGTTAAACTCACAGCTTCCTCTCTTTCTTCTTCATTTTGGTTGATCGGGTGGTTGAAAAATGATATAGGTGCTAGGACAATAATGCACTTATGCACATAGCAAGTCCTTCATGTAGGGGTGTGTGCGGGTCGAATTGGACGGGTAAATGCCAATATTTCTATCCAATCTGCCACTAGCAGGTTAGAAAAATTTCAATCTGCTACCAACCCACCAAAGTTAAAATCCAGTGGATTGGTTACAAATTTTGGTGGTTTCAACTCGGTGGGTTAGGCGGGTTGCCATTACCAACATTTAAAAAAAAAATTATCGCAAACTACAATTTTTTATTGAATAATTTCAAAATATAACTAATGCACAAAAAAAAAAAAAAAAAAAACTAAAGGTAGATTTCATTGAATAATCTCAATTCTAACATAAATATAGGGTCAATGAAAAAGAGATACATCATCTCTAGCAAAAGTAGGCTCTGCCTTACAACTTAGGAAAATTAAATCAACAAACTCAAAGTTTTAACATTTCCAAAGTCACATCAAGGATTAAAAAAAAAATTAGACAAAGACAAAGAATTAGATGAACTGTATTCTCATGTAATATATAACATATTTAACTTGGATATACAATGAACTACTTGAATATACAATGAACCTGCTTGACAAAATGACTTTACTTGTAATATTATAACACATTTAATAATATATAAATGGATCAAATGACATATACTGAAATAAAAAAGTCAAAAAATATTTAAACAATAGAAGACAATAACGCAATTACATACATTTGTGATTGTCGGTGAAGAATTGAAATGATAAGAAATAGGCTACAAGAAGGTTAAAGAAGAAGGAGGAAGGGAAAGACAATAGCTGAAGGTGAAAGCCAAAAGTAAAAGGTGAGAAGAAAAAGTGAGAGCTAAAGCCACAAAGTGTATAATGTATATACGGCTGAAGTAAATGGGATGGGTGGTAGGTAGAGGTGTTTATGGTTTCAATGTTGACTTTTTAGATTTTGTTTAAGAAATTTTTTGAAGGCTAGTTTTGTTTAGGGAATTGATTATTGATTAGTTATAAAAATTTATTAGGTGAATTGTATAACTTTAAATACTTAACAATCTGAACTATATATATATATATATATATATATATATATATATATATATATATATATATTATGTATGTATAATTAAGCGGGCAGGTCAGTTTGTAGCGGGTTGTCAATTTTTCAATCCATAATCCAATCCAATCTACAATTTTGGGGGTCTAACCCGCCCAACCCAAACCGCCTAACTTAATGACCCGCATGGGGCGGGTGGGTCGGGTGCGGGTCGGGCGGGTTGGCGGGTTAAGTGGATATTTTGCACACCCCTATAGTTTCATGTGTGTAAAGAACTTATGCAACTTTTTTTTTTATTATTTTTATTGAGAAACAACTTATATAATTGAATATCAAGGATTCATGTAATTTATTGGTTGTATATTATATTTTGTGATTCAATAGTTTTTACATCAAAATAAATATCCCTACCCTTAGTCAATACTGATTACAATTTTATGTGATACATGTATACGAGTGCTAAACTAATAACATATATCTATACTATTCATCAAATATATATATATATATATATATATATAGACACACACTACTACTACTTAAGGGGCTTTTCTTGTTTGAGATCTTTATTTTTTTTGTTTAAAAATGGCCCTACATCCCTATGTATAAGTAGAAACAATGCTAAAGGACAATCCGATAAAAATATAACTCTAACTCTACTAAAACATTACCTAAAAAATAGATTCGTAAAATAAAAATTATATATATAAAATAAAAACATAAGTTTTTTTTTTGCTACAAAAAAAGCCTTGCGGCACTTGCTAGTTTTTGTTAAATATTATTAAAAAAAAAATTTATGTGGTTGTAAGCTGCCAAACAACGTCAAGAAAGATGCTTTGAACAGTGGATTAGAATAAAGAGATCGACTTTTGCATGAAAGCATTCCCATCCCTGTATTGGAAAACATATGCATTTTGCATCCTAAAACACTACGTTATTTATTTTACATTCCTTCCTAACAATATATCTACATCCTATTTCAATTTTATATCTTATCACCTTAAAATAATACTAGCATCATTATACGTGCTTTGAGCGTGTGATAAAGTTTTTTTTTTTTAAAAAAAAAATTTAGTGTCATAATTTTTCTTTTATATCAATTTGGAGTTTATACATTTGTTTATTAATATCATGCATTTGTAAACTACTGATACATCCAGAAATGTCATGATGCTAGCTTAAAAAAAATGAACACTAAAATGACATCAAAATTATATGTTCCTAAGTAGATTTGTTCATTTTTTGGAGCCTCGTGACACTTTCGAGTTTTGACTGTGTCAGTTGTATGTAAATGTGTGATATTAACCGACAAATGTGTAAACCCTAAATTGATATAAAAGAAAAATTATTACACTAGGAAAAAAAAGAGCCTCATCACAAATAAATAATCTTATTTAAAAAGTTATATAACTAAAATTACAAATAAATGATGTTTTCAATCGACACATAGTGAGTTAAAGAAAAATATTTCCAAACATATTGAAATCCAAACTTTTTTCATATATCTAAAAAAAAAAAAAAATTGCTGCATGTTCATTACTTTCTTTCTGTCTCGCACTCTCAGGCAAAGCAGTGGGGACCCTCCCGCAACCCACACCAAATGATCCTAACCCTTGGTTTCGTTTCGCTTTTGCAATCAAACCTCACCCAGCCACTTGTTCGGCACACCACAGCACAACAAAACCTAACCACATCCTATCAAGCCTATCGCTGTCACATCATAACAAAAACAAAATTGTATTTTGTACTCTCCTCTTTCGCCGCACTATATTATTATAATCTAATATAGATATTTATTCCACTCAAAAAAAAAAAAAAAAAATCAACGGAAAAAAAAAAAATATACATGGTCTTAAAAAAGAAAAAGAAAAAAGATATACTACTATCTATTAGTCTATTACCATTAGTAGACTAAAGTGAAAAAGCCTTGTTTGGCTGCCTTCATTTTCATTTTCTACATCGAGCGTCTTAAGATCGGATCCAACACCATACTTATTCCAAGGTCATTACTTTTTATATTTTTATATTATTTTTTTTCCTCAAACCCAAAATCTCAATCTCTGAAATTTGAAGGTTTTTCATTTCTTTCCTTCTGTCATTCATTTTTGTTGTTGTTGTTGTTAATAAATGTCGAGTAGCACTGTGATTCACTCATTGATTTGCTAGGATCTGATTTGTGATTTTTCGATTTGGTTGATTTTAGAGCAATATTTAGAGACAAAGATGTTGGGGATTATAAGGCAAAAAGTCGGTGCCGGAGGCGCTTCTCTTCTGGTACGCCTTATCGAATCATTAATTAGCTGTTTATGTGTTTTTGTTGTGAAATAAAAAATGAAAATGAAATCTTTGTTTTCGTATAGTTGTTTTGTTTGTAATTAGCTTGGATTTGATTAATTGTAATGCTGGTTTGTACAGAGGACACGTTCTGCCGTGTCGGCATTGAGAAGCTACTCATCAGCAGGAAAAGAGGTAATGGTGGATTTTGTGTCAATTCTATGCTTTTCGGTTGGCTTTATTAGACTACTTTTAGTACTCCTTGTTTGTTTGTGTTTTGGTTTTTTTTTTTTTTTTATACCAGAGCTGAGCTTATATTATATTATGTATATGTATGATGTTTAAGCATGTCTCAACTTTTTTCCCGGGAGGCTGGGATATGATTGAAATTCTTTGATGGGGGACCTTGTAAAAAAACAAAAGGGTAAGAATTTGTAAGAAAAAAAAAGGGTTGTAGCCAGAACATAAAGCTCCCACTTTTGCGGGGCTTGGGATAGTTGATTGGTAGGAAGTCTTACACCCTTTTTGTTTTTTTTTGTTGTTGTTGGAGAAGCTGATTCTGGGACTTGAATTCGTGACTTGGCATCGCACCAAGACCCGACCTTTAGGAACCTGAAAACCTTTCATTTTTGGTGAAGTAGTAATATGAATAGCTTCCAAAATTCTGGGACTGAGGCTTGATTGTTGTCATAGTAATTTGAAAAGCTCTCTCTTTTGCTTGGATAAAGGATTAGTCTTTACAAACTTACTGAATTTTACTTTTGAAATGATAATTGTGTACAGATGACAGTGAGAGATGCTCTAAATTCTGCGCTTGATGAGGAAATGTCTGCTGATCCGAAAGTGTTTTTGATGGGTGAAGAGGTGAGGATATATGGAAAGAAATTACTAGTATATCCTAAACTTGATGTTCTTTCTTTACTTATGTTCCCCCTTATTTTTTGGGAGTGCAGGTTGGTGAATATCAAGGTGCATACAAGGTTAGACTTTATCAATTGAAGAGATGAATTCGCAGATTTCTATTGCCTTTTAAAGGCTAATTTGATTTTATACACTTGTCTATAAATCGGGCCTTAATCTTTGTTTTGTGTAGATATCCAAAGGGCTTTTGGAAAAGTATGGTCCCGAGAGGGTTCTTGATACACCAATCACTGAGGTTATATCTATTACTTGAGCTGCTCATACCATTCCTTGATTCTTTGATTGCTTCTGTGGTTGGTCAAGTAGATTAGAATTCTTGTTTATATTCTATGGTAACAGTTGGCTCATTGCATTTTTGTGTTAAACGTTTTGCAGGCTGGGTTTACTGGGATTGGAGTTGGTGCTGCTTACCATGGTCTGCGGCCTGTTGTTGAGTTCATGACATTTAACTTTTCTATGCAGGTTAGAGGTTTCCTATTTGTATACAATATTCTGAAACCTTATGCTAAGAGATATACTGATGTCAGAATTATGGTTGATATCGATCTGAATGGTCTAGTTTGGATGGGTTATGAATGCTTATTAGGTGTTTGTTTTAAATATGGATTTTGTGTTGTATGGTGCTGTTTCAATTGATTTAATCCTTCAACTACCTTCCAAAACCCTATAATAGCATCTTTATCTATTCAAGTATCAAGTAGAGTTCAAAGTATTTAAAGCCATTTAGGCCTTTTTTTTTTCCAAAGAAGATAATATCAGGATAATGTAGTTTCTGAATTCTCTGTTTCCCTCTCTCTCTCTCTCTCTCTCTCTCTCACTCTCACACACACACACACACACACACACACACACACAGAAGTCATTTGTTAGTTGAATTGAAGGATATTGTGGATTGCCTCCTGTGGTAATTCAAAATTGCTGATAAATTTATACACAATTTTTCGTTCATTTATTTATGGTGCATTCTCTAGTTTATAGGTAACTTAAAGAGTTCATTCTTTGATTTTTTTGTATTATTTCTACGGTGTTGTACCTGTTTGTCTCTTCTAAATATTATAATTCTTTTTCTTTTTCTTTTTTTCCTTTACTGAGTATCAGTTCTTGCTTTGGTTGGCAGGCAATTGATCACATCATTAATTCTGCTGCAAAATCAAACTATATGTCTGCAGGCCAGATATCTGTTCCTATAGTTTTCAGAGGGCCTAATGGTGCTGCTGCTGGTGTTGGTGCCCAGCACTCTCATGTATGGTTCCTCAGGCTTTATTTTTGTACCCAGTTCTTTTTTGTTACCTGCTCTTCTTCTGTGTGATGCCCTTCCAATTTGGTCCTGGTTCTGTCCCGTATGACACAGCATGTTCAGATTTCATTTCACAGTATTAGAAAAACAAACATTTGGCAATGCTCTATGTATTTTTATATGCAGTGTTATGCATCGTGGTATGCCTCCTGCCCTGGGTTGAAAGTGTTAACTCCATACTCATCTGAAGATGCTCGTGGACTGCTAAAAGCTGCCATAAGAGATCCTGATCCTGTTGTTTTTCTTGAAAATGAGTTGTTGTAAGTAGATTGTGATTTTGATTTATTTGGATTGCCCATGTCGTGTTAAACATTGTTCATATTGATGGGAACTTTGTGCTTCAGATATGGTGAGTCATTCCCCGTTTCAGCTGAAGTTCTTGATTCCAGTTTTTGCTTACCAATAGGGAAAGCTAAGGTGACTTTCAGACATTATTTACAAGAATATTGTTCTTTTTTTCCCTATTATCTACCATGTTCCCTTGATACTATAATTGTTGTTCACCTTGTAATTTTCTGTTGTCCACAGATTGAGAGAGAAGGAAAGGATGTGACTATTACAGCTTTTTCAAAAATGGTGGGCTATGCTCTCAAGGTTTGTCTGCTATACTACCCCAGCTGATATTATTTTATGTAATTTTTTCTCTTGTGAGAAATAAATTGACCTGGAAGTTGTATGATGAATAGAAGATGAGAAAATGAGAGAGAAATGTGTAATGTACACCCAAAGAAGTGAAGTTAGTTGTGAAATTTTGCATTTGGTGTAATGGTTTCTACTGTTGCAAATGCATAGTAGAAACAATTCTTGGGTGTTCTGGCCCTTCTGGGTTCTAGCATCCTTTGAATTGATTATTGCTTTGTCAAGAGTCCCTATTCCTGTCCAAGATATGCAATTGTTCTGCAATTCCCTTGGATGGTTGGAGTTGATTCTGGTTGCAAGGTGTTAGTTTTTGTACCATGATGTCCCACTTCTCTTTTGAGTTTTGAGGAATGCTCTCCTTGAATTGTTGGTTTTGCGGGATCTTTTTCAACTGTTCAAATTTGCAAGTACTGAACTGTGCGTGGGAACTTTCTTTTGTTTGACTTGTGCACTATACATTGGGGATGTAATTTTTCTTATACTTTCCTCTAAAAGTTGTATCAAAATAATCTATAGGCTGTATTTAGATTTCATCTCTCTCTCTCTCTCTCTCTCTCTCTCTCTCTCTCACTCTCTGTGATTTGTGCATCCAACTGCAAATAATTGTATTGCTTTATGTTCAGGCAGCTGAGATTCTTGCAAAGGAAGGAATCAGTGCTGAGGTAAAGAATGACCACAATATTCTTACAACTAGTTCTATTTTAGTTATGGACATATTTATAATTATTCCTATCACTTTAGGTTATAAACTTGCGCACAATCCGGCCATTAGATAGATCCACAATTAATGCTTCTGTCAGGAAAACCAACAGACTCATAACAGTCGAAGAAGGTTTTCCCCAGCATGGTGTTGGAGCCGAAATCTGGTTTATCTCTTTCCACTGATATATCTACTCTTGGTGATCGGTTTTTCTGGAAACCACCAATCTTACATTGTGCTTCTTCCTTTAAACAGCACATCTGTAGTTGAGGAAAGCTTCGGTTATCTTGATGCTCCAGTTGAGAGAATTACTGGGGCTGATGTTCCTATGCCTTATGCAGCTAATCTTGAGAGATTGGCTGTCCCACAGGTCAGTTATATTCTAATTCTTTAAGCTTGATATCTATTATGAGTAATAAGTGTAGCATGATGGGTGGTTATGGGCTTAAGGTCCATACTACTAATAACACAATTTTTAGTAAGCCTGTTAGATGCAATAGCCGAGGATGCTGGATTTGTGAGATATGAGATTTTATGCCTTTGATAGTGTTTTAAGTTTAAATGTTCACAAGTTTTATTGGTTTGTGGATTAAGCATAGTTGTCAATATTGTACAATATGTGATATGTATCATATCATGTACAAAAATTTTTGTATTGTCAGGGTGTATTGTAAGTGCTCATGAATCTGATACTTTGATAGTGTTTTAAGTTTAAATGTTCACAAGTTTTTATTGGTTTGTGGGTATAAAGCATAGTTGTCAGTAACGTACAATATGCGATGTGTATCATATTGTGTACAAAAAGGTTTTGTATCATCAGGGCGTATTGTAAGTGCTCATGAATCGTTTGATACATAAGCATGTATTGTATGAATCGTATCGTATCATTGAATCATATGTATCGTATGATACATAGACATGTGGGTTTAAAATAAGTTTTTTGTTTGTTTGTTTAAAATTTGTTATTTTATTTGATTTAAACAGCTTGTTATACTTTTTTTCAACTCAAAATTATTGGGATACTTAATTGAGTCCAATAAAATAACATGTCCGTTAGTTTTTTTTTTTTCCCTCCTATATCTCCTACAAAATTTGTACCATATGATTGAAACTTCACTTTTATGTTTGCAAATTTATTTTCTATGCTGATACAGCACAAATAGGAAATAGGAAATAGGAGATAAAAAGAGGAACTAAAGTAACAACAGAACAAACCCTAGGGTTCACCACCTAGAATCTGCTTGCAAACCTTAGCCATCACCACCTAAGGGCGTTTGGCATCACCACCAAATAGAGAAAACAAGGGAGGAGAGGAGACGTTTCTGAACTCATAATAATAATTAATCTTATTCAAATTCATCTGTCTTTCACCACTACCGGAGTACTAGTTAAATAGGGTTTAGGAGATTACACCAATATGGAAAACATCTAATTTAAATCCATAAAAGCCTTCAACATTAATAACCAAATTCAAAAACAATATTAATTGCAAATTAAAACATAAAATCTTGGTTTCTTGCAACATACTCCTCTGGTCGGAGAAAACTCGACCTCAAGTTTTAAAGTGAAGTAGGATTAGAACTCCAGCATGTAGTACTTGCCTCAATGCAATAGTCACTTTTGGAAGCACTAGAATAACAAAGCTTTGCATTCCATCACATCAGTAAACTTTCCTGGGATGACAAAATCAATGTTGAATCAAAATATTATCTTGAACCATAGGAAGCACCAAGGTATCCACTTTCTCTACTTTAGCAAACTGTTTGTCGTCATGCACTATGAAAGGTTGATCAGAAGCAAATCCATCAACTTCCACATCATGTGCACCCTCTAATGTTACACTTCTTTATGGAACCTTCTCTTCATCAAGGATAATGGAATCATCCTTTTCAACAATGGGCAATGTATCTGACACTTCAATAGGTTGAATTAAATCTGCTACACATGGTTCAGATATTTCACCTTGTTGTTTAGGCTCCTTAGTAGGTTCTTCTTGTCATATAGGTGAGGCAATCTCCGTTGCCACTAAGGGCTTGTGGTGAGCGTGTAAAGTATCAAACCCAACTTCAGGTTTCTTGAGCATTGCAAAATAATCTTGAACTAGTTTCATGAGATTCTCAAGTGTGTTCTATTACAGTATATTTGTGTTTTGCTTCTGTGAATTTGTGTTTTACTTCAATGGAAGATAGCATTGGAGTGAACTTAGGACCAGATTTTGAACAAAATTTCACCTTGGGCTTAGGACCAGATTTTGAATGAAAAGTCACATTAGGCTTTGGACTAGAAATTGTTCTAACTTTTATCTCATCTTCAAATTGAGATACATGGCCAGGTGCAGGTCTATCCCATTGATTGAGATTGTTATCCCTTATTTGTCTCTTTTTTTGATAAGGTGGGGGAACATATTTCTCTCTCTGTTTCTCATAGGATGGAGGAATGTATTTCTCTCTTGTTTGCTCATAGGATGGGGAAACATCTCTCTCTCCTTTGCTCATAGGATGGGGGAATATATCTCTCAATGAGTATTTCCTTTATTTCTTCCCAATCAGTTATGGGAGGCTTACCCTTTCAACATCTTGCCAATGATCCCTAGCTCTACTTATCAATTTCATTTTGGCAAACCTAGCCCTTCTCACATATGACAAACCTATTTGTCCAAAAAACTCATCTATCTCATATAACCACTCGGTGAAGAACCACCATCAAAACTAGGTGCCTCTAAAATCACCATTGTGCACTAGTATAATATTCAACCAAAATTGCTTGGATTTGCTTACCTGGACTGCAAGCTGGCTGAAGCGCACAAGTAGGCTGCCAACCTTTCTGTTGGTGCATGGGTTGCTAAGTGAAAACAGGAGTTTCATGTCTGTGGGCTGTGGGGCAAATATAACATAAGAGCCCAAGTACTTGGATGGACTGGCACAACACTGCTCATGATTTTTTTTTCTTTCTGTTTTTAAATGAAGTGAAAATACAAATAGCAGAAGTACATAACTGAAACTCAAAATCTAAAACTGACACAAAAGGGGATAAAAACATTTGCACGATGAGAAACAGAGCTCATCGGACTGTGGGTCACCATGAGGAGGTCTTTAACCGACGCCAGAGATACGATGGCCAGTGCTGGTGCAAGGCTGTGCTGGGTTCAAATCGTCCTCAGAGGCGTGGCTGGGGAGTAATGTCGGGCTGTAGTACATCTAGGCCACTGACTTGATGGGTATTTCGATGGTGGTCAGTTTTGGCGGTGGTCAGAGTATGTGGGTTGGGCTTGTTTCTGAAAGGTGGTTTCTTTTGGGTCAGTTGTGGTGGATATGGTGATTAGGGGTGTCAGAAGTTTTGGCTTTGATTGATGGTTTGTGGTATGAAATTTTCTGGTGGGTTTTTCTGATGGGTGCTGGCAAGACAAGGTTCTCTTGGCCGTGCAGATATTGGATCGAGTTTATGCTCTGATACCAAGTTGATGCAGCACAAATAGGAAATAGGAGATAAAAGAGAAACAAAAGTAACAGAACAAACCTAAGGCTTCACCACCTAGAATCTGCCTACAAGCCTTAGGCATCATCACCTATGGGCATTTGGCATCACCACCAAACTGAGAAAACAAGGGAGGAGAGGACATATTTCTCAACTCATAATAATTAATCTTATTCAAATTCATTTGTTTTTCAGCATTACAGGAGTACTAGTTAAATAGGGTTTAGGAGATTACACCAACATGGAAAACATCTAATTTAAATCCCTAAAAACCCTCAACATTAATAACCAAATTCAAAAAAAAAAAAAAAATTGCAAGTTAAAACATAAAATCTTGGTTTCCTGCAACATATGCTATGAAATGTATTAATGAAAATATATTAATTTTATTTTGTTATTATTGTTATAAGTCTAAGAAGCTAGAATGCCAAGAAGAAAAAAAAAATTATTAGAATAAAAGAATAAGAAAAGAGATAGTAAATGTTGATGATGATGAAGAAAATGTCAATGAGGAAATAATTTTGCAAGATGATGAACATGATGATAACATAGACTTATTAGATGAAGTTGATTAGGCAATATGATGAAAAGAAATTACCATGTATTCTCACTTATGAGTTTAATCAATTTGAACGTGTATGTTATAAACATATATAAATTTGATTTATTTAGTTAACTTTGTTAAATATTATTACATAAGTAGTGATTATTTAATAAATACAACTTTTATATATTTTGAATTTATAATAAATACAACTTTTATGTGTATATCTATGATTTTTTTTAGGTGTTTGTGTATCTTATGATACATGATATAGAAAATAAACACTCAATTTACAAGACAATTTACGTTTTGACAACTATGGGTATAAGTACTAACTATGATTGTGCACTAATTTTTTTTTTTCTCGGTTTATGGGTTTTGCAGGTTGAAGACATTGTTCGTGCTGCAAAGAGAGCATGCTACAGATCTGTACCATTGGCTGCGGCTGCTTAATTCAACCAATCCCATCCAGAAACTTTTCCAAATCCAGGTGATAGTTCTATTGGTTGCTGCTTGTGTATAATACTAGCTTTGAGGTTTAGAAGTTCTCTCATCAAAGATGAGTTTCATAGTTCATTAGATGACTTGGTGTTTAGTTTAGAAAGCTTCTGATTAGCATGAATGCTTGCTGAATTTTTCAGGGGATATAGAGAGTGTACATTTTTTCATTTCTCATAGCAGGGGAAGAAGCTACGTTGCTGAAATAACTTGGAGAAAATTGACACAAAGGCGGGAAATTTTGTGACTTGTCATTTTAATTTGGCAGTGGACGTGGAACCCATTATGATAAAGGAAAAAAAAAACCATATTTCAAAGGTTTAAAAAAAAAAAAAAAAAAAAAATTCAATTTCCATCCAATACATTGCTTTCTTGCAACGCCTCTTGTACTGTTTAAGCGTTGGTCTTCTGATCATTGTTTGTTTAATTTGGTAACTCTCTGGCTGGAATGATCATATATATGTTCATGCGCCCCTTAGCCTTAGGGATGTTAGATGCATGGATTATCAGTGGGGCGTTAAAGAAAAAACAATAAAGTTTGGAGTTTTTGCAATCTTTATTCTTGATGATGTTTACTAGTCAGTCATATTAAGTTCAAGGTTACCATTTCTATGAGCATATTATGGTAGGCAACACACTTAACTACGTCTCAGAGCCTAATGAACCTTCTTTGTTAGGCAAAGAATCAAATATCATGTGAAATGCCTAGGTTAACATTTTCTGTCTTAAACCAAAAAAAAAAAAAATTTCATGTGCAATTGCAATAATTGGTGGTACGGGATTTATGTTTTTGTAATCTATAACGATCTTCTGTTCTTAAAGATTGTCGAGCGCTGCATATTGCTTATGATTCATTTCGTAGAGATGTGATCTTTTTAATACCGATGGTTTAGGAAGTCTAAATTTCTAACAAGTAAGATGCTTAAAATCTGTATTGAATGCTTAATATCGAATGAAATATGCTTAAAATCTGTATATCCAATATTTCAAGCGCAAAATAAAGATTAACTGATGTACGGTAAGTAGAACCAAAAGATTATGGTACAAGCAATGGAACCACCGACGAAGACCAAGCTATATTTCTGCGCAGTCATTGTCGGAATAGCCCTTAAAAGTTTTATCTTTATCGGAATGGCCCTAAAAAGTTTTTAAGTGATTGATCTGACCTCCCTTGCTCAAGACATCCAACAAGTATACTTATACCATAAACTGGCCCGGGAAACAATTAGACATAAATATTTCTTTGGATTTTTGGACTTCGTTGTTGCCATGAATAGTAAAGGTTAATTTTGATGTGGCTGTGAGAAAATTCCTCAATGTGACTGGATATGGTGTGTGGAGATCATAATGTGGAGGTGGTGTTGGTTTCTAGTTTCGACTAAGAAGATGTGGGCTGGAGCTAAATTGCAATCATTGTGGTCCAAGTTTTGAAAGATGAGGATTTTCCCTTCTAGATGGGGATGCTCTAAATGTAATGGAAAGCATCTCTTGTTCTAAGCTACTAACTCCCTTGCCCACTTCATTGTTGGGTGGGCATTTTAGGAGGGAAGGATTCCCATCCCACCATTCCAAGCTTTTTTTTAGCTCTCTTCTTTAGGATATTATTTTTCTTCTCCCTTTTTTTCATTTTATTAATAATATCTTTTTCATAATTCAAGAAAAAAAGAAGAAGAAGAAGATAAGATTCTAAAACGAAGAGATTATTTTTTAGCTGTTTAGCCTTCCAGTTCCTGGTGAGGTGGTGAAAATGTATGGGTTTTACCCAGGAATACTATATCATTCACAAGACAATATCCTTGATTCTGCCTACTTAATTAGTTTTCTGTTGCTAATACAAAATGTTTTGTAATTTGTTGAAGTCAGTCTTTTGTTACAAGAGTTCAAGCAAGGCAGTAACATGAAGAACACATCATAAGCTTTATGAAGCTTCAGTTGCACCTGACAAATTCTGGCTATGAATGAAGTTTATGGACCAAGAAGTACATTGATGTGAAGATCCCTATTCTAAGAATAAACTATAAAAATATTGTACATAGTGTACAAAACTCTCACTTTTGCGGAGTCTGAAAGAGGTTATTGGTAGGTAACCTTACCCCCTAACTTTTTTTTTAGGCAGATTTGCATACTTGAATCCATGACATGCTGTTTTGGGTGGAAGATAGTTGCAATCGCACCAAGAAGTACATTGGTTTGAAGATCCCTTTCCTAGGGATCAATGAATAAACACAAGTGATATATACCATACTCGAATCCATGACATGCTGTAGGTGATAAAATGTAAACATATATTCATGCACATTTGAAGGGATTCTAGAACACTATATTTTAAGGTTTATATTCTTATATTTTGTGTGAATAGGCTGAAGGAAAAATGGGACATGAACGCAAAGAAACTCACCTTCAACAAGAGCTTCTGCTGCTTGTACTAAGAAAGACCGAACTCTTCGGCCGCCCTCAGGAGCAAGGCCCAAGAAATTAAAGCCCGCAAGTTCCAAGGCTTTTGTCCCATCGATCTGATGTAAGGAAGTCCATTCGCAAGCTCAACTTCACCCTGTCTCCATAAATATAAGCTTGTTATTATAAGGACATTACAAATGGAAGGACAATATTGTCCAAATCTAACCTTGATCCTTTCGTGGTCTTGGTTCAAGGGATCAAAAGAATAGTCAAGCACCACTCATAAGCATCAAGACATTGGTCAGGCTTTAACACTTGTATATCCCCTTGTAACAATCAACCTGCTTCATTCACAAAACAGAGAACAAAGAAAGTTAAATGTTAAAAAAGAAGATGAAAAAGATGAACAACTTGATGAGCAGACCAGCAAAGGCAGTCCAACTCCAGTCAGCAACTAGTATTAGTGTCATATTAGAGGTAGCAGTTATTTTGAGCAAACCAAACCAATGAAATCATAGTAGAAAGCACTTAAAAAAAATTATCATTCTGGTGAAAAGTAAAAATTGATCCAGCCCCAGCACAAGAAGGAAAGCAAAAGTAAAAATGCATCTTCATTAGATAAAACATATCCAGCCTTAACATAGTTGCAGGTCTCATCCACTCGTGAGAAATTTATTTCCTGTAAGGTTACCTTTCCAAGCAGTACTTGACAAAAGAAAAACATGACTCGAACTATTCACATGTTTGAAAAAAATAGGAAAAATAGAATAGACAAGAAGAAGAAGTTTCGTATACCTTTCCTCTTGTTAGTTATTTGCTATTCATTGTTGTTTATTCCCGTAATTGACATACCACTACACGAAGTTATAAACCTCAATTCTGCCTCCTGGAATTCACAAAGCTTAGCAAACAAACAAAACAGAAAACAAAACATACCCAGTATTTTCGAATAATTTTTTTAATATAAGAGATGCGTCAAAGGCCATTGGCTACAAGGTGCTTCCTAGACAGGTTAGATAAAATCAGTTCTGGAATAAAACAACAGAGACCAAGACCTTGGTTTTTCATGTTTTTCTTTCTTCAACTTCTTGATTGCTAAGCCTGATACTACACATAAAATCACTCATAAAACTTAGACTCCTTGATGGGGAGGCCAAGATGCAAAGACAACAAAAAGGTTGTGCACACACCAAACATTGCATCCACAATCTGCTCCTGATGGAAAATTTAACAGGTATTCCAGATGACAATTAGGAAAAAAAACTTAGTGCTTAAAATTTGTATTTTAATGCTCCAAGATAGAGCTTTTATTGTTCTTGTTCCCTCTTCCGTACCAAAAAGCGTTCTCTTGCTGCAGCCAGGGCATCTCTACTTCTCTTATGATAGTCATGCTTTGGCTGTTCTGTTGATTGTGAACTTTTTATAACTGGCTTTGCATCTGAGGATATGAAGCTTCTCTTTGGCAAAATGGGACTTTCACCTTGATGTTTATCTTCCATGCCTGAACCTCCGAAGGTGAATATAATGCATCTGGTGACTGACCCTTATCTGATGTATCACCAGAGCGTTTTAATTTAAGCTTCTCTAGCTCCCTTGACTAGGCCTGTTTCTCTGGCTTCTTTGACTTAACCTGCGTCTCTGGTTTCTTCATCTCAATATCTTTTGCACCGAAAGCAACTTCTTCTTCTTCTTCTTCTTTTTTTCCCCAATTTTGAAGTAAAAAATCACTCTACTCACTCTTCTTTGTAACCTTTAAACAACAACGCAAATATAAATGATTAATAAGGATTCAAAGCATTTAAGAAATACCTAAAGAAAATGCCAATGTGCAGTAAACAGGATAAAAAAGAATTAGTATAGAACACAAGAGCATGCAAGAAATAATGCATAATCTAAAGTTCTAAACTGGCAATTTTCAGTTGAACCATAGAACACATGTAAAGTAACATAAAGCAAGTGTAGATTGGGAAAATTCTCGACCTATCACAAGCTGACACATCATACTACCAAGTCCACAAAATACAATCAATTACAAAACGCCACGTACTGCTGCTAGGTTTTGCCATCACTATTTAGATTCCAATAGAAATTTGCCAAGTATAAAAAATAATGGCATGAAACTGCATCAGCATGCGTAAGCGATGACATAAGCAATCCAGCACGTGTAAGCGATGACATAAGTGGACCAATCCAGCTGTGACAAGTGTCACCAATCAGACTCCGCCACATGTCGCTCACCTAGCCCTAAACTCCTATAAATAGAAGCATTCCTAAGACATTTAGGAGGACACACAGAGAGAAGGAAGAAGATATCTTGAGTTCAAAAATCCAGAAGCTCTGCCAGGATCAAACCCCAAAGCCTCCAAGAACTTCAACCTTGAATACAAACAACATTCGAAGCAAAATCATCCAAACTACTCGTCCAGATCTCAAAGTTCACTGGAATCAAGCTCAAAAGCCTCCAAAAACCCCAACAAACCACAAATTGGTGAAGCTCTACGGATTCAAGCCTCCAAAACCCCGAAGAATTTCTACCACAAACCTTCAAACACGAAGAACACACGAAGAACACGAAGAACAAAGAATTTCTAACAAGCTCATAGCCAGAGATTCATTGTAATTCTGTTTCAAAGATCTTCGATCCATTTCTCAGCCAAATTGAAGAATATCTTATGTTCAAATCAAAATCACATTACCACAATTCCAATCAATAAATCTTTCAAGGAGATCGAATAAGAGGATCACTCTTTTATAATTACAGAGAATTGTACTACACATTTATCAATACAAATTCGTATTTGTGAAACTATTTTACTTGTTTGATTTATTTCGAACTAAGAAATTTAGTCGTCTAAAGCAAGAACCATGATAAGTTAATCACCAGTTGAGTAAGATCAAAACATGACCAGGCAAAAGTTAGACATACATCCTCCTTGGCGTTCACGAAACCCTCTTCCACCATCCATTTCTTCTGCTCTTCAAGTTTCTGTTTGTAAGCACTTGTCACAAATCCGTCCTTGTCTGCATAGAGTTGGTCATCTTTGCTTCTCTATTTAGCAATTTTTCTCTCATACACTACCTCACGATATTGCTCTTGTTCTTTTGTTTTTTCTTTCAATAGCTGAATATATCCTGGCTGCAACATAAACAAGCACGCTGATTAATTACAAACACTATTTAACCAAATCTATGAAAACACAAACAAAAGTAAAAATTGATGCTCCAATTTCTTATCATATAATTAATTTTATTCAAGTGAAAAATCCTGGAAAAAATTTCAAGATTGCCAATGAAGTTTCTTTGCATCACCAACCATTATGAGAGTTCTTAGTCAATATAATAGATAATCACTTTTGATCTAGCAAATTGTTTTTTTTTCTTTATCATTTGTTTGTTTATTTTAAATAGGTATGCAATTATTGTGAAGCAATTTATTGATAATGACATTATGTCTTGGACTTTTTGAGGTTAAAAAGAAATTTGGTCAATCCTTAGTCCAAACCACTAGTGAGTGAAATATTGAGGGAGATATGATTGATACCCAAACTATGACATTGTGGCTGCTGCCCAACCTATGTGATTAGTGATATCACGAAGTTAAATGGGTATTGGTCATTAGTGACCCTGTGAAGTCATTTTCATTTTATTATGCGTTTTGCTCTATCTTTCTAAGGAGATTAATGATGAGTCCATCGCTGTAAAGTAAGAAAATTCTAAGTTGCAAAGTGATTGAGGATGAGCTTTAAGCTCTTGATGGATCCATAATCCCATCTGTTGGGATGGGGTGTTAATTACAAGCACTCCTAATTAATGCTCCCTATGTAAGAGTGTAAGTGGTGTTGCTTTCAGTGAGACAATTAGGTAGATCTCTAAAGATCTTATGAAACCCAATGGCGCATGGCTTGTATAAGGTGCCAACCTACTTAAAGATTAAGCTTAGTAAAGAAAGTTATGTGGATGATAAGTTAAGATACCTAATGAGTTGATTAAAAGGGTCTATTTATTTCACCACGACTAATCTAGTTCATACTTATCAATCCTAGGTATGTTAAAACCTTAGTACCATAGTGGTGCATATTTTATTGAGTTTCTTGTTCCTAACGGGTGTTTGTAACTTGTGAAGGATTGTTGGCGTGGGTGTGTGTTTCAAACACTTGGTCTTTGTTGTGAGTTCCACATTGGATCGGAAGTACTCATATTTGTGTTTATAAAATACTGTGAACTTCCTTTGATAGCTTAAGATATGAGGTCTAGAGTGGACATTAGCATTATCTTTATTATACATGATCGCCTTGCTCCATCGTGTCTTATCTCATGCATGTGAATCTAGATAAATTTTACCTTGGCCCATTTATTTTTCTCTCTTTTCAGCAATTTTTTTTCTTGGGCTTTTGTAGTAGTTTGTGACTGTTGGTTTTGGCTGAGTTGTACTTAGCTTCTTTTGTAAGCTGATCTATTATTTTATTATTATCTTATCAAGCTAATGACTTATTCAACACACTATCAGAATATATATTTTGCTTGTTTTGAGATATTTTTGATTGAGTCCTAATTTAGTAAGGATGAGGTGTAAAATCTATGTTTTACACAATTTAATAAGAGATTGCCGCATTAGTTTTTTACTTAAAATTTAATACATCCTACCACACACTTAAGAACATCTTAATAAACTCCTAATTTGGTTGGATTTATATATAAGTGTTAGAATTAATTGAGTATGATTGTGCTTATTCTTAAATATGTAATAAAATGATATGGCATGTTGGGATTGAGGGTGTAAAACTCCCTATTCTTATAGAATTTAATCTCTTATTGATTGATTAAAAATGAAATATTGAACCTTTGTGTGGAAGTACGTCCAACACAGAAGTTTTCCTTTTCTTGTAGGGATAATTCAATCCAATATGCAGGTTGAATTATATATGTTGGGAAATTTAGACCCCGATTAATAGAATTAACATGTTTTAAAACTCAAGTTGTTAATTAAATTTATTATGAATAAATCTTGTTAAAACAAACAAACATCAATATCATGTTAATATCATGCAAAACAGAATAGTAAATAAGACAAGATATAATGACTTAGGAAAATCAATGAAACAAACTAGTTTCAAAGTAAAAAACCTAGGGGGGAACCTTTCCGAAAAGTAATCACCATAGTAAAGAGAAGTTTAAGATCTAGTACAAAACCTTTATCCTTAAACTCTACAATCCCCGTAGATGAACTTATAGCAGAAACCTTCTACCGCTTCAGAACCTTTGAACTCTTCAATATATGAATGCCACCCCTTTTGCACGAATCCCAGTACGTAACTGGATCCTAGTACGTGACTGACTCCAGCAACTTGAAGAAGATGTTGTTGGCTGCAAAGTTCTTCACTTCATCAACAATGAAGATCAAGAAGTACTTAGTTACAAAATCTTAAGGCGTAAAAGACATAGTAACTTTTTGTAAAGAGATTAAGGCACTAGGTCACTTTCTGCATATGTTCTATATGTATTACGCTTTTTAGAATAAGCCTTATATATGTCTAGGGTTGCGAGAAAAGAAATCCTAAACATACATGTCAGCATGAGTCAAAAATCAGATCTGGAAATTCTGATTTCGTAGATCTTGACAGATTCAGCTTCTATCGAGTTTTGTTCTTAAGTCTTGATAGATACTGAATCTGTTGAGCTTTAATGAATAGCTTTTCTTCACTTGTTTTTTGGTCCAATTTTCATGACTTTAATACTTGGCTTGAACAACATGTTTCTTGAAGTACTAAACCCATCATAGATTTACCCAATTACAAGTAAAGTGTATTTTGTCAAAGAATTTACCAATTACATAAAATATGTCTCAAACAATATAAGCCATTAATATCTTAGATTTGAAAATGCAACTAAGCATGTTGCTCCTACAAATGATATTGGAGCCGATTGCAAGACTACTTGAAATAAGATTTTGATGTTCTTGATAGAAGTGTTTAGTTTGTCAAGGCCCCTACTTCTAACCTGAAACCCACAGCCCACAGGGTAAAAAAACATTGGGCTTTTACTTGCATAGATTGCAACCCAACTTTGAACTTACTAAGGTTAAAGTCATAAGGACCTAACTAGATACCATACATTCCACCGTGCCAAAAATTAGATAGCATATCATATCATATCTATAGGCATGGTAGTGAAAATCTATACCAGGAATTGGGATGGTCCACTTCCCAAATAATTAATTAAACACCCTCAACCTCAACAAACTGATTGGAACCTCTAGATGGCCGCCATTGGGCGATGAAGGAAGTGTATAAGTAAATACTAGGAGACTGAGGGAGACAAACTTAGGCCTCACGGAACACGCTTTGTTGACTTGACTGACAAAGTCTGCCAATGCCTTCCCACTTTGTTCTTACAAGTGGAATTTCGTATTCTTCCATTTTAATGGTCATGGGGCCATCCCCATACAGAAACTTTTGAATTTCGACACCGTTAATTGAGAAAAAAGCCATTCACACAAAAAAGCAAAACTACCACCATCTCCGCAACACTACTGCGTACTTTACTTTGCCACATCTTGAATGAGAAAGGTAGTAAAACAAAAATAATTTTATAGACGAGAAAAAACCATTGCACTTTTAATTAGTGGTCACCGGTCAACATTGTGGTCCTTGAATGAGAAACAATATCTTTTTATATTTTAACACACGGGTAATAATTATCACATACGGGTGATGAAACTGTGAAAATACACAAGTTTTTAGTTAAAAATTGTGAAATCAATGCCTTTAGAAAAACACAATTTCACAATTTGAATAGAAATTAAAACACAATTTTACAGGGAGTGTGTAATAAAAAGCGTGTGACAAGGTTTAGCATTAACTTAAAAGAGAAGGTTTATCTAGCTTGTCTTTTTACCACAAGTCCACATCTCTATTGGGTTTTATTTTAGGGTATCAAAAATCGAAAGTGCCGGCTCACTAGTTGTTTTGAAGGCCAACCAAATTATTATGTGTAAAGGTAAAGCAGTTCTTAAGGGGCGGGTTAAGAAGCGTGTTCATGCAAATGCCAGGAAATTCATCTTAAGATTCTTAACCAATGGTCCATGTACTTTTGATGCTAACTTTTCTGTTTCAAATATAAGATTTATTTTTGAGCAAATCGGTGGCACGGTTTTTTACTAACAAATAAATTGTACCTTACTCCTTTAAATTAAAAAGGCCAAAAAAAGAAGAAGAATAGAAAGATATTTACCAAATTTATTAAATTAATTTTGTTATTTAGATAGTTTTTTTAATGAAATTTTTTGGATTACTCATTCAAAAGAAAAAACAAAGGTCATTCCCTCCTCTCCGCCCCCCCCCCCCCCCTCAATCTATTTTTACCAATTTTTTGGTTCAATGATTCTTTTTTTTTTTCCTCCAAAAAAAAAAAAAAAAAAATCCTACCACCATCACATTTTCAAATTTTTTTTTTTTTCCATTTACAAGGCAAGAAATTACAAAACAAGAAACATGGGCCCGTTTGGTAATATTGTTTTAGTAACGCTGTTTGTATTTTTTGAAAATACGTGTGGGTGAAAAAGTGTGTAAAAATACGTGTAATGTTGTTTATACACTAAAAACTATTTTTTAAATAACGGTAACAAATGGGCCCATGGTATTTAGTACACGATATATATCAAGTGCTCTTTGGGGCAATTTAAGTGGTTGGAGAAAGTAGATGGATTAAACACCATAAAAACAAACTGAACTCTAATAATGATTAGTTTGAACAAAGAGAAATTAGGAGACTTAACACGTTTATAATATTTTAACTATAAATTCCTAAGTGGCAGATTGTTACGATTTTTAATTTGAATCCACCATTAAAATTACTTTCTTGCCAATCCGTTATTTAAGATTTATTGTAAAAGTTTTGTGAAAGTAATATTTCTTTTAAACAAAAACACGTGATATTATCCATATCGTTACGTGGCGTGAGGTCGATTAGTCAATCCCGAGGACCCCTATTTTTTTAATTATATATAAAAAAAGGTTGAGATGGTGGCAAAATTTCATTGATTACACAACAATAATGCGTGCCACCGGCAAAACTCTACTAAATTTTCGCTGCATTCTATTACATATATATACAAATCCAAAAGTAAAAACAAAAAAGAGTTTCAATTTTAGTATTTTTACCAGTCTATCTACGAGAAAAAAGCAAAGGAATTGAAAAATAATAAAATACTTAAAAAGAAAAAAGAAAAAAGAAAAACTTGTTTGATTAAACTATCATGGTCATCGCTCTGTTCGTGACGTAACCATAATATAGAATAGAATAGAATAGAATAGAATGGAAGAGCTGAAGAAGAAGAAGAAAATATTATTTGTTTTATTATTCCATTTTTGAGCATCTTTCTTCGTTTTTTGTTTTTCATAAAATACGCTTTTTCAATTACTGAATTCGCAGAGCTCAAAAAACACACACACGGAGACACAGAGAGAGAGAGAGAGAGAGAGAGAGACGCTTTGAGTTTTGAATTGGCAGAGCTCCAAACGAAAGCGATGAAGACTTCGCTGAAAAAGTTGCGAGGTTTCGCACTGCACAAAAACGATGCCAAGGAGCGTAGAGATATTCGGCCTTTGCCAAAATTGGACGAGCTCGCTCAGGCTTCTCAGGTCGGCTATCTTCTTCTTCTTTGTTTGTTTGTTTGTTTGTGTTTTGTTTGGTTGCTGAGAAACTAACAAAGAGGAAAGAAAGAAAATTTGAAAAGAAATGGAAGTATGAATATCGGAATAACCATTTCGTATTGTACAACCTTGTCTGTTGTGAATTCCTTAGCTTTGTTCTCATTTTCCTATGGTTTCTCAGCAGCCAAACGTATTGCTAGGGTTTGTTTTGGTTTCTCTTCTCTTTGTACGGCGTTCAGTTTGACTGGTTGCTCTTTCTAAATTCAGCGTTTGACCCCAAATTCTAGGGCTTTATGAATTGCTGTAACGAATTCAATTTTTAATTTGGTTGAGATTGAAGAACTATAATTCTATAACGCTTGGAACTTTGTTTGTTTTCATAGAACCATTTTTTTTTTTTTTTTTTAATAACATTTAGAAATATAGATGCTCTTTTGCCCGAACTAGGAAATGTATAATAGCAGCTATTTTCTGATGGATTTTTATTTTTGGTTTGTATAGATTGCTTATAATTTATAGTTTTAAAAAAAAAAAATTTTATTTTATTGCAGGATATGCAAGATATGAGAGATTGCTATGACAGCTTACTTTCTGCGGCTGCGGCAACTGCAAATAGTGCTTATGGTACTTCCATGACTTCATTTGGTTTTTTATTTGAGCGCTGGATATGCTTTTTGTGTGTATCATTAAAGAAATGCATTAGAGAAGGGAATGATCATTGTATGCTTGTCTTTACGGATGCACATTATCTATTAGCATGATGATATGAATTGGCAATTGGGTTTTGATTTTAACATGGATTTGGCTCCGTTTTTAGTTTAGTTGTAAAATGCATGGACAAGGCCGGGCAGTGGTCATGTTGGTTGCTACTAATGAATTCAATAATATAGTTGCCTTACATTGTCTTTTCGCCCTCTTAGTTTCGGTAGATGTTGCAGTACATTGTGGTCTGTTGCTAGGAGGACATTCACTAGAGTTTAAGTTTTCCTTAAGACCTATGATTTAGTATTAATACATGACTTAGAGCAATGCTACATCAGTTTTGGAGATTTGGTCTCATAACAGAGCTTGAAGATGGGTATCATGGGACGTTGTATTAAAATGGCTTGAATCTTCTATAATTTATGTCTAGAAATGCCAAATTTATTTTATTTATTTTCTTCCTTGGAGGCTGTTAGTATTATGAACTAGCATATATGGCGACTTTTGGGAATCAGCCTCTCCAAAAAAAAATTTGGGGGTAAGGCTATCAACCAATCTCCTCTCCCAGACTTCCTAAAAAGTAGTTTGTGCACTGGGTATGGCAGTTTTATGTTAATTGTGTTTGTAAAATGATGATGGGAATGGTTTGATTCCATGATTCCACAGTATTTTAAGTTTTGAATTTGAGTTTTAGCACGATGAAATGTGAATTTTCTCATACTAAAATTTGAATTAGTGTCTATGTCTTGTTTTCAAGTAGTATACTTATGTAATCCCATTTATTTTTCAGAATTCTCGGAGTCGTTGCGAGAATTGGGTGCTTGTCTTCTTGAGAAAACTGCATTGAATAATGATGATGAAGAAAGTGGTAAGTCAAGGGAAAACATTATTAACTAATTTAATTTTTCTTTCGTAGGCCAGATTTGAAAATAAGACATACCCCAGGCCCACCCGACCATGTAGGCAAGATTTTAATGTTGCTTTTGGATTTTGTTTTGGTCTAAAATTTGTTCAAAACTTATATTGAAGTTTAGAAACTCTAGCTTATGTCTCAACTAATTTCTTTGATTTCTTTAGAATATAATTCTCCTAGTACCTGTTTGGCATTGTTGTAGGATGTACTGCTCTAATTTTAAAATTTTAGTGGCAGAGCTTTTGCGATGTAGAGTTTTAACGGCAAATATCTTTAGCATTTAGAGCGTTTGGCAAATTACTGTGAACAGTGTTTTAAAGTGCTGGGTTTACAAAGCATGAACAGTATATGAAGCGCTTAAGGATCCTGTTTAATGCAGAGCCATACAGGCTCCTAGTTGGGTTGCTATTTTACATTATGACTTCAACGAGGTTGACTTGCAGTTTTGTGTGGTTATCGCACTCAGAAAGTAAACTTGGTTTTGTGTAGTTCTATAGGAATTCATACTGCTTTTAATTTTTGTTTTTCTGTATATCCTATGGTAATTCACACACAAGATGGTTATTGATTCTGATCATATATATTACTTGAACTAAATTTTTTTCAGAGAAATGCAGACCATTACAATGTAGTTGTTTCATCCCAATCAGTGGAGAAATAATCTTTAGTTGTTTTTATTCTCTTGCAGGCAGAGTTTTGCTAATGCTAGGAAAAATACAGTTTGAATTGCAGAAACTTGTTGATAGCTATGTGAGTCCTTAGTCTTATCTGTAAAATATTGAAGAAATCTCTCCTTGATTTTTCCTTGGTAATGAGTTATTGCTTTACATATTACAGCGCTCTCATATATTCCAGACAGTCACAATCCCATCAGAGTCTCTTCTTAATGAACTTCGAACGGTTGAGGTTTGTTCATATGGGTTCTTTAATCTAATCAGCTTATGACAAGTTTATATTTGTTCTTGTGCCATGCATAATTTCTGCATTATCTGGCTGTTTTGTATCCTAGATACTGAAACTTGGAAGATTGACTAGAGGATTGTAGTTGAGTGCCAATGAGGGAAGGAGACAGAACCTGAAGCTTCCTTCTTTTGAAGGAAGTGGCAATTCAATGAATGGCTCTATTACCTCTCCTTTAACATGAAAAAATAAAAGAGGGAACCATACTTGAGCTCAAGGGAACACAATGGCTAGTCCGACCTAGGTGGGGCAGGCGTCATTGGTCTTTTAATCTCAATGTGTAAACAGTAAAGTCAGGAATTAATTAGAGGCAGCATTAATGTATGGCAGCTTAACCAGCTGATTAAAAAATCAGGATCAACTGTCATTTGATATGCACCATTTAGGGGACCTTGTGCTACAATAGAGCTTCATGTTATTATAAAGGGGATAGGACCTGATCAATGCTTTGTAATTCTAAAAAAAAAAGAAAAAGAAAAAGAAAAACAAATGCTATGTAATACTGGTGCTTATCCATTCCAAAGTATGCTACCAACCAATGGACCTTTTCTTGGAGAGATAGACAAAAGATTTTGATAAGCCATGGAACCCTTGAAAGAATTCAGATGCTTCTGACATTGAAAAGGCTTACTTTGCAAATTGTCTTTCATGACTTGTTTAAATGTATGAAAATTCAGATTAGTGTTATTGACTATATATCGCATTGTTAAGACTAATTGGATTTAAATTTTCTCTTTTTAGTGGTGTTGTTCCCATTTTGTATATTTCTGTTATTAGTGATTACTTTCTTTTTCGGAATATGAGTATCTGCACCAAATGTGTAGTTTTTCATGGGCTGAATTTGGACATTGTATTTGTTGCTTCTCAATTGCATTAATGTTTTTTTTATTGGCCATATAAAATAATAGTCAATGAGGTTTTCCCTCTCATATTGATGCAGGAAATGAAGCGACAATGTGATGAGAAAAGGTTCAAAACTTTATACCTTCTCAATTCTATATATATATATATACACACCATACACATATTCATAAATGTGTGTGCTTGTTTGTATGTGTACATATATAAATGGGGAATTAATTTCTTCTAATTTTGGTATGTGATCTACAGAGATGTATATGATTATATGATGACAAGACAGAGAGAGAAAGGGCGATCGAAAAGTGGAAAAGGAGAGAATTTTTCTTTGCAGCAGTTACAAATGGCTCGCGAGGAGTATGATGAGGAATCAACCTTACTTGTTTTCCGGTTGAAATCTCTAAAGCAAGGACAGACTCGAAGTCTTCTGACACAGGCAGCTCGCCACCATGCGGCTCAGGTTATCCATTTTTCTTCTCTGACTGTCTGTTTCTTCAAAAATTTGTCTTTCTTCATGTTGCATAATGCTCTCTTTTTTGTTTGAAAACAGTTGTGCTTCTTCAAGAAGGCAGTTAAGACTCTTGAGGCAGTAGAACCACATGTGAAATTGGTAACTGAACAGCAACACATTGATTACCAGTTCAGTGGACTTGATGATGGGGAGGAGTATGATGATGATGATGACAACGACGACAATGATGAAGAAGAAGATGAGGATGATGATGAGGATGAGGATGATGAGGATTATGACGAAAATGATATGCGTGATAATGGGGAATTGAGTTTCGATTATCGACAAGATGATCAGGAGCACGATGTTTCTACGACACAAAGCCCAATGGAGGTGACTCCTTATTTCCTTCTGCTTCTAGTTGAGAAATTCTAAACAGATGTCTCTTCACCTTTTGAAATATATATAAAAGTGTTGGACAAAAAAAAAGTTTTGGTAGCATGTATAAGTACTTACATTGATGCATTACATCCACATGATGCACTCATACAATAATTTTGTATAAGAGCATATACTAAGTAATGATAGCTTCTATGCCATGCATTTTTTTTTTTTTTTGATAAGTAAGAATGATATATATACGAAGGTTACTCTATGCCTGAAAAACACATAGCAACCCAGAAAACCAAACAACAGAGAAATTACAAAAAGAGAGAAACAAGAGAGAAAACCAAACAACAGAGAAATTACAAAAGGAGAAGGGAACAAAGAAAAGAAGGGAGGGAATCACTAGACGTGAGTCCCCACGCCCTAGACCAATCAAAAAGAGTTCCACAAAAAGAAGCAAGCAATTGATCCCTAGAGCTATCCAAATCCTCAAAAGTCCTACGGTTCCGCTCCTTCCAAATACACCAAAGGATGCACAACGGGACTAAATTCCAGATTTGAGACGAATGCTTCCCCAACCAATTCCACCATCCAAAAAGCAAGTCTGGAACCGAACTAGGCATAACCCAAGCCAAGCCAAAAGTTATAAAAACAAAGCTCCATAACCGATAGGCCACCTCACAATGAAGAAGAAGGTGATCTACCGTCTCTCCACCATGACGGCACATAATGCACCAATCCACAAAAACCAATCTCCTCAATCTCAGATTGTCTCCCGTTGGGGACTCAATCTCCTCAATGCACCAAGCCATGCATATGATAGCATAGATGCTTTAATTTTCTTATGATTCTTAAGACTCTTGTGCTGTGACGTAGTGAAATGCTACTGCAATGATTTGAGGATTAACTGTTTCATTTTTTGCCAGTCAATGCACTAATATGAAAATAAAATAGATAGTGACCATACTATTTGCCTCCCTTTTTTATTTTTTGGTTGTCAAATTTCTGCAGCATTACATTTTGCCACAAAGTTGGATCTCATATTAACTTGTTATATAATCATAAAATGTTTTATGCTGCTGGATCAGGTGGACATTACATTTCCCCAGGTTGCAAATATGGAAGCTGTGAAGGTAAAGAGCCCAATCTGTCACTAATTAATTCATATACAATGACCAATATATACATTACAATTTAGTGAATTTTTTATGTTGTTGCAATATAATTTTCTGCTAACGATCTGTATATGCTTGATCTGATGACAAAAGTAACTGTTGTATATGCATGTGTGTAGTCAGATAACATATCTGGTCAAACTTATGGATGAGGATTGAAAATTGTTTTCCTAAAACAGTTTTCAGCAGATTGGATCGGTTAAGAAAAACATACATATATAATGCATTCTGTCCCATGAAGCAACTCCAGGACCTGGACATTTTATTATATTTACTTTACCTTCTTAAATATTTGATCTTTGAGATTCAGAAAACAACATTTGGTTACTTATGAGGCATATGCTTCCTTTCATATTGGCAGGAAAATATGGGTAGGTTCCGTAGGAATTCTTTTTCCTATAGAGCTAGGCCCAGCAGCCAATCAGCCCCACTTTTTGCCGAGTTTAAATTTGATTCTACTGAAAAGGCAAGACAGATGCAGCCATCATCAACACGAAAGTTGCACACATATGTACTACCCACTCCAGTTGATACAAGGAGTTCAATTTCTACAGGATCAGGTAATCCAGTGCTTCACAAAACACAGACTACTGTAACAGAGCGTACTCAGCAGTTGTGGCATTCCTCCCCACTGGAACCAAATAAGTTGGAAAAAATTAAAGTAGATGAGAAAGTTTCTGGACCCACTGTTAGAAATGCTCAGTCTGTACTCAAAGAGAGCAACAACAATTCTGCATCCACTCGGTTACCCCCTCCTTTGGCTGATGGGCTTTTATTTTCATGGCATGACACACGTGCTGCTGCTGAACCAAAAAAACTCAAAAGATATGCCTTTTCTGGTCCATTGACAAGTAAGCCATGGCCTACAAAGCCTGTCTCAGCGGATCGTCGCCATTTGTATTCTGGACCTCTTCTGCGAAATCCAATGTCTCAACCGCCATCAACATCACCAAAAGCTTCTCCAAGTACTTCTCCTACTTTTATGTCCTCACCTAAAATAAGTGAGCTTCATGAACTTCCACGGCCCCCTGCAAGTTCAACCCCCAAGTCTTCAAGACCTAAGGATTTTACTGGACATTCAGCCCCCTTGGGGTCAAGGGATCAAGTGCTTTCTACTACAAATAAATCAGTTGTATTAAATGCAGCGTCTCCGCTTCCAACGCCTCCTCAAACTGTAGCACGTAGTTTCTCCATTCCCTCAAGTTGTCCTGAGGCGACGAATTCAAATGTATCCAAGCCCCTGGAAACTCCTCACAGCTCAGAGATGACTGAAGTCATTACTTCACCCCCTTTGACACCAATAACCCTTTCTAGCAACTAGCCGTCATCAACTTGGTTTTGAGACTGTCACTCGGGCTGTTCAAATTAGAGGTAATTTAGAAACCTGTTCCTTTATTTTACTTAAGTAATATTGTGCTTAAATATTACTTATGAGTTATATTACTTATGTGATATACACCTAGGGATGCATAAGAACAAACTGATGACACAGTAGTTGATAGATACATCCATGTAAGCATTTGATGAGATGATCATAATACTGTATAACATGGCTTTCTTTTGGCTGTGACCTAATTTTATCTTTAAAAAATACAATGAGCTAAGTTCCTTCTATTTATATCAACAACTAACTCAAGCAACTCACTTCTAGTACATAAGTCCTACTTGCTTTCTCACTTAAACCATCTTCAACTTCATGTTGAGACACAGGCTTTAATGACTTGGATATTTTATTAAGCAAGCTTTGTATCGGCCTATGTATGTCTACAAGCTGCCTGTTTTGTCTCCTGTTGTGAACCTATTTTAATTACGAATACTCAGAACTTTAGTCAGCTAAAGATGTGTTTGGAAGTGTTGAAAATTTATTGCGTGTCTAGTACTCTTTCCACCTGCTATGGGTGCAACACCTATTCTTCTTTTTCTTAGTGTTGATAAATTTGGATGCAGGTGCAGATTGATTCTATTCATCTTCAGTGATAATTTTTCGTTTTTGATTTGGCAACCCAAAGTCCTGAGAGCAAATTGTTTCACCATATCGTACGGCTGCAGATAATGTAAATATGTCCTTTATCTATAATTTTTGTTTCTTTCTTATCTTATGTTATAGTCACCAATTAATTTGTTTGATGGGCGGGCACACGGGGTAGATTAGTTTAATAAATGCAAATATTTTTCATCATTTGAGAAATTTTGTATCTTCCATGCAATCAATTGCCAATTGCTCTTTTCTTTTCTTTCTTTATTTTTTCTTTTTTCCCTCTTACAAACCATGTTGGCTCCCTTGGCTCTTGATCTTCTGCCTCATTTTGTATTTTCTAGGTGGTATTTATTTATATTATTTATTATTTATTATTCATTATCAACAAGAAGCAATTAATGCATTGGCCCCAACTTGATTGTAGAATTTCACGTCAAGAGCTTAGTTGTTCAGTGTCTTTGTCTGGTAAGGAGACCAGGGTTTGAATCTTTCCTATATATATATATATATATATAAAGAGTTGAATGTTTCAAAAACTCCCAGGAGGGATGGAGAAATCAAGAGTATTCTTAGGGCTTGTTTTGTTGTTGCAAGAAATTTGAATCTGCCCCATTCATAATTGCTATGCTATTAACAACATGAATCTGCCCCATTAAAGAAAGCTGCTATCAACACCATAAACTAATGTGAAGTGGAATTTTTTTCATTTTCCTTCCTCGGAATTTATCCAATGCCCTTGTTTCTGTTGTGATAATGGCTGCCCTTTTGAACGGCCTCATAGTGGAGATTTTTGAGATAATATGATGTACAGAACAAAATATAGCTAAAAACACACAAAAACTACACTCATCAGCCTCCTCAAAATACCCCAAAAATTTAACAATGAACAGTACCATGCTACTTGAGGCATGATACTATTCATTGTCAATGTTAAAAAATTATTTTTCTTTTCTCTCTCCCTCTCTCTCAACCACCTTCATCAAACCCAACATTAGATACAACCACCACCAACATCAAACCCATCAAATCCAAAACCCACATCTCAGCGGCAAGTAAAGAGGGAGAGGGGTTTCAGTGGTAGAGGTGTAAATGGGTTGACACTAGTGTTGTGAAAGAGGTTGGAAAATCATGGCAGCAAGTGGAGGGAGAGGGGATTTGGCGGTGGTGTGAGTGGGTCGTTGGTGTGGTGTTGCTGCGATGATAATGGTGTTGTGTTGGTGCGATGGTGGTGTTGTCTTCTCTGTGAGATGTTCTGGGTTGAGAGAGAGAGAGAGAGAACAATAAATAATAAGAGAATAATATTTTAATAATAGAGTATTGAGCCTGATGTAAGGCATATACAAATGAGTATGTTAAAATAGTTTTGTTGGCTAAATTTGGCTAAATTCTCACCGAGCCTGGTGTGAATGCTTTTATTATTATTATTATTTTTATGGAAAACCAAATTGTCCTCATCACTTGATCAAGCAATGTAAGTGACCTGCTAAACGCGAAGAGACTGGAATGCTTCAGAAAAAGTACCACCATGCAGCTGCACACTCTACAGCTTAATTTTTTGCTCATACTTTTAATTCTACTTTTAACAGTAATCAACCTGTTTAGTAGTCTAAATTTGTGGTTATAAACTCGACATTTCTGTTTTGTCATTCTGCTTCTATCATTTAGATTCTGCAAATATTAGCTCATCTTGCTTGCGGAATTCCAAAAGTTTTAGAAGTTTGGACACACAAAATCAGAATGGCTAAACATCAAGACATGGAATTGTGTTTTTGCATCCTTGCACCTATTTGGATGATTTGTTTTTTAAAGCAAAGCCATGAACGTTAAAAGAGTGTAATTTTTAAAGCAAAAGCCGTGATTTGTTATTCTTATTTTCAAGAGAGAATAGGGCTAGCCCAGTCCACAAATCATCCAATAAGCTATAGTTTGAAGGACAATCATTTTGGAAAGATAATACAAAGTTGACCGGCTAGCATCATTATTCAAAAAGCTAGTTAGCTCTTATGGATAAGAAGGTATGTCTTGTGCTCGTCTCATGCATCCTAAGTGAGATTAACATTTGCAAGGGATCTATATGTTAGTCTCACATTGGGCACATGAGACGGGCACATATGAAAATTTCGTGTTTTGGACGACAAATTTTTTTGTAACTTAAAGTAATCAATCAGTGACTTACAAATTAGACCATGCTTAGTACTATTTGAAAATTTTGTATTTTTAACAATTCTATAGGTTTAAAAAAAAAAAAAAGTTAGAGAACAAAAGATTTGAACTCTAGACATTTCTTATCAGTGAAATTACAAGGTCTTAGGTATCACAAATTTAATATAACGTGATGGGATACATTACCTATTACCTTAGATCTAGTATATTATATTCTACAATTGAATTCAAACACTTAGTTGTTTTAAATTTAATTATTTTTTAAAAAGATAATACAATTCTTATCTTAATAGTCAATGTAGCTTAATATTTGAATTTAATTGGAGAATATAATGTAACGTAGCTTCCACAAACTGGGGAATCAAAAGTTCATACTTCATTGATTTCTATATATGTATATAAACGGTACAAGTACAACATGCTTCCACAGAACCAAACCACCTTGATAGCTCCAAGAGAGGAGCAGAACATACATAGATTTACATCATCAAAATGGAAAAATAGGTGGTCGAAAGTTGAAATTTTAAAGAAAACATGGAGATGGAAAATCTCTGCACTAAATATAAGTAGGCTTTTTCTTGGTGATTAGTAATTATGCTAAGTAATAATTATATCAGTTAAACATAAAACTCGTCCCATATAAAGAGAAATTAGACAGGTGGAATGGCAACACATTATCGCCTATTAATTGGTACATCATTAGCAGCTTCCTCCTACATCATATCTCACAAATCCCATCAGTTCTGGTCCTTCAAGTCTTGGATTATTCATGAAACTGCATCCAAATTAAAACCACAAATTAAATCTTGAAATAAAATAAAGAGAAATATAGCTCTTATTGTTCTCTTAATATTAGAATTAGACTGTGTAAGTGATCAATTACCTTTCCTCAGAGAACTTAGAAAAGGATCCAGAGGTTGGAAATGTTCCACACAAATCGTTGTTTGACACGTCACTGCAAGATTCACATGGACTTTTATTAGAGCCAAGAAAAACTAAAGGAAGAGAGTATATTTCAGGCATTTATTTTATAAATAGCTTACAAGATCTTGAGGCTTCCAAGTTTGGTGAGTTCCCTTGGTATTTTTCCAGTCAGGTTATTGCTATTCAATCGCCTGCATGGACATAACGTGAACCAGTCACAAAATAAGTTCATATTTACAGTTCACAGTAAAAAATGTTTAACTTTATATCAATTTTTTGGTCCCACAATAATGGGCCAACCATAATTTATGATCAGAGAGCAGTAAAATTCTTACAGGAATTTGAGATTAGAGAGCTTAGAGAGAGAGGCTGGGATGGACCCAGTTAGGATATTGTGGTAAAGATCCAAGCTAACGAGGCTTCTCAATCCTCCAAGTTCCTTTGGTATGGGACCCGTCAGGTTATTCATGTACAGTTCCCTGCATATATAGTGAACAAAATACCAACCAGCTCAATTTTTATTAAATGCAACACATTAATATGTAATCCAATTGGTGATGTTACATTGGCACTGACTGGCTGGTAGAGTAGGTGACAATATAAATATTCTTTCGTAGTTATAGTATCCAACAAACTTGCATATATAGCACATCTTTCAAGCAAATTATTTTGTTTGTATTTATTGGACCATTTAACATCCTCATTATGAATTTTAAAAAAAAAATGGCGAATTGTTATGTCCATTCACAGTGAATTCTAAGCAGTTATAAGTTATTACTGGTTCTAATTTAAATTAATCAGTTAAATTATTTTTTGCTCACCAATAGTAGACAATAATAATATGTCACCTAAGATTTGTTGTGAAAAAAAAAAAATGTTTGCATACTTTTTATTTGTATTTGTAAGTGTTGCCGAGGCAACCATTTGACTTGACTTTAATTATCACCGGCAAATTAAAAATTTTCAACTTATATATAATTGATAAAATTTAGGTATATTAATAAAGTGATATTCTTTAAGTTTCTCTCTTAAAATTAGAATTTTTTTTTTTGATTTCCCCTTGGGTGTTTGAGCTAGGTTACTCACACCTTGATTAATCCTTGCTCGCGATGGGAGCCTGCCGCAAGACACAAGGTGTTGCAGCGGTTGAGACTCGAATTGGAGAGCAAACTTAGTTGAACCCTAGAGCTTTACCTAGTGGTGGACAAGCCACTGAGCCACACTTGGTGGTTGAATTTTTTCTTATGGAACGGAACGGTATTTTTAGTTAAATAGTCACATAACTTAATCTTAAAAGAAATTTAAAAAATATTACCTAAAATACTGTGTTTAAATTTTTATCCATATATAATTAATTAATTATTTTTTTGAGGGCTAATTAATTAATTATAAACCTTTTGGATTGGTGAGAGTGATATAGATATAAATATTATTAAGAACTGGATAAAATTACAGTTGTACTTACAGATATTGAAGACGCTCGAGATTCCCCAGCTCGGGAACCAGACTGCCTGACAGCTTTGCATTACCTAGGTCACTGCACATATCATATACTCAATTAAACTCTACGGATAAAGATTCCATATAAATTTATGATTCAAAGTTAACCACCTAGGACCTCGGACCAAAACTAAAAAAAAAAAAAAAAATCATACCACCAAAGTAAATATGACTTGAATTCCCAATGAGTAATTATTTAAAAAATATATATATTAATAAAATTCATTCTTTATGTTGCACAATGGTGATGTAGGTGTCTTTCAAATTATTACTAAGTGTTTTTAATACAAAATTTAGGAAGAGTATGAAGGTATATCATCATACTGCAAGCTCTGAAAGAGTAAAGTACTAGTAAAAAATTGGCCTTTTTTAAAGCTCATAAGATAAGACTTGCAGATATGGTTCATCAAAAAAATAAAAAATAAGACTTGCATATATGGAAAATATGGTCAAAGTCAAGAGTTCAGGTTGTCCTTTGTCTTTTACTAACAAATCAGAGTTTTCACGGGTGAGAGCTATTAGCTTCGAGAGAAGGGAATCAATACATCCACATAAGGAGAAATAAATAAAATAAAATAAAATGATATTTTCCTTTTTGACTATTCATATTACTTTTACAAATACCATCATTTGAAATAAATACCAGCTTCTTTACAGCTAAATATAGTACTAGATATAAAATTAAGACATGTATTCAAAACTCAAAACAGCTGAACAACCAGTCGAAATAATTAAATAAACACAAGCTACAATCAACTAAACAAACTTTGAAAAAAAAAAGTAAAGGGAAAATAGATGATTTACAGTCGGGTAACTCGATTATCACTGTCGCAAGTAACGTGGAACCAAGTGCAGGGATCAACCAAAGTCGGATCCCAGCTCTCTAAAACACCATTTGGATCCTTCACAGATCTCCTCAACGCGTACAGAGCATCCCCTGTTGATTCAAAGCCATAAAAAGCATTAAGAACTTATATATAGCATAATAACCAATAAAAAGTAGGTTCAATATAAATAAATCATTTTGAACAATAACCAAGAAAAAGTAGCTAGCTAGGTTCAATATAAATAAATTATTATGAAAAATACCCAGATTGTAATTTCTTTTTGTACCTTCTAAGTTTGCATTTGCAGGTGCAAAAAGGGTTGATAAGAGAAGAAAAGCAGCAAGAAGATGAAACATTGCCCTCATCTTCAATAGCAAACCTTGAAAGCTAGCTGTGGCTAAAACTTGAGAGGAGCCTCAAAAGGGTCCTCAAGGGTTAAGATTCTTATGAATAACACAGAGACTAAAACTCTCAGGAGCCTTAAGGGACTTAAAGAGTCAAGATCCTTATGAATACAGTGTGTATGAGAGAGAGAGAGAGAGAGAGTTGCCTCTTTCTTCTTAGCAAGGAGGCAAGGAATCAAAACTTTGGTGGGAGATTTATAGAGCCCATAAAACTAAAAGGACTACTACTTGTGTTGTGTACCCAAACCAAAACAACGGTTCCAATACTTTTAAATATTATTGGTACGGGTGTGCCAAAGTTTTAATGAGGTGGGCAAAGTTGACTACATATTTTTTTTGTGCTGGGTATTGTCAATTTGCCTTCTTTTTTTTTTTGATAATAGCCATTGTTCTTATTATCTTATTATTTCGCTATATAACGTGCACGTCCATATCATTAACGGGATGGGAAACTCTATTGATTAGATTGATAGGGAAATTTTTTATATTTTTGGCTAAACGACAAAATTTAGGTACGCCTTAGTTTTGTTCATTAAAAATTTGATTAGTTAGGTGTACTTAGGCTCTTTTTATTTCAGAAATAATATTTTTTAAAAAACAAGTCATTTTTTAAGAAGTATTTTCTATAAAATTATCTCATTTTCTAATATTTGGTAGCAATTTTAAATAAGTTATAAGATAACCTCCTAACTTCTCTTATTTAACTTGTTGTGAGGTATATTTGTTTTCCAAAAAAATTTAATGGAAAACAATCTCTAAAAATAAGTCATACTTTTTATGTTGACCAAAAATAGTTTTCCTTTGACTCATCTTTTTTTATGTTATCAAACACTAAAAAACATGAAAAACTATCTTTACACAAAATTTTCCATCAAAACAAACGGAGCATAAGTGCAATAAAAACAATAATATTTTTTTTTAAGGAGCAATGTTATCTTTTTTTTAAAGATTCGATTAAGTAATTTATTAATTAATACAATTATATGATTTAATTTACTTGGAGAATTTAATATATAATGCCTAAGAAATTATATCTAAGTTTTATTCTTTGGCTAAAATTCAATTTAGTGTTTTTAACTTATACTTCAATTGTTTCTCAAAAAAAAAAAAAAAACTTATACTTCAATTATCAAATTAGTTCATAAGGTTTAATTTTTGTTTGGTCCATGTCAAAATGAGTTTGCATGGTCTTTCCATCAGAATTTGTTAGCAAATGAAATTATTTGAATTTATTATTATTATTTTAAATAAACTCATCAAAGAATATGATCTATTATATGATGCATTTTATGAATATTTTCAGTTTAATTTTTTTAAAGTTATAAACTACGTTATTTCTTAACAAATTTTGATGGAAGGACTAGATTGACTCAATTTTACAAAGTGAGGGACCAAATTGACAAATATTAAACATAGGTACTAATCTGACAATTGAAGTAAAGGTTAAGGGGCTAAATTGAATTTTAGTGTATAATTTTGTTCACAATCATTGTGTTAGCATTAGGGGGGGCAAAATTGGACATGACTCGCAAACCCGACATGACATGACATGACACAACACGAAATTAACAAGTTATGGGTTGAAGTTTAATAGATTTGTGTCATATTCGGGTTGACACGATTAACCTGTTTAATAATCGAGTTGAGTTAGTGTTCAACATATGGAACCTGTTTGACTTGTTTAATTAAATGACATTTTACCAATATACCCTTCAAACCCGAAGTATATAAATTTATTAGTTGTTGTGGTTTATTTTCTTTAACATATTGTGATTAATTATTTGTTATATTAAGGTATGCTTTCATTTTGAATGCTTATTTGTGATGTAGTTACTAGTTAGTTTTGAATTTTATATTAAAAGTATTTATTTGCTTGTTTTTTTATAATTTTTTTTTTATTTTGATAAAATCTGATAAACAGGTTAACACAATTGACCCATTTAATAAATGGGTTGTGTTAGAGTTGAGGAATTTTGACCTGTTTAATAAACATGTCGGGTTAGTGTTTACTCATATAATCGGATACTCATGAGTTGACACAACACAAACCCGACACGCGAATATGAATTGCTATCCCTAGTTAGCATGTTATGATAAATGTTAACCTTCTTGACTTATATTTGATCATTATGGTTTTATCTCATGAAATGCTGTAATTTTGATATTTTCCTACTTCTAAAATTAAAAAGAAAGATTAATTAATAAATTAAGTGTTATCTATGGACTTCAACGTAAATATCAATTTGGTCCTTAGACTTTTGATTTGAACAATTTTTTTTTAGTTGAAAAAATTGAACAATTAATCCCTTGTAAGAGTACAATTGCACCTGGACCCAAAGACAACTACGGGCTTAGGCCCAATGAGCCTTAAACAATGAAATTTGTAGAGTGTGGGCTTGAAACCTAGGTTAGAAGTACTGAGAACTTGATAACAGGCTAAAAGTTACAAACACTTGTAAATAATAAACGATAATTGCAAATAGGCCTCCTCGGACATAAGCCGAGGACTACTTCTGTATTATTTCTCTTTCTTTCTTAAAAGTTACAATTCTTAATTTCTTTTTTAGTTCCAGACCGCCCATTTTCTTTGGCGTTCATCCCCCTTAAATACTTCTTTTCTTGATACTTTTATCCACGTGTTGCTCCAACCCCCTCCCTCCTAGATATTTCTTTTCTTAGTGCCTTTGAATAGTGACAAGAAGTTTCAGTTCTACTGTTCAGGGGTCACTTCCCTATTAATGCGGCCAGGGAGGTAGGTGCAAAGTCTTTAATGTGGAGGTGACAGCCTTTGCTTTTGGTATTTTTCTAACACCGGTACCTCGAAGGTTCAGGGTTTCCCCCCTTTAACCAACAGTCTTTCCGGAATATTCCCTTGACCTTTATAGTGAAGTTTGGAGTTCTCCTGGGTCTATCCGAGGAGAAACTTACCCTTGGATGTGTCCTCGGACCCTCGGCGTATGGACCGATTCGTAGTACTAACAAATTCTTAGCTTAAGAGCAGGTCGACCCTCTTTGCTATAGCCCAAAGGCCCAAAGGCCCATATGCCCACTTGGGTCCTTTTACTCCCCACACCCCTCTTCTTGGTGCATATATATATAGCATAATATTGGTACATTTTTGTTGTTGATACTTTGAGGAGGATAAAAGGAGGTGATTTGAACCTTAGATATCTTGAAAAAACTAAAATTTGAATCAAAATATGGAGATAGTAGGTGACGTGGTTTTTTACATGTTTTGGTTTTAAAAGGAAAATAATATTTATATTTTAGAACTGTATTGCACACAGTTATTGAAAAATTGAATGACGAAATTGAAAAATATCTAAACAATAGGAACGAATGTGAAAAAGAACTAAACTAATTAAATGGTATGATTTGTAATTAAGTTAAGAAAATATTGCATTGCACGTCCGTATTACATTATGTATTTACTTTTTTTTTAATGTAATTCAATAGTTGGGAGAGTAAGAATTTAAATTCTAAGTATCTCCTATCAAAACATCAAAAAATACGAATAAGTCGAACTCCAAAACTCTAGACGACTACTATTTATTTGCTAACCATACTATTCTAATTTCTAAGTATGAATCGACAGCTGAGCAATGTATGCAATATAACAAAATATTTATAAACCTTCTACTTTTTTTAGGATTCAGATCTTCTAGAGTTCCTAGGGTACTCTACCAAGTAGAGTTCATTAAATCCTAACCACTCTTTAATGATTTAATGGTCTAGATTTTGCCATGTCAGCATTTCATTAACAATCATCTTAATTGTTTTGTTTACTATATTATTTTATTATTTTAAGAATATTATTAATGAAATGCTAACATGGCAGAATCTAATCCATTAAATCATTAAAGAGTGGTTAGGATTTAATGAACTCTACTTGGTAGAGTTCCTAGGAACTCTAGAAGATCTGAATCCCTTTTTTTAATGTGAACATGTGAATTGTGTGCAATAAATAGCGCTGGATGCATTGATTGCCGTTTCATATATATATATATATATTTTGAGGATTTTACTAGCGTTTGCCCTTAGGGCACACAATAGTATACCATTTTTGAAAAAGTTTTATTGAGAATTGAAAAATTTTATAACTTTTTCAATTCTCCATAAAATGTTTCAAAAAATAGACGGCTTAATGTGTGCCATAACTCTATTATTATATATATATATATATATATATATATATATATAGCAAATAAAGATATTTCAGCCACCATTTCATATTAAAAAGAAGATAAATAATATGTTCATAATATTTTCACAATATTTTTACAATAAATCTTAAGTGACAGGTTGTTATTATTAGGACAAAAAAGTAATTTTAGTGTTAAATTCAAATTTGAACCAATAACAACTAATCACTTATAATTTGTTATAAAAATAATTGTAGATATAACATTTTTCCTTCACAGGTGATTAGACAACACAACAAAGTCATGTTAGGTGGGACAAAAATTTCTGCTAGCATAAAGAACTACAGTTAATGGCATGTGAAAAATAGGTAAAGATATCGTCCTACCTTGTTTATTTTCTTTATTTTTTAAAAACTAATCCTAACTCCTATGGCGAAATTTTATGAAATACTTCCAAGACATGCCCCTTTTTATGTTTTTATTTAATTGGTGAGAAAATGTTGATAAAAAATCTTTTTTGATGAACATGTTGATATCTTATGGACTAACATTTTATAATTTACACTCTAACTGAATTTTTTTTTCCTTACATGATATTATTCTAATTCAATAGGCTTAAGGACACAAATTTCCGTAACTATTAATGTATTTGGTGCATAATGAAATTGGTATGAGGTGTGGTCCCATATAAAAATGATTGTAATTAATCCATTCACACTTACTAGAAGACAAGATGTGAAAATGCATGGTTGTAAAAAAGAAAAAAAAAAAAAGTATCACTTACGTTGGTCATTTTAATATGTTCTTTCAGGGAGCAGATTGTTTAGTAGTAAGTCTAGAAAAAAAAAAATTCCTTTCTAAAATGAAATCCCACCCTCTTTGGCCATTTGTGCTTTTTTTTTTTCCTAAAAAAAAAAAAAAAATTTAAAAATTGCAGACAATGTAAGTAATTAAGGGTTGCGTGCATGCCAGCATTGAAAAGGGAATTTGGGTGGGAGAATCCAGACATATCCTTTGAATTCTTTTTTTTTGGTCCAAAAATCTTTTGAACCTTGTCGGAGCCAAAACTGATAGATCAGAATAATTGAGAACCAGGCATCTGCAAACTGACACTTGCCCACTTTGACGCATTTCAATGTTTTTCATTCCAATATTTATTTATTTATTAATAAAGCATATAGAAATAAATAAATAAATAAATTAGAGTCTAGACAAATCATAAAGTTGCACGGGCATTTGCGAATAATGTAGCTTGGATATTTGTGGTGGTCGGGCAGACATATACTATAGTTTATTCATTTATTATCTCCCAATATAATTTTGTTCCTGTTCTGGCCGTTGATTTTAATATTTAGTTGATACACAGATTCGGTATTGAGAGGCCCAATTTTAAAGGGGCAAAATTCGAGTATCAATACAATTACTCAACCAATTTGTATGGAGGGAATAGCTTGGAATTGGTCCAAAAAAAACTATTCCCATGCCAACCAGTATGCTAATGGTAGTCATTACCGGGCTAGCTGATCCACAACCATAATCTAATCTAATCTAATCTAAAGTGGGCTGCAAATTACAATTAAGATGGATAAAACAGACTTTATACGCCACTTTTGGAAGCCAAGAAAAATTTTATTCCGTTGGATCACCATTAGTTTCAAATCAATATTTAAGAGTCTTATCAAGATAATACGATCAAGTCTATCTCTAAATTTGTTAAAAGCCTGTAACTTAATTGAGATATTTCTGCGTGCAAAGTGCTTGAAATTTATATAGAAAATAGTTCGAGCGGCTGAGTTAGCAATATTATTATAACTATTTTTTTTAAAAATCTTTCTTGAAATCAAAATCATTAAGCTACAAAATAGGCGATAGGAATTAGAGAGGAATTCAAATGTTTGTAATTTGATCTCATCATGTATAAGTCTAAAAATGTGTTATAGATATTTGATTGCTCTACTCTTGGTGAGAGTGAGAACATTTTCATTCATCCTAAATTTGTGCTAACATTTTGACAAATACCTTCTACATCGAAGTAGATATTAAAATGACAATGACAAATAAGTCTATAGACATAACATTTTTTTACAATTACTGATATAATCTATAATCTTTGTGGAAGGATAAAGCTCAGCCTATACCAAACTTAGGCTGAGGACCACCAATCCCAAGCTCATCCACAAGTAGGAGGCCCAAGTTGGATTACACATAAGCCATTGCATTCTCTATGGCATCTGAATAGACCTTATATGTCCCCTAAGGAAGCGAAGTAATGTATTGGGAAAGTTCGCCAACTGAGCATGAGATTCGGCATTAGGCTCAAGTTACTAGGAAATCATTTCAGTAGTAGAACAATGGATCACACTTCTTAGTACAAGATTCGACACGTTGGAATAGTAGTCAAGACCTAAAGGACCAGATAGGTACTGTGGGTGAAGGAACTCATATGTTAGTAGAAAATTCTCTCATCCTTACAGGTCTACTAATAGAAGAGGATAAAGAAGAAGGAAGGGCCAGTAAAGGTGGTTAGAACATTTTGAAAGGAGAGAAACACGAGAAAAAGAGAGAAAAACATCAACTAATATTTGGGGAAGGTGACCTAGCTCCGGATGCCGAAGGGGTATTTTGGCTATCTGAAATCCTCCTTGGGTAGTTGGATCTTTAGCAACAGACTACCTCACAACCATTTATTACCATCGACTTCTAGCCAAGCTTCTTTTGGAACCTTTTATTGTGGGCTATATCTTTTAATAACAAACAAATTAATTGGAGTCCAGGTCCAACGAACCCAAAATTATTGTGGACTGCATCACCGCATTTTTTATTTTTTTCAATGAAATGTTTCTAAAAACATTTATAAAACTAATTTCCTTTCTACAGGGAAAAGTTAAAACCATTAACTTTTCCCTATTTTTGAAATAATGCGCTGAGCGCAATATTGCACTACAGAAACAGTGAAATCCAAAGTGGAGAAGAAGGAAATTTCCAAATTAACTGCGCAATAAATGGACATATTGGTAGTGTAGGCTGTGTAGCTAATGATGGATAAGGACCATTAGCAATAGAAAGTAGAGCGGAAATTGCTTTGCTGGCATGTGAAATGAGAGACTCGTCTTTTAACGAACGGTTTTATTGTTTTTGTTGGGGGTCCTTATCTTAGATTTGACTTCATCATTCTAAGGCGAAGGCAAAGGCAAAGGCAAAGGCTTAGGTTTACTTGGACCTGGTGCATGTGCATGTTTGTAGTGGGAGAGTGGGACACTTACGCAGAGCACCTTTGTAATCTTATATTATGATTAACTTCATCTCCTTAAAAGAAGTGACTTGACTAAGCCAAAAGCACTTGACACTGCCTCCTTCTCATTTGTCATTTCCTTTCAATTAATGTATCATTAAATTGGGAAAAAAGGGTGGAAGAAACACTCTAAAAAGGCCTTCTTCTTCTTCTACTTGTTCAAAGATAAAAAAAGCTTTCTATACGGATCATTGAGTGTATAATAACAACCTCACGAATTTCTCCGAGGTCCCATCCCCACAGTAAAAAACTTAAAAAGGGAGTTTGGTTGACCATTAATGACCACTTTGTAAAAACATTTACTCTGTCAACACATAGACCGTGAGAATCAATCCGACCAAATCTTTGATTTTCAACAGGTATAGGCGCATCACAATCTTTTTAACCAGAGAAAAGTTAACGGTTGTTTAGATTTTTTTTTTTTGGGTTTGTTTTTCAGAAACAATACACTTACAAGAAAGTGAGAAATGAGTTTTAAGTCTAACTTCTAACACAAAAGTATACCGCAAACTTTACTCTTCACTAACAAATTTATGGCAATTTTTCTATAAAAGTAATATCTAAACTTTTTTAAAAACCATTAACAAGTGCATTAAGGACATTTTTTTTTTTTTTGAGAGTGACTAAAGACATTTCTTAACCAAATTCTTTTAATAATTGTTGAGATTGTAGGTTAGTAATAGTATTACATAGAAGTGATGTTAATAGTAATTATATACGATGATGATGATGATGATGATGATGATGATGATGATGATGATGATGATGATGATGATGTTATTTTAATCATAATTTGTTATATCATTAATTGCGAAAAAAGGAAGAAAATTAATGTATTCCTAGCACCATTCATCAAACTTATCTGGGTTCAACAATATTTTATTCTCAAGCACTTAATTTTGGACAAGGAAACTTCTTTTCCAATTCGATTCCATATAGGGTCATAATTTCATATATTCTTTCTGATCAAAGAGTCCTCCAAACCTTCCACTTATAAAAAGAAAAAAAAGAAAAAGAAAAAATCAAAGAGACAGCATATTTTATCCAAAAGGAGTTTTGAGTGGCAAGGTGCTAGTGGGCTCAAGATCACCATGATAAGATTGGAAAAAGGAAGAACAAGAGTCAAAAGATCTTTTTGTTTGAATAATGCAAACTGGCCAATATGTTAACAATAAAGGCCAACAATTTCCCACTACTTTTCCCTCCACAGTGAGATTCAATTTGTTTTCAAAGCTACACCTAAAGTAACTTTGCTAGTTTGCTAGTTGTCTGGGGCCCTTATATTCACTTTGAAAAATATTATTCCTATATCCATGGACATTCAAAAACAATGGAATCACACCATTATGTGGATCAGATAAGGGAATCAAAGGTTTTGCCATGATTTCGCCCTTCAACTATTATAAAGCTCTCCGGAGAGGTAACCGACATTCAGTCCATAAGTTTTGGGCTTAGCCTAATATTACACCTTTCATAAGTTAATACGAAAAGTGAGCCCATGTAAACGATATGAACTTTCTACATTAACCAATCACGGCCCAAAAACACTAAATAAGAATTTACCAATGTTGGCCTTGCAAAAATTAGGGGGAGGGAAGGTATTTTATTAGAGATAAAAAAAAAAAAACGATTATGTTATGGACATAATAATTTAGGGCCAAAAAAGAAAAGAAGTATATAACTTTATATAGATTTATTGAAAAAAATAGGATTCAGATCCTCTAGAGTTCCTAGGGTACTCTACCAAGTAGAGTTCATTAAATCCTAATCACTCTTTAATGATTTAATGGTCTAAATTCTGCCATGTCAGCATTTCATTAACAATCATCTTAATTGTTTTGTTTACAACATTATTTTATTATTTTAAGAATATTATTAATGAAATGCTGACATGGCAGAATCTAAACCATTAAATCATTAAAGAGTGGTTAGGATTTAATGAACTCTACTTGGTAGAGTTCCTAGGAACTCTAGAGGATTTGAATCCAAAAAAATAATTGACTTCAATGCAAATCAGAAACGTAGAGGCTTATTGCCATGATTTATTGGGCTACAGAAATTCCAAATTTATCTAAAAGTCGCACGGTATTGTAATCCAAATCCTCATTTACTTTTGAGCCCTTGGATCTTGTATTATTTTAGTAACTGCAAATCCTACAACCCACGAATTGGATATAGGATTAGAATGTGAATTAAAAAGAAAAGGTGATAAGCAAATGAAAAATTATTGTATGTACCGGTTGTATTTGTATGGTGGACAGTCCCTACCAGCTGATTGTCGGATACATTCCTGATAAAAACATAGTATTCCAATTACTATTAGAAAAAGGAGGACCAAGGTACACAATTAATCAAAAACTTTCATCTAGCATTCATTCAAAAAATAGACAAAAGAAAGAAAGTTCTCAAGTGAAAATTCATTTGACTTAAGAGTAAAATAATATCAAAGTATCTACAATGTATTTGTTAGGTTATTTGCCGGGGTGATATAGGATAAATGACAAAGTTTTCCTCCAATCCAGTTTGGAGAAATCTCATCTAATCCATTATGTAAAGGCTCATAAAACAACTTATGTCTATTATTTAAACAAGTCATATAACTTATTAAATAAGTCATGTAATTTAAAGTACTTGTAGATAATTTTATCAATTATAACAATGGCTTCGAGAAATTTTTTTCGAAACAGGTTTAGAGTTAAAAGTGAAAATAGATGTAAATAATTAGAATGGAAATATCAAATTCAAGCTAACAAAAAAATTGGAATAATGAAAGAATGAGTTAACTCACAAAATATGCAGATTCCCATAACGAACAAGTTGAAAGACCTCTAATGGTATTGTGCCACTAAACTCGTTACTTTGCAATCTCCTGCGAACAAAACAAAATCATAGTTTAAGACAAAATCACCCCCTGCTCTTTTATCTAAGCAGTTGAAACTTTAAAGGAAATTGGATAAGTACTTACAAAAACCTTAAGGATACCAAGTTTCCAAGAGATGTTGGGATCTCCCCAGAAAGTTGATTCTGATAGAGGTCCAAGCTAATCAGGTTCGTTAGGTTACCAATTTCACTTGGAACGACTCCGGTAAGGTTATTGCCAAATAACTCCCTAACAGTAAATTAGCATGATTATAACCAAGATATTAAGTCAGGTAGGGATCTGCATATCATCATCTATAATTTATTTGGTTTTAGTTTTAACCCACATGGTTCAACTTAAGTATCAATTTGGAACCAGCCCAATAGAATTATAGATCGAACTGTAAGACTACAAGAAAAAGTATAAAGTTAATTTTCTTTTATTTTTCACTTTTCGTGAAAATATTCTCCAATAAAGCTTCCTTGATAATCAAACACAATGGAAGTGAATATGAACTTACAAATATTGAAGATTAGCTAATCTTTCAAGCTGAGGAACCAGTTGTCCCGAAAGTCCAGCATTGCTAAGGTCCCTGTGATTGTTAAACATCTAATCCAATTTAGTAAATAAATTACCGAGCGACAAAATATCATAAAAGTAAGACAGAGGATTTGTATTCTGCGAGTAGGCTACTGGATGAAATTAATAAACAGAAGACGGGAAAAGAGAAGAATGCTTACACCCTTATGACGCTATTATTGTTATTGCAAGTAACGTGAAACCAAGTGCATGGATTGACTAATGTTGGATCCCAGCTCTGGAGGACGTTGTGAGGATCTGCCAAATTGGTTTTCAACGCATTAAGAGCATCCCCTGTTGATGAAGCAAATTAACTTTCTACTTTCTATAAAAGCAAAAATGATTTTATTTCACAGTTATATCATATGGCACAAAATACCAACCTCTATAATAGGGCCTCAAGGTTAATTATTTATTTTTTATTATTAAACAACATGATTTTCCTGATATTGCTTCATAAAAATTTCCCATTTCGAAAATTGGAGAGTCAACACAATTTGCAGGAAATCTGAAACAAAAGTTTAAATAATGAATAAGAATTCATGAACTGAATTTCTATACCTTCCGAGTTGCAATCTACAGATGCAATAGCAACAGCAAATACGAAACAAACCAAAAATCGAGTAACCATCACGTAGGAGTTATACCTAAGCAACGTTATAGAAATTATCTCGAATAGCTTTTCTGTTCACTTATGTAAACAAGCTTGTGCTTGATCAATGGAGCACATAATGCAGTGATGTGATTAAGATTTAATTTAATTTTTTTTAAAGAAGGATTAATATCTATTCAAGTCAATGTACAAACTTGCCAGCCAGGTTTGACAATGATGAATAATTTTTTAAAGAAGAATTTATTAATAGGTAAGTCCATATATACGCCATAGGTAAGTCCAATTTTTTTTTTTGTTCCTGGTTTGAATAAAAAGAACACGTCATTTTCAGTTCCAAACTAGTACTTTGGAGCACAGAATATGCTGCAGGATTTTGAGGCAGTTTACCAGCCCATTGATTTAAGGAGGCTTTTGGTTCCGTAGTGTTACATTACATTGTGATGTAATGTCATATTTTTAGATTCATGAAATATCATTAAATAAGATTCTTTAGCGTTCGGTACAGTAGTGAGTAAAGTTTTATAGTATTAAATAGTAATGGAAAGATTGAGTGATTAATATAAGGTAAAAATGCAAAACTTACTCTCAAACTTTCATATTTTTTTCATTTCAGTTCTCCAATTTTCAGTTTTATCAATTCAGTTCTTTAATTTTCAATTTTTGTCAATTCAGGACTCCATTACAACTCAGTTATTACTGTTGTTAGAACCACTAAAACAGCGCCGTTTTGTATGTGTTTTTATTTTGTATTTTTTTAAAATTTGGAATTAAAAGAAATAAGAAAATCTGGAAAAAAAGAAGAAGAAAACATTAAGGGGAACGACGTTCCCCTTCCCCTGAATCCAAGCAAAACAAAGGACCCAAATGTTTTGGGTCCATATAATTTAATCCATATAACATCAATTCAAAGCAAGAATCCTGTTTAACTATCTAGGTATTGTATACAAAGGAAAAAAAAAAAAAACCTACAACAAGCAATAGAATAAAATAGAACTCGTTCACGCTTTTCATCAAATAGATGGTGTGCAATATTTTTAGTTTAACCATGAAAAAAATTCTGTAAACAAAAAGAAACAGACCCAAAAGACAATAGTCAATACCATGCTCTGGTTTGGCTACTGAGAAGAAGAGACAAAAACTTCAATGGAGTCCATTACTTGCCTTAGTTGATTACGTGGAGGCTGATTTGGGTCCTTCGTTTTGTTTTGTTTTGATTCAGGGGAGTTCCCCTTAATGTTTTTTTTTTTTTTTTTTTTTTTTCTTCTAGATTTTTTTTTTCTTTTAATTCCGAATAAAAAAAAAATGCAAAACGACGTTGTTTTAGTGGTTCTAACTATGAAGCACGGGTGCGTTTCCAGATTCGGGTGCGGGTGCGGGACTCGGTAATTTTTAAAAAAATAGGGTGCGGGTGCGGCGGGGTGCGGCGATTAAAAAATTATTAAAAATATATTTTATATATTACTAAGCATTATATATATATAATAATAATAAAAAACTCATATAATAATAATAATAGAAAAATAAATAGATAGTAATAAGTACACAAAAGTTTTTGATACTTATTATTGACAAAAATATTAAAATAGATAAGGCTTCTCATAAATAAATTTTTTAAAAAAGTGATTTAATGGCTCACGAATTTGATATATATAACAGATATTAAAATAAATGTAGTTTCTCTTTAAAAAAAAGGAAGAAAAAAAAAGAAAAGAAGATAGATGTGGCCCAGTGACCAAACACGTGACATCCACCCGTGCTTCATAGGATGTGGCTGTCACGTGTTTGGTCACTGGTCAGAGAGCCACAACAAACAAAAAAGACAAAAAAAGAGCCTTTTAAGTTGGTGTTATCAAAAAAAGAGAAACAGAGCTCTTCCAAAAAAAGAAAACGAAAAAAGAAAAAGAATAAGAAACAGAAACACGCGAAGAAGACGAAGCGAAGAAGACGGAGAAGCAAAGATGGCCGATTTCCTTTTTCCGACCGAAACACACCGATATTCGGTCGGTACAATCCGGTTCGGTGCGAATCGGCGCGAATCGGCGCGAATCGCGCCGAAAAAATTATTTTTTTAAAGGCAGACGCGGCACGGACGCGCATGCAGCGGTGTTGCCTGCGCGTCCCCGCGTCGTGCCGCGTCGGACGCCGGTGCGGCGGCCCAAACGCCGCACCTGTGCTTCCTAGGGTTCTAACGGCAGCAATAACTGAGTTGTAATGGAGCCCTGAATTGACAAAAATTGAAAGTTAGAGGATTGAATTGACAAAATTGAAAATTAGAGGACTGAAATGAAAAAAGATAAAAGTTAGAGGGTCATTTTTGCATTTTTGGCCTTAATATAACATATTTCATAAGGAATTTTATGACATGAAGATTTTTAAATCTCAATATTTCACTAACAAACTTAAAAAAAAAAAAAATGGTGCAAACAAAACAAAAACCCTGTTCAACAACAACATTAACATTTCCAAAAAAAAAGAAAAGAAAAAAAAAAACCTCTCCTACCAAACTCCATCTTTCTAGAATCATCCAATTTTTTTTTTTTTTTTCAACTTTTGGGTTATCTTTGTCATCTTCTACAAGTTAAAATCTTCAAATCATCATTTTTTTAATAGGATTCAAATCGTCATGTTGATAAATCAGTTGGGGGCAAGGTATGTTTGCGTCTTTTTGTTCCTCTTTCTAAACATTGACTGAAATGATTTTTTGCGTACATAATTGTTTATAATCTAGATATAAGCTTCTACATTCACTTTATTTGATTATTTGTTTATTTTATGGGTTTGGATATTGTTGGCTGCAAATTACAATTAAGATAAAAAAAACAAACTTTATACACATTGTGGGCGTCAAAAAACTAAACACCGTGGTCCCTCGTGGAGATTCACGGGATAAAGTCTTTTTATTTTTTATTTTTATTTTATATATATATATATATATATATATATATATAAAAGATAGAATTCTACTCTAGTCTAATCTAAGTGTATATGTGTGTGAGCTCTCTTTTGGAGACTTGAACCCTGACCCTTGCCCCTCACACCCCACAAATACTTATACTTGTGGAGTGACCATCGCACCAAGGGTGTGCAGTGGTACGGGATAAAGTCTTAATGACCAAATAATCTATTTATAAAATGGGAAAAAAGGTAGTGAACACCCTACAATGGGAGACTTAAACAATTGATTTCATCCACACCATATCATTTGTACAAAGCTAGAATATTACAACAGGAGAATTTTTCTTTCCCGTGGTGTTACACTTTCTCTCTCTCTTAGATAGACAATTGTTCTTTCTTTTTTTTCCAATTTTTCTGTAATCTTTCACTCCCCCCTCTACTTACCTCTCTCCTCCCTTATATAGGTACATGTCTCGTTCTTATCTCTACAACTGTCCTATCTCCAGCTGAGTTTTCAGGGATATTTTCTCTTTCTTTATCGGTTTCTTCCCTTCCTTTATCCTAAAATTTTGACTTCGGTGGGTGTTTGTACTATTTAGGTTGTCTTACTTGCATTCAATGTAGTAGAAGTTAGGTGGAAACCCCCTCATTAATGCGGAGGTAAAGATCTTCAACCTTCTTGCAGGTTCTGGAAGCTCCCCGAGTTTCCTGATACCTTTTGGAAATAAGATGTGGGTTTCCCGTGCACTTTGCTTTGGACATGGCTTGACTCCATCTAATCTGCTGCCTTTTCCATGGGTAAGATTCGCAAGGGTTCCTACCTTCCTCGGGTTACTGAGGATGGCCTTGTCGTCTTTCCTCCATTCTATGCAACCTATTGGGCCTACTTATAAGTTCACTTTCCAAGCCCATCTTACTTTGAGGGGCCCATGTGGAATTGGGCTTTAGGTCTAGACGGGGACTTTTCCATTCCCCACAATAGCCCCCCCACAATCTCCAAGTCATTATTATTGAAGCGAGGATCGTGGTTCAAGAAAAGCGGAGAAATCATTAACTGGCATTTATGGATAGTGGCGGCGTTAAGTAATAAATGCTAAAGACATGTTTGTGTTTCCTGCCCTACAATCATTTACACGTGTTATAAGATGGACGGTTAGATGAGGTTTTTGGAAAACGATAAGTGGGCGGGAAATGAAGGGTTGCTTCCGCCTTTCTTCATACTTTAATTCCTCTATATAAGGAGGAGCTCAGGGCAAACCTGAGGTCCCCTTTTATTATCTTCTTCCTTTCAAAAAGAAAAAGAAACTTTCTTCTTACTGTAAACTTCTCCAGTGGATTTTAGGCAACCTCTGTCACGCTTCTTCTATTTTTTCCTTTTTTGTAAGTCAATCTTCTTATCGTCTTTTTCCTTTTGTATTTCTTTTTTCCTCAAGTCTACTTATTAGCATTCTGTAGAAAATGGGAAAGTTCAAACCCCATGGTTGACACCCCTGAGAAACTAGCTGAGTTTAGGAAGATATACAACATCCCTAATAATGTTGAAGTGAGTTATTGCCTAGAATCCGAGGCAATAATCTAGAGGGGTGAGGGCAAAATGGTAATTCCACTTGTTGCTATTGTAGAAGGGGGAGTTAGGATCCCCATGAATGATTTAGGGCTTGTTTGGTTTAGAGGAGTTTTGAGTGATATGATCCAAAACTCATAACTGAGTTATCAAAACACATGGGACCCACACAAATTTTTTTGTTTGGCTTGATTTTCACATTGTGTTTCCATCACACAAAACTCACAAATTTTGAGTTAGAGTGATGGAAACACAAAACAAGAATCTGGTATTTTCAAAAACTGAGATACATAACTCAGTGGCACCATTGTAAATTTTTGACCTCTGTGGAGCCCACAGCTTTCGTGTTGTCTTGTCAGCTTAGACCTATTTGATATTGCCGTTGCAAATTCAAGGCAAGACCATTTCTCTTTCTCACTTCCCTCAAAATATTTCAGCCAAAATTTTCCCCCCTTTCATACTTCCCTCTCTTCGTTTTCCTTTTCTCTTCTCTTTAGATCAGCTGATGCTGATGGTGGTAGTATGGGTTGCAGATGGGTTTTGCGTGGGGGTTGTGGCTGCGTCTGGGGTTGGTGTGGAGGAGGCTTGAAAGTGATGGCAGCCGTGGGAGGTGGATCATTGTTGGCTGGGTTTTAATTCTTGGGTCATTTCGATCATGGATGGCCCTGAGTCGTGGAGGTTGATATTGGCTGGGTTGGGTTTGAATCGATGTTGGCTGGGTTTGAATCGGTGGTGGGTCTTGCTTTGGTGTGGGTTTTGCTTCGGTGTTGGTTTTGCTTCAATTAATTGTTGGCTGGGTTTGAATCGGTGATGGGTTTTGCTTTGATTGGGTGTTGGCTGAGTTTTGCTTCGGTGATGGGTTTTGCTTTGATGCTTCGATGGGTTTTGCTTTAGTGTTGGCAGTGGTGGTTTGGTGGTGACTGGTGTTGGTTCAGTGGTGGGTTTGTGGTTTAGTGGTGGCTGGTGTTTCAGTGGTGGTAGTGGTTAGTTCCACGGTGACTTAGTGGGAGAAGTAAAGCAGAAGACGTTTTTGGGTTAATGAGACACGGGTAGCAACAGTAGGCAACACTCATTACTATCAGTGGTGGGGTCCACGGTATTGGGGAAAAGTTGTAGAGATATGTAATTGAGAACTGAGTCCAAACATGTGTTTTGTAATTTTTGAGTGATAGTGAGGTTTGAGTAGGGAGTTATGAGTTTTGGGTTTGAGTTATGGGTTTTGAAAATTGAGTTATGAAACTTAGCTACCTCTAAACCAAATGGGCCCTTACTTGCTAATTTCTTAAGAAATTTCAAAGTTTGTCCTGACCAATGTACTCCCAATGTATTTAGAATTGATAGCAGTGTAGATATTCGTAATAAAAGGCTCGGTTTGAGTCTTACTAAGCACGACATCAACTATATATATAGCTTTTAAGATAGTAAAACATCTGGATTTTACTTTAAAATACGGCACGAGGAGGTGAGACACATCTTAGGCCTTTTGGATTCTAATAAAGAGATAGAGGGAGACTATCTGGTTATCTCGGGGAATCGATACCCCGGCAGAATCCACTGCCCCACATTTATGGGTAGAGTAGGTGGGTAGATCTCATAGGAACTTCTTTTATTGTTATTGTCACATTATTGTGCACACACTCGTATATTTCCGTATTATCACATATATTACTTTTGGCTAACCTTCACTTCTTTTCTTTTCCTAGAGGACCACGCCTTCCAAAAGAAAAGGCAACTGATCAACTCCTCGGATTTGAACAGACTATTGAGATCTCCGATTTATCCTCATACTGACGGTCAGCTCTGTGTAGCCTATCTCATTCTCGGATACTCTCCCGTGTACCAAAGTTTCCAAGCCGTGGGGAAAGCCATCACCCAGAATCATCCTCTACTTCCTTACATAGACGTTTGTTGTAAGTGATATATCTTATCCCCTTCTGAATGAGCTCGATGAGAAGAAGGGGGATACCGAAGCAATTCCCCTCCCCCTTTTACTCTAATGGATTTAGGAGTCACTGTTATTGTTCCTACCTCGACTGACCGTCCACGATGCCAAAGAAAGAAGAAAATAGGCAACATCCTCTCCTATATCCCTTCTCCATTTTGTGAAGTTCTTTCAGTCTAGACTGCTCTTCCTTTAAAAGGATCTCCTGTCGAGATGTCATTCCAAAGAGGATGGGTTACGCTTGCCCAACTCATGGTCACTCCCATTGTGCCTAGAACCCAAGCTTCTCCTACTTAAGCTATCAACATTCCTGCAGCCATTCAAGCTACTCCAGTTACAGAAGTAGCTGCGACTCCTGCCTGTGAACCTAAGGTTGGATGGAAGTGACCTAGGGGAGCAAGCCAATCTTCTGTGGCTATTGACTCTGAAAATTCTCCTCCTGACCTAGGAGATTCACATGTTGATGCTACGGATGCTCCTGCCTACGTTCAAACCTTCACGGTGGATGGGGTTCCCCCCCTCCCCCCCCCCCCCCCGCGATAGATAGGGTTAGGCCTTAGAGGGAAGGCCGTGGGGGCAAAGTAGTTGATTGTGTAGGCAAAGCTCTCCTCCTACCCAAGGACATGAACCATTGGGAAAAATGGGATGATGAATCCTTACTACTTAATATGAAGAGGGAGGCCATCATGGTAACACACCTTTCCTTTATTTTTATTTTGCCTTATTTGCTTTCTTATTCTGCTTCCTTTTTTAATAATTATTTCTATTATCTGGTAGGGATACCAATGTTCTGTGGTGGTTGAAGAGAGATTTTCGGCTGCTAAGGCCAGGGTCGAGGAGCTGAATTGTGACAATGAGGATCTTTTGAAGAAGATCTTAGACGTCATGAACAAGGTCTCTGAATCTGAAAGGCTACGGTTCGAGGCCGAGGAGAATACCAAGGCTATCACCAAGAGGGCTGTGGATTTAGAAAAGGAATTGCAGGAGACAAGGAAGGCTCTTGCAAAAAAGGATGCTGAGCTTAAAGGCTACGTGGCAGTTGATGACGCCAAAATTCAAGAGGCTTATTACCAAGGCCAGTATGACTGCATTACCACAGTGAAGCCTAAGGTACACTAGAACTTGCAAGTCTACTTCTCTAAAGGATGGGTTGCAACTTTGGATAAACTGTAGGTGGAGGTTTCATCTCCTTTCAGGCTAAAGAGTAACATTCCTATTCCCGAGTTGCTAGTCATTATCTTGAATTTTGAGATTCAGGCCATCATCAACGATGAGTCTCCTATCCGTGAGGTTGGAGGGACTGGTCCTATTGTTGTGTTGGGAGGGGAGGTGACTAACTCTGTTGCAGTTGTTAGGACATATGTGATTCATGTTAGGAACATATGTCAATTTAGAATTGGCTAATCCTTTGACAAAACACATTTTACTTGTAATTGGGTAGATTTAGGATGTGTTTAATACTTGAAAGAACAAGAGTTCAAGTCTAGTATTGAAGCCATGCAAATTTGTCCAAGAAACGAGTGAAGAAGTGCTGACTCATTAAAGCTCAACAGCTGCTCAACAGATACTATCTATCGAGGCTTGACAGATAGCTCGACAGCTCTATCTATCAAGAATTATGAAATTTAAATTTCCTAATTTGATTTTTGGCTTATGTTGACATGTATGTGTAGGGTTTCTTCTCTCAAAACCCTAGACATATACAAAGTTTATTTTAAAGGCCATCACATAAGAGAATACAAGGAGACACATGCAAAAGGTGACTGATGCCTTATTCTCTTTGAAAGAAGCTACTGCGTCTTTGCGCCTTAGGGTTTTGTAACCAAGTGCTTCTTGATCTTCATTGTTAATGAAGTAAAGAACTTTGCAGCCAACAATCTTCTTCAAGTTGATGAGTTAGTCACGTACTGGGAGCCATGCATTATTGGTTAGTCATATATTGGGATTCGTGCATCAAAATGGTGGCGTTCATATATTAACGAGTTCAGAGGTTCTGAAGCAGTAGAAGGTTTCTGTTGTGAGTTCATCTACGGGGATTATAGGAGTCTAGGAACAAAGGTTTTGTACTACATCTGAAACTTCTCTTTCTTATAGTGGATTGCTTTCGGGAAGGTTTCCCCCCAAGTTTTTATTGTGAAACTAGTTTGTTTCATTGGTTTTCCTAGGTCATCATATCTTGTCTTATTTAATTTTCCGTTGTGTATGATATTGATGTTTATTTTAATAAGTTTTATACATAATAAATCTAATTAACAACTTAAGTTTAAAACTTGTTAACTTTATCAACCGGAGTCTAAATTTCCCATCAAGTGGTATCAGAGCGGGCACACTCTGATTGGATTAATTTCCTGAGTGTGATCCTTGACCTCTGTTGTCATGGATTGTGGACAATCTCTTTTGATTCCTCTTTCATTTGATGGCATTAATTATGCGTACTGGAAAGTTCGTATGAAAGTTTTTTTGCAGGCTCTAGGTGAACAAGTATGGTAAGCTGTTGAAGTTCGTTGGCTTATGCCAAAGGAAGCGTTGGTGGATTGGGATGAAGCAACAATCAAAGCAGTAAGTTTCAATAGTAGGGCTTTGAATGCTTTGTTTTGTGGGGTAACCAATGAGGAATTCAAGAATATATCATCCACAGAAGTTGCCAAGGAAGTATGGACAATTCTTGAGACCACCTGTGAAGGTAGCAAGGCAGTAAAGACTGTGAAACTTCAAAGAATCACTAGTATTTTTGAAAAAATAAGGATGGGGGAGGATGAGACATTTGATGAGTTCTATGCTAAACTCAAGGATATTGTGAATTCTGCTTTCAACCTTGGAAAATCTATAGCAGAATCCAAAATTGTTAGAAAAATCCTTAGGTCCTTACATGAAAGATTCCATGTCAAGATCACTGCCATTAAAGAAGTGAAGGACATTGACCAAATTCCTTTGACTGAGCTTGTAGGGAACCTTCAAAACTATGAGATGGGATTAGGTTTAATGGGAAAAGGTGGAAACGGTAGAAACTTAGCTCTGAAGGGTATAGAGGAAGAGAGTGATGACTCTGAAGATGAAGATGAAGATGAAGATGAGGGTGAGGATGAGGATGAGGACTTAACCTTCATAGTTGATGAGATTATCAAGCTTCTTCATTTTAGGAAAAAGGATAAGGACAAACCTCTTAGGAAATCTAAATCTTCTAGGAAGAGTAAGAATGAGAAACCCCTTATCTAGTGCCATGAGTGCAAAGGTTTTAGGTATATGAGGATAGAGTGCCCAAACTATCTTATGAAGGAAAAGACCAAGAATTCATAAGATAAAGAGTTGGTTACTACCTGTAGTGATACTGAGGATGACTCTTCCGATGAGTATATGGATGAATGTGGTCACTTTATGGCTTTTTCTACCATAACCGATAAGGAGATTGTGGAGAGTGCTAGTGACAGTAAGGATTCTTCTGATGATGAAGTACCTAAGAAGATGACCTTTCAAGAAGCCTATGATAAGCAATGCATTGATTCATAAAATCTGAAAAGTCTTCTTATTTTTGTAGAAAAGAGCTTAATGAGGTAAAAACTGAAAAAGTTGAATTGGTAGTCAAACTAGATGAGACTACAAGGTTAGTTGAGACTCTTATTGTGGAAAACACCTCCTTAGAAGAGAAGCTCAAGAATCTTGAGGTAGATCTTAGTCAAGTTAGAACTCAAATGGAGAGTATGTCTAGTGCAAAGCTTGATGAGGTATTGAATGCTCAAAATCCTAGTTCAGATAAGATTGGCTTAGGATATGCTGTTTCCTCCGGCCCCTCCTTTTCCACGGCTTCTCGATCAAGGACTGTCTTTGTGTCCTAATTTGAAAAAGGTGATAAAGGTATGAAATCCAAAATTGATTTGGCTAATTCTAAATCCTTTATTTGACCTCATGTTTGTCATCATTGTGGTGTTTTTAGACACATTCGTCCTAATTGCTTTAAGTTGTATCCTCAAAAGCAAGTGTCCAAACGGTCACAAGTTTCCTCTCAAGGACCTACACCATTGTTTGGAGAGTTATTAAAAACTTTGAGGTTTTTAACTTAATTTCAAGAGAATCTTAATTCTTCTGTGCCATTTAGTAGACATACTAGGACATGTGCCTTTTCATCTTCACAGCCAAAAACTCGTGCTGTGTGGGTGAGAAAGGAGCCTAAGACTTAATTGTCTTTTCTGTTTGTCCTCTACTTTAATTCTTTCTATCTAAAGTAAGACTCTCTTTACTTGATTTCTAATATGCTTTTGGAATCATGCTTTCATACATTTGCATCTTTCTTTCATGCTTTCATGTTGTTGGTTTATTTTTGTTTGGTTGTTTAGTTTTTATTTAAAAAAAAAAAGGAAAAAAAAAACAGTGTGTTTGTGTACATTGGTACTTGTATACCTTGAATGGCTAATGAAACAAAGTTTTCTAAATTTTGTATCTCTTGTAGCTTAGATGAGACACAACTAAGCAAGTGAGCTTTGTGGCTCGTGTTTGTGATGAGTAAGATTAAGTAATCTTTTTGTACTTAACACTCGTATCACTCTTTTTGACGGGTAGGACTAGAAAATCCTAAGAGAAACCATCTCACCACTATTGCCAGCCAATCATGAAATGATATCAGTATGCTTCGCCATAGCAAAAGTGTAATGTCAAAAGCTTAACATAATTGAGTATTTCTTTTTTCTCTCTTATATGCCCATGCATGATATTCTTAAAAGAAAATATGCAAAGAAAAATAAAAGTAAAAAGAATCAATATGCTTTATATATAATTACAAGCGTGTCTTCTAAGAGATGTAGGAGTTATAGGATGTACCTCGAAGGTGGTAGTTCCCATCAAGCAGTTATGATCTTGTGTGAGTTAAATGAATTTGCTCATATCTCAAATCGTTATAACATGTAGACACTTATGCAATCTTGCGATATTTTTCACACACAACACTCACTATTCTTTGCTACTTTTGATACATGTGCAGGTACAATGTGATTTGGCCAACACAAGGAATTCTTGTGTTAATGTATGCTCACTAAATTGTCTTAACTTGTTTTTGAAATATAAAAGTGGTTAGACTTGTTTAGTATGTGTGTTTTGGATCTTAATGCATGACATTTTTCTTGTTGAGAGATATTTTTGAGAGCTTAAAATGTTGTTTGGATATTTGGTTGAGTAGCATGCTTGATTGCATTCATATCTTGTTTTTCTTTTCTTTGAAAAATTGTTTTTGCATTCAAAGTCTTCCTTTCCATGAACTCTCTTTTTGCAAAGTTTTTCAAGAGTTTGTGTTAAGATAAATTTTATTGTATTCAACAAGTGAGTATGTGTTGAGTGATTTATGACTCTCATATGTTATTTGTTTGCCGTGGTTTTGTCACGGATTGCCAAAGGGGGAGATTGTTAGGACATATGTGATTTATGTTAGAAACATATGTCAATTTAGAATTGGCTAATTCTTTGACAAAACGCATTTTACTTGCAATTGAGTAGATCTAGAATGTGTTTAATACTTAAAAGAACAAGAGTTCAAGTCTAGTATTGAAGCCATTCAAATCTGTCTAAGAAACAAGTGAAGAAGTACTGATTCATTAAAGCTCAACAACAGCTCAACATCTGCTCTACAAATACTATCTATCGAGGCTCGACAGATAGCTCGACAGCTGTATCTATCAAGAATTACGAACTTCAAATTTTCAGGTCTGATTTTCGGCCCATGCTGACATGTATGTGTAGGGTTTCTTTTCTCACAACCCTAGACATATATAAAGCTTATTTTAAAGGCCTTCACATAAGAGAATAGAAGGAGAACACATACAAAAGGTGATCGATGCCTTATTCTCTTTGAAAGGAGCTACTGCATTTTTGTGCCTTAGGGTTTTGTAACCAAGTGCTTCTTGATCTTTATTGTTAGTGAAGTGAAGAATTTTGCAGCCAACATTCTTCTTCAAGCTGGTGAGTTAGTCATGTACTGGGAGCTGTGCATCATTGGTTAGTCATGTATTGGGATTCGTGCATCAAAAGGGTGACAGTCATATATTGAAGAGTTCGGAGGTTCTGAAGTGGTAGAAGGTTTTTGCTGTGAGTTCATCTATGAGGATTATAGAGTTTAGGGACAAAGGTTTTGTACTAGATCTGAAACTTCTCTTTATTATAGTGGATTTCTTTTGGGGAAGGTTTCCCCCCAGGTTTTTACTGTGAAACTAGTTTATTTCATTGGTTTTCCTAGGTCATCATATCTTGCCTTATTTAATTTTCCGTTGTGCATGATATTGATGTTTGTTTTAATAAGTTTTATGCATAATAAATCTAATTAACAACTTGAGTTTAAAACTTGTTAACTCTATCAACCGGGATCTAAATTTCCCATCAGCGGTAACTTCCACCGAGGAGCCACCCTGTGTTTAATTTTGTTCTGTTTTATGTTGCTCCAAAAACATTTCTATAGTTTTGCCCGGTGTTGGGGGTTTTCGTTTTGTATTTAATTTCTTTAAGTACTTTAAACTCTTATGCTTTCTAGTTTTTTATATCCATTTATGCTTCATACTTACATTTCCTGAGTTAGACAATTTATGGCTAACATTCATGGTTTCTTCTGTGGGAGGAACGTCATTTGTTCTTCAGGATACAATAATACAATTTGCATGTTGACTTTTAGATCAAACTAAAACAAGAAGTTTGGTTAATCATTTGCTCGGGATATCTACATAAACTTCTATTGTAGAGCTCATCTCTCATGTATCATTGGGTTTTAATTTTGCTTTCCATTAGCGCCCCTGTAGTCAAGCTAAATAGAAAACTCATCCATGACAAAGACAGTGTCTAATGTTGTGGAGCTTGTTTATTTCTTTATGTGAAATCTTAATTTTGTTTTCTATTTGTGACTCTGAAGTCAGCCTAAGAAAACTCAGTTTAAAACATACCTGCAGCAAACACAGGGTCTAGTACCACGGGGTTTGTTTCTTCCTTTTTTTTTGTGAAGTTTTAATTTATTTATTTTTTCCTGTTAGTGACTTTGGAGAGGCTAAGACAGAAAACTTAGTTTAAAACCTACTCAAGGTAAAGACAGGGTCTAGTACCACGAGGTTTATTTCCTTCTTTTTGTAAAGTCTTAATTTTGTTTTCTGTTAGTGACTCTAAAGTTATACTAAAATAGAAAACTTAGTTTAAAACTTACTCGAGGCAAAGACAGGGTCTAGTACCACGGGGTTTATATCTTTGTGACATTTTCAACGTTCTATGTCAGGCTTTTCGGATACATATTGTTGTGCCTTGAATTTAAACAAAATCGAAGCATGAGTAATGCATACTTTTTATTTAATAATCAAAAGTAGTACTTCTTTAGATTAAACACATTCCACGGCCTTGCTACAGATCTTTCATCTAAGTCTTCAAGTCCATAGGCTTTAGCTTCAGCGATAGATGTTACTCTATAAGGTCCTTCCCAATTTGGCCCAAGTTTTCCCATGGCAGGGTCTTGAGTATTTCTCAAGAATTTTTTCAACACCAAATCCCCTAAAGTAGACTCCCTACTTTTGATGCCTCGGCTAATCCTATGCTGGTAGTTAGCCAACCTTACCAAAGTATCATCACGACTTTCTTCCACTAGGTCCAAATGCTTGCAAAGCAGCCGATCATTCTTTCCCACTTCAAACGCATCAGTCTGAGAAGTAGGTAGCCCTGTTTCCACGGGTATTATGGCCTTTGCCCTGTACGTCATTGAGAAAGGAGTTTCTCTAGTTGAACACTGTGGTGTAGTTTGGTATGCCCATAGCACACTCAGAAGCTCTTCTGCCCATTGTCCCTTCGAATCGTCTAGTCTTTTCTTTAAACTATTCACAATAGACTTGTTAGTTGCTTTAGCCTGACCATTGCTTTGAGGGTAAGACAGGGTAGAAAACTTGTTGACGATACCTAATTTCGAGCAGTACTGTCGAAAAGCCTTGCTATCAAATTGCAATCCATTATCCGATATGAGAACTTTTGTCACACCAAACCGTGTCATGATATTTTTCCATACGAACCTCTTAACATCTGTATCTCGGATATTGGTGAGGGGCTCAGCTTCCACCCATTTTGGTGAAATAGTTCGTTCCCACTAGGAGCCATCTTCTACTACCCGTCGCTTTTGGAAAAGGCCTTACTATGTCTAGCCTTCATTGGGCAAATGGCTATGGGTTGGATATAGGATAGAGGAGATCCCTAAGATGGTGAATGCTAGGAGCAAAAATTTGGCATTGATCGTACTTTTTGGAGAATTCCAGTGCTTGCTTCTGCATACTTGGCCACCAATACCCCTAAGTGAGGGCTCAGTGTACCAGCGACCTTCCTTCCGTGTGACTTCCACATATTTCTTCATGTAATTCTTCTAGAAGTACCTCAAATACCTTGGGATGCACGCACAGCAGATAGGGTCCTGAATATGACCTTTTGCACAACTTCCCTTCTTTAGACACCTAATACCGTAGAGACCTACGTCTGATCTACTCAGCTTCCTTCTTGTCCTCTGGCAGAATTTGATTTCAGAGGTAGGCTACAAGAGGATCCATTCAACTCACGGATGGATGTATGCTTAAGATTAAATCCCTATCAGAAGGAGTAACACTAGAAAAAGGTAAGTGCTCAACTGATACGATCCTCGGGAGAGGATCAGCCACTGATGAGGCTAGTGTGGCCAGAGAATCGACGTGGCTGTTGTTGCCCCTAGAGATTTGTAAAATTTCCACCTTCTTAAATTGATACTTTAGTATCCTTACCTCCTTTAAGTAACTCATCATTCTTTGATCCTTAGCTTCAAACTCGCTAGTAGTCTAATCAACAACCAGATGAGAATCACAATGTACCTATACTTTGTCTGCTCTCACTTGTCTAGACATTCTAAGGCCTAACAGGAGAGCTTCGTACTCTGCTTCAATATTTGATGCTAGGAAGCCTAATCTGAACGACTTCTTCACTCAAATTCCTTCCGGAGAGATTAAGATAATGCCAACTCTTGGTCCTCGGCAGTTTGATGCTCCATCCACATACATTTGCCATATTCTTTCTCGAGGTTCCACTGTTTTACTTCCTTCCACTTACAAAATTTCAGGATGCCTGGGAGTGAATCCTGTAACGAAATCTACTAAGACTTGACCCTTAATGGCGGTTTAGGGTCTATACTCCCCGAGAAATTTGGTTATCCTCCTTGAGAAATTTGATTTCCTGAGTAATGCTTGCAAGGGATGCTTGGTCAACATGACTACTGTATGGGCTTGAAAGTAATGAGGCAACTTCTGTGCAGCATGGATTATTGCTAGTGCCACTTTTTCCAAGGGTAGGTAATGCATCTCAGCTTCCACGAGAGTTTTGCTAACATAAAAGACTGGCTTTTGAACTCCTTGATCTAGTCTTAGCAAGATGGCACTTACCACATGATCCTTCACAGCTAGATACATATATAGTGTCCTTTCAGGCACCAGTCTTGATAAAATGGGAGCTTGTGAAAAATACAGTTTAAGCTCATCAAGCACTTGTTGGCATTCATTTGTCCACTGAAAATCTTTCCACTTTTTCAGTAGTTGGAAGAAAGGCCGGCACTTATTTGCGGATCACGAAATGAATCGATTGAGAGTCGTAGTCATCCCGGTAAGCCATTAAACCTCTTTAGGATTCCTCGAGGGCTTCAAATTTTTCAATGCTACAATTTGATTCAGATTAACTTCAATACCTCAATGAGTCATCATATACCCTAGAAACTTCCCCGAGTTGACCCCAAAGGCACATTTTGAGGCGTTCAACTTTAATCAGTGCTTTCACATAGTCTTAAAGGTTTCCGCGAGATTAGAGAGATGATCCTCCATGGCCTTACTTTTCACTACCATGTCATCTATATGAGCCTCCATATTCCTCCTCAGCTGTTCTTTGAACATCTTAGTAACCATTCTTTGATAGGTAGATCTTGCATTTTTTTACCTCGAACGACATGACTTTATAGTGAAAATTACTTGTTGGGGTGATAAAGGAGGTTTTCTCCTGGTCCTCAGGGGCCAATGCTATCTGGTATTACCCTTAGAAAGCATAAAAAAAGCTCATCTTAGGATGCCTGAAATTCGCATCTACTAGGTGGTCCATCTTTGGCACGGGAAAAGGATCTTTTAGACATACTTTGTTAAGATCCAGGAAGTCTACACATACTCGCCACTTTTCATTCTTCTTCTTAGGATAATAGACTTCTTTGATTGCCTTGGCTTCTTTAAGTCTGTCCACTTCTTCTTTTACTACTCCAACATAAACATCCAAGGACCTTCGAGGTCTTTGCTTCTTTGGTGGGAATCAGGGGTCAACGTTAAGTCGATGACATATAAATTTTGGATCTATTACAGGTGCCTCATATGGATTCCATGTGCATACATCTAGATTGTTTACCAAAAGCAAAATTAACTCTACTTTTTCCGAATCAGGAAGGCTTGCCCTTACTTGGAAATACTTATCCCCGAGGTCGATGGATATCTTCTCCAATTGGTCACATATGTCCTCAGGTGGAGACTGCAATTGCTACAAGGAGTTCACTAGTTTAGTCTCTTCTTTCTACTTGTGCCCCATGAGGACTACTTGGCACCTTCATGCCATACTTTGATTTTCGTGTATTTCTACAACGCCTTGTTTAGTAGGGAATTTTGCTTTTTGATGCAGAGATGAAGGTACTACACCGATGGAACGGATCTAAGGGCGTCCGAGGATCACTATATAAGGGGAATAAGAGTGTACCACTATAAAATCGATCAACTCCTTTCTTCCTCCACCTCCATGGGAAAAGTCACCTGTCCAGCTGGCATAACCACAGTTCCATTAAAGGCTACCAGGGGGCTATCATACTTAGTCAAAATCATCAAAGGTAAGCCATAACCCTTCATACAAATTAGGATACATTATCTCTGCCTTACTTCCTTAATCTATCATAACTCTTCTAACGTCAAAGCCTCCAATCTGTAGTGTCACCTCTAATGCATCTTCATAGGGCTGAACAATATCTTCAAGGTCTTTCCTAGTAAAGCCAATGCTTTCGTCTTCCTAACGTCATTTTTTGGGTACAGGAAAATCAAATTCTGAGTCATAAGCTGAGTTTATGGCCAACACTCGAGGTGGAGTTTTTGTAACTTCAACTCGCTTCTTGGCCGTATGTATTACTCCTATAAGCCCCCGAGCTAAGGCCAAGGTTCTTGAGGTGCAAGCCCCTTTCAGGTCTTGTGGGCAGGAGTCTTCCCGTACTAAGAATTCTCCTAAGTAACCTATCTTCTTGAACTGGTGCAAATGGTCCTTTAGGGTTTGGCAATCCTCGGTTGTGTGCCCCCGGTCTCGGTGATACGACGAACAGTAAAGGCTTTGGTTTCTTCTTGTAACATCCCTACTCATCTTGTTCAGCCAGCGAAAGTATGGCTCATTATTTATTTTTTCCACAATTCGGTATACGGCTCTTTGTACAATGAGCTAACCATCTTTGATCTCGGCTTTTGAGCCTGAGGGAAAAAGTCCCTTCGAGGTTAGGGAGCTTGATCTGCCTTAACCTCTTTCTTCTCCACGGCAAGTACTTTAGCTTTAGCCTTATCCTGCAATTGGTCATCTTCTAATCTCTTGTACTCCTCTACCCGCTTCATTAACTTATTCATATCCGTAATTGGCTTTAAGACTAACGAAGCTCTCAAGTAGGAATCAATAGGGAGCCCCACTTTAATGGTACTGGCCACAATTCCTCCATTATCTCCCCCGATCTCATTATATAATTCCTAGTAGTGATTCGAATAGGCTTTGAGGGTCTCCCCTTCCTTTATGGCCATTGTAAGGAGTGAGACAAAAGGCTTCGGGGTTCTACTACAAGTCACAAATCTTGCTCCAAACGCTCTAATAAGCTCGTCATACCCTCGGATAGACCCTTTTTCCAACCCATCAAACCATCTCAAAGCTATTGGTCCCAGGCTAGAAGGGAATATCATACATATCAGAGCTTTGTTTCTAGAATATATGGCCATGCTTTGGTTGTAATGACTGACATGTTCCATGGGATCCATTTTGCCATCATATATTGTGAAGGTTGGCCTTGTAAACTTGCGGGGTAGATCTGTTTTCTCAATTTCCTCTGAGAATGGGGACTGAGATATTTACTGCAAAGCTTTGCTTATTGCATCATAAGCGGAAACTTGGGGCATCACTTGGACTCGAGAGTTAGGGACGATCGAGCGCTGAGGAATTGGCCCTTTAAGCTTCTCCCTATCTTGCTCTTCCTTTCTATTCTTCCTATGGGGTGGAGAGACTGTCCTTTTCCTATGGGGAGATTGCTTTTGTTCACCATGGGTATGGAATTGCCTTTTGTCTTTCTTCCTACTCCTATCACCCACCACGTGCTCATCTCCTCAGGACTGACTTGGTCAGGACTCGGTCCTCTTCGATGATGAAGCTCTTTGTCTTTACGGCTAAAAAGCTTGTCGTTCCTCTTTGCTTCCCTCTATATCATAGCCACTTGCTCCCTTAACCTTTCTACTTCCCTCTCCCTACTAGAATAGAAGGAATCTTTTGTGTTGGTAGTAGACCTTTCTTCTTGCGGGTGTGGCTAGGTTGAAGTTGAGTTTCCTTGTGAACTTCAGATCTCACACATTGATTCGCATGGACAGATTCTTCTAGAATGCTTGGTCGTACTAGGTGGGCGGGACCACTTTGAGATCAATTTGCCATAGTGAGAAGAAATGGCAAATCAATGCTTGAGCCTACTACTTAGTAGAGTTTTCCCATAGACAACGCCAATTGTGGGCGTAAAAAAACTAAAAACCGTGGTCCCCCGTGGAGATTCACAAAATAAAGTCTTAATGACAAAACAATCTATTTATAAAATGGGAAAAAAAGTAATGAGTGCCCTATAATGGGAGACTCAAACAATTGATCTCATCCACACCATATCATTCATACAAAGCTAGAATATTACAACAAGAGAATTCCTCTTTCCCGTGGTGTTACACTTTCTCTCTCTCTTAGATAGACAATTGTTCTTTCTTTTCCCTTTTTTCTGTAATCTTTCACCCCCCTCTACTTTCCTCTCTCCTCCCTTATATAGGTACATGCCTCATTCTTATCTCTACAACTGTCCTATCTCCAACTGAGTTTTTAGGGATATTTTCTCCTCCTCCTATCGGTTTCCTCCCTTCCCTTATCCTGAAATTTTGACTTTTAGGGGTGTTTGTACTATTCATGTTGTCTTACTTGCATTCAATGTGGCAGGAGTTAGGTGAAAACACCCTCATTAATGTGGAGGTAAATATCTTCAACCTTCTTGTAGGTTTTGGAAGACTCCCTAAAGTTCTTGGTACCTTTTGGAAATAAGATGTGGGTTTCCCATGCACTCTGCTTTGGACATGGCTTGACTCCATCTAATCTGCTACCTTTTCCATGGGTATGATTTGCAAGGGTTCCTACCTTCCTCAAGTTATTGAGGATGGCCTTGCCGTCTTTCCTCCATTCTATGCAACCCGTTGGGCCTACCTATAAGTTCACTTGCCCAGCCCATCTTACTTCGCGGGGCCCATGTGAGATTTGAGCTTTAGGTCCAGATGGGGACTCTTCCACTCTCCACACACCTCTGTAAGATCCTTTTTTATTTATTTAAAAAACACCACTTTAAGATGCCGATAAAAATTTTAATACCATACAAAAGTAGATATTAAAGGAACAATATGTTGTTGATGCTTATATGATCTATTATGATAGATGTATAATAAAACAATGTTAGTGATGATTTTGCTTCAAATACAATAATATATATCAAAATTGTAATTGTGGGGGATGTTTTATTTGAAGAAAAATTAATCTTCACAACTAATATGTTGGGAATGGGAAAATAAGTTTACAATGGGAGAACTAAGGAAAAAAACCTAGAAACCAAAGGATAAAAAGATTCTGATAGTAATTCAACAAGAGCAAAATTAAGGAGATCCGAAGTTTTTTTTTTTTTGGTAAACTGGATATTAGATTAAAACATAAGTGGGCAAAGCCACTTCATTACAAACACGCTCCTGGGTCGAGCCCAGCTTGTCCAGAAATAAAAGAGATACAATAATAGGGGGAAGGGCATCAAATATAACAAAACTCTCCTCCATTTCAGTTCCTAACCTTGCTAATCTGTTAGCACACTTGTGACTTTCTCTGTAGCAATGCTTAACCCACGATTGAGGAATTTTCTATAGCATGTCCCTGGAATCATCAAAAAGTAAGGCAATCTTACTGTTATTTACTGCTGCATTTGCAAGTAACAATGTATGAGGCATCCACTTCCACTTCCACTGCATTAAGCCCAAGTCTTAGGCACAACATTAACCCGTCCCTTAAAGCCCAAACTTCTGCAGCAAGGTTGGTGGTAAAGCCAATGGATCTTGCAAAGCCACTAACCCATTCCCCATGACAATTCCTAATTATGCCTCCTCCACTTGCAAGACCTGGGCTACCAAGAGTTGACCCATCAGTATTTAACTTGGTCCACAAAGGCTGCAGTTTGATCCATCCCACTGTAATCCGCAAGGTTCTTGTGATATTTACATGATCCATCACACAGTAGAAAAACTCAACCACTTGATTCTCCACTACCTTACGAAGGTTATAAGAGGAAGGTCTAACAAAAAGTCTCTTATTTCTAAAAAGCCAAAGATTCCAGATTCCAAAGAGAAAGAAAATTGCCCACTATTGGTCCTTACCAGGCATGTGGGAATAGAAGCATGCATTCAATCTTAACCATTCTGTAATGTCAAGATCGAAGGAGTTTCGGATTTGCGAGGGGCATTCAGACTCTGCCCAAAACCTGATAGCAATCGGGTAATCTCTGAGCACATGAGCAATAGATTCATGGTCCTCATGACACCAATCACAGGATGTGTCCCCATGAAAACCTTTTTGAGCTAAAATGGATTTTGTGGGGATGCTTTTCAATAGACATTTCCAGACAAACAGTTGGATTTTTGGCAATGTTTTTAGCTTCTACACCCAATTACCTGCAAATTTGGGCTCATTTGGGTTTAAGCCGATGGCTAAAATATATGCATTTTTCAAATCAAAATCTCCTTTCGAACTATTAATCCAGCATAAGTGGTCTTCCCTTCTTGAAGCAGCCCGAATGGGGATGGCTCAGATTGATTGAACCAGGAGGGAGGGTAGCTCAAAAGAAATATTATGTAAATCCCATATTCCATCATTTTGGACATCAATGACCCGAAGGCCTTCCTCTCCCTTATTTAGAGGACCTTCAACACAGCTCCTAATTGCCCCAAAGTCCAGCCACTTGTCTGTCCAGAAGAAGAGTTGGTTGTTGGAACCAATGATCCATTTCAACCCTTTCTCACACAGAGGGGCTCCTTTATTAATTGCAACCCACATTCTTGACTTTGGTGCTTTGCTAGAAACCATTTTCCTGCAATACTTATGTTTTAGTACTTTGACCCATGGTTTCTCCCCTTCATTCTTCATCCTCCAACATAACTTTACAGCTAAGGTGAGGTTTCTTTCCTTGGCTGCATGAAGGCCGAGACCCCCTCTGGTTTTTGGTTTTGTTACTTTGTTCCATCCCACCAAATGCATTTTCCTTTTCTCTTCAGTGGAGCTCCATAAGAAATTCCCTATTAATCCTATCCAAATTAGTGAGAATCTTTCGGACAGAAAACACCCCTTGGACAGAAAACACCCCTGGATAACATAGGATGGGATGGCAGAAAGTACTGCTTTGGTTAAGGTTAGCCTCCTTGCCATAGAGAGCAGATTGGCTTTCCAACCCTGAAGCTTAGCCTGGACTTTGTCAAGAATATAATCAAAATCATGGGAAGAGGAGTTCCCCAACTTAATGGGAAATCCCAGATACTTCCCAAAGTTGTGTGTGAAGGAGATTCCCAGGATATTGCTTAAGGTTTCTCGGGTATCCGAATTAACATTAGTTGAAAATAACACTTTAGATTTGCTCAAGTTGACTTTCTGCCCTAAAAGTTCACAAAAGGTATGCCTTAAAGGGGTTCCAGAGGTTATTTGCACACATGTCATCAATCAAGAAGCCCAATAACTCCATACACATGATGAACAAATAAGGGGAGAGAAAGTCCCCTTGTTTGATACCCCGGGATGGGAGGAAAGGCTCTAGACAACCTCCATTGAAAAGCACATATATGGAGGAACCAGAGATGCAGCATAATGAGGCTAATCAACTTAGGGGAAAAATTATACATACTTAACATATCACGGATAAAGTGCCATTCCATTCTATCATATGCCTTTTCTAGATCCACCTTAATTGCCATATACCCTTGCTTTCCTTTCTTCAGTTTCATGGAGTGAATGAGCTCTTGAACGATAATCATATTATCCATACCTTTCCTCCCAGGAACAAAGGCAGTCTGAAGAGGAGAAACAAGATTGTTCAGCATGGGTCTCAGTCTATGCAGAAGGACTTTAGAGACAAGTTTGTCAATTGTGTTACAAAAGCCGATGGGCCTAAAAAGGCCCAAGCAGTTAGCCCCTGGGCATTTGGGGATCAGAGTGATGAGGGTCTTATTTAAATGGTTTGGCATTGTCCCATTCTCAAAAATTTTAGCTACTAGCTTAACAATTGAGTCTTTAACAATATGCCAATTTCTCTGATAAAACCCAACATGATACCCATCAGGGCTTGGGGCTTTGAAAGGCTTCATACTCCATAGACTAACCTCAACCTCCTTCCTAGTCACCTCCCCTGCTAGAACTGCCATTTCCTCCTTCGATAAACGGTAAGACCAGCTTGGAATGTTCCAAGGAACCCTCGGCGCCATACCATGGCCAGTTTCAAACAGAGCAAAATAACCTTCCCTCAATAAAACGACGATCTCTTCCTCCCTGTGGACAAGATTACCTGTCCTATCCTAAAGGCAGGAAATTTTATTTCTTTTCCTTCTAATTAGAGTGGAATTATGGAAGAAAGCAGTATTTCTGTCACCTAGGATGAGCCAGTTTACCGAGACTTGATAGACCATAACTCCTCTTCCTGTTTGCTAACTTCCCCAAACTCCTCTCTAAGCTGCTTTTCTAAGTTAATGAGGAAGCTACTAGGGCCATTGGCTAAAGCTTTTTGGATACCATTAAGCCTTGCTTCAATTCTGGATTTTCTCTGAAAAATATTCCCAAAAACCTCCTTATTCCATATCTTCACTGCTTCAATAAAATTCTGCAAGTTTCCATCCAACTCATGATGCTCCATCCAATTATCCGAAAGAAGTTTCCCAAACAAGGGGTGAGACATCCAGACTGGTTCGAATCTAAAAGGTCTAGGAAGGTGAAGTTCAGGGGGGGGGGGTTCTTTAGAGATAACAGGATAGGGCAGTGATTAGAGTAAATCCTAGTTAAATGTCTCATAGTGGCTTCCGAGTACAGATTGGACCAAGCACAATTAGCAAATGCTCTGTCCAACCCTTCCTGAATAAAATGACCAACCTCCTGCTTATTTACCCAAGTGTACTGGGCTCCATGAAAACCCAAATCTATCATACCATAGGCGTCCAGACAGTCTTTGAATAAGAGAGCTCTACTCATATTCACCGGGTTGCCCCCACTCTTATCATTAATAGAGAGTAATTTCATTAAAATCACCCAACATCAACCAAGGCAGAGAATGCAAGGAAGCAACATTGGAGAGATCGCCCTATAACACTTTACGCTCTACAAATATAGGACTAGAATAAATACAAGTTAAAACCCAAGAAAGATTAGAGGACATTACCTTAATAATGACATGTATTTCCTACTCAGTTTTTGCCAATTGAATGACTTCCACCTCTTCAGACTTCCACAGGAGCCATAGTCCTACGGCGTAGCCAATGGTGTCTGTATGAATTGCTCCATCAAAAGGCAGAGTATCAGTGATATCCTTGGCTCGGTTCCCTCCAATCCGGGTTTCAGTTATAATTACCATAGGTGGGTTGTGCTTTCTGATAAGGTCATTCAGAGTAGGTTTGAAACGAGAGTTCAATTCCCCTCTACAATTCCAACATATGATATTCATTGATATTGGATGGAAAAAATTTCGGATCCTTACTAATTTGAAGTTGGTTCCTTGCTTGATTCAGCAATTTCCAACTCAATTTCCTCATGTTGGCCGTGGCCAATTCTTCAGTCTTCGACAAGCATATCGCATGCTCCATTATCCCATCGGTTCCTTCCTGGATGTTATTAGAAGGTTGGTTTGGAAACTTTCCCCACATATTTGGATTAGAGAAATGGCTTCCAAACAACCCATCAAACTTGTCATTGAGATTGGTTTCCCTAACATTTTCTTTGTTTTTATTCCCTCCAACAGGTTTGATTTTGGCAAAATTTGCTCCAGCGAATTTGGTGACAGTGCTCTCCACCCCAGAATTTTTCCTTCCTCCCTTGATGGGATGTCCGTTGGGAATCTCCACCAGGGGTTTTCTCAGTTCAGCCAGGCCGGGTCTGTCAAAGGTAGAAACCCCTTTTTCTTGCTCTTGGGAGTAAGAGGGAAAATGTGGCTCCATGCCACCATTTGATTTGGTTCGAACCACCCCCAGACCATGGTGGGGCTTGATCGTATTTGGTCTAGCGTTGACGGGGCTAAAGGAGATTTGAAGTTATAGTTAGGACTTCTTGGATCACTATGGAACTGAGAATACTCACACCAAATTCTCAATATTCTCCTAATAATTTTTTCTAAGCCCCCTTTAATTGGGGATAAGGTCCTATTTATAGTGTAGGAGTTTTCCATCTTCAGTGGGATGTGATGATGGTAAGGTGGTGGCTATCCCATCAAGTGTCTCCTCCTGCCTTTTGTGGATTTGAGTGGGATCTTGGATCTGTGATACTATTTAGGCTAATCATTCTACAATTAAAGTGGAGGTAACTGTTGCCCCATTCTGATGTTGCCTTTTGTGACTTGTTGATAGTCCCTCGAAATTTTTACCATACCTTGCTAAGCATTCTCGGCAAGTAGCGGCTCTAAGAATTTCTTTTAGAGTGGTCATTATGAAACTTAAATTATACAAAATATAATGAAAATAAAATTTTATTTATTGACAACAAAAGCAAAAAAACAAAACACCCAAATATATGAAATCTTACCATGAGATGTTTTAATGTGAAACTGCCAAATCATTCACTAACTAAATAAAATGTGGAGATTAAAACCCACTACCTCTTGCTATTGTTATTTAAAACAAAATGAGATGTCCAATTAAAAAAAGTACCTAAAACAAGCCAAACTCCTAAAAAAATTGATTATTTTTTTTCTTGTAAAAAGGTTTTAAAAATAATTTATAAATGAATGCCTTTAGGCATTTGTTGACAAAATTGCTCACATGTAGCAGACTGTTTTTTACGTTTTTTATTATTTTTTTTTAATTTTTAATTTTATTGTTGTTGTTGGGAGTGCTTATCTTCGTTTTTTATTTCAACATTCAATGCAAAGGCTTAGTAGATGTGCATGTGCACGTGCATGTGCGCGTGTTTGGTTTTCTAATGGGTGTGGGACACGCCAGGGCACCTTTGTAATCTTTTGTAGATATTATGATCAACTTCGTATCCTTAAAACTTTATCAAAAACTTCGTCTCCTTAAAAGAAGGGACTTGACTACGCCAAAGCACTAACACAACTCTCTCACGAAACAATACTTCTCATTCTCTTTCAATTAATGATCATTAAATTGGGAAAAGGGTGGAAGAAACACTAAAAAGCTCTTCTTCTTCTTCTTCAAATATAAAAGCTTTCTATACGGATCATTGAGTGTATTTAAATAACAACCTCACGAATTTCTCTAAGGTCCCATCCTACGGTAAATAAGTAATGGCAGTGTAGCCTGGTTGACCTAACCTCTCTCTAAAACATGTACATTGTCAACGCATAGACTGTGAGAATCAATTTCACCAAATCCTTCATTGTCAACAAGTATAGGCCCATCACGATCTATATGAGCAGTAGTATATAATATTATTTTCACAATAAATTTTAAGTGATAGATTGTTATTAGTAGATAAAAAAAATTATGTTAGTATATGGTCTAGATTAGCGAAAATTATATGTTGTACTCGGCATATATGCCGGGTCTCTCACACAGAGGCGGGCCCCACAGTGTGTGGGACCCGCCAGTGTGTGAGTGACCCGGCATATATGCCAGGTACACCATATACCAATTCCTAGATTAGAACCAATGAAAATCTGTCACATATGATATGCTATGAAATTTTTGTAAAAATATTTTGAATGTAGCATTATTAGTTGGGTATACACGTGTGAGTGAAGTTCTACATTGAATAATGATAAAAAGAATGAGTGATTAATATAACATAATTGAGCACATATACATTGGGCTTAGACCTTTAGGTTAAAGTGTGTCTTTATATGTCATATTAATTATTCAAGGAAGCTTCCAAAGGTGTTTATCTCCAACAAGTGGTATTAGAGCCCATGGTGGTAAGGGAAAAAGGAGGTAAGGTTATCTAGGTTCCTTTCGTAGTTAGAGTGGGAATAGATTGTGTGTACTTGAAGCCCTTTTGCAAGTGGAGAAGAGCTAGTCCCTTTCACAGTTGGAGTAGGGACGAGAAAGCCCATCAAGCCCACACAAACGATCTTGGAAAAGGCAAATAAATGAGTACTATTACCAATGCTGCTAGACAATGGTGAGGTGTGAGGTTCCTATGGAGGATTAAAAGACGTGCGAGGTGACATGTGAAGGCGTGAAGGCCCATGGATGGGAGCACTAGTGAAGGAAAAAGCCCATGAGGCAAGGGGGAGCGAATAATACTTGTTTATGACCCAAGGAGAGGTCTTGAAGTCCACAGAGAGGGAGAGACTCACATGTGAGGGAGAGATTGTTGAGAATACATGTGTGAGTGAAATCTTACATTGAATAATAATGAGAAAAATGAATGATTAATATAACATAATTGAGCGTATATCCATTGAGCACATAAAGTGTGTCTCTCCGTATATAAAGTGACATTACTTTAATCATAGTTTGTTATGTTACCATTTGTGAAAACAAAATGAAAATTAATATTGTTTTCTAGTTCACTCATCAAACTCAATTGGATTCAACAAAATTATATTCTCATGGACTTGAATCTGGGTAAGGAAACTTCTTACTTCTTTTCTAATTCTATTCCACCTAGGCTTATATTTTCATATATTCTTGCTGATCAAAGAGTCCTCCATACCCTCCACTTAAAAATAAAAAGGAGTAAAACAAATCAAGGAGAGGCAGCATATGCATATTTTATCCAAAGTGGCAAGGTTTGCTGTGGGCTCAAGATCACCATGAAAAGATTGTAAAAAGGAAGAACAAGAGTTTTCCCTTCAACTATTATAAGGTCCTCCAGAGAGGTAACCAACATCCAGACCATACGTTTTGGGCTTAGCCTAATATTACACTCATCATAAGTTAATAGGAAAAGTGAGCCCAAGCAAATGATTTGAGCTTCCTACATTAACCAACCAGGGCCCAAAAACAATAAAAATGAATTTACCAATGTCGCCCTTGCAAAAATTAGGGGGAGGGAAGGTATTTTATTAAAAATAAAAAGCAATTATGTTATGGACATCATAATTCAGGGTCAAAAAGAAAAGAAGTATATATAAATTTATTGACAAAAGTAATGGGCTTCAATGCAAAACAGACGTAGAGGTTTATTGCCATGATTTATTGGGTTTCAGAAATCCCAAATTTATTTAAAAGTCATACGGTATTGTAATTCAAATTCTTATTTACTTCTGAGCTCTTGGATCTTGTATTATTTTAGTAACTGCAAATCCTACAACCCACGAAAGAAAATGTCACAGTTGTAGATTAATGAATTGGATATAGGATTAATATGTGAATTAAAAAGAAAAGGTGATAAGCAAATGGGAAATTAGTATGTGTACCAGTTGTGTTTGTACGATGGACAGTTCCTACCAGCTGGTTATCTGATGCATTCTTGATAAAAATATAGTATTCCAATTACTTAAAAAAAGGACCAAAGTACTCAATTAATTAAAAACTTTAATCTAATGTTCATTAAAAAAATAGACAAAAAAGAAGAAGAAAGTTCTCAAGCGAAAATTCATTTGCTTGGAGTAAATTAACATTAGAGTTTTCTTACAACCTAATTTGGAGGAATCTCCTCTAAGCCATACCATTTATATTTATTATTTAAATAAATCATATAACTCATTAAGTGTGTGTTTGAGATTGCTTAAAAAGTTAGCTTTTTATTATTATTCAGTTTATTTTTGCTACTATTTATGGGCCCCATTGCACTTTTTGGTATTATTCATGAGTTCCATTGTACTATTTTAGCTACTTTTTAGCTTTATTTACAGTACTTTCAGTTACTTTTTAGCTTTATTTATAGTACTTTCAGCAAAAAGTTTTTAATTTTAGCTATATAAACTATTTCCAAATAGACATTAAATAGGTCATATAACTAAAAATACTTGTGGATGGTTTTATCAATTGATAATTGGGTTAGTTTTGTTGAATGAGAGGAGATTTATGGGTTTGTGCTTTTATATTTTGGAGCACGTTATGTTTGTATTGTCAGTATGTTGTGTTTGATTTTAAATTTTTTGAATATGTTTGTTTTGTGAGTAGGTTGTGTTTGATTTTGAATTTTTTGGGTTTGTGTTTGGTATTGAATTTCTGGGTGTGTTTGTATTGTGAGTATGTTGTGTTTGATTTTGAATTTTTTGGGGAAAAAAAAAACCCAGAATTTTTTTTTTTTGGTTTTAAAAAAAACCTATAGCTGCGTTTTTAAAACTCAGCCAAAACTATATCTATAGCTGCGTTTTAAATGCAGCCCAAAGCAATTATATAGTCGCATTTTTTACAAAACGCAGCTATAGGTCTCAATTTATAAAGGGGTGAAAAACGCAGCTATAGGGGACCTCTAGCCGCGTTTATATAGACCTGCATAGGGGCTATTGTCATGCAGTATAGGCTGCGTTTGGAAACATGGCTATAGCCTATAGTTGCGTTTTTAGGGTTTATAGTTGCGTTTTCCAAACGCGGCTATAACCCTCGTTTTTTGTAATGCAAATAGTGGGTTGGAGGAATTTTTTTTCTAAACTAGTTTAGAGATAAACTTTTCTTAGATTAAACATCAAATGAATTGTCAACTTTTTATAAAAGTGAAAATAGATATAAATGATTAAATTGAAAATATCAAATTCATCAAGCTAATAAGAATTGTGGAATAACTATATATAGAATGAGTTAACTCACAACATATTCAAATTCCCATAGCTAACGAGTTGAATGATCTCCCATGGTATTAAGCCACTCAACTCATTACTGTTTAATCTCCTGCGAACAATTTTAAATCATAGTTTAAGACAAAATTTCACTATTTCGCCCCTTCTTTTATCTAAGCAGTCAAAACTTTGAAGGAAATTGGTTAGGTACTTGCAAAAACCTTAAGGACGTCAAGTTTCCAAGAGATGTTGGGATCAACCCAGAAAGTTGATTCTGATAGAGGTCCAGGCTGATCAGCCTCGTTAGGTAACCAATCGAGCTTGGAATAGTTCCAGTAAGATTATTGCCAAATACCTCTCTACCAGTAAATTAGCACGATTATAACCAGGAAGTTAAGTAAGGTAATGATATGCAAATCATCCTGTATAATTTATTTGCCAAATACCTCTCTAATAGAATTATAGATCGAATAGGTTTTCTTTCTTGTTATTTAGTACCTTTCTTTCAACTCATAAGGCTACAAGAAAAAATTATGAAGTTAAGTTTCTTTCTATTTTCACTTTTGGTGAGAATATTCTCCAATAAAGCTTCCTTGATAATCAAACACAATGGAAGTGAATATGAACTTACAAATTTTGAAGATTAGCTAAGGTTCCAAGCTGAGGAACAAGTTGTCCCGAAAGTCCAGCATTGCCAATGTTGGATCCCAGCTCTGAAGGACGTTGTAGGGATCTGCTAAATTGGCTTTCCGCGCATGAAGAGCATCCCCTGCTGATGAAGCAAATTAACTGAGATTGGGAGACATGTTTCTATAAAAAGAAAAATTATTTTATTATGTCACAGTTATATCTTATGACACCAAATACCAACCTCTATAAGAGGGCCTCTAGGTTAATTATTTATTTTTATTATTAAACAACGTGATTTTCTTGTTTACTAAAAAACATGATTTTCCTGATATTGCTTCATAAAAATTTCCCATTTCCAAAATTGGAAAGTAAACACAATTTGCAGGAAATCTGAAAAAATTATAAATTTATGAACTAGTTCATGGACTGAATTTCCATACCTTCCGAGTTGCAATCTACAGATGCAATAGCAACAGCAAATACAAAACAAACCAAAAATCGAGTAACCATCATGTAGGATTTATGTCTAAGCAACGTTAAAGAAGTAATCTCGAATAGCTTTTCTGTTCACTTATATAAACAAGCTTGTGCTTGGTCAATGGAGCACATAATACAGTGATGGGATTAAGATTTAGTCTTTGTATTTTTGAAGAAAGATTATGTTTTATTCAAGTCAATTAATGTGCAAACTTACCTGCCAGGATTGACAAAGATGGATATATTAATAGGTAAGTCTATTCTCCATAGGTTAATCCGTAAAAAAATGATAAAATATTATAAAGGCAGAAATCACATTTTAGTCCATACATTTTCAGGTGGTTCCCACTTTAATCCCTACATTTTATTTTTACCACTTTTAGTCCTTATCTTGAAAAACGCTTCCCGGTTTGGTCCTTGCCGTTACATCAGAGACGGAAAAAGGTGATGTGGCAAATGGTAGAAACAAAAAAAATTTAAATTATTGTCCACGTGGGCTATCTACTCTTAGTTAGTTCCATCCCCGCCCTTACTTAGTCACGTGGCCCTCAAGTGACAGTCCCTAACCCAAAAAACCCCAAATCAGCTAACCATAGACTTGCACAATCCTTAATCTCTTACCCACTGCTCATCACATGACCATAGACTTGCACAAAAAAACCACAAATTGGCACAATCCCAAATAGCTTCGGAGTGTTTGTGCTAAGCAGATTGCGAAGGTTATATATATATATATATATATATATATATATATATATATATATATATATATCTCTCTCTCTCTCTCTCTCTCTCTCTCTCTCTCTCTCTCTCTCTCTCTCTCTTATGAATGCCATTTTTAAGTGCTGGGTAATCGTTCTGGGTCTAAATCTTAGCTGTTGAGTTTTGAGAATTTGGGAATTTTGAGAATTTGGGAATTTTGAGATGTTGTGTTTTGTTATTGCTCTAGAATTTCAATCTATCTCTATCTCTCTCTTGTTGTGTCTCTATTTCTCTCTCGTTGTGTCTCACTTTCACTCTCTCTCTTCCTCTCTTGTTGTGGTTTTTTTGTGCAAGTCTATGGTCATGTGATGAGCAATGGGTAAGAGATTAGGGATTGTGCAAGTCTATGGTCAGCTAATTTGGGGTTTTTTGGGTTAAGGACTGTCATGTGAGGGCCACGTGACTAAGTAAGGGCGGGGATGGAACTAACTAAGGGCAAATAGGCCACGTGGACAATAATTTAATATTTTTTATTCCTGCCGTTTGCCACGTCACCTTTTTCCATCTCTGATGTAACAGCAGGGACCAAATTGGGAAGCGTTTTTCAGGATAGAGACTAAAAACGGTAAAAATAAAATGTAGGGACTCAAGTTGGAATCGCTTGAAAATGTAGGGACTAAAATGTGATTTTCGCCTTTTATGAATTGAAATTATATATGCGGACTTGTTCCTAGTTTGATAGAAAAGAATGTCATTTTTAGTTCCAAACTAGCACATAACATATTGTATTGAGAGGAAATCCGTTCCAGTTCCAACTTCAAAGCACAAAATATGCTGCGGGATTTTGGAAGGAGTTTACTAGTCCATTAATTTAAGGAGCCACTTGGATCGGTTCTATTAGAAATACTGGAAAATTGTATTGTATTTCTTAAGTAATAACATCTATAAGTGTGTATTTATATAGTAGACAAGTGTGCTATACAAATATGTGCTAAGCAAAACAAGTAAAGTGGGCCTAAAAACCACAAGCCTATTACACATTAACAGCCTCCTTCAAACTTAAGGCGGATGTGAGATCAACATGAAATTGTCAACTAAAGCACGAAGACGTCTCTTAGGATGTTTCTTGGTGAAGATATTTGCAAGTTCATCTTGAGAGGAGATTGAGAGTGCCATGGACAAGATGATAATAGACAAAATGACAATTAATTTCGATGTGTTTAGTTTGTTCACGGAAAACATCATCGTAAGCAATATTAATGGCACTCTAGTTATCACAATAAAGAAAAGTAGTAGAGGATGTGGACATACCTAAATCCTTGAGAAGCCAAAGAAGTTCAGATGTGGCATCGGCAAGGGCATAATATTCTGCTGGAGCAGGCCCCAATGGTTTGTTTCTTGCTTCACCAAGAGATTAGAGAAGAAGCAAGAATGAAATAATAACTAGTTGTTGACCTTTAATTAGTGGGATGTCTTGTCCAGTCAGCATTATAGAATGTACGAAGAATAAGAGGAGACTATGTAGAGTAGTAAAGGCTATGAAAAAAAGTGCCCTTTAGGTATTGAAGAATGCGTAGGATAGTAGCATAGTGAGTCGCTTGTGGAGCAGACAGAAATTGGCTCACCGGGTGAACAACATAAGAAATGTCTGGATGAGTGACAGTAAGATAAAATAAGTTGCCTACCAATCATCTATAAAAAGAGGGATTAGACAGTAGTTTCCTAGGTAAGGGAGTCAGATGCGCATTAAGTTCAACTAAAGTGTCAACAATCTTAATATCATATACAAGGGTGTCTTTACTTTATATAATAGGTAAGTATGATGTACAAGTATGTGTGCCAAGCAAGACAAGTAAAGTGAGCCAAAAGCCCACAAGCCTATTACACGTTAACAGTTTCTTAAGGTCTCATGATATCCATGAGACCTTTTACTAGCATCTTGAGGCCACCCCCAAGGGATTCCTCCCTATAATAACCCGGTGTGTGTGAGACGGAGGAATTGCACATGACCAAGTGAATAATCTGATACTCGAAGAGGTTTGGATAGTCTTGTTTATAATAATAAATTTTTTTTTTTCTAAATCATAGATTCATAGAATTTCATTAAATAAGATCCCCTAGCCGTTAGGTATAAACTTGTGAGTAAAGAGTGAATGATTGATATAACATATTTCATAAAAAAATCTATGACATAGAGTTTTTTAAATCTCAATATCTAATTTTATAGTTGTATATATAATATAAGGATTCAAATTAAGCAGTCATCATTTCACTAACAAACTTTTAAAAATAAATTAAAATAATGGTTCAAACAAAACAAAAAATCTGTTTTACATCAACATTTGAGACATAAATTAACAATTCCAAAGAGGCAAAAAACCCTCTCCTACCAAACTCCATCTTTCTAGAATCATCCCAAAAAAAAGTGTATATATATATATATATATATATATATATATATATATATATCTTTTTGATAGGATTCAAATCATCATATCAATAAATGAGTTGGGGCAAGGTATGTTTGCATCTTTTTGTTCCTCTTTCTAAAAAATGACAAAAATGATTTTTTGTTTACATAATTTCTTTGCAGATATGAGTTTCTATGTTCACTTCATTTGATTATTTGTTTATTTTATGGGTTTGGAGATTGTTGGCTGCAAATTACAATTAAGATAAATAAAATGAGCTTTATAACCACTTTAAGATCTTAAAAAATACATCACTTTAAGAAGCTAATAAAAATTTTACCATGTAGAAGTAGATATTATTGTAACAATATGTTAGTGATGCTTATATGATTTGTTATGATAGATGTATGATAAAATAATATCAATGATGATGTTGCTTCAAATACAACAAATCATATCAAAAATTGTGATAAGCATGATAACTTAAAATTATTTTTAATATAACACTCTGAATGCAAAATTGCACTACCTAAAACAGTGAGAAGAAGGACATTTCCAGATTAACAAGTCAATAAATGGACCTATTGGTACTGTGTGGGCTAGGATGAGCTAAAGAATACTAGGCCTGGATTGGAGCCGAAAGGGGTCTATATAAGCGTTTCTGAAGAAGGTTTGAGCCCAAGTAATCTAAGGAAATTATGAGTCTGAGGATTACACTAAGGAAGGAAAGAAGCTCGGGGTATCAAGAAGAAGACTGAGGATTGTCAAGCCATGCCAACAATGATGATTGGCTAAAGGAATAGTAACTAGTCTAAATAAGCTTTGGACGAAGCTTTCTTACGAAGCCATTGTCCCCTTCACATTAAATGCATTATACCAACTATACATGCCACATTAATGGCTGAATGACCCCTTTGAACATTGTTCCAATAGCCTGTTACCTACTCAGCTTAGCCTTAAAATGAAGGGAGGGGAAGTATGTGATAAGTATCTTGCCTGAAGAACTGTCCACTCTATATGTGGATGACTAAGATGGAAGCACTAGAGTTATAAATAGGAAAATATCCCACATGTTGTGGGATTGGTTGGAAAAGAGAGAAATAGAGAGATCATTGTAAACAGTAAAGAGAGCATTATCTTGTATTCACACCATAATAGTAACTCTCCTCGGACATTCCAAGGGGAAGTCAATAAATAAAAGATATTCTCTGTCAATAATCTATCTATCCTAAACTTTCTTCTCTTTACTTGAGTCCTTTTCTATTTCTTAACTGCTAACCCAAAAAGCCATCTCTTATAAATTAATTATCTTGGATAGAGGCCCAACCCAAATTAGGTTGCTCAATTTTTAGCCCATACAAGTAAAGTAGTTTTTTTTTTTTAGAATCCATTGGTATAGTAGCTATGAAGGATCATGACTATTAATAATAGGTTTGGTTAACGAGTCTTTTTAGGATATTTATAAATGAATTATTTAACATTTTATAAAAAATATTTGTAAAAAAAATCAATTAATTTTTATTTTTCCATGAAAAACTTCAAAAAATATTTTCTAAACTACTTGAGCATTTGTTGACTTTCCCTAAATTAATAATATAGAAAGTCGAATGGTAATTGGCATGTGATGCGAGTGAGAGACACGTCTTTTAACGTATGGTTTAATTTATTGTTGTTGTTGGGAGTCCTTATCTTCGTTTTTGACTTCAACATTCAATGCAAAGGCTTAGTAGATGCGCATGCGCATGTGCATGTGCATGTGCATGTGCATGTTTGGTTTTTTAATGGGTGTGGGACACGCCAGAGCCTTTGTAATCCTATGTATGTAGATATTCATATTATGATCAACTTCATCTCCTTAAAAGAAGTGACTGACTAAGCCAAAGCCCTAACACAACAGTGCTAGCTTCCCATTTCCTTTCAATTAATGATCATTAAATTGAGTGTATAACAACTCCACGGGTTTCTCCAAAGTGCCAATTAACCCTACGGTAAAAAAGTAAAGGGAATATAGGCTGGTTGACCATTAACCTCTCTCTAAAACATGAACATTGTCAACACAGACAATGAGAATCAGTCTCAACAAATCCTTGATTGTCAACAATTATTGGCTCATCACGATCTATTTGAAAAATGGTACGTAATAACATTTTCCCAACACATTTTAAGAGACATTTTTATTGGTGGATATAAATATAATATCAATAGTGGATTTAGATTATAATTAATAAGAATTTATCACCTATGATTTGTTACAAAATTGTTGTAAAAATATTATGGACATAGTATCGTCCCATTCTATTTTATACTTGTTGAGATTGTACTAATAAAAGTGATAATAATAGTAGTCTCTATAGAAGTGATGCTTTTGAGTTTCAATTGCCTTAACTAGTAAAGTCTCTTGCAATCGTATGAATAAATATAAAAAAAAAGAAGGTAACATGGCTTTGATCATAATTTGTTAGTTACCAATTGTGAAAGAAAGTTATGAACATTAATATTACTTTCCTAGTTCACTGATCATCAAAATCAATTGATTTCAACAAAATTATATTCTCAAGGACTTGAATTTGGGCAAGAAACTTCTTACTTCTTTTCCAATTCTATTCCATCTGGGGTCATAATTTCATATATTCTTGCTGATCAAAGAGTCCTCCATACCTTCCACTTAAAAAAAGAAAGAAAAAAAAAAGAAAGAAAGAAAGAAAGGAAAAATAGAAAATAAAAATCAAGGAGAGGCAACATATGCATATTTTATCCAAAAAGAGTTTTAAGTGGCAAGGTTTGCTGTGGGCTCAAGATCACCACGATAAGATTGGAAAAAGGAAGAGCAAGAGTCAAAAAGATCTTTTCGTTTGAATAATGCAAACTGGCCAATATGTTAACAATAAAGGCCAATAATTTCCCAATACTTTTCTCTCCACACTGAGATTCAATTTGTTTTCAAAGCTCCACCCAAAGAAACTTTGCTAGTTGTCTGGGGCCTTTGTATTCACTTTGAAAAATGTATTGCCAAAACCCATGGACATTCATAACCAATGGAATCACACCATTATGTGGATCAGATATGGAAATCAAAGGTTTTTGCTTTGATTTCGCTATTATTGTAAGGCTCTTCCGATTAACCAACATCCAGTCCACAATTTTTGGGCATAGCCTAATAGTACACTCATCATAAGTTAATAGGAAAAGTGAGCTACGCAAAGATATAAACTTCCTACATTAACCAATCAGGGTCCCTGAAGATAAAAAAGAAGTATATATAGAATCATAGATGCAAAACAGTTATGTATAGGGGTTTATTGCCATGATTTATTGGGCTTCAAAAATCCCAATTTTATTTGAAAGCCACATGGTAGCATGAAGGTATTGTAATTTAAATCTTCATTTACTTCTGAGCCCTTGGATCTTGTATTATTTTAGTAACTGCAAACCCTACAGCCCACGAAAGAAAATGTGATAGTTGTAGATTAATAAATTTGATATAGGATTAAAATTTGAATTAAAAAAAAATGTGATAAGCTAATAGAAAATATTATGTGTACCAGATGTAGTTTTACGGTGGACAGTCCCTACTAGCTGGTTATCTGATACATTCCTGATAAAAACATAGTATTCCAATTACTATAAGACAAACCAGGACCAAGGCACACAATTAATAAAAAATTTAATATAATATTCATCCAAAAAATAGAGAAAAGAAAGAGAGTACTCATATGAAAATTCATTTGCTGCAAGTAAAATAAGTATCTATGAAATATTTGTTGGTAGAAAGAAAATTCTCATATGAAATTTCATTTGCCTCGAGTAAAATAGTAGTTAGAAATATTAGACCAAACCAAACCTATATAGAGTATGCCTAATAGTGAGCTTAGTCTAACCTATTACGAAAGAGTTATATTCTTTGGCTTTGTAGTTTGTGCCTTTTGGTTTCTATAAGAAGGGGGTAAGGGCTTATTTGTGTAATATCTCTCTCTCTCTCTTCAATTTCAGCAAAGCATTTAAGGTGTGAATGTTTTGTATTTTGTTCTCGTAGCAAAACACCATCGTTGCATCTCAATAATACAAATCCTTTGGTGGTGGTTTTTTTTTTTGGGGGGGGGGGGGGGGGTGGTGTATATTAATGCGTGGGTTGCTATCAATGACATAAAATGAACTGATTGCAGCTTTTCTCACAAATAAATTGGTCAATTTTTTTATAAAAGTTAAAATTTCAAAAAATATATAAATTGATTAAAATGGAAATGTCAAAATTTTTTTTTTCTTTTTTTATGGGAGGAAAATATCATATTCAAGCTAACAAGAACCTGGAATAACTACTCACAAAATCCTCAAATTCCCATAGCGGACGAGTTGAATGACCTTTACTGGTAATGTGCCACTAAACTTGTTACTGTTCAATCTCCTGCAAACAATATAAAATCTTAGTTTAAGACAATATTCCTCTAATTATTTTTGCCCATTTAATTTTTACTTTAGAATTGTAGTTCAAACTTCAAAGGAAAATGGATAGGTACTTACAAAAACGATAAGGACACCAAGTTTCCAAGAAATTCAGGGATTGGCCCATTAAATTGATTCTGATAGAGGTCCAAGCTAACAAGCTTCGTTAGATTAGCAATCGCGATTGGAATGGTGCCAGTAAGATTATTGCCAAATACCTCCCTACCAGTAAATTGACACGATTATTCCAAGGATGTTTAGTCAGGTAGTGATATACAAACCATCATGCATAATTTATTTGGTCTTAGCTCTAACTCAGATGGTTCAACTTAAGCATCAATTGGAGACAGTCTAATAGAATTATAGGTCAATTTTTTAGCATCAAAATTCAGGAAATTTTATTTTTTGCAATAAAGCTGAATAATGAAAGATCAGTGCTTCTATACATACAGATTCAGAAGATGATTTTAAATGGAGTAAACATAAAGGCTCTGTTTAATTTTAATCATACTTTTCTATTCACATATGTTATCTCCTGATATCACTGCTTAGCATTTCCTTTATGAAATACTTTGTCTACTCTTATTACTACAAGAAAAAGTATAAGTTAATTTTTTTTTTCTTGTTTCTCGTGAGAAATATTCTCCGGTAAAACTTTCTTGGTAATCAAACACTGTAAGCGAAAATCCACTTACAAATATTGAAGATTGGCCAAGGTTCCAAGCTGGGGAACGAGTGGTCCCGAAAGTCCAGCATTGCCAAGGTCCCCACAAATTTTAAACTTCTAAACTAATTTAGTAAAAATAATTGCCTGCGCGGCAAATTAAGTGTAATAAAAGTACGACAGTAGACTTGTATTCCGCTCATAGGGCTACTTGGTGAAAATAACAGAAGATGTTAACGAATGCTTACACCCTTGTAACGCTATTATTGAGGTTGCAAGTAACGTGATACCAAGTGCATGGATTGACCAATGTTGGATCCCAGCTCTGAAGGATACCGTTAGGATCTACCAATTTGAGTTTCCACGAAATAAGAGCATCCCCTGTTGAAAAGAGCATCCCATTTCAAAATTTTGAGAATCCACACAATTTGCTTGATATCTGAAAAAACAAAATTACTAAAAAGAAAGCTGTACGAACTAAATTTCCATACCTTCCGAGTTGCAATCTACAGATGCAATAGCAACAGCAAATACGAAACAAACCAAACATCGAGTAAGCATGGTGTAGGAGTTATATTTAACCAACGTTGTCGAGATAACTTTCTGCTTTTCCTTTTATAAACAACCTTATGCTTGATTGATCAATGGACCACATTAAGGATTAAGATTAGGCAAGTCAACGTTCTTCTCCAAAAAAAAAAAAAAAAGACTAGTCAAGTCAATTGACTGAGCTGCTTGCCAGCAGTGGCGGCAAATAAAGAAACTTAAATTAAATTAATTACACAAAATCTAATAAAAATTTAATTTAAATATATCAATATTACCAAAAAAAAAAAAAAAATACAAATACATAAAGTATTACAAATTTTTTTTTTCTACTAGAACAAAAGAAAAAAGAGATTGATATAGAATAAAAAAAAAACGAAAATGCTCAGATAAGAGTAACAAAGTGAGAGAGAGACTTGAATGATATTAGAGAGAGAGAGAGATGATATTTACTATAACGGTGAACCTAGTTGCTAAAAAGAGTAAAATTATTGTAATTGTAAAGCCAAAGAGAGCATAACTACACATATCAGTCAAGGAAAATCCATGGTCACAATATTTATCTTAATTGGTACATTTTTAAAGAAAGAAAATGAAATTAGGAATTAAAATTATTGTAATTGTAAAGCCAAAGAGAGCATAACTACACACATCAGTCAAGGAAAATCCATGGTCATAATATTTATCTTAATTGGTACATTTTTAAAGAAAGAAAATGAAATTAGAGATTATTTTTAAATAATGAGTTGGACGAGTTATAAATTTTAATGATTAGAGTTTTTTAGGCCCGTTTGACAAGAGATTTCTAGTAACGTTGTTTAAGTTTTGTGGAAATACATGTGGGTAAAAAAGTGTGTGAAAATATATGTTGTATTTAAATAACAGTTTTCGTTGTTTGAATACTATTACCCAATGGGGCAATGTTTTTGTTTTTGAATAGGCTTTCTACTAATAATTTGTTCACTTGTTATTATTTGGTTTAGTCTTATTTTTGTTTGGGTTATTTTTGCTATTATTTGGGCTAATTTTTATTGTAATTAATTATTTTTTAAACGGTAAATAATTATGTTTGAGAGACCAAAATTATTTTTGAAGTAATGTTACATCCCACAATATTTTCATAACAAATCTAATGTGACAAACAATTATTAGTGGGTTAAAAAGTGATGTTAGTATTGTGTCCAAATTAGAATTGGTAATAGTTTAACATATAAGATTTGTTGTGAATGTAGCATTAGTCTTATTTTTATTGTACCCAAATTCTTATGATTTTCAAGTTAGGGATTTTAACATTTTTGTTAGTATAATATTTTTTTTCAAAGTATATATATATATATTGCAAGTCAGGTTGAAGCCGCCCCTGCCTGCCAGGATTGACTAAGATGAATATTTTAATAGGATTAAAGCCATAGCTAAGTTCGTCAAAAATAATTCAATATCATAATATCTGGAAATCGACAATTATACATTCGGACAAGTTTCTGGTTTGAAGATAAGGAACGTTCTTTTGCAGTTGGACCCGCTGCTGGAGAGAGCTTACAAGTTACCAGTCCATTAATTTAAGAGTAATATTAGGGCAGTAGCCAATATGTTAACAATAAAGGCCAACAACTTCCCACTACTTTTCCCTCCAAAATGAGATTCAATTTGTTTTAGTGCCCGTTTGGTTGGGCTTTTAGGGGCTGAAACGCAGCTTTATTTAAAAGTTGGATTTCTTTGAGCGTTTGGTGAAGCAAAAATGTAACGTTTGGGTAAAAGTTGCGTTTTGGGCCAAGGCAAAAACACAACTTTTGGGTAAAAGTTGCGTTTTGGGCCAAGGCAAAAACGCCCAAAACGCTTATGGAGGTCTGGAGCTCCATAAACAAAAAGTCCATGGGCGTTTCAGCTATCCGTTGGGCTCATCCTAAAATAAGGAAATGCTATCACAATATTTTCACAATAAATTTTAAGTGGTAGGTTATTATTAGCTAATATTGGTGAGAAAAAATAATTTTTTTAGAAAGAAAAAATAATTTTTTTAGAAAGAAAAAAAAAATTGTAATAGTACGTTCAAATTAAAATTAGTATTAATTATCACAATAATTTCACAATATTTTCACAATAAATCTTAAGTGGTAGGTTATTATTAGCTAATATTGGTGAGAAAAAATAAATTTTTTAGAAAGAGAAAAAAATAATTGTAATAATACGTTCAAATTAAAATCAGTATCAATTATCACAATAATTTCACAATAAATCTTAAGTGGTGGATTATTATTAGCTAATATTGATGAGAAAAAAAAATTTTTAGAAAGAGAAAAATTGATTTAAGTATATGAAGTAGTTGATTTAAGTATGAAATAAACTCTCTTATATCTACATTGTCCTTTTTGGTAATTTACCCTTCAAACTGCAACTTTTATAAATGCTAGCCAAACACTCAGTTTTTTCAAAAGCACTTTTTAACAGCTTTTACCAAACACTCAGCTTTTTAAAAAAGCACTTTTTCATTATGCACTTTTTGAAAACTCAACTTTTTCATTATGCACTTTTTCAAAAAGCCCAACCAAACTCACCCATAAAAGCTCCAGTGAAAGTAACTTTGCTAATTGTGGGCCCTTCTTCCGCTGAAGTGCTTTTCTTAAGTTTTTCAATCATACTTATATCACTCTCTATCCTAAAGAAGTTTCTCATTTTAGATTGATTAGTCGCTAAATTATGCAATGCAGGAGATAAAATCTTATGAAAGTATAGTTTATACATATATTAGTTAAAAATGAATAATTATTATATGAAATAAAGATACACATATTTTGAAAAAAAAAAACCAAATTATATATATATATATATATATATATATATTTAAAGATGAAACAAAGGTGTGCTATTTATATTTCTATCATATTTAAACTTTTGTAAAATATGGAAACAAAATACAACAACAATATTAACAAAAAGAAATTTCGAAATTTCACCGAGGCTTTTAGGGAAAAAATGCAAATAAAGTTATATAAAAATAACATTCTATAACACAAAGTATTCATCCAACAAAACAAAGATATACATGAGAATAAAAAATCAAGATATTTTAGTGACATCCATTACCTCTTAGCTTCTTTTTATCATTTACTCCATCTGTAAAAACTCTAGTGTCTTCATAAGAAGAAGGGTGTGGTGGGCCTTTTTGTAACTTTTAGGTTGGGTTGTCTCCTTCCACGTCACGGTCCACTGATTCTGGTAGGGGAGTTGGGACTGGCTTGGTTGCAACACACCCCAGGCCAGCTTTTGCACAAAATAAGACCCTTCTGTTGTGACCTTGGACATGTACCCACGGCAGAGGATGTTGTTACAAAAGAGTTACGACAAACAAATGCAATAGAGCAAAAATAAAAAGAATACGCTTACTGTCAGCCAAAGACAAAAAAAAAAAAAACTTAGTCAAATGCATAAAAAGGGGGTAACGTAGTGATATAAATATGGCAGAAAAGAGTTAATAACAACAATAACAGACAAGGAAATAATAATATTAATGCTTAATCAATAAGAAAGAAAAGGAAAATGGTTAGTTTGCTGTGCTTGGTTTCTCAATAGAGTCAAGTCCAAGAAGGGAACCACTCTTCAATGTGGGTAACCTCACAAGCAAGTCCTTCCGTAGAAATTACCCACTTTGAGAGAATGGGCATAGATGGATTTATCCTTGAATTCCTTACTCCTTACTCCTTACGAGAGAGAGAGAGAGAGAGAGAGAGAGAGAGAGAGAGAGAGAGAGAGAGAGAGAGAGAGAGAGCAGGCTATTAGAGGGAGAGAAGGAAATAGCCTATTGGTCCATGCCTACTAACACACTCTGTTCTTTCTCTCCTTTTTTATTTTATTTTATTTTATTTTTTTCGTGTTTTTCTTTCTTTTTCTCTATTTTGTTTCCTTCGTTACTTTTGTTCTGTCACCTGTTGCTCCCACCGTGTATAGCAAAGGCCCTTTTTATATTGCCTGCCGTGATGAATTTTTATAGTTTTACTCATTAATTGCTTTTTTCTTGGTGTGGGCATCCTTCCTAAACCACCCACTGATTTGTCGGTTGCCTAGCCATCACCACTTACCTGTGTTGGCAGTGCCCCATTCCATTCCTAGACAAAAGAATTTTATTTTTTTTTCTTGCTCTCCATGGCATTTCCATCCAGATAAAGGTGGACATTCTCTCTTACTAACCCTATGGCATGGACCTAGTGATTCTAGCTCATCTTTCCCTCTTTTGAGTGGTATGTCATCCCAACAGGACATTTTCCCCAAAAGAGTTTGAGCGGGAACCTCAGAATAGGCTTTCCCCTTCTCCCTACCGCCAGACCATACCCTTTCTTACATTTGACCCATGACCCACCACTCCTATATTGGCTGGGTACAAGTTGGTGGTGTCTGACCCTTGTGCGTGCTCCACTTTTATGTACGTTTATGGCTTGTCTGCCACTCATGCGTTTGCCATGACCTGGTGGTTTGTTTGGCCTTTGCTGCGCGTTTTGCTATTCATTCTTGACTTTTTGTGGCGTGAATGAGTCATTGGGCTTCCTTTCTTTATACCTTGCTTCCTCCCTGGGTTGGGTCTTGCTTAGGCATGGGCCTTTCCCTCTTCATTTCAACCTTTATTTTCTGTGTAGGTCAATTGGCACCTTTGCCACGCTGCCCCATTATTTCTGCCATACTGTCATTTGACTTGTGCGTGCCGGGCCTTCTTTTGGGCCTGCTGTACACTTTTCCTCCATTTGGTTCTAGTAGCCCAAAACTATTTTTGGGCCTGTGTTTACGCTGTTTTGGGCTTCGTTAGCCCATTCCATTCCTTTGGGGCTTCCTTGGCCCAATTTTATTTTTTTGGGTGTCCTCGGCCCGTTTTATTCCTTTGGGCATCCTTGGCCTCATTTCCTTGGGCATCCTCGGCCCATTCCAATCCTTCCTTCCTATGGGCTCTTCCTAAGTCTTTTGGGCTTTTCTGGCCCAAATTACCATATTCTTTACTTTGGGGTTTATAGGCTTTTCCACCATTTCCATTTACTTAGTTCCTTCATTTGGGCTCCCCCAGCCCTTTTTTGCTTACTTTCCATTTCTCATAATGCCCATGAGTTTACTACTTCTTTCCTTGGGCTCTTTTGGGTTTGTTTTGCTTTCCTTGAGGCCCTTTTACTATTTTGCGGGCCTATGGATCATCATTCTTGCCATACGGGCTGGATAGTTTCCTTCTCAATTTGCTAAGTCTTTCTTCTTTATCCCATCCCATATTGTTGGGCCTTCCTGCCAAAGTGAGCGTCAATAAAGGGTTTGTAAAAACTCTTCAGTTTGCTGAGTAGTGGTCAGTATAAAACTCTCATTTTGACATAATTAATAAATTAATAAAAAAATGATTAGTAAAATTGTGAGACAACCAAAACTTATGTGACAACTTATTAGAAGGTCAACTAATAGTCAAACTTCTTTAGTTTGGTTTAAAATTCTCTATGTTGTTGAGTAATAGTTGGTTCAAAACTTTCCATGTTACTAAGTAGTAGTCAATTTGAAACTCTATGTCGTTGAGTAATAGTTGATTTAAACTCTTTAGTTTGAAGAGGGTTTGTTAGTTGTAGATTTAGATTTATAAAAGCACCACCTTTAGCACCACAATACTTATCCTAGGCCTCCCATCAAGTCTGATGGGCAATCAAGAAGCATTGATTTGGGAGTGTTGGTTGGAATGTAGGGACTATCATAGAGCAAGGAAGAGAAGGGAAGAGTCTTACGTTTAGGGTTTGAGGAGATGATTATTCTAACCTCTAACGTTTAGGTTTGAGGAGGGACAATAATTAAAAATCAATTAATTATTAATTAATAAACTAAAAACCAAATAAGTTTCCTTACACTTACCTCTTCAATATGTTTTAGTCTCCAAAGGTTAACATTTGGCTCTTTCTCGTTGAGCACAAAAGTAAAAGCTACTTATCCTGGTAGAGAGAATCAAATTAGTATGATTTGAATTGTAGGCTTTGGCTGAGATGAACATAGAAAAGGAAGAGAGAGGAGCAAAAAAAAAAAAAAAAACGTTTGAGAGAGGGAAGGTATTAGCGGGCTTGCGTTGAGAAAAAATAGAATGCTTGGCTTTTAAAACTTTAATAAAAAAATATTGGTTAAAAGAATTTTAAATGAATAATGATGTGGAAAATTGTTTTAAATGAATATTGGAGTTTGCATTTCTTTTATAGTGTTCATGATTAAACTCGCAAATTTGGAGATAAATTATCAATGTTTGAATTTGAGTTTAAGTTGTACTTGTTAGAGGTAGAGTTTCAATCCTTGTTAAGTTTGGATTAAAAAAAATAATTTTGTTTAAAAAAATGATGAGTTTGATATTAAGTTGGACTTGTTAGAGAGATAGAGTTTCACTCCTTGTTAAATTTGGACTAAACAAAAATAATTTTATTTAAATATTGTGCTGACGTGAAAAATTGTGAGAGTTTTAGAGGGTTCCATTTATATATATATATATATATATATATAGATTAGTCATAGCAACGTTGATTTCAAAATAGTCTCTAAACTTTTGATTAATGGACTAAAACCTTTCATGCATTCATTAATATCCCCATTCCAAAATTCTTTCATCAAGGGTAGATCCATTACAAACAATATCATTCTTGCACATGAATTGTATGAAACCTTCACAAAAAAAAAGCAAGGAAATTCAACTTTGGTGACCTTAAGATAGATATAAACAAGGCATATGATATGATAGGGTTATATGGAATTTCTCAAAAGCTGCACTGATGGTTGTGAATTTTAGTCCAAAATGGGTCCATTGGATCATGAAATTTGTCACCATAGTGCATTTTGCACCAAACAATGCAAAATAAACAATGGCTCAGTTTACACATCTAAACCCCAAAATCAACCATATCAATCATGATAGGCCAAGAATGTATTGACCCATTGTGATGAATTAATTGATTAATTACCCAAGTTTATCAATTAATCAAATTAACATGCAATGTACATGGCAGCACAAACAAATCACCAACTAAAATATAATGCAGTGAAAAATAAAGTTGACACGGTGATTTGTTTACGAATGGGGAAAACCTCCAAGGCAAAAACCTCACTAGGTGATTTTAAGGTCACCACTCCTAAGAATCCATTATTATTAAAACAAGCGGTTACAAGTAAAAGAATTCCAATACCTTATACCAACCTACAGTTGAACCTTTACCCCAATACCTAATTGGACTTGTTCTGTAGTAATAATCTCTCCTCTCCCAGTACCTGACTAACCAAAAGATGCGTGGATCCCAGTACGCAACTTTATCACCAACTTGAGAAGGATGTTGGCTTCAAAGTTCTTCAGTTCATCACACGATGAAGATCACGAAGTTGCTTGGTCACAAAACCCTGTGGTGTACAAACACAACAGCTTCTTCAAGATGAACTAGGGCAAACTAGGTTTCTGGTTACACTTTTCTTCACACTTGTGCAATTGTGCTCTTGTGCAACTATGCAACCTGTGACAGCCCTTAAAATAATCCTTATATATGTTTAGGGTTGTGAGAAAAGAAAGCCCAAACATACATTCACGGATTGGATGAAAATCAGAATTGAAATTTTGTTTTTCATAAATCTCGACAGATACCCTGTCTATCAAGTAGCTGTCGAGCCTCAGGCCGAAACAACTTTTTAAACCTTGATAGATACTAGTTGTCGAGCTTTAATGAACAACACTTCTTCACTTAATTCTTGGACAGACTTGCATGGCTTTAACTCTTGAACTTGAAACCTTGTTTCTTGAAGCATTAAACACATCCTAGATCTATCCAAATACAAGTAAAATGTATTTTTTCAAAGGATTAGCGAATTACATAAAATGTTGACATATGTTCCTAACATGAATCACATATGTCCTAAAAATCTCTTCCTTTGGCAATCCGTGACAGAACCACAACAAACAAATGAACATATGAGAGAAGTCATAAATCACTCAACTCATATTCACTTGTTGAATACAATAATATATATCCTAACATCAACTCTTGAAAAATGTTGCAAGAAGAGAGTTCATGGCAATGAAGACTTTGACAACCTGTATTTCTGAAACACTTTAAACAAAACTCATCAAGGCATCTTAGTGTGAAACAGAAATAAAAGATTGCATACAAGATATAAGAATCATGTGCAGAAAGAGAGAAAAGAAACAACACATGTAAAGATAGGTGAAAGAACTGTAATAACAACCTCAAATGTATATATATCATCAACAAGTACAAGGTTTGCTATCACAAAGTGATCACAAGATCTAAGGTACATGAACAATGTATCTAAAAGAGAAAGAAAAGAAAAAGATACATAAGTCTTCACTACATCCCTAAAAAATATAAACACTCCCCTTAACAAAAATCTCCTATACTAACCCTTCCCCTATGAGTATGACTACTCTCATATCCAAGACTACTTCCCCTTTTTGTCACGAGTGACAAAGGGTAAGTACATCAAGTAGACATCTCATCATCACTGGGCAAGCTAGCACCATCGTCCTCATTGGCATCAACACTGCCGGAGCCATCATCATTCTCATCCTCTGAAGCCAGTGGAGATGGAGAGGAAGCAACAAAACCACCCATGATAGCTTGTCGTTGTGCGATACGACCAACACGGGTGTTCACCTGACACAACTCATCATTGAGAGTGTCTAGGCGAGCATCTATGCGCACAAGCAGTGCCATGATGTCCTCAAGAGTCACCCCACCCGTGGAAGAAGAAGGAGCGGAGGTAGATGGAGCAGTAGAAGCTAGAGGAATCGCTGTCCCGGGCCATCTCGATCGTAGCTACGCCTCGCTCTGTTTAACGGTAGCGGCGTCTATGGCACGTATCACTGAGAAGTGGTCCGACTTGGGATAAGAGACAGAAAAATGGTGAATGATCCGCGTGATAGCTAAAGGGAAGATGAGCTTATCATTGGTCGCCGTATCCCTATACACATCTATGAGGGATAGAATGAAATGAGAGGGGAATGCTCTAAAAGGGGAAGCAAAAATCGAGCACGGGGCTTTGTGATGGAGTTATAGTGAGACAATGGATGTAGAACAAAAGTCATTGCCATGTTAATGAACCTCGGACCTTTAGCAAAGGTCGAGCAAGGAGTGAACTGACGATCACCCTAATCAGAAGGTCGCTCACAGAAAGACGACATGAGCTCGTCTTTGGACACTGTCCTTAGACGATCACAGCTAGGGTAGTCAGGATGCGCTACCCTCGGGACATGGAGCACCTCAGATACAATATCTGGAGTGACCACGATGCGCATACCTTGAACGCGAGTAACAAAGAGAGGTACTGAATTATCAAATTCGTGCATGTTGGAGTAGAACTCCTGAATGATCACGAATGGACAAGTGATTGGGGTGCCACACAGTGACTCCCAACCCTTACTGTGAATGACAGTGGGTAGGTCAGTATCGAAGAAGTCAAATAAAATGACTTGGCATTCCGAATGAATTCCTCGTCTAGAAAAGTTCTCTGAAAAGTCTTTGCGCGCTTTATCATCACGGGACCAAATGTGGGAGGGGGTAGAATCAAAAGAGGATGCCCCGGAACGAAGAGGGTTCCGAGATGGAGTAGATTTTTGTTTAGGTGCCATAGAGCAACTAACTGAAAGAAGGAGAGAGAGAGAAAGAGAGACATGCAGAAAAACACCAACACAATCAATATATAATAATATAAAGAATTGAAGGTACGTATGCATGAGCATGTGATATGCAACAGTAAAGACATCATGGGCTTAGCTCAATCCGAACCTACCAGCACACAACATTGCAACAAAGTAAAGACACATCTAAAATGCAAGAATCATTGTTATAATGCATATGTGATGCAATGCATGATGATACAAGATCATTTAAACAAAACCCATCCCAAAATTTTATCAAAAACCTTAACAATTTTGAAAAATCCCAAAAGATTTCAAAAAGCCCAAAAGTTAAAAGATATAAGATGCATGATTAATGAGTGAGAAAGCATCATACTAGAGAAAAAAGATCTTGAGACTGAAAAATGAGTGGGGAAGAGGTTTGGAGTGAGTGAGAGAGGTTTTGGGAGGTGAAGAGACTGATTCTGTCGAGAGAGATCAGGGAGAAATGAGCAAAAATTGTGTTGATCCTATTTATAGGAATCTCATAATTCTCAATGGATCGAGAGCTATCGAGAGTTGTCGAGAATTAAAACAGTGAGAAATAGCTATCGAGGAGTTGTCCAGAGATTTCCACAGCAAAGATGCTAGATGGATCTAGGAACTATCGAGAATCTACCGAAGAGACAGAAACTCTCTCGATGGATCGAAGAGCTATCGAGAAGCTATCGAGATTGCGATAAAAAGAAGTTGAAGAGCTCGATAGATAGCCTAGCTGTCAAGAGGTATCAAGGAGCTGTCAAAATTGCTTTAAAAATAGTTTTTCAAAGAAGAGAATAACACGGCATGAATGTAATCAAACATGCAACTCAACCAATGATCCAACCAGCATTTCAAGCTCTCAAAATCATCTCACAACAAAAAATGTCATGCATTTAGATCCAAAACACACACACACACACACAAAACAAGTCTAACCAATTTTATATTTCAAAAACAAGTTAAGACAGTTTAGTGAGCATACATTAACACATGGAAACCTTGTGATGGCCAAATCACTTTGTACCTGCACATGTATCAAAAGTAGCAAAGAATATTGTGTGTTGTGTGTGAAAAACGTCGCAAGATTGCATAAGTGTCTCTATGTTATGACGATTTAAGATATGAGTAAATCAATTTAACTCACACATGATCATAACTTCTTGATGGAGACTATCACCTTCGAGATACATCTGATAACTCCCACATCTTCTAAAATACACGCTTGCAATCATATTTTAAAGCATTTTGATTTCTTTGCTTTAATTTTCTTTGCATAATTTTCTTTCATTAAGCATATCATGCATGGACATATAAGAGAGAGAGAATAAATACCCAATTATGTTAAGCTTTTTGACATTGCACTTTTGCTATGCCAAAGCATACAGATGTCATTTCATGATTGGCAGGTAACAGTGGTGAGATGGTTATTTATGCCTTTCTCTTAGGATTTTCTAGTCCTTCCTATTAAAATGAGTGACACAAGTGTTAAGTACAAGAGATAACTTAATCTTACTCATCATAAACAAAGAGCCACAATACTCACTTGCTTAGTTGTGCATAGAGATGCTCATCTAAGCTACAAGAGATACAAATTTTAGAAAACTTTGTTTCATTGCCCATTTAATGTACATAAGTACCAATGTACACAAACTCATACTGTTTTTGTATTTTTCTAATTTTTCAATTTTTTAATTTTATGAATGAAAAAAAAAAACAGAAAAAAAACAAACAAAAACATGACAAACAAAGCAACACATAAAAACTAGACTGACTCAAAATAAGAAAACTAAACACACAAGTAACGCAAAGCAAAAACAAGAAGGGGAGAGAGAGAAAAAAAGTGACTAAATCACTTGGTGCCCTTTTCCTTCCACACCTTGGAAGTATCTTTCCTTTTGACGAATCATTGAACCGGTGGTGAGGGGGAAGAATTGCAACCGTTCAAGTTCGAAAGGAACATGAGGGCTTTAAGGAAATCTCCTAGAGGAGCAAGAGAGGATGGAAACTGACTCAGGTTTCTAGACGAGACCATGCTGTTGCTCTGTTGAGTGGCTTGCCACTTATAGCAATTAGGTCGAATGTGTCTAGCTGCTCCACAATGATGACAAAGATGTTGCTTCTTCTTTTTAAACTTTTGAGCATTACTCTTCTTAGCCCTAGGGTTTTTGGTTTTTTTCTTAGCAAGCTTATCGGGTGCTCCTAAGATAGATTTACCCTTGTCTATGTTCTCACTAGCTATCAAAGTTTTAGCATCATTATTCTTAAATTCAATATTATTAGCAAGAGAAACAAAAAAAATAGTACTAGAAGAAGTAATATTAGGAGAAGAGAAATCATACCCTAAACTGGTTTGGTCGGAAGCAAATTTCTGAATACTGAGCATCTTATCAAACTTTGCACTTGAGGTCCTCTCCAACTGAGCTCTAACTTAGAACAAATCTGCTTCAAGCTTCTTAATCTTCTCAGCCAAGAAATTGTTTTCAAACCTCAGCGCTCCAATAGTCTGATTGGCTTCATCAAACTTTGTGGAGAGTTGTTCTCGTTCAAACTCCACATCACTGAGCTTCTTGGTAGCCAACTTATACAACTTCTCATGCTTTTCCGAGACCTTGTATAACTTTGCATAGGCAGTGTGGATGTCATCTTGCCCATCCATCTTCTCAAACTTTGATTCCATCAAGTCCTCTTCCTTATCCACATCTTCTACAATCCCTTTAGTAGGATTGACAGTGGCGGTGAAGGCATTTAAGATTCCGTCATCTTCATTGTTGAAATCACCCTCAGGTTCGTGTCGCTCAAAGTTGAAGCAAGTGCCTTACTTTTCCCAATGGACTTAAGATAAGTAGGACATTCTTGTTTCATGTGACCGAAACCTTGACACCCGAAACACTTGGGTTCTAAGGGAACAGTGTATTGACTGCTATCCCTAGCATTCTTCTTCCCTTTGTCTTGGCTCTTAGACTGAGAAGAATTTGATTGCCTATGGTCCTTGTCGAAGCCCTTTGCATTGGCATTCTTTATGAACTTCTTGAATTGCCTAGTGATGTAGGACTTCATTTTAGAATCATCATCGTCTAAAGACTCATCTGTGTCACTGCTTTTGGCCTTCAATGCCATGCTTTTGCTCTTGCTTGACTTCCTGATCCTAGACAAACCCAACTCATAAGTCTGCAAATTTTCAACTAGCTCTGTTAATGGAATTTTGTTAATATCCTTTGACTCCTTAATTACGGTGATCTTAGCATGGAATCTCTCAGGCAGAGATTTGAGCATTTCTCACAATTTTGGGTTCGGGAATGGTTTCCCCAAGATTAAAAAATGAGTTTACTATGTCCTTAAGCCTGGCATTGAACTCATCAAACGACTCATCCTCCTCCATCTTGATCTCTTCAAAGCTTGTAGTGAGCCTCTTTAGCTTCGAATCCTTGACAGCCTTGGTTCCCTCATATGTTGTCTATAGAATGGTTCATGCTTCCTTTGCTGTTTAAGTGGAAGATATCTTCTTGAACTCTTTATTTGTGACCGCACTGAATAAAGTATTCAATGCCTTGCTGTTGAAGTTTGCCACCTTGATCTTTGCATCATCCCAGTCAACCGGCACTTCCTTCGGTTTGGTCCAGCCTATCTCCACAAGTTGCCACACTTTCTCATCTAGAGACTGCAAGAAAACTCTCGTGCGTACTTTCCAGTATGCATAGTTAGTGCCATCAAATAAAGGAGGTACAATGAGTGACTGTCCTCTATCCATGAAAAACAGGGGTCAATGGATCACATAGCAAAGATTAAACCCTAATCAGAGTGTGCTTGCTCTGATACCACTTGATAGGCCAAGAATGTATTGACCCCTTGTGATGAATTAATTACCCAAGTTTATTAATTAATCAAATTAACATGCAATGTACGTGGTAACACAAACAAATCACCAACTAAAATATAATGTAGCGGAAAATAAAGTTAACACGGTGATTTGTTTACAAATGGGGAAAATCTCCGAGGCAAAAACCCCACCGGGTGATTTTGAATCTACTATTATCAAAACAAGCGGTTACAAGTAAATGAATCTCAGTACCTTATACCAACCTACAGTTGAACCCTTACCCCAATACTCAATTAGACTTGTTCTGTAGTGATAATCTCTCCTTGTATTGCATGGCTCCCATTACGTGACTAACCAAAAGATGCGTAGATCCTAGTACACGACTTTATCACCAACTTGAGAAGCATGTTGGCTACAAAGTTCTTCAGTTCATCACACGATGAAGATTATGAAGATGCTTGGTCACAAAACCCTACGGTGTACAAACACATTAGCTTCTTCAAGATGAACTAGGCCAAACTAGGTTTCCGGTCACACTTTTCTTCACACTTGTGCAATTGTGCTCTTGTGCAACTATGCAACCTGTGAAGGCCCTTAAAATAATCCTTATATATGTTTAGGGTTGTGAGAAAAGAAAGCCCAAACATACATTCATGGATTGGATGAAAATCAGAACTAAAAATTTGTTTTTCATAAACCTCGATAGATACCCTATCTATCAAGCAGCTGTCGAGCCTTGGGCTGAAACAGCTTTTTAAACCTCGATAGATACTAGCTATCGAGCTTTAATGAACATCATTTCTTACTTGATTCTTGGACAGACTTGCATGGCTTTAACACTTGAACTTGAAACCTTGTTTGTTAAAGCATTAAACACATCCTAGATCTATCCAAATACAAGTAAAGTGCGTTTTGTCAAAGGATTAGCCAATTACATAAAATGTTGACATATGTTCCTAACATGAACACATATGTCCTAACAAATCAAGCTAAAAATATGTAAATTTGCAAAGTTACTATAGTAACTGTGTAAATTTACATTAATACTATTTATTTTGCACTTAATTTTTTATACTTTCTTTACGTATCTTAAGGATGAAAGAAGATAGTAAATAACAGTTGTAGCATGTGAAGAAAGATAAATAATTAAAAAAATAAAAAATGATATTGTAAAATAGATAATCTGATTGGTGGTGTTTTGAAAAATGAGTATGTAAAATAGAAAAAGTAAATTTTTAGGCTAAGATAGACAAATTTTTTTGCCTGAACTAATGTGAATGCTTTAAAGCCTAAATGTGAACAACTTCCACTACTTTTCCCTTCCAAGTGTGAGATTCTATTTGTTTTAAAAGCTCTAACCAAAATAACTTTGCTAGGGTCCTTCTTCCACTCAAGTGCTCTTCTTAAGCCGCTCAATCACAATTTTATCACTCTTCCCTGTAAACTTCATATACCTGAAGAGATTTCTCATTTTAGATTAATTAGTTGCAGCAACTTTGTTTACAAAATCATCTCTAAAATTTTGGTTAATAGACTAAAACGTTTCATGGATTTATTAATATACCCGTTCCAAAATGCTTTCATCAAGGGTACATCCATTATAGACAATATCATTCTTGCACATGAGTTGTATGAAACCTTCAATCAAAAAAAAAAAAGCAACTAAATTGGCCCTTTTTCTGGCTGAAGCAACGAAATTGGCCCTTAAGATAGATATGAAGTAGGTGACATATGATAGGGTTAATTGGAATTTCTTAAATTTTGTATTGATGGCCGTGATTTTTACTCCAAAATGGGTCCATTGGATCATTTACACCATAGTCTCAAACACTCAGCTTGAGAAGGAAAGTCCAACACAAACCTTTAAACCCCAAAGAGGACTTGGACAAGGTTGTCGACGCTTGGGCCTTGAATGACTGGAAAATAGATCGGGCTTTTGTTTGACCACCCGCCATGGTAATGCTCTCGTGCTTGCGGGGCCCATTGGAGGCCCCTCTTGATGATGGTGTGGTTTGCACGGAGCTTTGGGTGCTCTCTCTCTTGGGAGGAAGGTAGGTCTACCTTTGGAGATGTGGCAGGAATCTTGGCCAAATTTTAAGTGATTAACAAAGATAAGTGAAGCCGCCACCAATCATTGGTTTTTCTAAGGTGTGATTGGTCACCTGTTTCTAGTTGATTTTGTTACCGATCCTAGGCTAAGAAAAAGGGCATTTTTCCTAATCTAATGTGAATGGCAAAAAATCTTGATTCTTGAGTCTGAAAGTTTGGTTACATGTGGGGAAGGTGTTAGGCACCCCACAACGCCTGTCCAAGGACAATCCTTTGTTTTGATAAAACCTTAATTTTCGGAGATTGGCAGTAAAAAACATGATTTTGGCATTGGCTTTCAGGGCTTTGCATGCATGGGGGGCTTTGAGGTTTGGCTTTTGAATGGGTGTGATCCCAATCTATGCTTTCCTAAGGCATTTAGGAAAAGTATCATATTTCCAAGGCAAAAATCCGGCGACATGTCACCTTACTTTCACGGGGGAAATTAGGCATCGCTTTGCCTTAAATGACATGGACTTTGACAATCACATCGGGATAGGCGAGCAGGTATATATATACATACATCATGCACAATGCTTTCACACAACAAGAAAGTAAATGTTTATATCCATAGAGCATGGCCCAAAATATAGATGCAGGAAAGTAAATGCCTACATCCCTAAAGCATGGCCCAAAATATAGGTGCAAGAAAGTAAACAGGGGTCACCATACTCTAGAAATGAGGACGAATGGTACACGGCATGATATACTTGATACAACCCATCTACGAAAGAAAGGAGGAAGGAAGGAAGGGGGTTTAAAAGAGTACATAACCAAATGAGAGAGGCTAGACCCCTAAATCTACAGAACATAGTCGCTTGACTTATATCCACATGCTCGCATCCTTGCCCTTTTTGCTTGCTTCTGGGAGATCGTGCCCTAGCTCCATACGTCCTCGTTCCATGTGTGTACATGCAAAGGCAAAGACAAGAAACCGGCAGACAAGCAATGGAAGGAAAAGATGCAAAGAGCATATGAAGGAGGCATAAAGCAGATAAACATGATAGACATGGCAAGCAAAGAAATAAGAAGGCAAGCAAAGATACAAGAAAGCAAGCAAACAAGCGAGAAGGCAAACAAGAAAGAAAGCAAACAAATGGTGGTTTCCGCGAGGGACAAATATAGGTTTGGATCGAATGCCATAACTTCATTGTGTTAAAGCATGGACGACACACTAGCAAGCAAGACTCATGCATGCACATGTAAGCAAGTTTGTAAAGATACATAAAAAACCAATGGATGGCACAAATAAGCATGGTAAGCATACCATCGTGCGAAGTAGAAAAGGGAAGGGTACGCACGAAGCAACCCGGCTTCTGAAGATGCCTCTTAAATGGTTATATACGAACAAGACCTCATGGGCGTCAGACATAACCACATAAGGTCAAGCCCGCTGAGGGCGCCAAACATGGCAAAGCCTAGAACTAGAGAGGCTAACACAAGCATAAAGCATAGAAGCAAGCAAGTATAGACATGCAAATAGGATGATCTAAACCCTTTGATGTGAGCCTTGGTGTATGGACGATGACAAAGACCATAGGGTCTAGATCGGGTTCTAACTATTAGGCCAAAACACAAGAAAATGTGATAAAAGGAACAAAATGGCTACAATAGCACATGGCATGACAAACAAGGTCTAGGCCTAAGCACATAAAATGGCGTGAAGCACGCAAGCACATAGATGATGGCTTAAAGCATGTAGAGAACATCTATTTAAGCATGGAAACACACCGATCTACACATATAAGCATGGAAATGCGCATGTAAGCATGTTGATATACATCTAAGCATGTATACGTAAACATAAAGGCATGGAAGAACACAAATCCAAGCATACAAACATGCGACCGACATGGACATAGGCATAGGAGCATAGAACATGCATACAAACATGTAGATCTAAGCAAGGCATAGCTGGAGACATAATATCAAGCATGTGAGCATGTAGACCCAAACATCAACACATAAGAAAGAAGGATCTAAACATGGCATAAAGCATAAAGCATGAAGAAAAGGCAACTAGCACATGAATAATCATGGAAGCATATGGAAATAAACCAAAAAGTATGCTAGAAGAAAAATAAAGCAAGAAGTATGCTAGATAAAGCAATAAATCATGTTATTAAGGCTAAAAGAGAAAGATAAATGCTAGAAAAAGATTTAAAGAAAGAGGGCTATGGATAGTAGCTAAAAAGCTACATCCATACCCCTTAAACCTCAAATCCAAGGTATGGAACCAAGGAGAGGAAGATGGAAGGTATGAACACTACCTTGTATTTTTGGTGAAGAGAAGAATCAAGAGGCTTTGATGTGTTTATTGTGTTTGGAAGAGAGGAGAAAAGCTCAAAATTTGTCCAGGCAGAAAGCAGGCAGCTAGGAAGTCTCTCTTTTTTTTCTTTTCTTTTTTTTGTTTTTTGTTTTTTGTTTGGAGGTGCCTAGGGCATTTTATAGCCGCGGCTTGGATTACGAGGCGGCGCACCTTCAAGGGTTGCCACCTGCAAACCTCGTCGGATGAAAAGTTATGGCTCCCTAAAGTTAGCGGTGCATCGATCGATGCGTTAGCTCGGTTTTCATGATATCTTCGCCGTTCTAACTCCGATTTCGACCCATGAATAATCGTTGGACTGAGAATTTGATAATTTTCGCAATTGCATTGGTTTCAACCCGTTCTGATGGTCGGATCAAAATTAGAGTTTTTGGGCCCACTAGGAGTCAACTCTAGGTCAAACTTAGTCAAAGTTGCCAAAAGTCTCCGATAAGCTTGGGTTTGATGTAAAACTATGAAAGGTGCCGTTTTGAGGGGGATTTTGACTTTGTTTGACTTTCGGTCAACTCAGGGTTGACTAGAGGCATTTTGGTCATATTAGCCGGAGAAGGCACTTTGAGTGCTCTGGTGTTCGAACAGGGTGTGCCACGTCATTTTGAATGTTCTTGCGGCCCCATAGAGAGAAAGTAATATTTTGAATTTTTCGGGGTTTGATGCGCAAATTGAGGGTGGACAAAATACGGTATCAACAAAGGTGACCCCTTCTCCCTCTATCAATTTCTATTTTGTTCAAACATCCTATCAACTTTAATCTTACAAGCTAAAAACCTCCTGCAAGTTAAGGGTGTTAAGTTAGGAAAGCAAGGTCAAACCTTTACTCACCTCTTTTTGTTGATGTCTTCAAAAGGGATAAGCACTCTTGGCAAAACCTCAACAAGATCTTGAAATGGTACCGTCAGATCTTTAACTAGAGTATCAACTTTCCTAAGTCTAACCTCTATCGTTCTCCTAAAATGCCTAAGGAGGATCAAGAATGTCTAGCCGCACAACTCAATGTTAAACTTGTTCAACAACCTAGTAAATATTTAGATTTGCAGTTTAATCATAGAGGAAAAAAAGTGACTTGAGTATTTGGTGGATATAGTTCAAGACAAGCTACAAGGATGGAAAGCAAAGTTGCTTTCACAGGTAGCTAGGGAGAACTACCTTGATATCTTTTGTGTTACAATCCTTACCACTCTACACATTCTACTGTTTTAGAGTCCCTAAAACCATTTGTAACAAATTGGACTCTCATGATCATGAGGTCCTTTTGGTGGGGCCAAGAACAAGGGGAAAGGAAACTTCACACAATCAATCAATTGGGACATTGTTTGTCTTCCAAAAAGAGAAGGGGCGTAGGTTAGATATGGCAAAATTGGACCTGACTTGATAACTTGACCCAAATCCAAAAGAAAATATGCAACTTGAATTTGAATTTTTTTTAACTTGTAGTAAAAACAGGTTAAATTGTGACCAAACCTTAACTAACTTTTGTGGGTCAACCCAACCCCACTTAACTAACTTGTGTTGGGTTACTTGAAAGATTTAGATTTAGTTTCCTATTTGTACTAGTGTTTTAGGGTATTATCAAGTGGCAATGTCTCTAATTTCACATTATAATTATTGTTAAGGCAGGGATGGAGCCAGGATTTTGAGCAAGGAGTATCATTCTATAGCAAAAAAAAAAAAAATCATGAAAAAACTAAGTATCTATCAACCAAATCTGAGTTGGAAAAGGCTATGCTTACGAGGGCGTAATGATGGGGACAAAAGTGAAAGGTTATTTATTTATTTATCTATTTGAGATAGAAGTGAAAGGTTATTTGGTTAAGGGACGTTGATAGAAGTACGAAAAATTTCACTTGGCTAAGAAAAAAATGGGTTTTATTGATAGCTTATCTGATCTATTGCAATTTGTTCTTGTCAATTTATGTTTTTGGGTTGGGCAGTTGAACTGGGTTGATAATCTTGGAGGATAGGGCCTAAGGTTTTGGGAGAGGGGTCCAATTATAAAATTAAAGGAACATATCTATTAAAAAAAATTCCTAGGACCTTTCAACTGTGAAATTTATTTACTTTTAAATGTATGTTATTGCTTACCTTGTTTTTATTTCATGATATATAGAGATAGAAGTATGGGAAGAGTGAAGAACATTGAAGAGCATGATGTTGTCCAAGTTAGTGCCCTTGAAAAGACCAATTGGATCATTTTTAATTTATGAGTAAGATTCGAGTCCAAATCTTTAGTCTCATTTTTTCTGCTCCTCATCATACTCCACGAATAAAAGTTTGACACATGTCCTCTAATTAATTAGATTCTAATTTTACGTGTTTATTATTTGTTACCTAAAAATAAATAACAGTAAAAACACACACACACACACATGCAAGAAGACCAAGACATCCCCACCACTACCTTCGCTAGTGGCAGTACTTAGAGGTTGCTGGCGTCATCAATGCTAGCCAACCACCACCACCAGTCCACACCCATAGGTCCCCTACCATCACGAACTTGAAGTTTGTAAAAATAATGCACAGAGAGATGTTAAATTAGGGGATCAAAAGCTATAGCGAAACTGCAGTGGGCACAAAGGGGTAAGGGGTACAAAATGCAGTGTCTACAACTGCCTTCTTGAGTTTCAACATTGATATTTGCATACAGAAAAAATTGTATCAAATTTTCTAGAATCCATGAGAAACTTGCAACAATTTGAAAGAGAAAAGGCTTTCCTTTGGTTTGAGTGCTTTGGGGTTTTATTTCTCTACAGAAGATCTCATGTTACAACCGCTAGTGAAGGTGAAGGTGAAGGGGTGGCGAAGTTTAGTTGCCGACGATCTCTTGCTATTGCCACTGGCGAAGGTGGCGTTGGACCAGTATTTGGAATGTCTTGGCCCAATGGGTTTTTTTATTTTTTTTTTATTTTAATTATTGCTATTTATTTTTAGGTAACAAATAATAAAAATATAAAATTAGAATTTAATTAATTAGGGGGCATGTGGTGAAATTTTATTGGTTTTTCCTATTGTTATATTTAAAATAATATGTTCTAATAAATTTGGATTTTTAGTAAAAAGAAAATAGAATTGATGAAAGTTAAAGGCATTGTCAATAAGATAAGCATAGTTGTAGGTTGAATAATACTTAGATTTTTAAGGTTATTGTTATTGTTTAGTTCACATATTCATGGATATCTTACTTGAGTATGAATATTTAACATTACAGGTTGTTGTGGACAAATTTTTCACACCACATGGTATTTATTTCATTAGCAACTCACATTACATCAACAAATTATGGATTTTGGAAAAAAACCTCTTTTAAAGCCCAAAAGAGCCCATATTCACAAAATGATGCTGAAGGCCATGGTCTGAAACTTAGGGCGATATTATCTCATCAAAGCCCTTCAAGCTCATGGCAAAACATCTAAGCTCATGAGTCTCATTGGGGGAATTTTGGGAGTCGTGGTTTGGAGGGCCAAGAAGCATGAACGCAAAGCTCCAGCGGGTCAAAGTTGATAAAGGAAAACATGTTGCTTGGCATGGCTTCCCCAATTCCCTGAACTCTGACGGGTCAATGTGCGATAGGTAGCATCTGGTAAGCCTCTCATATCACATAACATTTAAAATGATAAAACTCCCCATGCTCTTTACATAAAAATTTAATGTTCATCATATGATATTAGTTTAAAAATGTAATTATATTATTTCATATAAATTATATTATTATTTAAATCAATCCCAAGCACATTGCTAAATCTATATTAATATCTCATATCTAGCATTAAATGCTCTCCTTGCTCTCCAAGATTTGGTCAAAACACAAAGAGACCATAAATACATCTCTAAAATTTCATCAAATATCAACCAACTAGTTAATTACTTACCAAAATTATATTTTAATAAAGCCATAGACTAAACATATAACTTTCCAAAAGAGAAAATCTAGCCAAAAATACCAACAACAGTTCCAGCAAAAACTGCCTTAACTTTAGCAGAAACTGCAACAGCTCTAGTAGAAACAGTAACAATTCCAACAGCAGCTTAGGCAATTGACACATGTCCAAAAGTGACATCATCAACCCATTAATGCCTAATCCCAGCAGCTTGCTGTCATACCCAAAGAAGTAAGGGTCCTATAAAAGAAATCATACCATTTTAACCTAAGATCTTTAGCCTTTAGCTACAGTACCAGAAGTAGGAAGATCCCATAAAGGTTATCTTACCATTTTTAGCCAAACCCATAAATTTAATGCAAAATATTTTCTCCAGCAAAAGACCTCACACAGCTGACATCATCCAGCTGTGTCAGGACAACTACTGCTATAAACTTGTCAGCTGTAGCAGCTACTGGTGTATTGTTGCAGCAGCAGCTTTAAAGTCTCAAACTTTCTTCTTTTGGCTAAAAACCAAAAAACCACTAATAAAATCACTTACTTTGTCAAAGACTTTTTGCTAAATTTCCCTTCAACTAATTCTAATCTAGTTACATACTTGGCTCTATATAAAGAGGACAAATCCACACACACTATCCATCCTTCTCTCACCCCCTTATTATGAAATTTCATTCATTTTGCTGCCATATACACATTTCATACTTCTCCATCTCTTTTACAAAATCTCTCTTTTAGATAACACCATTATAACACACCTATTACATAACACCACTACCCATCATACTCTTACTCTCTCATCCTCAATATTCTAAAAATCCATTTATTTTGCTACCATATCTCTAAACATTTCCATACTTCTCCATCTCTCTTATAAAATCTCCCTTTCATATTATTTATCTCATACTTCTATATATGTTACAAATAAATTCCTCACAAGCTATTCATACATACTTCCCATATATACTTCTAATATATCTTACAAACTCCATAGCTCACCAAACATGTATATTTCTTACCATCTTCATACATCCTAAAAGATATCAAACCCTCTTCCAAAACACATGTTACAAAGCCCTTTTCGTGGAAGGCATATAATTATAATGCTAAAAGTCCTTCATATGAAAGGCACAAACTTATAGTTCTAAAAGCCTTTCTCATGGAAGGCAATATCACTCATATTTGACTAAAAACTAAAAGAGCATCACATGAGAAAAATCATTTAAGTGCATGATAAAGGGGATAAACTTAACCAACCTATGCACACGGCTGGACATATTCTCTCTCCCTCCAGTCGCACCCATTTTTCCCTTCAATCATGAAGTCACCATGAAAGGACCCATAATATCATATTGTACCGCTAGACTCATTTTATCATGCTTCTAAAATGTTATTAGTCCACTGATGTTATACGGCTAGAGCTACAAACTATGAATATAAGCCATTATATTTTTATCTTCAAATTTATATTATTAATTATATTTTATTCATTAGCATTATACCATTCGATTAATGTTATTATACCGCTGGGATGTTATCAGCTCATTGACGCTATACGGCTGGAACCACAATTCATTTAAAGAATAAAGTGATGATATACAGTTGGATTCAGAAACATACAAGATAAGTCAATATTTCTCTATCTTCAAGATTACATTATTAAGTATATGTTAACTCATTATTATTGCACAGCTGGATGCAAATTGCTTTAATATTGTCTCACTGTTTGATAAGCGTAGATTCACTAATGCTTCATTAATGAACATATATAATGATAAATTGAATCTATCTCACCAGTGGACATATATTATTTGGACATAAACCACCGCTGGACATGTATCATTTGAACATGAACCACAACTAGACATATATTATTCGGACAGAAACCACCGCTAGACATATATTATTTAGACATGAACCACGACTGGATATAAACTATTTGACATACATTATCCGGACATAGACCATTGTTGGACATACCTTATTATATTGAACATGAATTATACCATAGCTGGATATGGACTACTGAACTCATTCCATTACTGGACATATGACACTTAATTAATTACTTTCTAATATTGGACATCACTTAACACACATAATAATAACAACGTGTAACTAATCATTTAATCAAAACTATTTAATTAAATATATTATTTATTTATTTCAATCATTATCATGATTCTAAGACTTTGGGTTTTATCTATTTTGTAGGCTTAAAAATGCACCGGAAGCCATTGGTCTATGCGGCCCAATGTCGAGTTCCAAATTGAACTTCCCAAAACAAATTTGGGTCTACCAAAGTCACACCTCCAGCAGAAAACAAGTGCCTATGCGCAAAAAGCACCTTTGACATAGGTTAAGAATGAGATTAAAGAAAAGTGGATGAATCTTGATGAAGACTCTAAATTAGAGTACAAGAAGGAAGTATGTGAGAATTCTAAAAATTATGTCAATTTAACACGTAACATTCCTTGCAAATAACGTAAAGTAAGTATTTACCTATGAAACTTTTAGCATGCATTACTATGTATTAAATTTCGTTATAAAACCCTTTTTATTCATTATATATTGCAGGTTTCAATAGATAGTTAATCAGGGGGCTGAGCTAGGGAGCTGGGGGGGGGGGGAGGGGCATGGCCCCCCTAGCTTTTCAAATTATCCCTTAAAAGCAATAGTAATTAACAGAAAAAAATAGTAAAAGTTAAGAACAACTTACTTATATTAGGTTAGAATAGAATTTCTATCTTGTATATAAAAAAAAACTTACTTATTGCCCCCCCCCCCCTAAGAATTTTGGCAAAAGAAATAGATATGTTTCAATCCTCAAATCTTTAAGCTTGTTCAGAAAAAAAAAAAAACAATTATAAAATTTGCACCGGAAGCCATTGGTCTATGATATGTTTATTTTTGTTTCTTGTTTCACATTGTGCTACATTGATTATTGATTGATATTTATGAGGTCATTCATGATCTATGTATTGTAGTTTATGATTATGTGAAATCAAGAATTTATTTTGTTTACTTGTATTTTCCACACATGCGTTTATGTGTTTGTTAAGTGTTATAGGAAAATACAGGTTGATTCAGTCACGCTGCTGTCTACACTTGCAACTGATAGATAGTAGTTAGGTTGAATTTGTTTTTGTTGGGCAATGTTTTGTAATGGGCTGTATTTGTAACTTTGAGCACTTGGTTTAATTTGTGTTTTGTCACGGATTGCCAAAGGGGGAGTTTGTTGGGTTCTAAGACTTTAGATTTAAATGTATTAGAATTTCATTTTGTAATGTTGGCAAACCATGATCAAAACGTTTAGTCTTGTCTTTAGACTTGCTCAAAGTACGTTTATGTGTAAAGTTAGAATCGAGTGCACTGCAGGATTTACTGTGTAAATCTGTCTGGCTCGATCGATTGAAAATTAGACTCGATCGATCGAAGCTCGTGCAGATTGTTTTTCTGTAGAATTTTTCCAACTCAACCCAAGCCCGTTTGACATGTAGGGTTTTATGTTTTGCCTTAGGTATAAAAGGGAAAACCCTAGCCACGTTTTATAGGTTGTTGCAGTTGTTGTTTATGCTGTGTATATGAATCTCTTGTGAGATCTAGAGGTGTTTGCCTTCACATATACTTAGGGTTATCAAGAATCAAGATTATATCAAGAGCCTGATGATCATTCAGTTGTTGCATTAAGAGCTTAAACATACACAAGCGGGAGTGCTTATACTTGCTGTGGATTTGAGAAAGAAGTAGTCTGTGAACTCGGAGCTGTCACATGGTCGTAGTAGTAAGTTTCCTACTCGAGGTAGCAATAGGATGTTAGTGGTTTAAGTTACTATTGTGCACACTTCAATTCTTTCATAGTGGATTTGTTTTACCTTGAGGATAACTAGGTTAAATCCTCCCCAGGTTTTTCACCGGTTTGGTTTTCCTAGGTTATCATATCGTGTGTTCTTTATATTTTCGCACTGCTTTACATGATATGATTGTTATTGTTTTAACCTAGATTTGAATAATTTACCTAAGTTAATCACTTGGCTAAATAATTAGGTTAATCTGTTAGTGTTTAAGGGGTCTACAATCATACATATTATATAATGCAGGTTTCAATAGATACTTAGTCAGGGGCGGAGCTAGGGGCTGGAGGGGGGGGGGGGGAGGGGCATGGTCCTCCCTAGCTTTTCAAAATCTCCCTTAAGAGCGATAGTAATTAACAAAAAAAAATTTGTAAAATTTAAGAACAACTTACTTAGACTAGATTAGAATAGAACTTCTATCTTGTATATATAAAAAAAACTTACTCACTGGCCCCCCCTCCCCCAGAATTTTGGCAAAAGATATAGATATGTTTCAATCCTCAAATCTTTAAGCTTGTTCAAAAAAAAAAAAAAACCAAAAAAATTTATAGAATTTGGCCCTTTTCTTCAGCCCGTAGCTCCTCTAAAATATAAACCCCAAAATAATAATTTTAACAAATTTGTGATATCGCAACAAATAAAGCCCAAATATTTTCTGAATCAAGACTCCTAATTAAATCAAAATTAAACTCCAAAAGAATTGCCTAGTTAATATATAAAAAAACTTTAAACTTCATAGCCGTTTACTCCCCAAATGTAAAAGTTGGATTAAAAAAAATTACCCTTATGCTGCCATACTTGCAAGCTCAACTTTGGTCAGTGATCCCATCCACACTGTTGGATAACTGACCAACCGATCATCTTCACGGTGCTCTCTCTCTCTCTCTCTCTCTCTCTTTGTTCAGTAGTTTTTCTTCAATTTTAACATTTTGGACTTCAAGTTCGTAGAGTTTTGCTTATTGTTTTTAGGAAAGAGTAAGCACCACTTTATTTTGACACTTACAAGTGTTGAATTTTTGATGGAGTGAACTTATTGTGGACACAACGGATGGAGTCGCAACCTAGTTTTTGCAATGATCTAAGAACCATATATATATCGTCCTCTTGAGGAAGGACCATTGATTTTACTACTAGAGATATGAGTTTAGAGTTAAGTTACAGTCTTGGGAAGGTGTTAGGCACCTAAAACCGCCCAAACCTAAGGTTGGCTTTCTCTCATTGTGTCTCTTATGTCTTAACCCTATTCAAGGCATGCTCAATATTATATCTATACTTTCTTTCTCTCTCTCTCTCTCTCTCTCTCTCTCTCTCTCTCTCTCTCACACACACACACACACGCAGACACTAGCATACATCTAAGCACACAAAATGACATCAATCATCCTAAAAATACCTAACTATACATCTATCATGGCATAACATAAACCCTAGAATGTTACTATCATACATATCATATCCAAGGCAGCAACATAGGCATAGAAAGATCCAAGCAAACATGTGGTTGCATCTATACTTCAAGTAGAACTCAACCAAACGAACATGCTTATCTCTATCATCAAGGCGAAATCATATTCAAAGATGCATGGGAATATGAATGCATGACTTACCTCACATACCTTGCAACAACTTAAAACTTATGACATTCATGCATTAATTAACATGTGAATACGTGTTCATGACATCAAAACAAGAAAAAAATAAGACAAACCCTAATTAAAACATATGAAAGGCAAACGAATTACAAGCATGTGAAACAGAATATTAAAACCACAAATATATGAAAAAGGAACTAAGACAGAAGTATTGTACGTGAAATTAGAAATGAAATCAGAAAAATTAGGGTTTCTAGGCAGGATCATGCGCATGCATGAGCAAGCCTGTGTGCACATAATCAAGCCTACATACGCAACCAAGATTATGCGCACATGGGTTTCAGCCCAGAGACCCTAGCAACAGAGAATCTAAAGTAGAGCTTTAAAATGATACATCTACCATCCTAATATGCTTCTAATATAAATTTAAACAACTTAAACTAAGAACAAAAATATCAAAGATAAACAAAATAAAATCAACTCCTAAACATGCATTGGATCTAACAACAAACAAGAACAACTTCAAAAAATGTTCATCAGTGTATCAAATCATATCAACTTTCCAATCAAAACATGATAAGACAAGACAAGATAAAATAAAAAATATAATTTCTAAGCATGAATAAAATATAAATTAACTAAGAACAACAAAAACAAAAATTATAAAAGAACCAAATCAAGGAAAAGCCATGAAGAGAGACTCAACTTGCTATGGAATACAAACTTGATTGATATTTAACCAGCCCCTCAGTGCCTACACAACAAGATTCAATGAGATATCAAGGTATATAGAAGATGTCAATAGTTTATAGGTAATCAAAACTCAAAAACAAGATTTGTTTTGAAACGGTTTTGAGAAATCCAATTGAGAACAAGTTTCTACCTTAGAACTAACTAAAGAAAGGTTTTTTGATGATTAAAAAATGTGCTCCAATCTGTGTGTGTGTGTGTGTTTATAGAAGATGAAATAGATTTTTTAGAGAAGATAGAGGCAAAAATAAACTCTCTCCCTAGATTTAATTAGATGATCCTTCCTAAAATACTTGGAAATTTGAATTCAAACTAATTTGATATCTAAAGCAATAACAATTAATTGATTGAAGAACACTTTAAAAGACAAGAGCACCTTTAAGGATCAAGTGCACATTTAATAATTGATGTTGAGTTTAATAAAGGAAAGACATTCAAAACTTAATGAAGACTCCACTTTAATTAAGTGTAACTTCTTCATAAGACTTAATCATTAATTCTCATTAAACATCAACCCTTTGTTTGCATCCACATGTGCACACACTTGGATGATGATATGTCTATATGCTTGGAGGTTTATGTGATCATGTAGTTGTGTGTTCATTCGCTCACGTGCTTGGATGATTGTGTTTAAATGCTGAGGTGATCAAACGGTAAAAGGTATGTGTACTTGGATGCTTAAATGATCATGTGCTTATATATGCTCATATGCATGTATGCTAGTATGCTCTCATGCTTGTATGCCCTCATGTCCATATGCTCACATGTCCATATGCCTAGGCAATCACATGTTCTTATGCTCATATGCTTGATTGATCATATGTTCACATGATCACATACTTGAATACTCCCATGTTCACATGCTTAGTTACTCACATGCTCATATGTTTAGATGCTCCCATGATGACATGCTTGCATGCTGGTATCTCCACATGCTTACATGATCGCATGCTTAGATGTTCATAATGCTTGTATGTTGATATCCTTATATGCTTGCAAATTCATATGTTCACATGCTTCCATGCTCACATGCTTGCACGCTCATATCTTCACATGCTTGGATGTTCGCACAATTAGATGTTCATATCCTAATGTATTCCTTTGACCTTCATGATTGATTGCCCTTCACATGTTTACTATGCTTTCCATATCTGTCTCACATTACCCATAGAAGAACTCTAGGGCTTAGTTGCATGCGTGCGTTCACATAAGCTCATTATATAGACACCATTTATCCATTATCCAGTAACAATATATGAAGACCAGCTGTCGCTGGGCAGGCTTGGTGTGCCTAACCTTTTCCCATCTTGTACCCTAACTCCAGACCTTGTCTAGTTGGAAGACCTTCATGGAGTCATTTTTGGTTCCTAAACCTATAACTAGGTGGCGACTCCTTTGCCTCTTTTTAAAAGGCATCGTGTACTCCTAAGCTCATGTCGATTTAAGCCTAAAACCACTCCTAGGGAGAATGATTACCACGTATCCCGCCTTCGCAAGAAGAAATCGACATCCCGATGTTTCATATAAAGGGGATATGGATCATGGAACTTACACTTACACTAAGGAATTAGGTGTTGGAAAAACTGGTTTTGTATCTCATACAAAACACATAGCGAAAGCAACATACATAGATCTATTTCATTCATGATTGATAACATGCACTATGTAAATTTCAGAATTTAAGAACAAGATAGCGTACCTTGGTGTGGATAAATTCAAAACAAAAGATTAGAAGTACTTGAGAACACTTTTAATATTCACTCAAATTCCACTTTACACCCAAGAAGTGTGGTCTCTCAATCAGTTTCCTAGGGAGAATAATTGAATGGCTTCACTCACACATACACACCATTTCACAATAATGTCTTTCTTTTTCCTTTTTTTCTAATAAAAAATTCTGTATGTTTCTCCCTTAATAACTAACTGATTATCTAATTGAGCTGACCTATTGGACCTTACCAATTGGGCTTTAGTGTGTGGCTTGGAGTGGGACCAAAATGGACCAATAAGACACTAGCTCCAATGGGCCTTGGGCCTTTCTGTCAACTCTTGACAAGTTCAAAGTAACCATTAATTATATTTAATACCACTATATAAATATAATTGCACTCTAGGCCTTATTAATAAATTATATCCCAAGACTTTATTTTATATGCAACCCCTTCATAAAATATTCGTAGCAATACAAAGTCATGAATATAGACTGCTACTTTGAAAATTACTACATCTTAATCTTTGAGTACCTGACTTAATCCTTTATTTTATCATATATTTATGAAATTCAATTTCATAAATATATACTTTAGTAATTTCTTACCAAAGTGGTTAGGCCTAACTCTCTAAATAACTGAACCCATTAAACTTATTTCAAGGGAATATTTTATATCTCCATTAAGAGACTATGAATTCCATCTTGAGAATATATGTTCTATCAACACTAAATGTGGCTGCCTAACATACTAAGGTTTTGACCGTTACTTTAGATCCCACTCCTGATATATCAAAGCAACCTACACTTCATGATCAGGTTCATTATCCTCTCAGGATTAAGAGTTCATGTAAATAGAAGTCTCGAGATTTATTATTCATTTGACAGTCGTTAGGAGAATAATAAATCTCACAGCGGTCCAGTTCAATATGTCTTAACTCTAAAAACATATCAACACATCAACTAGATGTCTCCACTTCCATGATCAAGACAAATCATCTTAGTTGATATGTTATAGTCTTCGCAGATGAAATGCCCAATTTCATCACCGACTACGAACTAAAATTCTGAGTTTACAAAGAACTTGTGATTTATATCTTCTGTGACTTTTCACCTAAATCATATACTATGTATCTCATGGACTATATGATAATGTCCAAATATTCATGTTACCATTATTTTAGATAATAATAAGACAAATTTATTTATCATAACATTAAGTCATACATAATATCATACATAGCATCATACAATAGGCTTTAAGGGCACACATCGTAATATTAGAGTGGGCGATTGTCCATGTGAATAAACAAAGTAGAGAGAGATGAAAATTGACCTTTTAACAACCATTTATGTTAAAATTGGACTTTCAATATGTTCTAGGAACAAATAACTTAATCTTTGAGAATGAAATGTTTGTAGAAGCAAAATAAATGGTTGAAAAGGTTTTTGTTGTAGTATTGTATGTATATAGTAGTAGGTCAATTTGCAACTCTCCTTTGAGCCTAAGGATTTGGTCGATTTATTTACCAACTTGCACCCAACACCCTGATTAAATTGATTTGCACTTACCAATATGTTCTTGGAAAACAAATAAAATAACAAAAGAATTAGAAATGGAATAACAAGAGGTGAGACTTGATGCAAAGACACTATTGTTGAAACGATAAACTGAGAGAGAGAGAGAGAGAGAGAGAGAGAGAGAGAGAGAGAGAGAACCATGTCTTTAAAGGGAATTGAAGGGTTTAATAATTTTAGTGATTTAATAAATAAATAGAATTGTGTGCGGCGGCTTCAGCCTCTAGTTTTGCTACTTAATTGCTAAGGGATTTTTTTATTTTTTATTTGTGTTTTTTATGTGTGCGCCTTCTTCCTGGTAAGGACAAAATTATTTTATTTAAAATTTTTTAAAGGGTAGGATTGTTTGTTTTTGGTAAAATTGATTAATTGGGCTTAACTATTTTTAGCTTTACTATTAGTAATTTTTGTTGTTGGGCTAATTTTTTTGGGATGATATATTTTGTTTTAGATTTTAGATCCATAATTTTTTTATTACTTTTAAAAGGAGGAAAAATGCTAGGATTATAAATTTTTTTACGAATTTCCATTGTGGTGAGTGGGATTATTATTAAGTAAAAAAGTAATGTAAGTGGTGGGCCAAATGCCAACCAATAAGAATTTACTGCATCAGAAGTTTTGTAAAATTGTTGTAGAAAAGTTTGTAGCTCTAACATTACTCTTAAAAGAATAAATAATATTATTAAATGGAGCAAAGTTTAATTTTATAGAACAAAATTGCTAAAATTGGTACCTATGTGTGGGGACACTTTTAGCTTCTGTCCAAGCAAGTGTTGCACTTTTACTTGGTTTTGGCTTTTTTTTCATGAATCCCATATCGAAGAAATACTTCCCCACTTTTTGCCTTATAAGCGTGAGCTGAAGGAAGTAGTGTATCATCACACTTGCTTGGACAGAAGCTAAAAAGTGTCCCCACACTATGTATATAATAATATTTAAAAAAAAAATTGGGAGGCATTGCCCCCCAATGTTCAAGTCTTCTTCCGTCCTTGATTGGTATTGCGTAATGGGACGATTGAACTTTTAAATGTTAGTAAAATAATTAAAAGTACCACTAAATATAATAACAGTATAGTCAGTTGTGATATTGGTACTACATATTATGATAGAAACATCAAATGTGAGTAAAAAATAAGAAAACTACTAAATTTGACAAAAATACAGTTACATGTGATGTTGGTATTGTCTAATGTGACTATAAAACTGTTAAATATGAAGAAAAAAAATAATAGTCTTACTGAATGTGATAAAAGTACAGTCAGAAATATAATGTTGGTATTGACCAATATGACGAAATGTGAGAAAAAAATTAAAAATAATGTGAAAAAAATACGGTAATATTAGTACTATTTAATGTAATGTTGGCAAATGAAAGAAAGGGGTATTGCAGAATTACCATTTCAGAAAAATGATAAAAGTACAAATCATTTGAGTTACCTCTCCCCCACTCCCCAGTGTGTGAATTAATAACTAAGTATTCTATAAAAAACCTTCTCAAAAAAAAAAAGTATTCTTAAAAAAAAAAAAAAGTTATTTAAATCTAAACTTTTTTTAATAATCTCATTGAGGTCAGCTTTGAACACACCCACTAAAGTTTTTTGGCAGTTTTGCCGTTCGTTGGGATTTCTCCTCTCTTCGGACTGTGCTCCTCTGGTTCTTGAAAGGGATGGGTCCTCCACTTCTCCTCCCTTTTGTTTGTTGTGCCATGCCCATATGGTCAACTTTCCTTCCAAGAGATACCACTTCGAAAGTGACCTTTTCCTTCAGAAGGGTCTCTGTCTTGTTCTGCAGATTTACTTAAGCTTGTTTTCATGGAACCATGTTCCAGGATCCTTGCACCCATACCCAACTGTGGGTCATGGTACCCATTAGTGGGTCCTGTCACTCTTTTTATAAGTCCTACTAGGGGCTGGTGGGCATTCTATTCCTCATTCAAGGGCTCACGGTTCTTTTCTTATGGGCTTCTGATTTTTTTAAATTTTGGGTAGCAACACTATGAATTGAAAGCACACGGGTATAGTTTTTACTTTCCTCTATCATCATGATAAGGATTGCGTCTTTCATAGAGGGAGAGGATTTTGTGGTTCTACACTTTTGATTCCAGCTGAACTGAGTGTAATTTTTCCTAAAATATTTGTAAAAAATGAAAATTCTCGACCTATCACAAGCTGCCATATCATATTACTAAGTTCACAAAGTACTACAAGTTATAAAGCACCATGTACTACTACTAGGTTCCACTACTACTATGCAAAGATCAATAGAAATTTGCCAAGTTTCACTAAAACAAATACATAAAAAGCATGCAAGTGCCAATCACATGTCGATACGTGTCGGCAATGACACAATCAATCTAATTGAGTGCTGATGTGTGTTATCTTGAAAATTAAGAGATTTCGGCCAATCAAATGATGTCATGTGTCTTGGAGAAAAAGTCTTAAAACTTCTCTAGTCAAATCATGACATGTGTTATCAATTAGATATTGCCACATGTCACTTAACCATCCACAAACCTCTATAAATAGAAATATTCCTAAGGCATTTCTACACATCCAGAAAGACATCCAAGGAGAGACACACCACATGCAACATCCAGAAGATTCATAAACCTTTAGAAGTATAGAAGCTCTATTGGGATCATGCCCTAATGACTCCATGAACTTCAATAACTTCAACCTTCGAATATGAAGAACATTCAAAAAGAAATCATCAAAATCTTCTTCTTGGAAAGTTCTTGGAATCAAGCTTAAAAGGCTTCAGAAACGCCAAGAGACTGCAAATTAGTGAAGCTCTACAAATTTAAGCCTTTAAAACCCCGAAGAACTTTCATCACAAATCTTCAAAGACGAAGAACACATGAAAAACACATGAAGAACATGAAGAACAAAGGATTTCTAACAAGCTCATAGCCTGAAATTCGTTGTAATTCTATTTAAAAAACCTTTGATCCATTCCTCAAACAAATTAAAAGTTATTTGGTGTTCGAATCAAAATCACATTCTTACAATTCCAATCAACAAATCTTTTAAGGAGATTGAATTAGAGGGTCACCTCTTTGTAATCACAAAGAATTGAACCACGCATTCATTAATACACATTCACATTTGTGAAAGTACTTTACTTATTTGACTTTTGTCAAACTTGAAATTTAGTTGTTTACAACATCAAATGCATGTTGTCAAAATCCAAATAAATAGTGTGGATGCCCCCTCATTTCCAAGTCTTCTGTCATACATTGGGTGCTTTGACAATGTTACTCTTGTGTGCATATGTTTATTGGGTGAGGCGTGTGTGTGGGTCTCTTGTTTATTTTCATTTTTTAGGAGTCGCCATCAACCATATATCTATTACATAACATATATCTATTAATGCATTACAAGTTATGTTCGCCTATGTCATAATACGCTAAGTAATTAAAATCCAACTTAGTATGTTTTCAAAATAAATAAAGGCATAGAAATTTTTTGAGTTTATTAATAAATTTCCCCCCATTTAAAGAACAAATAGTACAAGAAGAACTAGTAAACATACTACTACAAAACTAAACAATCAGTGGATAGCGATGACAGATTTTATATGTTTGCCTAGTACAAATTACATTGCAAAGACAACGACTGCCCCAAAATTTAAGATGACCATATAGTTCAAGGCTCTTTCTCTTCTCTTATTATTAATAATTCAATTTAAAAAAAAAAATCGAATTGTGAAAAAATTAAGATTATAATCTTGAATATTATAAAAAAAAACTAACAGCAGGATAAAAGGTGCTTTCATACGTTATTAAAGAATTTGGGTAACCTATCTATTGATTTCCTGAAAAATCAAGAATAAGATGTATAATTTATTTGAATTTTAATAGAAGAATTTAGCAAACGTCTTGATAGGTTCCTTAAAATTTCCAGCAACAAGGGAAAGCCACTCTAGAATTTCAGAAACCACTCGATCAATTTTGGTAATTTTTTCCAACTACACTGTTTTGAAAAATGCAAAAGATCTCCTTAATAGTTTGTTAATATAAAAATGCACTAGAATTATAACTTAAAAACATAATATGAAGTGAAAAAAATCAAATGGTAATATATAAGAAATAAATTCAAATCTTTAACAATGCAGAGTAGTATGTGAAAATGTATAATCTTATATAATCTCTTTGGACTTGCTGTTATGGTCTTTAAAGGTGTTGTATTAATTTGTCACGTCCAAGTAAAGGTAAGTCAATTTCTCAACAAACAAAAAGAAAAAAGTGAAGGTAAATCCAATTTGATTTATTAATGCTAAATATATTTATTTACACTTTGTTTTAAATCTATGTCAATTTTACAGGAATTAAAGGCTAAAACAATTCACCTATTAATGGTTACTCACCTTTCTAACTCATCTCATTAATGGTTATTCATGTTTATACAAATGATTATTGATGTTTATACACATAAACATTTTTTTTAGAATACTAAATATTTTTAACACACACACACACATGGAGAGAGGGGAGAATTTCTTAAAGAAACTAATAATGGTGTATATAAAAAAGGGTTTAACTCTTGGATATCCAAGACAGGCTTTAAACCTCTTTAAAGATATATAACATACGTTTGTACTTGCTTGCTTGTTGTATTATTTGTATTTCTTGATTCGTTACAGGCTATTTTTCACTATATCATAATATGTTGAGTAATTAAAAAATTAAACGAATATGTTGGCAAAATAAACAAAAGCGTGGAATTACTTGGATTTATTAACAATTTGATCCCTATTTGTATTCATTAATGTACACTTATGCAAATTGTTTGTATTGTTTCTCAAGAAAAAAATGTACATGGATTAAAATCAAGAAATTATGTTTCATTAATTTTTATTTTTTATTTATATGTATTCCAAGATTTATGTTTAATTATACTTAATTTTTTTCTACATGACTCTTGGAATACATATAAATTAAAGTAAGATATGTTTGCATATATATACTTATTACATAACATATATCTATTAATGCATTACAAGTTATTTTCGCCTATGTCATAATATGCTGAGTAATTAAATACCAATATACTATGTTTTTTTTCTCAAAAAAAAAATATAGTATGTTTTCAAAATGAATAATGGCATAGAAACTTTTGAGTTTATTAATAAATTTTCCCCAATTTAAAGAATAAATAGTACAACAATAACCAGTAAACTTACTACTACAAAACTACACAATCACTGGATGGCGATGACAGATTGTATATGTTTGCTTGGTACAAATTGCATTGCAAAGCCAATGACTGCCCCAAAAGTTAAGATGACCATATAGTTCAAGGCTCTTTCTCTCCTCCTGTTATTAATAATTCAAATATTATTTAAACTCAAAAATTTAAATTTGAAATGTGAAACAATTAAGATTATGATCTTGTATATCACCAAAAAAAAAAAAACTAACAATAGGATATAGGTTGCTTTCCATATGTTATTAAAGAATTTGGATAACTTATCTATTGATTAACTGAAAAACCAGGAATAAGATGTATAATTTATTCAAATTTTAATAGAAGAATTCATCAAACTTCAACAAGGAAAAACCACTCCAGAATTTCGAAACCACTGAATATTGGTGATTTTTTCCAACTACATTATTTTGAAAAATGCAAAAGATCTCCTCAATAGTTTGTTAATGTAAAAATGCACTAGAATTATAACTTGAAAACATAATATGAAGTGAAAAAAAATCAAATGGTAAGATATAAGAAATAAATTTAAATCTTTGACAATGCAAGGTAGTATGTGAAAAAGTTTAATCTTATATAATCTTATTGGACTTGCTATTATGTTCTTTGAAGGTGTTGTATTAATTTGTCACGTTCTAGTAAAGGCAAATCCAACTTGATTTATTAATGCTAAAATATATTTATTTACACTTTTTATAAAAGGAATCAATTTCAATTTTACGAGAATTGAAGGCTAAAACAATTCACCTATTAATGGTTACTCCCCTTTCTAACTCATCTCATTAATAATTGGTCATGTTTATACAAATTATTATTCATGTTTATACACATAAAAATATAAAACATATGTTTGTACTTGCTTACTTATTATATAATTTGTATTTCTTGATTCGTTAGATGCTATTTTTCACTATATCATAATATGTTGAGTAATTAAAAAATACATGAATATGTTGGCAAAATAAGCAAAGCATGGAATTATTTGGATTTATTAACAACTTGATCCATATTTGTATTCATTAATGTACACTCATGCAAATTATGAGTATTGTTTCTCAAGAAAAAAAAATGTACATGGTTTAAAATCAAGAAATTATATGTTTCACTAATTTTGATTTTTAATTTATATGTATTCTAAGATTTATGTTTAATTATACTTTTTTTTTCTTCTTAATACACTAGTATTAGAGGTGGGGGATTTAGACCCTGGATACTTTTGTGAGAAACGTCAGCTGGTTTCAATTAATCTACATAAATCTTGGAATACATATAAATTAAAATAACATATGTTTGTACTTATGTGTGTGTGTGTGTGTTTCTAAAAAAAAAAGATACTCAGTGTTGTTGAGTTATCCCACATCAGTAAGGTGTGATATTGAGAAGGGGTTTATCATTTGCTTCGCGACACTAACTGCCGCATGTAGTTTTGGTGTTGGCGTGCGAGTGTATTCCTTTATTTCATCCCCCTTCCCCTATATATATATATATATATATATATATATATATGTGTGTGTGTGTGTGTGTGTGTGTGTGTGTGTGTGTGTGTTTCTCAAAAAAAAAAAAAAACAACATCGAATGTTTTGAAAATAAATAAAGGCAATGGAAATTTTTGGTTTATTAATAAATTTTCACCCATTTAAAGAACAAATAGTACAACAAGAGCTAGTAAAAATACTACTAACAATACTAAATAATCGCTGGATGGCTATGATAGATGTTATTTCAAACCCATTATGTTTGTCTAGTACAAATTACATAGCGAAGCCAGTGACTGCCCTAAAAGTTAAGTTGACCATATGGACAAAGCTCACTTTCTCCTCCAAGTATTAATAATTCACATTTTTTTAAGCTCAAAATTTAAGTTTGAACTGTGAAACAATTAAGATTATGATCTTGAATATTACAAAAAAAAAAAAAAAAAAAACTAACTAACAACAGGATATATAGGGTACTTTCCATATGTTATTAAAGAATTTGGGTAATTTATTTATTGGTTTCTTGAAAAACCAAGAATAAGATGTATAATTTATTCAAATTTTAATAAAAGAATCTAGCAAACGTCTTCATAGGTTTCTTAAAATTTTCAGCAACAAGGGAGAGTCATTCCAAAATTTCGCACACCACCCTATATTGGTGATTTTTTCCTACTACATTGTTTTTTGAAAATGAAAAAGATCTTCTTAATAGTTTATTAATGTAAAGATGTACTAGAATTATGACTTAAAAACATAATATGAAGTGCACAGAAAAATGGTAATATATAAGAAATAAATTTAAATCTTTAACAATGCATAGTAGGATGTGAAAAAGTATAATCTTATCACTTAGTTGTTTTTGGACTTATTAGGTTGTTAATGTCTTTAAAGGTGTTGTACTAATTTGTCACATTTGGGTAAAGGTACATCCAATATGATTTATTAATGCTAAAATATATTTATTTACGTTTTTTTTTATTAGAAGAAATCTATTTCAAATTTATGAGAATTAAAGTCTAAAATAATTCATCTATTAATGGTAACGAGTGTGTAGCCCCATGCATATGCACGGGTACAAGTGTAGCCCCATGCATATGCACGGGTACAATTAAAAACAATCACAATTATATAGTTTAGATTATACTTTTTTTTTTAAAGAAGATGTTTAAATTATACATGATATTAGCTTATACTTTTTTTTTAAAAAAAAACATACATTTTTAAAATATGTAATGGTTTTTGATTATATATACAAGGTAGTACAAGCCATACAAAACTTCTTTTTTAAGGATAAATCTTCATTCCAAAACAGATGAAAAGGTACAGTAAAAAACCAAAGATCACAGGCAATGTCCTAAGCCAAACAGAATTTCTATACATGATGTGTTGAAAAAATCTACCAAGCACCAAAAGAATGAGCCTATAACCATTTAATTGATGTTCATTAAGGTTGGCCACTGCATTGTATAAGGGTAAAATATATAGGCCATTTCAAAAGAAATTTTGAGGGCATGTTTGGTACATGTGTTTAAACACATGTTTTCAATTTTTAAACAACATTACATGTATTTCCACACATTTTTTTACCAGCACATATTTTCAAAAAAAACTGAAAACTGTTGTTTAAACACATATTAAATAGACCCTAAATGTGCCTCCATCAGGATAGCCCAAGCATGGTAAAGCTTGAGGCTTACTCATTCATTTGGAGAAGATCCAACCAGGCCAGCCAACCATAGTTTAATCTCTGCCAAACTGCAGTTTTGTTGGAGAAATAGCGATCCTTTTGTAGTGGAACATTGATTAGCCAGCTAACTTAATAGATTCAATTATTCAAATCCTCAAGAATCTCATATTGTAAAAATAGAGTATAGTTCACAAATTGAGAAAATAAGCAAAGTACATTCTAAACGGAGACTTGGCAATAACAATGTTACTAAAAGAAATGAAAAGGCTAGTAATGTGCTTGAATCATTTAGCTTTTAAAAAGAAAAGGCTACCATGTAAACAGTTGTTATATTATTAAAATTAGAATCGAAGTTTAAAATGACACACAAGCTACCATGTAAGCTTGTCATGAATGTTATGACATTCAGATTCAACGACTCTATACACTTCTCCATCTAACATAAAATGGTACATGGAAAGACAAGGAATAGAACAAAGTAGTTAAATATTCTGCTTTACATAATACACAAGATTTTCCCTCCAATATGAGTTGTAATGGCAACAACAACTAAACCAATAATTCAAACAATATTTAAGCTCAAGTAGGCCCTTAAAATGCTTCTCCCGATGCATTTCCTCAAACCAGTGGTGGTTAATGATTATCCAGTCTTAAACTCATTAAATAGGAACCACCGCACATCCTTGGTGCGAAGATCATTCTATAAGTATAAGTGCTTGTGGGGTATGGAGGGCAAATGCCGGGATTCAAGTTTTCAGGAGAAAGCTTCACCCACATATAAACTTAGATTAGGCTAGAGTAGAAATTCTATATTGTAAAAAAAAAAAAAAACTCATTAAACAAGAGATAGTGCAGCTACCAAAAAAAAAAAAAAACTCATCAAAAAAAGCTACACCACAGGAAAATAAAGTTTCTAAAAATATACGAATGCAATCCAGAAATGAAATTGCATAACACAGAATACTGATAAAAATGAGAAATGCTAAATCACCAGAATCTAAATTCAGGGAGGCGGCGAATGAAAGGCTTAAATTCATCAGAACCTTCAGTTGGCAAAGAAGCACCATCCAAGACTTCGAGCTCTGGAACTTCCTTTGGCGACAAAAACCCAATTAAGAGATTCAAGACATAGATCCCCAAACCATAGGAAACAACATAAAATCCTTGTACATAGTAAACACGCAAAACGTAAACCATTGCCACTGCAAGTGTTCCTAGCCACCTCTGAAGCGGGTGAGGTGTGGATCGGTCTAAATAGTACTGAAACTTCTTCGAAAAATCGTTTCTCTAGTTAGCAAGAGGCACCATTGTAGCTGAATCAGTTCCTTGTCCCTCCATGAAAACTGGGGTTCTACTTCACTCTACAAAACCCAAAATTTGAAATTATAAATAAATTAAATTTAAATAATACCAACTAAATTTCCTTTTTTTTTAGGTGCTGAGTCTACATTAAACCATTTGGCTAATCCAATTTTTCAATACCGCTTTTAGCATTATAGCAGTACAGAGCATATGACTCTATTTCAAATCTTCTTTCTTTTACCTTCTTTTTTTCTCAGCAGCCAAACAGCCTGCTAGTTCTTGATCATTATACGTTGAATTACAGGTATTTAGAGAAAAAAAAAATCTGTTATTTAAAAACAGTAATGTATAATAATGGTTACCATTCATGAACACTTTCTTTCTTTTTTCTCTCAAATTTTCCAAGTAACCAAACAGAGGGTTTGTCCAAGTGATCAATAATGTGGATTACTGAGATAATTAGGGTTTTGAATTTGAACCAAATTAAACAAAGATAGCAAAATTGACTAATAGTAAAGGAATGATAAAGTAGTAATTTTACCAGTTGAGCTCTGAGATCATGCGCTGAGTTAGTGATCAATTTGCTTCTTCTTTTTTTGTTGAGTGTAAAATTTCAATTTGAGTGAGTCTGAGTTTGAATTTGAGCCTGGTTTTTTTTTTTTTTTCTTTAATTCAGAAGAAGTTAGGAGAAGAATGAAAGATGAACGGCATTGTGGCCGGCCGGTAAAGAGAATACCACTTCTTAGTTCTCAGTGCGAAGTTCTCACCACCAAAGTTTCAATTGTTTCTACATCTTAACTAGAGCTTTGACAAAACGCTATCCTGGTGCAATTCAGATTTCTTTCTTTCTCTTTGCCTTATGGACCTTCTCTATCTCTTGTTCTATATATTTATTTATTTATTACTAAACAGTAAACTCATTGTATTTCATTCCTATAAAAATAGTCAAATGTTGCCATCCTAATGGCTAAATGCACTGTACCCAACCAAGTTCTTATTGTAATCTCTTTGGCTTTTGCATTTAGCAGCAAAATTAACAAAACTTAATTGATACAATAACTCACTTAGCACAAAAATTCAAAAACTTATATAAGACACGTGGCATAAAATTGAAACTCTAATTTGGAATTCTAATTTGATTTTCCCTCAGCTTTACCTATTATTATATATATATATATATATATATATATATATATATATATATATATATAAATACAATATATAACTCACTTAGCACAAAAATTCAAAAACTTATACAAGACACGTGACATAAAATTGGAACTCTAATTTGAAATTCTAATTTGATTTTCTCTCAGATTTACCTATTATTATTATTATTATTATTATTATTATTATTATTATTATTATTATTATTATATATATATATGGATTCCCCTTTCTAACCCATGTCATTAAAGGTTATTCAGGTTTATACAAATGATTATCTATGTTAGGACATATGTGGAACTTGTTATGAACATTTGCCGGTTAGAATTGGCTAATTCTTTGACAAAACGCACTTTACTTGTATTTGGGTAGGTTTAGGATGGTTTAAGTCTTCAAGCAACATTGTGCTCAAGTCAAGAAATAAAGCCATGCAAGTCTGTTCAAGAATAAAGTGAAGAATTGATGTATTTTAAAGCTCGACAGATTGAATTTATTGAGGTTTAAAAGAAATTTTTAGCCCAAAACTCGACAATAGCTCAATAGATAGCCTATCTATCGAGGATTACGAAAATCAAATTGCTAGATATGTTTTTCACGCATATCCAAACTATTTGTGTAGGGTTTCTTTTCTCACAACCCTAGACATATATAAGAATTATTTTAAGAGCCGTCTAGGGTGACACAACTGGATGCAACTTGATGCAAAGTGATTATTCGCTCAAATTGTAACTGGAGACAATTTGCCCTAACTCATCTTTCTCTTGAAGAAACTGCTGCGTTTGTACGTCGTAGGGTTTTGTATCCAAAGAACTTCTTAATCTTCATCATGTGGAACAATTGAAGAACTTTGTAGCTAACATCTTTCTCAAGTTGGTGTGTAAGCCACGTACTAGGATCTGCTCATCGATTCGTTAGTCACAGACTGGGAGCTATGCATTGAAAGGAGAGATTTTCACTATATTACAAGTCCAATTGTGTATTGGGGTAATGGTTTAACTGTAGGTTGGTACAAGGTACTGAGATTCCTTTACTTGTAACCGCTTTTTTTTATAATAGTGGATTCTCGGGAGTGGTGACCTTAAATTCACCCGGTGGGGTTTTGCCTCAGTGGTTTTCCTCATTCGTAAACAAATCACCCGTATCAAGTTTAATTTTCGCTGCATTTAGTTATTTGATGATTTTTTTGTGCTACCATGCGTATTGCATGTTGACTTAATAAATTCACTTGGCCAATTAATTTGTTCATTTACCCAAGGAGTCAATACATTTTTGGCCTATCAATCCATGTTAATTTTACCGTACCCCCTTCTTTTTGGGGGTACAGTACCTACCTTAATCTAAACCATTGATTTAATGGTTTTCCCCATTTGTCATCTCTTTGGATTGATCTCTCCTCCTTCTCCTCCTTCCTCATGCATGTGCATCTAGTTTTATGCTATGCTTTGTGTTAACATGTTTTTGTTTGTTTGTTTCAGTTTAGCTTTATTTTGTTTTTCATAAAAAAGTTTTTTGAAAAATCATAAAAATCCAAAAACAGTGTGTCTTTTTGTGTACATTGGTACTTGTGTACCTTGGATGGCCATCAAAACAAAGTTTTCTAAATTTTGTATCTTTTGTAGCTTAAATGAGCATTTTAATGCACAACAAAGCAAGTGAGTTTTGTGGCTCGTCTTTGTGATGAGTACGATTAAGACTCTTATACTTAACACTCGTTACTCTTTTTGACGGGAAGGACTAGAAAATCCAAAAAAAAAAGTATAAATAACCATCTCACTACTAAAGCCTACCAATCATGTATAACATCTGTGTGCTTTGGCATAAAAAATTTGTGATGTTTTTTTTGCTTACATAATTAGGTATTTTCTTCTCTCTCTATATATGCTCATGCATGATATGCTCAAAAGAAAAAAAATATGCAAAGAAAAATAAAATCAAAAAGAATCAAAATGCTTTTAAATATGGTTGCAAGCATGTTTCTAGGAGATGTGGGAGTTGTAGGATGTAACTCGAAGGTGATAGTCCTCATCAAGCAGTTATGATTGTGTGTGAGTTAAATTGATTTTCTCATATCTCAAATCGTCATAACATGAGAAACTTGTGCAATCTTACGATGTTTTCACACACAACACACAAAAATTCTTTGCTACTTATGATACATGTGCATGTACAATGTGATTTGGTTATCACAAGGAATACATGTGTTAATGTATGCTTACTAAAATGTCTCAACTTATTTTTGAAATATAAAATTGGTTAGACTTGTTTAGTGTGTGTGTGTGTGTTTGGATCTTAAATGCTTTACATTCTTCTTGTTGAAAGTGTTTTTGAGAGCTTAACATGTTGATTGGATCTTTGATTGAGTAGCTTGCTTGATTGCATTCATTTTTGTGTTTTTCTCCTTTTTGAAAAATTTGTTTTTATCAAGCTCGACAACTTCTTGACACCTCTCGATAGATAGCTATCCATCAAGACCTTTGGACTTCTTTTTCTCGACAAATCTTATCGCATCTTCGATCCATCGAGCTATTTAGAATTTGTCTCGATAGCTTCCAGACAGTTTCTCAATCCATCGAGAAAGTTTTTGTCTGGCCGATAACTTCTCGACAGCTGTTCGATCCATCGAGGTACTTTTGCCGTCAACAGATTCTCGATAGCACCTCGACAGGTTTATCTATCGAGAATTAGTGCTCAACAGATTCTCGATACCTCTAGATCCATCGAGACGCATTTTCTTTATAGCTTTAGCGCGAAATTAGATCTCACTTTTTCATATCTCTCTCAACAAAAAAGCTATCTCTCTCCCTCCAAACACTCTTTTCTCACTCTTTTCATCTTCCCCACTTGGATTTCGGCCTAGATCTTGCGTTTCTCCTCTGGTATGATCTTCTAATCCTTCATTCTTCATGCATTTCACGCATTAGACCTAGGTTTTTGGGTTTTTGATAAATTTTTGGGGTTTTTAAAAATCTTTGAGTTTTTGTGAAAGTTTTGGGTTGGGTGTTGCTTATTTGATGCTATATGCTCATGCATTGCATTAAATTTGCATTTTCATAATATTTTCATGCATTTAGATGTGTCTTTTACATGTTAGAACCTTGTGTGCGGTTAGGATTGGATTGGGCTGAGCCCATGATGTTTTTTTGTGTTGCACATCACATGATTATGCATTACTCATGCATACGTACCTTTTCTTTTCAACTTCTGGTACTATCTGTTGATTATCTCCTAGATAGTCTGTGCAATGGCACCAAAGTGCAAGTCTACTCCGTCCTGGAACCCTCTTCGTTCCGGGGCATCGTCTTCTAACTCCACTCCTTTCCATGTCAGGTTCCATGATGAGAAAGCCCGTAAGGACTTCTCGGAAAACTTCTCCAAACGTGGCATTCATTTGGAATGCCATGTTATCCTATCGGACTTTTCCGATACTGCTCTTTCGACTGTCATACACAGACGGGGTTGGGAATTTCTATGTGAGATGCCTGTGAGCTGTCCCTCCGTGATCATAAAGGAGTTTTACCCCAATATGCACTGTTTCGCTTCTTTGGTACCTTAGTTTTCTACTTTTGTCAGAGGTACTCGTATAGTAGTGACACAGGAGCTTATCTCCAAAGTGCTACATGTTTTGAGGGAATCATATCCTAATTACCCCAATTGTCCACGTCTGAGAACTGTGTCCAAAGACGAATTTCTGTCTCTCTTCTTTCTCGGGCTTTGCAAAAAGGTCCAAGGTGATGGAAATATGACATGTTTGTATCACATGGAAAACATATGCATATATGCATCGAAAAAATAACGGATCTATTTCATTCATAAATGTTAACACGCACTATGTAAGTTTCAGATTTTGAGAACAAGAGAGTGTACCTTGGAGCATTGAATTTCAAAACCGAAGATCAAAAGCACTTGGAAACACTTTCAATCTTCACTCCAATTCCACTAACGCCCAAGATGTGTGGTCTCTCAATCAGTTTTCAAAGGGAGAATCTTCATAATGATGTTCTTACAATTCTCTACAGAAAAATTATGTATGTTTCTTCCTTTGTATCTAACTGATTATCTAATTGGGCTAGCCTTTTGGGTCTTTCCAATTGGGCTTAAGTATGTGACTTGGAGTGGGACCAAAAGGGACCAACAAGACACTAGCTCTAATGGGTCTTGGGCTTTTCTATCAACTCTTGACAAGTCCAAAGTTACCAATAACTATATTTAATATCACTATATAAATAAAGTTGCACTCTAGGCCTTATTTATAAATTATATCCCAAGACTTTATTGTACATGCAACCCCTTCATAAAATATTCGTAGTAATACAAAGTCATTAATGTAGGCTGCCACTTTGTAAATTACTACATCTTATCATTGAGTACCCGGTTTAATCCTTCAAGGTATTCATCATATATTTATGAATCCAATTTCATAAATATATACTCTAGTAACAATTTACTAAAGTAGTTATGCCTAATACTTTGAATAACGAACCTATTAAACTTATCTCAAGGGAATATTTTGTATCTCCGTTAAGAGGCTATGAATTCCATTTTGAGAATATATGTTCCATCAACATTAAATGTGATTACCTAACATACTTAGATTTTGACTGTAACTCTAGATCTCACTTCTGATATATCAAAGCAACCTACACCTCATGATCAAGTCCATTATTCTTTCAGGATTAAGAGTTCATGCAAATATAAGTCGTGAGTTTATTATTCATTTGACGGTCGTTAGGAGAATAATAAATTTCACAGCGGTCTAGTTCAATATGTCTTAACTCTTAAAACATATCAACATACCAACTAGAAATCTTAATTTCCATGATCAAAACAAATCATCTTAGTTGATATGTTATAATCTTCGCAGATGAAATGCCCAATTTTGTCACCGATTACGAACTAAAATTTTGAGTTTACAAAGAACTTGTGATTTATATCTTTTGTGACTTTTCACATAAATCACATACTATTCATCTCATGGACTATATGATGATGTCCCAATATTCATGTTACCATTATTTTAGATAATAATAAAACAACTTTATTAATCACAACATTAAGTCATACATAATGTCATACATAATAACATACATAGCATCATACAATAGGATTTAAGGGCACTAATCCTAACACAAGGTTCCTGAATATGGTAATGACATTTGTTTTACATCCCTTGTCTTACTATAATTCTATTACTGAGCTTCGTGCTTACTTTTTGTTGTCCCTCTTAGAGGATCTTTCTTAGGGTTGTAAACAGGCCAAACTCAAGCGAGTAGTGCCTATTTAAGCTTGGCTCGTCAGTAAAAATAAAATGCTCAAGCTTGGCTCGAACTCGAGACAAGCCTAAATATAATGTTTAAACTCAAGCTCGTGGAAAAATCCAAAAGTTTGAGCTCAGCTTGGCTTGGCTTGATAAATTAATCAAGCCAAGCTTGAGCTTAACATCAAGCTCAAACTCAAGCTCTAGTCAAGCTTTTTTGCTTGGGATCTAACAAAATTGCACTATCAAGTGCTCAAATCTGTTCAAATCTCCAACAATCAAGTAAACAAAAATAAGAAAATAATACACTCATTTGTTCATGCTTCTAATTCCACCTGTGATTAGCAATTGCTCAAATTAAAGCTTTACATAATTAAATCAATCCATTCATACTCCCTTGTCTCTAGCTATAATATTTGTTCAAAATACAATTCACAAATATAATCTTCATACTTCCTTCACAAATATACTTGTCATTTGTGCAGCTATATATAATCTTCAAACAAAAAAAGAAAGACCCTCTTGACATGACATTTCAAAAGTATCCATATCACCATATGCTAAGTTATCATATGCAACATGCCGTTAACAAAAAGAATATTTAGTTTTTTTAAAACAAAAGACCATCTATCATTCACAAATCTAAGTCTTTCACTTTCTGCACCAGATCAGAATATATTCCACCGCAAGGTCTTTAATATGCACCAGATCAAAAAACCAACAACCTGCATACAAAACAACCAAAAATAATAAAAGGACATTAGAAATTATAGGGGAAGATGATAATTGTAGTCAACATTCAGAAAATTAAGAGAAAATCAACTTTACATTATTATAGTTGTTTTATCAATATGCACCATATCAACATAACATGCCCTTTGCAAATATAAGAAAATCATAGATATAAAAGACCATTATCAAATAACAAAGCACATACCTTACACCCTCTTACAAACACAAAAAACTAACATCCACAAAAAAAATCCTTCAACTCATTCTCTCCTTCCAACTGCATGTAAAAGCAAATATAAGCTTTCAAGAACACGATAAATATATATAAAAAAAAAGAACTATAAAAAAACATTTAATGAAAAAAAAAAAGACATAGGCATACTAAACAATACACTTAACATAGCATCATTTTGGAAAAGGTATGGCTATCTCTGTGATGCTAGTAGACCCCAGTTCAACCTACAAAAAAAAATTAGAAGCTTTAGATTCCAAGTCTTTGTTACAATAGACAAAAATTAAAATAAATTTAAATTGTTTTTCGGAAAAGAATTAATAAATGTGATGAAAACTTACTTTTGATTGTTTCTTAGTTTTGTAAAGAGGTCGAACCCAATCACCGCCACAAAGTAAAGCTTGTATAGTTTTTGTTGATAAAGAAGCTCGATACACATTAATTACTCTACCTCCTGTAGAGAATGCAGATTCTGAAGCTACTGTGGTGATTGGAATGGAAAGTATGTTAGATTCCATTTTTGAGAGAATACGAAATTTTAGGTTGTTAGTCTTCCACTACTCCAAAGCATCAAAGTCTGAATCTGAATCATCCGAGCATAAAAAGACACCTTCTTCCAAGTACACATCCAAATTTGATTTTGCTGGTTGTATGTTATCAGCATTTCTAACAAATTGATCAAACTCCATTCTACCTCTAGTTTTAAACTTTGAATTATTGCCACCAAAACTACTACCTTCAGTGGATTTAGATGCACTTTGTCCAGCATTGCTTGAAGTATAGTCCACAACATATTCATTATAAAGTTGATATACGGCATCATGAACACGATCAATGTTTCTAGCTACTTCCAACCCTTGATAGATCTTTGGAAAGGAAAAGTTTATCAAAGTCATTTTGAACCAAGGATCTAACAAAACAGCTATGGCCATTACAAAGTTGCATTCACCCCAATATTTGTCAAACATTAACTTCATCTTACATGCCATAGCACTAATGTAATCATTTTCATCAAGTGACTTCTCATTTAAAACTTCTTTTATCTTCCAAACCTCAGGAAGGAATATATTTGCAGTTGGATATTCACTTCCTGATATGACATTTGTGACTTCTTCAAAAACTGATAAAAAATTGCACACATGTTCTGTCCTATCCCAATCTTCATTACTAGGCAGCCAATTATACCCCGCATCTCTATCTTTGTACCTAGGGAACACCTCTCAGCCAACATTGCATATGTTGCATTCCAACATGTGGGACAATCTAAGATCAACTTCTTGGACGGTAATTGCAATTGCTTTGCAATCTCACCAAACTTTATAAGACGAGCTTCTGATGTAATTAGATACTTCACACTTTCACGGACATTTTCAATCACCATTTCAATCTCACTCAACCCATCTTGTACCAACAAATTAATGACATGTGCACAACAACGTACATGAAAGATCTTACCACCCAACATGAGCTTCCTTTTGATAGCATCTTTCAAAATTCTTACAGCTGCATCATTGTTGTTAGCATTGTCCAAGGTTATTGTACACACCTTGTTTTCAAGCCCCCAATCAAGCAAAGACTTAAAAATAGCATAAGAAATTAAAACTCCAGAATGTGGAGGTGATACATCACAAAAATTTATAATTCGCTTTTGTAATTTCCAACTAGAGTCAACAAAATGACAGGTGAGACACATATACCCAATTTTTTGTCCAAATTTGCAAAAATCTACAGTAAGGCTAACTCTATTGAAACTACCAAGCATAGTCTTCAATTTTTTCTTCTCCAACTTAAAAGTAGAAATTCTATCATTCCTTGCAGTATTGCATGAAATTTTCTAGTAATATGGAGTAGCAGTTTTCATAAAAACATTAAAAACCTCATGCTCCACCATATTAAAAGGGTATTCATGCACAAGGATCATATGTGAAGCCCTTTCCCTAACCTTGGCATGGTCATACTTAAAGTTTGCTATAGCCACCTCACTTTCCACCCTACCTTCATTTACAGCTAATAGTTTTTGCTTCTTATTAGCTAATTTACGACTTAGACAACCTTTCAAGTGCCTATGGTATTGTGTTGTTGCTGTTAGGATATGTGCCCTTAAATCCTATTGTATGATGCTATGTATGACATTATGTATGACTTAATTTTATGATAAATATAGTTATTTTATTATTATCTAAAATAATGGTAACATGAATATGAGACATTATCATATAATCCATGAGATGCATAGTATGTGATTTATGTGATTTAGTTATAGAAGATATAAGTCATAAGTTCTTTGTAAACTCAGAATTTAAAGTTCATAGTCGGTGATGAAATTGTGCATTTCATTTGCGAAGACTATAACGTATCAACTAAGATGATTTGTCTTGATCATGGAAGTGGAGACTTCTAGTTGATATGTTGATATGTTTTAAGAGTTAAGACATATTGAACTGGACCGCTGTGAGATTTATTATTCTCCCAACGATTGTTAAATGAATAATAAATCTCACGACTTCTATTTGCATGAACTCTTAATCCTAAGAGGATAATGGACCTAATCATGAAGTGTAAGTTGCTTTGATATATCAGGAGTGAGACCTAAAGTAACGGTCAAAACTTCAGTATGTTAGGCGACCACATTTAGTGTTGATGGAACATATATTCTCAAGATGGAATTCATAGTCTCTTAACGGAGATATAAAATATTTCCTTGAGATAAGTTTAATGGGTTTGGTTCTTCAGAGTGTTAGGCTTAACTACTCTAGTAAGAAGTTACTAAAGTATATATTTATGAAATTGGATTTCAGAAATATATGATGAATAATTTTAAAGGATTATACCAAGTACTCAAGGATAAGATGTAGTAATTTTCAAAGTGGCAGTCTACATTCATGACTTTGTGTTACTACGAATATTTTATGAAGGGGTTGCATGTATAATAAAGTTTGGGATATAATTTATTAATAAGGCCTAAAGTGCAATTATATTTATATAGTGGTATTAAATATAATTAATGGTAACTTTGGATTTGTCAAGAGTTGACGAAAAAGCCCAAGGCACATTGGAGCTAGTGTCTTATTGGTCCCTTTTGGTCCCACTCCAAGCCACACACTAAAGCCAAATTGGAAAGGCCCAATAGGCCAGCCCAATTAGATAATCAGTCAGTTATAAAGGGAAAAACATACAGAATTTTTTATTAGTGATATAAGAAATGGTGTGTATGTGAGAGTGAGATATACTTTCATTCTCCCTTTGAAAACTGATTAAGAGACCACACATCTTGGGCGTAAAGTGGAATTGGAGTGAAGATTAAAAGTATTCCCTAGTACTTCAATCTTTGGTTTTGAATTTCACCATACCAAGATATGCTATCCTATTCTTAAATTCTGAAATTTACATAGTGCATATTATCAATCATGAATGAAATAGATCTTTGTTTGTTGCTTCCGCTATGTATCTTGTATGAGATACAAAACCAGTTTTTCCAACAATTGGTATCAGAGCCAGGTTTTCATATCATGATTGTATAGCGTGTAATTGGATTTTAGAATTTAAGAAAACCGTTATCTTTGTGTTTTCAAATTTTTTGCATAAAGATATTGTTCCATAAACCTTGTGTGCATTGATCAATATATGCGATATATTGTTTTGCATGACACCAAGAGTGCACGGATTGGTCATTCATTCAATATTGCAAGTGGGATTGAATGAAAATTAATAAGGCCGTGTCTTAATAGTTATTGAGATGGGGTAGTTATTCTCATGACCAATATATATATATATATATATATATATATATATATATATATATATATATATATATATATATATAAATAACTACCTTATGCGCTTGGATATAACTGCTATGTTAATGAACCACTTGGATTCCTTTGCACCGCTTGGAATGCATATTCTTCATTGCACGGCTTGGTTTGTAAATACATGGCTTGGTTTGTAATTGCATGGCTTAGATTTTATAAAATGCCTTGTTTTATATGGATTGCATGCTATAGCCATTTTGCATCTGTTAGTCATCTTGGTTTACAAGGATTCTTACAATCCGTACAGTATATATATAATGTAATATAAAATCATATATTACATATATAAATCCATATATTATATTATATATAATGTAATATGGATTTTTAAATGTAATATGAATTTATATTACGTTATATATATTTACATATATTAATGCTAGGATTATGAAATTTATTTCTAATGAGATTAGGATTATATTTTTCAAGGGTTTCTAGCATTATTATGGTTCTAGATCTTAAAAACCTTTAATTGAAAATATCTAGTGGGAGAGAGATACAAGGGTTGAATCTCACGGCCTCCATTATCAGTTCATAGTAGTGTGGGTAAACACTTCGTCTTGGCGTATATTTCTCGCGATCCCAAAGGAGGGTGTTTGCTTCATAGTACTACAAGATTGAACTTACCCGTTTAAAGTAGTGTGGACAAACACCTCATCTTGTCGTATATGCCTCGCGATCCCAAAGGAGGATGTTTTGTTTCATGGTACTACAAGTTTGAACACTATAAAAGGGAGATGAAATGTGGCTACACATGACTCTAGATAATGGTGTATACTAGACTAAGTGTAATGTTAACCTCCCAAAGGAGCTATGTCATTATTACTTAGAGGCTAAAGGTAATACGGCATATTGTTAGTGTTTGATAAGAGTTATCATGATAGCACTAATAATAAGAATAGTTATCAACCAACTAATGTGTTTATAATAAACTTGCTACCAAGGAATTATAGACATGGATTGGGTTGTCCTGGCTTATATTATTTTATGGTTTTATTAAGGTTCCATATTATATGCTTATTTGCTAAATTAATAATGTCCAGTTTACTTATTATATTCATGTTTATTATTTTCAGATTTAAATCATGGCATCTTTTAGCCCACTTGTTGCTATTATTAACCAAAACAAACTGACTGGATCCAACTATGTTGACTAGAAAAGAAATTTGGACATTGTTCTTACTGCTGAAGAGCACAAATATGTGCTTACTCAACCATGTCCTAACTTTCCTTCATTAGATGCTCCTCTTGAGGAAAAACAGCGATATGATCGTTAGCAGAAATCTAATGAGATGGCCAAGTGCTACATTCTAGCATCTATCTCAAATGTTCTACAACATCAAATGCAGGATGTAGAACTAGCTTCGGACATAATGCTAAGTCTGAAGGAGATGTTTGGTGAGTAAGGTCGTTCTACAAGGCAAGAAACCATGAGGTAAATTTATAATACCAAAATGGCTGAAGGAAGTCTAGTGAGGGAGCATTGTCTTAGGATGATTGCTAATCTGAACACATTAGAAGTTTTAGGTGTTGACATTGATGGAGAATCCTAAGTGGATATGATACTCCAGTCACTACCGGAATCATTCAAGGAATTTAGACTCAATTATAATATGAACAAAAAGATTTATTCTTTTCTGAATTAATGAATGAGTTAGTGGCAGCGGAAGGCATCCTTGGTACTTCTAGTATTAAAGCCAATGTGGGTCAAGCTTCTACTTCTTAACCTAAGTCAAAAGGCAAGGGTAAGAAGAAGAAGAAGAAGAAAAAGAAGGACTTCACTAAGAAAGATGGTAAGCAAATTGCCTTGGGAGTTGCCAACAAAAGAAAGAAAACTAAAGGAAAGTGTTTCCATTGTGATGAGAAAGGACATTGGAAGAGGAATTGTCCAACATTTAAGGCTGCCAAGAATAAGGGTATGAAAAGTTCATTTATTCTTGAAATATGTTTGGTACAGAATCCAACAGATTCCTGGTGCGTGGATTCAGGTTGTACTAATCATATCTGTAATTCTTTGCAGGGGTTCCAGGAGACCAGAAAGTTGAATGAGGGAGAACTATTTCTTACTTTGGCTGATGGGAGCAAGATTTCGATTGAAGCTGTTGGAGTGTTTAATTTATGCTTTAAGTCTAGAGTTTTAATATTGGAAGACACGAATATTGTGTTATCCTTAAAGACAATGTTGTAATAAAGAAGGATAAAATGTTTATCTGTTCTGGCAATATTGTGGATGGTCTTTATATTTTAACCCCTGACAAGCATGAATTATACAATTCTGAATTAGATAGTAGCTCTCATGTAAAATCATTAAAGAGAAAGTTTCCTTCTACTAGTGATGCATATCTATGGCACTTGCGTTTGGGTCATATTAATTCAAATAGGATTCAAAGACTAACTAAAGATGGACTTTTACAGCCCATCGACTTTGATGGATTTCCAATTTGCGAATCTTGTTTGGAAGGTAAAATGATCAAACGATCTTTTAATACAAAAGTTAGAAGAGCCCAAGAGTTGCTTGAATTAGTTCATACAGATGTATGTTGTCCTATGTCAACCCAAGCAAAAGGAGGTTATGAGTACTTCATCACTTTCACTGATGATTACTCAAGATATGGTTATGTGTACCTAATGAGACGGAAGTCCAAAGCCTTTGAAAAGTTCAAAGAGTTTATGGCTGAAGTTGAGAATCAATTGGGTAGACACATAAAGGCCATTCGATCTGATCGAGGTGGCAAATACCGTTTTAAGGATTTCAAGGATTATCTAATTTAGAATGGGATTGTATCCCAATTGACTGCACTTGGAACTCCTCAACAAAATGGTGTTGCGGAAAGAAGGAATAGGACTCTTTTGGAAATAGTTAGGTCCATGATGAGTTACTTAACTTTACCAGTTTCTTTTTGGGGATATGCACTAAAAACTGCTATGCATATTTTGAATTTGGTTCCATCAAAATCTGTTCCCAACACACCCAAGGAATTGTGGAGTGGGCATAAGCCTAGTATGAAATATCTCCACATTTGGGGATGTCCAGCACATGTGTTGAAAGGGAAGTCTGATAAGTTAGAAGCTAAAACGGAAGTATGCATGTTTTTAGGGTATTCAAAAGAAACCAAGGGTTATTTATTCTATAATCATAAGGATAACAAAGTGTTTGTTAGCACCCATGCCAAATTTTTGGAGGATGATTATGTGAATAACTTTAATCCTAGGAGTAAAGTTGTTTTGGCTGAAATAGATAAACCTATAGTTGAACAACCAATGGATGAAACTAGGGATGATGTGGCTGTATTGGATACACCACAAGATATTACTTATGAGATGGCTAGTACATAAATGCCTCATTGTAGTGAGAGAATTGTTCGGCCTCCTATTAGATTTATAGGTTTGGGAGAAACTTATGAAACTATCTCAGAAGAAGCTGAATCGGATCCTTACACTTATGATGAAGCAATGAATGATATAGATGCACATCATTGGGTTCAAGCTATGAAATCTGAATTGGATTCTATGTATTTCAATCATGTATGGGATCTTGTAAGGCGCCTAACGGCATTAAACCTGTTGGTTGTAAATGGGTTTACAAGAGGAAGGAAGGGATAGATGGAAAGGTTGAAACCTTTAAGGCAAGACTAGTGGTGAAAGGGTATACACAAAAGGAAGGTATTGATTATGATGAAACTTTTTCACCAGTAGCCATGCTTAAATCTATAAGAATTCTCTTATCCATTGTTGCTCATTATGATTATGAGATTTGGCAAATGGATGTCAAGATTGAATTTTTTAATGGCAATCTTGAAGAAGAGATATACATGTTGCAACCGGAAGGTTTCATAGTAAAGAACCAAGAGCATAGGGTATGCAAGTTGAAAAGGTCCATTTATGGACTTAAGCTAGCATCTAGGTCATGGAACATCAGATTTGATCAAGCAATCAAGTCATTTGGTTTTGAACAAAATCTTGATGAACCATGTGTGTACAAAAGACATCGAGACAAAGTAGTAATGTTCCTAGTGCATTATGTTGATGATATTCTACTCATTGGGAATGATGTAGGGGAAATGTCATCGGTTAAAGTTTGGTTGTCAAGCCAATTTGATATGAAGGACTTGGGTGCGGCTAACTTTATTCTAGGGATCAAGCTTTGGTGAGATCGCAAAAATAAGATGTTAGGCTTATCATAAGCTGGATATATAGATAAGGTTCTAGAACGGTTTAGCATGCAAAACTCCAAGAAAAGATTGCTTCCTTTTAGACATGGAGTTCCTCTGTTTGATGACTAAAGGCCTAAGACTCAAGATGAAGAAAATATGATGAGACAAGTTCCTTATGCTTCTGCAGTAGGAAGACTCATGTATGCCATGCTTTGTACTAGACTAGATATCTGTTATTCAGTTGGCATGGTCAGCCAATATCAATCAAATCCATGACCAAAACATTGGCAAGCTGTAAAGCATATTCTCAAGTATCTACAGAGAACGAGAAATTATATGCTTATTTATCATAGTGAGGATTTGATTCCCATTAACTATACAGATTCAGACTTTCAATCAGATATAGATTTCAAAAAATCCACTTCAGGATGTGTTTTCACCTTGGGAGGTGGAGCCATAACTTGGAGGAGTGTTAAGCAATCTTGTATTGCGGACTCCACCATGGAAGCTAAGTACGTTGCTGCTTGTGAAGCAGCAAAGGAGGCTGTTTAGCTCAAGAAATTCCTTTCTGATTTTGGTGTTGTAAGAATGGAGCAAGTTCCCATCACATTGTTTTGCGACAATAGTGGAGTGGTTGCACAATCCAAAGATCCAAAGAATCATAAGAAAGGAAAGCACATTGAGAGGAAGTACCACATTATTCGAGAAATTGTTGCTCGTGGAGATGTTGTGGTAGCGGAGATTGAAAGTGCAAATAATCTAGCAGATCCCTTTACCAAAGCCTTGCCTTAAAGGACTTTCGAGTCACATTTGGAGGGAATGGGAGTTAGATTAGTGCACAATAGTCTTTAGGACAAGTGGGAGATTGTTAGGATATGTGCCCTTAAATCATATTGTATCTATGTATGACTTAATGTTATGATAAATAAAGTTGTTTTATTATTATCTAAAATAATGGTAACATGAATATGAGACATTATTATATAATCCATGAGATGCATAGTATGCGATTTATGTGATTTAGTCACAGAAGATATAAGTCACAAGTTCTTTGTAAACTCAGAATTTATAGTTCATAGTCGGTGATGAAATTGGGCATTTCATTTGCGAAGACTATAACGTATCAACTAAGATGATTTGTCTTGATCATGAAAGGGGAGACTTCTAATTGATATGTTGATATGTTTTAAGAGTTAAGACATATTGAACTGGACCGCTGTGAGTTTTATTATTCTCCTAACTACTGTCAAATGAATAATAAATCTCATGACTTCTATTTGCATGAACTCTTAATCCTGAGAGGATAATGGACCAAATCATGAAGTGTTGGTTGCTTTGATATATCAGGAGTGAGATCTAAAGTAACGGTCAAAACCTCAGTATGTTGGGCGACCACATTTAGTGTTGATGGAACATATATTCTCAAGATGGAATTCATAGTCTCTTAACGGAGATATAAAATATTCCATTAAGATAAGTTTAATGGGTTTGGTTATTCAGAGTGTTAGGCCTAACCACTTTAGTAAGAAGTTACTATATATTTATGAAATTGGATTTCATAAATATATGATGAATAATTTTAAAGGATTAAACTGTGTACTCAAGGATAAGATGTAGTAATTTTCAAAGTGGCAGTCTACATTCATGACTTTGTGTTACTACGAATATTTTATGAAGGGGTTGCATGTATAATAAAGTTTTGGGATATAATTTATTAATAAGTCCTAGAGTGCAATTATATTTATATAGTGATATTAAATATAATTAATGGTAACTTTGGACTTGTCAAGAGTTGGTGGAAAAGCCCAAGGCCCATTGGAGCTAGTGTCTTATTGGTCCATTTTGGTACTACTCCAAGCCACACACTAAAGCCCAATTGGAAAAGCCCAATAGGCCAACCTAATTAGATAATCATTGAGTTATAAAGGGAGAAACATACAGAATTTTTTATTAGTGATATAAGAAATGGTGTGTATGTGAGAATGAGACACACTTTCATTCTCCCTTTGAAAACGGATTGAGAGACCACACATCTTGGGCGTAAAATAGAATTGGAGTGAAAATTAAAATTATTCCCGAGTACTTCAATCTTTGGTTTTGAATTTCACCACACCAAGGTACGCTATCTTGTTCTTAAATTTTGAAATTTACATAGTGCACGTTATCAATCATGAATGAAATAGATCCTTGTTTGTTTCTTCCGTTATGTGTTTTGTATGAGATACAAAACTAGTTTTTCCAACAGTTGCACCATTATTATTGTAGGCAAGGCTTTTAAGGCAGTGAATACATTGAACCTTTTTTGTTCCATCAGGAAGAATAATTTCATTAAAGTCATTCTAAATCATAGAAGTCCACTTTTTTTTTTTTTTTTCAAATGGATTTTCTTCAAGTTTGACATCCTTATTTTTCATAGATTCTTCATTCTCATCAATATTAATTATTGCATCTAGATTTTCAGTAGCAGGAGCATCCATTTGTTGACTCTCCACTTCACAAATCTAAATAAATTAACATTCCAAAACATATATGAATAAACAAGAAATCAAATTTAATATCCTAAAACACATAGCACATAGCACAAAACAAAGCTAAGTACAAAGAAACTATAACATTTTTAGCATCTAACCACAGAGGACTTTGCACCTCAGGAAAAGAAAAGCACAGACCCATTCCAAACTACATACCAGACTTTACAATCATAATCCACTAATTAGAAAGTTAAGTTATTATAAAACGAATTCAAGCAACAAGATTTTTCTAAGTTATATAGAAATTTCATAAACAACCATAACTTGAAAATCAAAACGATTTTGCAATATCAAACAAACTACAATGCAAACAACTATAAAAATATATAGAAAATTTTTAAACATGAAAATTTACCTATAGTGAGAGAAGGCTATGAACGTCTTGGAGGATGGAGGTAGAGAGAGAAGATGGTAGTGATGCCAAATACTACACCGAATCTAGAGTTGTTGTTGAAGCTCTTTGGACATCCACTAGAACCCTTAAATTACACGGTGATTCGGTAAACACCGGACTCTAAATCCTCTTTGCTAGCATCTAACTCTTCCAAATCTAGGACTTGTTCATTTGTTGCAAAGAGAGATAGGGCAGATTTGGTGGAATTTCTTGGCCTCACGAGAGAGAGAGCTGATTAATTCTTTGTGAAAATTTGGGGAAAAGAAAGAAACTGATGGGAACAGAAAGAAACTGATGATAAAAGAGAGAAAGATTGAAGCTTCTCAAAGAAGCTTCGGTCTTTCCAAGATAGCCTAAGAGTTTTAGGCTGCAGACTGCATAGGATTGATATGGACTTATTGAGTGACAGTTGAAAATTTTAGTTTGAATAAAACTAAATTGGGTTTCGGTAGAGAGAACTGAGAAGAGCTGAGAAGAACTGAAAGGAGTAATTAAATGGTGAAGTTTCGGTAGAGAGAACTGAAAGGAGTAACTAAATGACTAAAGTAACAAACGAAAATAATATGAAAAGACAACAAAGGGATAAGATAGTGAAGTCCAGCTGAATATGAAGGGATAAGATAGGGCCTCTACTACTGTATTAGTGTCTTTAGTGAACTCTAGAAGGTAAAAGTGGAGTGAAGTTCAGCTATAATGCTGTATGCATGAAGTACAATTGTACTAGCTAGAGAACTCTAGAAGGTAGAAGTGGAAATTGACAAAAGCGTGAATTACAAAGTGAAGTCTCCAGTCTTTTTTTTTTTTTTGGCTATTAATGTTTAAAAAAAAAAGGAAAGAAAAAAAACTTAAAGTAATGGTTACTGAAAAGTTATCTCATGTGGGAAATTTTATTATTAAAATATGTGTAATATAAAAATATTTAGTTTATTTAGTAAATATATATCAAGCCTTTTATCAAGCTATATACAAGCTTAAGCTTGGCTTGTGTTGTATCGAGCCCGATTGTTCACGAACAAATTTTTTTGCTTAGGCTCGGCTTGTCTATCAAACAAGCTGAAAACTAAGGCTCAAGCTTGACTTATTTATAAACAAACAAACATGAACGAGCTTTTTATCAAGCCAAGCCCGAGTTGTTCATGATCGGCTTGGTTCGTTAAAAGCCCTAAATTCTTTCTATAGACTTTCCCTCTCATTTCATCCTCTCCCTTATAGATGTCTATAAGGATACGGCAACCCGTGATATGCTTATCTTTCCTTCTACTATCACGAGGATCATTCGCCACTCTTCTATCTCCTATCTCGAGTCTGATCATTTCCTCATCATGCGTGCCATTGATGCTGGTACTGTTTGACGGAGTGAGGCCCAACTTCAATTGAAGTGGCCACGGACTGAGACGGGGACTCCTCCATCCACCTCCACTCCTTCTTCTGCGGTGGTGTGACTCTCGAGACCATCATGGCTCAGCTTGAGCGCATGGATGCTCGCCTTAACACTCTTAGTGATGAGCTGTGTCAGGTGAACACTCGTGTAGGCCGTATCGCTTGACGGCAGGCTCAAATGGGTGGTTTTGTTGCTTCTCCTTCTCCTTCTCTAGTGGCGTATGAGGATGCAGATGCTGATGATGTTGATGATGATGATGAGGATGAGGATGAGGATGCTAGCTCTTCCAGTGATGAGGAGATGACTACTTCACAGTGACCTGCCCTTTTTCATTCGTGACAAAAAGGGGAATAGTTTTGGGTTTGAGAGTAGTCATGTATCTAGGGGGAAGTTAGCATATGACCTTTTTGTTAGGGGGAGTGCGTTTTCTTTTGAGGGATGCAGTAAGGATTATATGTATTTTTCTTTTCTTTTATCTATTAGATACATTATCTTTTGTACATCAGTCTTGTGACCACTTAGTGATAGCAAACTTTGTATTTATCATTGATATTTATATATATGATGATGTTGTTATCGCTTTCACCTATCTCTCCATGTGTTATTTCTTTTCTCTCTTTATACACATGTTTCTTATGTATGCAATCTTTAAATTTCTGTTTCACACTAAGATGCCTTGATGAGTTTTGTTTAAAGCGTTTCAGAAATACAGGTTGTCAAAATCTATTATGCCATGAACTCTCTTCTTGCAAAGTTTTTCAAGAGTTTGTGTTAGGATTAGATTTTATTGTATTCAACAAATGAGTATGAGTTGAGTGATTTATGACTTCTCTCGTATTTCATTTGTTTGTTGTGGTTTTGTCACGGATTGCCAAAGGGGGATATTGTTAGGACATATGTCAAACTTGTTATGAACATATGTCATTTAAAATTGGTCAATCGTTTGACAAAATGCACTTTACTTGTATTTGGGTAGATCTAGGATGGTTTAAGTCTTCAAGCAACACTGTGCTCAAGTCAAGAGTTAAAGTCATGCAAGTCTGTTCAAGAATCAACTGAAGAATTGCTATATTTTAAAGCTCGACAGATTGGATCTATCGAGGTTTAAAAGAAGCATTTGGCTCGAAGCTCGACAACAGCTCGATAGATAGCCCATCTATCGAGGATTACGAAAATCAGATTTCCAGATCTGTTTTTCATGCATATCTAAGCTATTTGTGTAGGGTTTCTTTTCTCATAACCCTAGACATATATAGGGATTATTTTAAGGGCCGTCTAAGGTAACGCAACTAGATGCAACTTGATGCAAAGTGAACATTCACTCAAATTGTAACCAGAGACAATTTGCCCTAGTTCATCTTTCTGTTGAAGAAGCTGCTGCATTTGTATGCCGTAGGGTTTTGTATCCAAGGAGCTTCTTGATCTTCATTGTGTGGATGAATTGAAGAACTTTGCAGCCAACATCTTTCTCAAGTTGGTGTGTAAGCCACGTACTAGAATCCACGCTTCAATTGGTTAGTCACATACTGGGAGCTGTGCATTGAAAGGAGAGATTGTCGCTACATTACAAGTCCAATTGTGTATTGGGGTAAGGTTTTAATTGTAGGTTGGTATAAGGTACTGGGATTCCTTTACTTATAACTGCTTGTTTTGATAATAGTGGATTTTCGGGAGTGGTGACCTTTCACTCGGTGGGGTTTTGCCTCGGTGGTTTTCCCCATTCGTAAACAAATCACCCGTGTCAAATTTAATTTTCGCTGCATTTAGTTATTTGGTTATTTGTTTGTGCTACCATGCGTATTGCATGTTAAATTGACTTAATTAATTCACTTGGCCAATTAATTGGTTAATTTACCCAAGGGATCAATACATTCTTGGCCTATCAATCCATGTTAATTCTACCGTACCCCCTTTTTTTTGGGGTTACAGTACCTACCTTAATCTAAACCATTGATTTAATGGTGTTTTGATCTTGACCATTCTTTTAATTTGAGTGGATACTGGTTAGAACATTTGTGATATAAGTTGGCATCAAATCTAGTCCTTTCAACAAAAATTGAATAATGTTCCAAAATTATAGAAAATGCTAGAGAAATTCCACTACATGATTATTTTCAATCACTCAAATGACAGTGATTTGTATAAAAGGATGAATGAGAGATGTTTATGATCTAGTGAATTGTCTTTTTTTTTTTTTTTTATTATGAATGGGAGATTGAATGTTTTTCATTCATATAGTGATTTAGTGAATTGTCTTTTTTTATTGAAAGGGAGACTAAATTTTTATCATTCATGACGGAATCAAATGTATGTTTTGTGTGCACACGTGCAATGTAGTTGAAAATTAGATTTGTGAAGAATTGGAAAATAAACTTTGTTGTGGTGCTTTATGTGGCATCATTCAGAGCAATGGCACTGCTTGCAGGCTTGTATTGCTTGTGGCACTCTAGGTTCTGGAGTAAGCTGGTCTGTGTAATTAGATCTTATTCAAAATTTATGAAATTTAAGCATAAGGTTTAGTTTAAAATTTATAAAAGTGTGTTTAATTCGAATCCACTCATAAATTATGTGGTTTTAGAATATAATTTTTTTAGTTGTTATTTAAAAAAAAACATCTCATTATAAGTCATCTGGCTGGTTGCCATAATTGTATAGCTGACCCCCAATATTAGCATTATGCTTTACTATCAAGGAAGCATTAACTTTGCGTTTGAGTGAAGGCTTCCATATAGGCATATAACATTGAAAGAATCAAAGTTTGACCAAGAACACCATTTTGATTCCTTTAAAGTATCACACTATCATGTATAGGAATCTTTAGAGTTTATAAAACAACTTCATCAAGAAATACGTAAGATTATATCTCCCACATCAATTTATTTATGATACTAATACATATATCTTTCTCTTTACTATCAATATTTCTCTAAACTGATTAAAAGAAAACAAGGCCATAATTTTTTTTTTTTTTTTGAGAAAAAATGCCTTAAATTAGTTGGCTTAGTTTCAACTCCTAGTAAATAAGTCTTGCTTACACTAAAGAATTAGGGTGGGCTGCTGTCAGCCGCCCATGTGATTGAACAAATTAAAGAGAGATGAGATTGATTTGGACTTACCAATATTCTCTTGGAAAACAAATGGAATAACAAAAGAATTAGAAATGGAATAACAAGAGGTGAGACTTGATGAAAAGACGTTATGGTTGAATTGATAAACTACGAACACACACACACACAGTCGTGTCTGTAAGGGAATTGAAGGGTTTAAGTATTTTAGTGATTTAAAAAATAAATACAATTGCATGCGGCGAATTCGGCCTCCAGCTTTGGTACATAACTTTTTAAGGGTTATTTATTATTTATTATTTATTTGTGTTTTTTATGTGTGTGTCCCTTTCTTGGTAAGAAAAAAATTATTTTGTTAAATTTTTTTAAATGGTTGGGGTTGTTAATTTTTGGTAAAAATTATTTTGTTAAAACTTTTTTAAAGGGTCAGTGAATTAATTTAATGGAGTCCTTGACTCCACCAATTTAAATATCAAAGTCATTAACTCTACCAAATTTTAATGTTAGAGTCCTTGACTCTACAAATCAAACACACAAATAAAGTCTTTGACTTTACCACCTTGAATCAAATTTATGGAAACTTTGATTCTACCATTATATGGAGTCCTTGACTCTACCAATTTAAAAATTGGAGTCTTTGACTCTCCACCATTTACATAGGTTAATGAAATCTTTGACTCTACCATTATATATTATTCTTAGTAATTCCACCAATTAAACAAGTTGGAATTATTGATTCCACCAATTTAAAACAATACACTTCAATGGAGTCCTTAACTCTTATTTTAAATAAAGTGGGTTTTTTTTATTTTATTTTATTTTATTTTAATTCCTTCAAATTCCAATAGGATTAATTCTTTGTGATTCCTCTTTCCTTAACCAAAATTGGAGTTTTCAATTCCCAAAATAAAATGACCATAAAATTGATGTGAGGAAATTTACTGATTCCCAATTTCTAAAACATGTTCATAAAAATGAAATTGATTCAAAGGAGTTTTCTTTCCCTTAATTAAATTAGGGAACTTCAATCAAAATATCATTGCTTGTTAAAACTCCCACAAACAAGCAAATGAAAGAAAGGTAAATTTGCTCGGACATTCAATTTCTCAAAAAGAGAATCCTTGGTTCAAAATCCATAAAAACATGGGTCCTTGGCTTATCCTTAAGATTAAAATAAATTATCTCACCCAAAAACAAAATTAAGTCAATACTTAATTAAATACCAAGTACTTAACTTAAATGTCCATCATTTAAAATGGACAAAATCGTATTTGAGGATTTTAAATTTAAAACTTCAAACTTAAGAACTATGAATTGGCTTGATCCCCACCAAATGGTACTTAGGCAACCTAAATAAATTATTAGGTGTAGCCAAAAATAAATAAAAACACATATCTCCTGAAACATAAAAATAAATAAACTTATCTACAAAGGCAACGTGGTTGTAATCAAAGTATTCTCTTGAAACAAGGGATTGTAATTAAGAGATACGTTATCTTGAATGGGCACTACTCACATCAATAAAACCTATATAGTATATACCCAAAGGCTTATGGGTAAAATTATGTTTGATAAATTTCACTGCATAACAATTTTTGGTAAACATAATATAACAATTTTTGTTAAACATAAGTTAATAATTTTGGTCAACATAATTTTTTGCACGCCCAGTGGGACCCATTCTCCTTTTCATCTCCAACTATGTTTCTTATACATTAATTTTTGTGTTGTAAATAAGTTTACCAATGGCTCTACAAGTGACTGTTTACTTCCACAAATTTCCTACAAATGCACAAGGAGCAAGTGGTTGTCGCATGTCATTCACCCTTGGTTACCCTTCCATTGAACTTGAGGTTCCAAAAGATGGACACGTGACCAACATCCAAGCATCGTCAACTCGAAAGATGCTTTTGAGCAAGACTGCTAAGGGTGTGAAGAATAATACTTCAAAGCCTTTAAGAAAGAGGAGGGCGAAGAAAAATGCCAAGACTAAAAGATCCCAAACTGAGGGTCCTAAAGTCAGTGGCCTTAGCACCATGGATTTAGCCCCCAAGCTTCTTTCAATACAAATCATGATTTACTCTATCCCAATCACTTTGGGAACTACTAAGTCAGTGATGTTGACTTCAACTGAAGGAAAGGAAGTTAGTCCTCTTGAAACCTTAAAGGTTATGGTCATTAAGAAATCTTTAAGACTTCAAAGAAGGCATCACTAAAGCAAAAGGTGACTCCTCAACCAAGGTTAATGCAGCCTTGCATTCGTGAATTAGCTTCACCAAAGAGTGACCTTATTGCCAAAGGAAAAGAAGCAGCCACCGACATCGATGCCTCCCTTGAAACATTGCCATCAATATATCAAGCAAGGTCCTAGAAGAAATGTAAGGAGAAAAGAAAGCCAAAACTTTTGAGTTATCTAATCAATACCCATTAATAGCTCTTTGTGCTAAACAATAAAAAAGGGCCAAGTCAAACTTGGAAGTTCATAAATGGGCATTCTTTGTGGGCTATTTGTTGGCAAAAGAAGAAAAGTTTGATTAGGGACAAATTCAAAACGTAGAAATGTGATAGAGATTCATGAGGAAGTTAATAAACCACCAAAGCCTTACTCAGGTCTTATCACATGCTCTAGAGCAAACCTTATGTCCCAATCCATTATTGATGACTCATCAATCTCCACCACTTCTTTCGATACTGTGGAAGCGCAAAGTGATTTTCATAGTCCATTAAACAGAGATCCAAAGTCTATTTTTCAAGAATAAGATTTTCCAGAAATTCTAATGGATCAATTTGGTAAAGAGTTAAAAATCTCAGATGAAAGTGGTTCTAAAGACATGCCTATTCTAGTAACTAGTGCCACAAATTTAGAAGAGAAATTTCAAGAGTTGCAAAGGAAAGTCATTGAGAAAGATGCCAAAATAGTGGTCTTGGCAGCCTAAGTGGCATCTCAAGCAAGTATATCGACATGAACTCATGAGCCTATAGCTGAAGAAGGGCACATATCATCTAGTTCTATAACACAAGATGAATTAAAGACACTTATTGCTGAGAGAATCAAAGAATTTCAGGCATCTATAAATTTACCTGTTCTTGGATATCAAAAACTTATCTAGCTTATTATGATACTGTTTCATTCCCAACGAGTTATCAAAAACCAAATTTTGAGAAATTTGATGGCTTAACCAGGTTTCGTCAAGAACATTTAGTGTAGTTTTATTCAACTTGTGGAGAATTTGTTTTGTTAGATGCGTTGTTGATAAGGCAATTTGCTTAATCTCTCAAGGGCTTTGCATTTACTTGGTACACTTAATTAAAGCCAAGGTCAATTCATAACTGGGATGTTTTACAAAGTGATTTTCTTGCCCAATTTGTAAGCTTAAAAAGAAAAGTGTCAATCATTTACTTAGATGATGCTCTACAAAAACCGAATGAAAGCGTTAATGAGTTTATTACAAGATAGAGGAACCTTAATCTCCAATGCTCAGAAAATTTGATTGAGCAATCTGTGGTACAAATGTGCTCAGATAATCTCTAACCAAAGATTGCTACTTTTGTAGGGATTGCAGAACCTCAAAGTTTTGATGCATTAGCTCTAAAGCGAGCAATGTTGAAAGATAAATTGTCCAACAAGATGGTACCACGCAAAGGGAGCATAATTAGAAGAAAAACACACAGAAGAAAAAAAAAAGAAAAAAAAAGAAAAAAAAAGCCCCGAAATAATAGAGAAGTAATGGCTACTTTTGTCAATAATGGAAGCCAAAATGGGAAAGGTACTAGGGCTTGAAAAAGTTCATTCTTGAAGAGAAAAAGAAGGTAAAATAATCATTCGATGATGATGATGTGGAAGGGATTTTTAATGAGTTGATGAAAGAAAAAGCAATACAACTCCCTGAGCCTAAAAGACCTTCTGTAGTTGATAAGATAAGTGACCCTAAATTTTGCTGCTACCATCAAATCATTAGCCTATCTCAATTAAAATGCTATATCTTGAAGAATATAATTTAGAAAATGATAAATGATGGTGAAATCAAGGTAGATAGTTCCTCTCAAGCTCCAGATGCTACATCAAATAGCATTTTCTAGCTTGAGGAGGAACCAAAGACCACTTTGCCTTGCCCACTAGGGGCAAAACCAAATAATGTTGAAAATGTCAAAATGAAGCTTAATGTCAAGGATAAATCAAGAAATGTCCCAAGTCTTTATGAGCTTATGATTGAAGCAAAATTAGACTATTAGAACAATTTCTCTAGCATGAAAGATAGAAATGAAGAAGAGTGGCAAACATATATTGGTAAGAAATCCAAGAAAATGGCAAAAAGGCCATTACCAATCATTATGCCCTTTAGAGAAGCTAGGAATCAAAATTTGTGGAAGGAAGGACTCTAAGAAAAAGAAGAAGAAAAAGAAGAACACTTAGAAGAAAAATGTGAGTTTAGAGAAAGAAGAATATATTCAACATGAGAGAATGCCAATAACTCTAGTTAAATATTTTCCTATGGAATTTCTCCAAAATCATTCCGAGGTTTTAATGGAAGAGGTGAATTATGTTGATGCCAAATTTTATGCAACAACCATGCTCATGCCTCTATCCAGAAACAAGGATATTAAGAAAGGAGGGTCAGGGACGATGTTTTAATCTTGGTGTAAACGGGAAATTCATTAAAAAGTTCTACGCTTGAAAATTAATTAAAAAACTTGCTAGGTTGAAAACCTTTTTATATGGCGGCCTAGGAAAAATTTAAGGCACATAAAAAAGCCCACTAGGTTGAAAACCTTTTTATAAGGTGAACTAGGCAAAAGTTAGGGCACAAAAAAAAATCATCCTTTTTGAACTACATGTTGACTTGATCCCCTTTTGGGTACATAGGTAGCTTAGTATTATTTACTAAGTTCAGTCACATCTTTTAAAAAAAATCATCATCCCCCCTTGAACTATGTGATGACTTGATCCCCTTTCGAGTACGTAGGTAGCTTGGTATTATTTACTAAGTTCAGTCACATCTTTTGAAAAAATTATCATCCTTCTTGAATCACGTGATGACTTGATTCCCTTTCGAGTATGTAGGTAGCTTGGTATTATTTGCTAAGTTCAATCACATCTTTTGAAAATAGCTTGGTATTATTTGCTAAGTTCAATCACATCTTTTGAAGAAAAAAAAATCATCCTTCCTAAACTACGTGATGACTTAATCCTCTTTCGAGTACATAGGCAGCTTGGTATTATTTACTAAGTTCAATCACATCTTCAAAAAAAATATTCCCTCTTTGAACTACACGATGACTTGATCTCCTTTCAAATACATAGGCAACTTAGTATTATCTACTAATTTTGGTCACATCTTCAAAAAAAAAAAAAAATTCTCCTTCTTGAACTACATGTTGACTTGATCCCCTTTTGAGTACGTAGGTAGTTTGGTATTATTTGCTAAATCCAATTACATGTCTTAAAAAAATATCTTTATGGAACTACGTGTTGACTTGATCCCCTTTCGGGTACGTAGGTAGCTTGGTATTATTCACTAAGAACATTCACATTGGGTCTTGTAAATGCCATATGTTGGTTCAATTTAGCATAAGATCCCCAAAACCCCCCATTACCATGTGTTAAGGACATATTTTATGTAATTGGCTAATCCTTTGACAAAACGCACTTTACTTGTATTTGGGTAGATCTAGGATGTGTTTAATACTTCAAAGAACATGTTGTTCAAGTCTAGTATTAAAGCCATGAAGATTGGACCAAGAAACAAGTGAAGAAAATGTGTTCACTAAAGCTGGACACCTTCTCGATAGCTTCTCGACAGATAGCTATCTATCGAGATTTAATGAATGAAGCTCGACAGCTTCTCAATCGATCGAGGATCTATCGAGGTTACGGGAATTCAGATTTCCAGATCTGATTTTCGGCCCATGTTTATGTATTTGTGTAGGGTTTCTTTTCTCAAAACCCTAGGCATATATAAGGATTATTTTAAAGGCCGTCACATAAGAGAATAGAAGGAGAACATATGCAAAAGGTGACCAAAGCCTTATTCTCTCTAAAAGAAGCTACTGCATCTTTCGCCTTAGGGTTTTGTAACCAAGTGCTTCTTAATCTTCATTGTTGATGAAGTGAAGAACTTTGCAACCAACATTCTTCTTTCTCAAGTTGGTGAGTGAGTCACGTACTTGGATTCGTGCAAAGTAGTTAGTCACGTACTGGGATCCGTGCATCAAAGGGTGGCATTTATATATTGAAGAGTTCAGAGGTTCTGATGCGGTAGAAGGTTCCTGCTGTGAGTTCATCTACGGGGATTATAGAGTCTAGGGACAAAGGTTTTGTACTAGATCTGAAACTTCTCTTTACTATAGTGAATTTCTTTTCGGGAAGGTTTCCCCCCAGGTTTTTTACTGTGAAACTGGTTGATTTCATTGGTTTTCTAGGGTCATCATATCTTGTCTTATTTACTTTTCCGCTGCATATGATTTTGACATGATATTGATGTTTGTTTGTTTTAACAAGTTTATTCATAATAAATCTAATTAACAACTTGGATTTAAAACTTGTTAATTGTTTCAATCGGGGTCTAAATTTCCCAACACCCAGTCTTGCAAAGTCTTACAATTGTGCTATAGTGCCATCCTAAATATTATATTTTATTCCCTAAAATATTAGCTTTTTTTTCTCTCCCATATGTCTCTGATCTCCTCTCTCTCTCTCTCTCTCTCTCTCTCAAAGCCCATCTCACCATTTGCTCTCTCTTTCTCTCCTATGCCTCTGTCGATGACCATTTCTCTCCCTATGCCACTCAACCCAGCAGTCTGGCAACTATCCCTCTACCCATTTTCTTATCACTCCTTCTCTCATGGTGGTGGCGGTTAATTTTCTAGGTGAGATCGGCGTGGTCCAGGATTTGGTGGTTTGTGGTGGCATGGCTCCCAATGGTGGGTGGTGGATCCCAAAGGCTGGAGAAGATAAGATTGCTGGGATGGAGGGTCTTGGTGATTGATCACAAAAGGGACCCACTGATTGATTGTTAGATTGAGCTGGTTAAGTTGATGGAAGAGAAGGGTGTAGTTGTGGTGAGTTTATTTGACGAGGGTGGTCACCATGGTGTGGATCTTCAAGACCCATCTAAGGCTAAGGGACTGCATTTGGTTTTAAAGAATTTCATGCTACCTTCCTTGGTTGTTTAGAAAAAATTATGGGTCTGCTTTATTTTAAAAAAATAGTAAAATTACTAAATTTACTTGTTTTTGTTATTTCTGGTTTCAAATTTCAACATATTGAATTGGAGATGTGGCTGTGGATGAGTTAATTTGGGTATGGGTGTTGTTTGTGTTGTTGATGGTGGGGATTGTGATTGTGGAGGTGGCTGGGTTTTTTTTTAGTGTGGGAGGTGGCAGTGGCGGTGGTGTGGTTTTGGCATATTGGTAGCAGTATGTTGTGTTTGTTTGGTGATTTTTTTAAGGGGTTGTTGTGGTGTTATGTAATGGTGTGGTGGTGCTGTGGTGTTGGTTATTGTGGCTGTGAGTGGCAGTGGGTACTATGTTGTTGTTGTGGTTGTTGGTTGCTTTAAGGAAGAGGGAGAAAGAGAGAGAGAGGAAGAGAGAGAGAGAGAGAAATAGTATAAAAAGAATAAAGAAAGAATATTTAAATAAATTGACAAAAAATAGAGTTTGGGATGTTGGGTGTATTGTAAAATGATATGGTATAACAAATAAAGTAACTTTTGATATGGTAAAATGGGATAAATTTTAGAAATTGGATGTGAATGCTCTAAGTTCACATGTAAAAAAAAAAAAAAAATCTCTTTCCTAAACTAAGCTACCTACAAAGTGCACATCAATGCCCAAAACAAAGAAAAAAAAATCACGACAAAAGATGTTGAAGCTAAATCAATCTACTAGTTGGGATGTCAAATTCAAAAGAAGGAGATTCTAAATCACACCAAAGAAATCAGAAAAAAAAAAAATCAAGATACGAGTGTCACATAGGAATTGCCACCAATCTTACATGACACTCGGGGGCACTATTGAAATATGAAATTTTCAACAACAAAAAAAACTGGTTACTTAAAAATTGTCAAGAAAAATTTATCAAAACAAAAAAAGTTTTGGACAAGTTTACGGGAATATATGTCCTCTTAAATATTATATATAAAAATCTAAAAAGATGACACGATGTTGAAGGGTGGGATGTGTGGCTAAATAAGATGCCTCTTGCCACACGTACCACCACAATAAAAAAATGGAAGGAATGAAAGCAATGTGGAAATGGTTAGTTGCACTTGCAACACGCCACCTACAAATAAGATGATTGACATATGTTAAAAAAAGATCACATGAATCCAAAAGAAAAAAAATATTAAAACAAAATACCTATAAAACCCCGCACCTCAAAAGAAGTGGATTAGTCTGCCACTACGCGAAAAGAGAAATATAGGAACAATAAAAAAGTGCCAAAATGGCCAAATAATTTGTAGTGGTCTACTACTATTTTGGAACTCGAGTTAGCCATGTAACTTGAGTTCCAAGAATTCGAACTCCATAAAAAAATAGCCACACCCGCTGGGTGGATTTTTTAGTTAAAGAAGGCATGTGAAACTACAAAACTCGCTCTTAAAGCTCAAGTTCTTCAAAAGTTTGAATGAAGCATGTCAACAAAGCCTGGATATTAAGCATAGGGAAAAGTGAGGACCTACATATCAAGCATAGGGAAAGTGAGGATCTAGTGTTGTAGGGGAGTAAGTGTAAAAATCTAACCTTGCCGTGTGAGTCTAAAAGTCTACCTACTTGTCTCAATAGTGTAGGTGCATTTAGATTTCCATAAGCAAAAGTGGTGTAACTTTGGTGAATTAATTTTTTTTCAATAAAAGTGTCTTTGTTCACATGTTTAGTAAACAGTTAAAGCATAGTAAGAGACAACATATTTATCTCGGAGCGTGTTGTATTTTCTGATAGGCCAAGAATGTATTGACCTCTTGTGATAAATTAATTGATTAATTAGCCAAGTTTATTAATTAATCAAATTAACATGCAATATACGTGATAACACAAACAAATCACCAACTAAAATAAAATACAACGGAAAATAAAGTTGACAAGGTGATTTGTTATCGAATAGGGAAAACCTCCAAGGCAAAAACCCCACCAGGTGATTTTAAGGTCACCACTCCTGAGAATTCACTATTATCACAACAAGCGGTTACAAGTAAAGGAATCCCTGATAGGCCAAGAATATATTGACCCCTTGTGATGAATTAACCAATTAATTTAGCCAAGTGAATTAATTAAGTTAATTAACATGCAAAGCGCGTCAAACAAATCACCAAGTAACTAAATACAGCGGAAATTAAACGGCACAGGTGATTTGTTTACGAATGGGAAAAACCACCGGGGCAAAACCCCACCGAGTGATTTTAAGGTCACCACTTCTGAGAATCCACTTTTATCAAAACAAGCGGTTACAAGTAAAGGAATTCTATTACCTTATACCCACCTACAGTTGAACCCTTACCCCAATCCCCAATTGGACTTGTTCTGTAGTGACAATCTCTCCTTGTATTGCACTGCTCCCAGTACGTGACTAACCAATCGATGCGCGGATCCCAGTACAGGGCTTACTCCTTTGCACGAATCCCAGTATGTGACTCACTCACCAACTTGAGGAAGAAGAATGTTGGTTGCAAAGTTCTTCAGTTTATCACACGATGAAGATCACGAAGTTGCTTGGTCACAAAACCCTACGATGTACAAACACAGAAGCTTCTTCAAGATGAACTAGGGCAAACTAGGTTTCCAGTCACACTTTTCTTCACACTTGTATAATTGTGCTCTTCTACAACTGTGCAACTTTGACGGCCCTTAAAATAATCCTTATATATGTTTAGGGTTGTGAGAAAAGAAAGCCCAAACATACATTCACGGATTGGATGAAAATCAACTCTAAAAAAAACTGAACTTCATAAACCTCGTCAGATACCCTATCTATCGAGCAGCTGTTGAGCCTCGGGCTGAAACAGCTCTTTTAAACCTCGATAGATACTACCTGTCGAGCTAGATGTTGAGCTTTAATGAACAATGCTTCTTCACTTGATTTTTGGACAGACTTACATGGCTTTAACACTTGAACTTGAAACCTTGTTTCTTGAAACATTAAACACATCCTAGATCTACCCAGTTACAAGTAAAGTGCATTTTGTCAAAGGATTAGCCAATTACATAAAATGTTGACATATGTTCCTAACATGAAACACATATTTCCTAAAAATCCCAGTATCTTATACCAAGCTACAGTTGAATCCTTACCCCAATACCCAATTGGACTTGTTCTGTAGTGAGAATCTCTCCTTTTAATGCATGGCTCCCAGTACGTGACTAACCAATAGATGCGCAGATCTCAGTACGCGACTTAATCACCAACTTGAGGAGGATGTTGGCTGCAAAGTTCTTTAGTTCATCACACGATGAAGATCACGAAACTCACTAGTCACAGAACCCTACGATGTACAAATACAACAGCTTCTTCAAGAGAAAGAAGAACTATGGCAAGTTAGGTTTTTGGTCACAATTTGCATGAACAACACTTTGCTTCACACTTGTGCAACTGTGCAACCTATGACAGCCCTTAAAATAATCCTTATATATGTTTAGGGTTATGAGAAAAGAAAGCCCAAATACATACTCACGGATTGGAATGAAATCAAAACAGAAAATTTGATTTTCATAAATCTCGATAGATACCTTATCTATCGAGCAGCTACAAAGCTTTGGGCTTAAATAACTTTTCAAACCTCGATAGATACTAGATGTTGAGCTAGCTGTCGAGATTTAAAATCCAGCACTTCATCACTTGATTCTTGGACAGACTTGCATGGTTTTAACACTTGAACTTGAAACCTTGTTTCTTGAAGCATTAAACACATCCAAGATCTACCCAATTACAAGTAAAGTGCATTTTGTCAAAGGATTAGCCAATACATGATGACATATGCTCTTAACATGAATCACATATGTCCTAACAATCTCTCCCTTTGGCAATCCGTGACAAAACCACAACAAACAAATGAACATATGAGAGAAGTCATAAATCACTCAACTCATACTCACTTGTTGTATACAATAAAATCTATCATATCACAAACTCTTGAAAAACTTTGCAAGAAGAGAATTCATGGCAAGGAAGACTTTGACAACCTGTATTTCTGAAACACTTTAAACAAAACTTGTCAAGGCATCTTAGTGTGAAATGGAAATAAAAGATTACATACAAATAATAAGAAGCATATGCATAAAGAGAGAAAAGAAACAACACATGTAGAGATAGGTGAGAGAACTATAATAACAACCTCATCATATATATATATATATATATATATATATATATATATATATATATATATATATATCATCAATAAGTACAAGGTTTGCTATCACAAAGTGGTCACAAGACCAAAGGTACATGAACTAAGTATCTAAAAGATAAAGAAAAGAAAAGATACATAAGTCATCACTACATCCCTCAAAGTATAGACACTCCCCCTAACAAAAAAATCTCTTATGTACTAACTCTCCCCCTAAATACATGACTACTCTCATACCCAAAAATGCTCGCCCTTTTTGTCTCAAATGACAAAGAGCAAGTAACTCAAGAAGTCATCTCATCATCGCTGAAGGAGCTAGCACCATCATCTTCATCATCACCACCATCAGATCCACCATTGTCGTCCTCATCCTCAGAAGTCTCTGGAGAAGGAGGTGAAGACTCAATGAAGCCACCAAGGCAAGCCTATCGTCTTGCAATACGACCGACACGGGTGTTCACTTGACATAACTCATTGCTGAAAGTATGAAGGCGAGCATCCATGCGCTGAAGCTGTGCTATGATCGCATCAAGAGTCACACCACCCGTAGAAGAAGAAGGAGCGGATGTGGATAGAGCTGAAGAAGCCGAAGGTGTCGTCGTCTCAATCCATGGCCGCTTCGGTCGAAGCTGGGCCTCACTCTGTTTGACAATCACCGCATCAATGGCACACATGACAGAGAAATGAACAGATATGAGAAAGGAGACAAAAAAAATGGTGAAGAATCCTCGTGATAGATGGAGGAAAGATGAGCTTATCACGGGTCATCGTATCCCTATATACATCTATGAGGGAGAGCATGAAGTGAGAAGGGAAGTCAATAGAAATGTGCTCCAAAAGTGATAACAAAAATCGAGCATGAGGCTCTGTGATATAGTTATAGTGAGACAATGGATGGAGAACGAATGTCATCACTATATTAAGGAATCTCGGACCTTTAGCAAAGGCCGAGCAACGGGTGTTTTGACTATCACCGTAAGAAGGAGTCTCACATAATAGAGACATAAGCTCATCTTTAGACACAGTCTTAAGACGCTCACAACAGGGGTAGTTAGGATGCACCACCCTTGGGACATGGAGGACCTCGGATACAATATCCGGAGTGACCACAATGCGCGTACCTCGAACGCGAGTAGAAAAATGAGGTACTAAATAATCAAATTCGTGCATATTGGAGTAAAACTCATGTATGATCACGGAAGGACAAGTGACCGGGACGTCACACAGTGACTCCCAACCCCTACTGCAGATGACAGTGGGTAAGTCAGTATCGAAGAAATCCAATAAGATGACTTGGCGTTCCGAATGAATGTATCGTTGAGAGAAGTTCTCCAAGAAGTCCTTACGGGCTTTCTCATCACGAAACTGAAGATGAGAAGGAGTAGGATCAGAGGAAGATGCCCTAGAATGAAGAGGGTTCTAAGACGGAGTGGATTTAAGCTTAGGTGCCATGATGCAAAGAGAGAGAGAGAGAGAGAAGCAGAAAAGCACCAAAACAATTCAATATATGAATATAAGGAAATGAAGGTATGTATGCATGAAAAATGCATGAACATGTAACATGCAAACTTAAAAGCATTATGGGCACAACCCAATCCAAACCTACTAGCACACAAGTTTGCAACAAAGTAAATACACATTTAGAATGCATGAAACATTGTTATAATGAAAATGTGATGCAATGTGTGATCATTTAGGATCAAATATACAAAACCCATCCCAAAAATTTTCAAAAACCTCTTCAATTTTGAGAAACCCCAAATTTTTCAACAAACCCCAAAAGTTAGGCCACAAAAGATGAAATACATGAAGAATGAATGAGAAAGAATCTTACCAGAGAAAAGAAATGATCTTGAGACCAAAGAACAATTGGGGAAGAGGTTGGGAGTGAGAGAGAGGTGTTTGGGAAGGTGAGAGGTCAGAAAGTATCAAGAGAGATCAAGGAGAAATGAAATGAAAATCATGCTGATCCATATAGAATTCTCGTTTTCTCGATGGATCAAGAGGTGTTGAGAGCTGTTGAGAATTAAAAAGCGAGAAATAGCTATCGAGGTGCTATCTAGAGGTTTCCACAGCAAAGGGGCTCGATAGATCGAGAAGCTATCGAGAAGACAAAACTTTCTCGATGGATCGAGGAGCTATCGAGAAGCTATCGAGATTGTGATAAAAAAAAAAAGCTGAAGGGCTCAATAGATAGCCTAGCTGTCGAGAGGTATCGAGAAGCTATCAAGATTGCTTAAAACAGTTTTTCATGAAGAGAAAAACACAGATATGAATGCAATCAAGCATGCTACTTAACCAAAGATCCAAACAACAATTTTACCCCTCAAAAACATCTTTCAGTCAAGAAAAATGTCAAGCATTTAGATCCAAAACACACACACACGCACTAAACAAGTCTAACCAATTCTATATTTCAAAAATAAGTCAAGACAGTTTAATAGGTATACATTAACACATGTATTCCTTGTGATGGACAAATCACATTGTACCTACACATGTATCAAAAGTAGCAAAGAATATTCAGTGTTGTGTGTGAAAAACATCGCAAGATTGCATAAGTATCTACATGTTATGATGATTTGAGATATGAGCAAATCAATTTAACTCACACACAATCAGAACTACTTGATGGGGATTATCTCCTTCGAAGTACATCCTATAATTCCCACATCTCCTAAAATACACGCTTGCAATCATATTTTAAAGCATTTTGATTCTTTTTGCTTTATTTTTTCTTTGCATATTTTCTTTTAAGCATATTATGCATGGGCATATAAGAGAGAGAAAAGAAATAACCAATTATGTTAAGCTTTTGACATTAAACTTTTGCTATGCTGAAGCATACAGATGTCATTTCATGATTGGCGAGCAACTGTAATGAGATGGTTATTTATGCCTTTCTCTTAGGATTTTCTAGTCCTTCCCATCAAAAAGAGTGATGCGAGTGTTAAGTATAAGAGATTACTTAATCTTACTCATCACAAACACGAGCCACAAAGCTCACTTGCTTAGTTGTGCATAGAGATGCTCATCTAAGCTAAAAGTGATAAAAATTTTGGAAAACTTTGTTTCATTGGCCATTCAAGGTACACAAGTACCAATGTACACAAACGCACACTATTTTTGTATTTTTCTGATTTTTCAAATTTTTTATGAAAAAAAATAAAACCGAAAACAAACAAACAAAAACATGTTAAGCAAAGCAATGCATAAAAACTGGATGCAAATGCATGAGGAAGGAGGAGGAGAAGAGAAGATCATTCCAATGTTTGGAAACGCACACCAATGTTTTGACGAAGGAATTCAAACCATTTGCTATCAAGAGGTTTGGTGAACAAATCAGCCTTCTGATCATCAGTGTGAATGAACTCAAGAGTAAGTGAACCATCTTCAACAAGCTCACGAACGAAGTGATGTCGAATCTCTATGTGTTTAATTCAAGAATGTAGAACCGGATTCTTAGAGATATTGATGGCACTGGTATTGTCACAATAGATAGTGGGGTGTTCTTGATGAATACCATAGTCAAGGAGAAGTTTTTGCATCCATAGAAGTTGGGTGCAACAGCTACCGGCAGCGATGTATTCAACCTCTGTAGTGGATAATGAGATGGAATTCTGCTTTTTGCTCATCTAGGAGACAAGATTATTACCCACATAAAAAAAACCCCCCGAAGTACTTTTTCTATCATTAGCATTCCTAGCCTAATCTGCATCCGAATACCCAGCTAAGACTTCATTTGTGTCCTTGCTGTACCACACACCAAAGTCAGCAGTGGTTTTGACATACTCTATGATTCTTTTCAAAGCAATCATATGGGACTCTTTGGGATTAGCCTGATATCTAGCACACACTCTCACACTATAACTAATGTCAGGTCTACTAGTAGTAAGGTAAAGAAAACTGTCTATCATGCTTCTATAGAGAGACGGATCAACACTTTTTCCCAAGATATCAACAGTAAGTTTAACACTTGGTCTCATAGGGGTTCTAATAGAACTAGTAGATTCCAAACCAAACTTTTTCACAAGATTTCTAGCATATTTAGATTGAGATATGAATATACCTGACTCTTGCTAACAGATCTACAATCCAAGGAAGTGATTTAACTCTTTAATCATGCTCATCTCGAACTCAGCCTGCATGAGTTTGGAGAAACCATGAGCAAGTTTATCCTTTGTTGACCCAAAGATGATATCATCAACATAGACTTGAGCAACTATCAACTCGCCGTCTTCCCTTTTGATGAAGAGATTTTGATCAGCCTTTTCTCTTGTAAACCCATGTGACACTCAGTATTGTGTGAGTCGATCATACCAAGCTCTGGGGGCTTTCTTTAAACCATAGAATGCCTTCTTGCTTTAAACCATAGAGTGCCTTCTTGAGGTACAGCACATATTCGGAAGGTGAGGATCAATGAATCCTTTTTTTTAAGCCACATAGACATCTTCTTTAAGGAACCCATTCAAGAAAGTAGTCTTGACATCTATTTGGTAAAGCTTGAACTTCAAATGGTATGCTAGGGCTAGGAGAATCCTGATGGACTCCATACGGGTCACTGGAGAAAATGTCTCAACATAGTCCACTCCTTCCATTTGTGAGTATCCTTGAGCCACAAGATGAGCCTTGTTGCAGATCACATTGCCCTCATCATAAGTCTTATTGCAGAAAATCCACTTTGTGCCAATGATGTGCTCACCCTTCGATCTAGGTACTAGAGTCCAAACATCATTCCTTTGAAACTAAAGTAGTTCATCATGCATAGCTTCCACCCAGCTTTCATCCTGAAAAGCTTCTTCAACCTTGGTAGGTTCAACCTGCGACAAATAGCAAGAACGAGACACAAAGTTAGCAACACATTTATCAACTGTGCATTTCCTTAGTGTAAGTTCATTCATATTTCCCACAATTACTTTAGGAGGATGATTTAACTTAATTCTGGAGGAGGGTCCTTTCTCTTTATTAGATTCAAAATCAAGTGAGGTAGATATGTCTGCTGAACCGTCTACAACACCTGGAGTACCAGGAGTACTTGGAGATGCAGGCTCTTGATCAACAGGTTCTTGAATATCCTTAGGCTCCGGAGGAAGAATTTCTTTGGGGATTTCCTCACTGACGTTCTCATAACGGAACTCTAAAGCTTCATCAATAACAACATTTACAATTTCCATCACCTTCTTGGTTCTCTTTTTGTATACCTAATAAGCCTTGCTTGTAGAGGAGTATCCCAAAAATATTCCTTCATCGCTTCGGGAGTCAAATTTTCCCACATTCTCTCTATCCTTGAGAATGAAACAAGTACTTCCAAATATTCTAAAATACTTAACATTTGGCTTCCTTCCCTTCCATAACTCATAGGGAGTCTTTTTGGTATAGGGTCTGAAATACACCCTATCAACTGAATGACACGCAGTGTTGACGGCTTCTCACCACAAGTTTCTAGCTACATCCTTGTTGTGCAACATGGCACTAGCCATCTCCTAAATAACCCTGTTCTTTCTTTCTACTACACCATTCTGCTAAGGAGTAATAGGAGCAGAGAATTCTTGAGATATACCTGATCTAGTGCAAAAGGACTCCATGTATGAGTTTTCAAATTCTTTACCATGATCACTTTGAATTTAATCAATCTTTAAACTCTTCTTAATAGGCCAAAAACGTATTAACCCCTTGTGATAAATCAATTATTAATTAGCCAAGTTTATTAATTAATCAAATTAACATGCAAACGCCTTTAACCATTTTGGTATTATAAATTTGCCTCATGGTTTCTTGCCTTGCAGAACGTCTTTGCTCACCAAACATCTCCTTCAGACTTAGCATAATTTCCGAAACCAGTTCTACATCCTGCATTTGATGTTGTAGAACATTTGAGATAGATGCTAGGATGTAGCACTTGGCCATCTCATTAGATTTTTGCCAACGATCATATCACTGTTTTTCCTTAGAAGAAGCTTATAATGAAGGAAAGCTTGGACATGGTTGAGTAAGCACATGTTTGTGCTCTTCAGCTGTAAGAACAATGTCCAAATTTCTTTTCTAGTCAACATAGTTGGATCCAGTCAGTTTGTTTTGATTAAGAATAGTAACAAGTGGGCTAAATGATGCCATGATCAAATCTAAAAAAAATAAACAGGAATATAATAAGTAAACTGGACATTATCAATTTAGCATATAAACATATAGTATGGAACCTTAATAAAACCTTAACATAATATACGCAACGACATCCCAATCCCATATTCAATATCCCTCAGCATAGAGTGAACATTAAATGCTATGATTAATTGAGAACTATAGTGAACATTAAATGCTATGATTAATTGAGAACTATTCTCATTATTAGTGCTATCATGATAACTCTTATCAAACACTAATAATATGCCGTTTTACATTTAGCCTCTAAGTAATAATAGTAAGAACTCAGTATAGAGGATACTATAATGCTTAGTCTAGTGTATACCATTGTCTAGAATCATGTGTAACCACATTTCATCCCTTTAACAGGCATATTTTGTAGTATCACGATACAAAATAAGTCTGCTAAAGACAAATCATCTTAGTTGATATGTTATAGTCTTTGCAGATGAAATGTCCAATTTCATCACCAACTACGAACCATAATTCTGAGTTTACAAAGAACTTGTGATTTATATCTTCTGTGACTTTTCACATAAATCATATACTATGCATCTCATGGACTACATGATAATGTCTCATATTCATTTTACCATTATTTTAGATAATAATAAAACAACTTTATTAATCACAGCATTAAGTCATACATAATGTCATACATAATAACGTACATAGTATCATAGATAGCATCATATAATAGGATTTAAGGGCACTAATCCTAAAAATCATCACGGAATCAGACGTGAAAAGGAGTAGGATCAGTAGAAGAGGATGCCCCAGAATGTAGAGGGTTCTGGGATGGAACAGATTTACATTTGGGTGCCATAGAAGCATACTAACTCAAACAGAAGAGAGAGAGGGAGAGAAAGAGACAATCAGAAAAGTCTCAAGCAGTTCAAATATATCAAAAATATATTGAAAAGAAAGGACGTATGCATGGGAAAGCATGAACATGTGACATGCAAAGGTAATTACATCATGGGCTCAGCCCAATCCATTCCTACCAGCACACAATCATATAACATATATAACACACATCTAAATGCATGAAAATATAGTTATAATGCACATGAGATGATATGCATGAAGTTTTTAAGATCAAAACTACAAAACCCATCCCAAAAATTTGGCAAAAACCTCTTTGATTTGAAAAACCCCAAATTTTTCATTAAAACCCAAAAGTTAGGTCATGAAAGATGAAATGCATGACAATGAAGGATTTAGACACTTACCAAGTGAAGAAAGACTTGATTAAGGTTGAAAACTCCTTGAGGAAGAGGTTTAAAGGGAGAAAAGAGTGTTTGGGAGGTGAAACAGCTGAGAGCAATCGAGAGAGATCGAGGAAAGTGAGATCAAAATCGCGAGCGCTCCTTATATAGCATCTCAGTAAATCTCGACAGATCGAGAGGTGTCGAGGATCTGTCGAGCTTTAAAGCAGGTGTTCAAGGCAAAATGAAGCTCGATGGATCGAGGAGCTATCGAGGGGACAAAAGAATTCTCGATCCATACACATAGCTGTCGAGAGGTGTCGAGATTGTGATAAAAACTAACTTAATAGCTCGATAGATAAGCCAGGTGTCGAGGAGCTATCGAGATTGCTTATAAACAGTTTTTCAAAGAATGGAAAAACACAGACATGAATGCAATCAAACAAGAACTCAACCAACGATCCAAACAACTTTTTAAGCTCTCAAAATCATCTCTCAACACAAATATTAAGCACACAGATCCTAAAACGCACACACACACTAAACAAGTCTAACCAATTTTATATTTCAAAAACCAGTCAGGATAGTTTAGTGAGCATACATCAACACATGTAAACCTTGTAATGGCCAAATCACATTGTACTTGCACATGTATCAAAAGTAGCAAAGAATATTGCGTGTTGTGTGTGAAAAACATCACAGGATTGCATAAGTGTATCTATGTTATGACGATTTGAGATATGAGTAAATCAATTTAACTCACACACGATCATAACTGCTTGATGGGGACTATCACTTTCGAGGTACATCCTATAAGTCCCACATCTCCTAAAATACATGCTTGCAATCATATTTTAAAGCATTTTGATCTTTTTGCTTTTTATTTTCTTTGCATGTTTTTTTTAAGCAAACTATGCCTAGGCATATAAGAGATAGAAAAGAAATACCCCATTATGTTAAGCTTTTTGACATTGCACTTTTGCTATGCCGAAGCATACATATGTCATTTCATGATTGGTGGGCAACAACGGTGAGATGGTTGTTTATGCTTTTCTCTTAAGATTTTCTAGTCCTTCCCGTCAAAAAGAGTGATACGAATGTTAAGTACAAGAGATTACTTAACATTACTCATCACAAACAAAGAGCCACAAAGCTCACTTGCTTAGTTATGCATAGATATGCTCATCTAAGCTACAAGAGGTACAAAGTTTAGAAAACTTTGTTTCAATAGCCATCCAAGTTGCACAAGCACCAATGTACACAAACACACACTGTTTTTGTATGTTTCAATTTTTTCAATTTTTTTTATTAAAAAAAAAACTAAAAATAACCAACAAAAACATGATAAACAAAACAAAGCAATGCATAAAACTAGACTGACTCAAAAACAAGAAAGCAAAAGCACACAAGAATGCAATAAAAAAAAAACAGATAGGGAGAGAGATAAGAAGTGATAAAATCACTTGGAGCTCTTTTCCTTCCACTCCTTAGAAGAACCTTTCCTTTGAGCAAAGCCTTGAACCAGCAGTGAGGAAGAAGCATTGAACCCGTTCAAGTTCGAAAGGAATATGAGGGCTTTGGAAGATCTCCAAGAGGTGTAAGAGAGGATGGAAACTGATTCTGGTTTTGCAATGCGATCATGTCGTTGCTTTATTGAGTGGCTAACCACTTATAGCAATTAGGTCTAGTATGACCGGCTGCTCCATAGTGATGACAGAGATGCTACTTCTTCTGTTTAGGCTTTTGAGAGTTAACCTTCTTAGCCCTAGGATTTTTAGCTTCTTTCTTATCCTGCTTAGGTTCTCACTAGCTAAATTAGTTCTAACATTAATGTTCTCAATATCAACATTATTACTAGGAGGAACAAAAAAGTAGTACTAGTAGAAGCAATATTAGGAGAAGAGAAATTATACCCTAAACCAGTTCAATCAGAAGTAGATTTCTAAAGACTGAGCATCTCATCGAGCTTAGCGCTTGAAGTCCTTTCTAGTTGAGCTCTGACTTGGAACAGTTCTGCCTCAAGCTTCTTGGTCTTCTCAGCTAGGAAATTGTTCTCAAACCTCAGTGCTCCAATAGTCTGATTGTCTTCATCAAACTTTGTGGAAAGCTCTTCACGCTTAAGCTCCACCTCACTAAGCTTCTTGGAGGTCAGCCTATACAATTTCTCATATTTTTTTGAGACCTTGTACAACTTTGCACAGGCTGTATGGATGTCATCTTGCTCATCCATCTTCTCAAATTTTGACTCCACCAAGCTTTCTTCTTTTTCCTCATCTTCTACAATCCCTTCAGTAGGATTGATAGTGGTGGTGAAGGTATTCAAGATTCTGTCATCCTCATTTTCGGAATCATCCTCAGATTCGGTGTCACTTAATGTAACAGCAAGTGCCTTGCTTTTCTCAATAGACTTAAGATAAGTAGGGCACTCCTATTTCATGTGTCCGAAGCCTTGACACCCAAAGCATTTGGGTCCTGAGGGAACAGTGTATTGACCACCATCCCTTGCATCCTTGTTCCCTTTGTCTTAGTTCTTGAATTAAGAAGAACTAGATTGCTTACGGTCCTTGTCAAAGCCATTTGCATTGGCATTCTTCATGAACTTCTTGAATTGTCGGGTGATGTAGGACTTCATTTTAGAATCTTCATCATTAGAAGACTCATCAGTGTCACTACTCTTGGCCTTCAATGCCATGCTCTTGCTCTTGCTTGATTTCCCGATCCTTGTCAAAACCAACTCATAGGTTTGCAGATTGCCAACCAACTCTGTTAAAGGAATTTTGTCAATGTCCTTTGATTCCTCGATGGCAGTGATCTTGGCATGGAATCTCTCGGGCAGAGATCTAAGCACCTTTCTCACAATCTTGGGTTCTGGAATGGTTTCCCCAAGTTTAAATGCTGAATTCACTATATCTTTAAGCCTGGCATAGAACTCATCAAATGACTCATCCTCATCCATCTTAATCTCTTCGAAACTTGTAGTGAGTCTCTAAAGTTCGAATCCTTTACAACCTTGGTTCCCTCATAGGTTGTCTAGAGAATGGTCCATACTTCCTTAGCAGTTTTAGTGGAGGATATCACTGAATAATGCATTCAATGCCCTGTTGTTGAAGTTTGTCGCCTTGATCTCAGCATCATCCTAATCGGTCGACGCTTCCTTAGGCTTGGTCCAGCCTATCTCCACAGCTTGCCACACCTTCTCATCTAAGGACTGTAGGAAAGCTCTCATGCGTAGTTTCCAGTATGCATAGTTAGTTCCATCAAATAAAGGAGGTACAATAAGAAACTTTCCTCTATCCATGAAAAACAGGGGTCAATAGATCTTCACAGCAAAGATTAAACCCTAATTAGAGTGTGCCTACTCCGATACTACTTGATAGGCTAAAAACGTATTGACTTCTTGTGATAAATCAATTGATTAATTAGCCAAATTTATTAATTAATAAAATTAACATGCAAACGCGTGGTAGCATAAACAAATCACCAATAAAATAAAGTGCAGCGGAAAATAAATTGACATGGTGATTTGTTTACGAATAGGGAAAACCAACACGGCAAAAACCCCACCAGGTGATTTTAAGGTCACCACTCCCGAGAATCCACTATTATCAAAACAAGTGGTTACAAGCAAAGGAATCCCAGTACCTTATACCAAGCTACAGTTGAACCCTTACCCCAATACCCAATTGGACTTGTTCTGTAGTGACAATCTCTCCTTATATTGCACGACTTTCAATACGTGACTAACTAATTGCGCAGATCCTAGCACGCGACTTCAATCACCAATTAGAGAAGGATTGTTGGCTGCAAAGTTCTTCAGTTCATCACACGATGAAGATCAAGATGCTCCTTGGTTATAAAACCCTACGATGCACAAACACAGCAGCTTAGGTTTTCGGTCACAATTTGCATGAACAACACTTTGCTTCACACTTGTGCAACTGTGCAACCTATAACAGCCCTTAAAATAATTCTTACATATGTTTAGGGTTATGAGAAAAGAAAGCTCAAACACATACTCATGGATTAGAATGAAATTAGAACTAAAAATCTAATTTTCATAAATCTCGATAGATACCCTATTTGTCGTGCAGCTATCAAGGTTCGGGCTTAAACAGCTTTATAAACCTCGATAGATACTAGCTATTGAGCTAGCTGTTGAGATTTAAAATCCAACACATCATCACTTAATTCTTGGACAAACTTGCATGGCTCTAACACTTGAACTTGAAACCTTGTTTCTCGAAGCACTAAACACATCCTAGATCTACCCAATTACATATAAAGTGCATTTTGTCAAAGGATTAGCCAATACATGATGACGTGTTCCTAACATGAATCACATATGTCCTAACATTTTCCTACAAAAACATTTATGTCAAATTTATCTGGTATTTTTTAATTAAAATAATCCATGTTGGCGGCATTTTTTTATGGAACTAAAGTTTTTAAAACTCGAGTTTCAAAAAGGTGGTAGATTGCTGAATATTTCTCAACAGTGGTAAAACACTACATATTTTGGCCAACAATGGTATTTGGCCATTTTTTCCCAAAAGAAGGGCTAAAAAGTGGGACGCCATGAATAGAAAATGAAGAACTTGAGAACATGGGTTAACTGCCCATTAACTGGTCAGTTGAGAAAAAAAGGTGGGAACAATTTCTTCAACTTCTTTATAAATGAAAGAAGCTCCAGTAAGCAAGAAAAAAAAAGGGCAAAACACATAGTAAAAAGAAAAGATAAAAAGAAAGGCACAGACATAGCATTTGCAAGCAGAAAAAATGAAACGGAGAAAGCAAGTGAAGAGGAGGAGCATGCAACAATAGGTTTGTATATGAGATTTTATCAGTCCCTTTCTTTTCTAAATCTCTCTCTCTCCCTCTTCTTCAAAACTTAACTTTTGTTTGGTAAAACAAATAGGGTTAGGTTTCATAAGGAGTTCCTATACGAGTTCTTGACTTGCAGATCCTATTTGAAGATTACCAAATTAAAATTCTCTTAAACTTATGTCCAATGTTCTCTTAATTAGAGTTATTGACTCTACCGAATGAAATACATCAATGGAGTCATTGACTCCACCAATTCAAATATTAGAGTCCTTGACTCTATTAAATTTTAATAGTGTCCTTGATTTGACCATTATGAATTAATTTAATAGAGTCCTTGACTCCACCAATTTAAATATCAAAGTCCTTGACTCTACCAAATTTTAATGTTAGAGTCCTTAACTCTACAAATCAAACAAACAAATAAAGTCTTTGACTTTACCACTTAGAATCAAATTTAGGGAATTCTTGATTCTACTATTATATGGAGTCCTTAACTCTACCAATTTAAAAATTGGAGTCTTTGACTCTCCACCAATTAAATAAGTTAATGAAATCTTTGACTCCCCCATTATATATTATTCTTAGTAATTCCACCAATTAAACAATTTAGAATTATTGATTTCACCAATTTTAAAGAATACATTTCAATGGAGTCCTTGATTCCCAAAATTATTTTAAATAAAGTGGGTTTTTTTTTCTTCAATTCCTTCAAATTCCAATATGACTAATTCTTTGGGATTCCAAATTCTTTAACCAAAATTGGAGTTTCCAATTCCCAAAATAAAATGACCACAAAATTGATGTAAGGAAATTTAATGATTCCCAATTTTTTAAAACGTGTTCATGAAAATTAAATTGCTTCAAGGAGGTTTCTTTCCCTTAATTAAATTTTGGAACTTCAATCAAAATATCATTGTGTTAGGGTTATATTTTCTATGTAATTGGTTAATCATTTGACAAAACGCACTTTACTTGTAATTGGGTAGATCTAATCTAGGTTTAATGTATCAAGGAGTATGTTGTTCAAACATAACAAGTGGTATCATTAAAGACATGAAGCTTGATCTAAGAAACAAGTGAAGAAAAGTTGTTTTATTAAAACTCAACGCGGGCTCGACACTAGTTGCTATTGAGGATTAATGAAGAAGCTCGACACAAACTCAATTTATCAAGAATTACGATTTCAAATTTCTCAAATCTAAAATTCTACCCATGATCACTTGAATGATTAGGGTTTCTTTATCTACAACCTTAATCATTTATAAAATACTCAAAACAAAATTAGAGACTCAGAATTCATACATTTTGTAAGAAGCTACTGTGTTTGTACACCTTAGGGTTTTGTAACCAAGTGCTTCATAATCTTCATAGTCTACAAAGTGAAGAATTTTGTAGCCAACAACAATTAATCAAGTTGCTGGTGTTAGTCACGTATTGGGATCCATGCAAAGGAGTTAGTCATAGATTGGAGATTTGTGCAAAGCGAAGAAGTTTACTACAAGATCAAGTTTAACTGGGTATTAAAGCGAAGGTTCAACTGTAGGTTGGTATTTTGGGATAGGCCACAGTAGTGGTAAGATTCTTCGTACTTGTAACTGCTTGATTATTGATTAATGGATTCTTGGGAGTGGTAACCTTGCGAGATGATACGCTAAAAATGTATTGACCCCTTTGGCAAATTAATTAATTAATTATCCAAGTTAATTAATTAAGTCAATTTAACATGCAATAGAGTGGTAGCACAAAAAAATCACCAATTAAACTAAATGCAATGGAAAATAATTTTGACACAGTGATTTGTTTACGAATGGGGAAAATCTACGAGGCAAAACCCCACCGGGTGAATTTAAGGTCACCACTCAAAAGAATCCACTATTATCAAACAAGTAGTTATAAGTAAAAGGAATCTCAGTACCTAATACCAACCTACAATTGAATCCTTACCCCAATACCCAATTGGACTTATATTGTAGCGGCAATCTCTCCATTCAATGCACAAATCCTAGTACATGACTAACTAATAATGCACAGATCTCAGTACGTGACTAACACACCAACTTGAAGAAGATGTTCGCTGCAAAGTTCTTCAGTTCATCAACATGAAGATCAAGAATCTTCTTGGTCACAAAACCCTTGGCACAAAGACACAGTAGCTTCTACAAAGAGAATGATGAACTAGAGCAATTTCTGTCTCTGATCACAATATGCGTGTAACAACAAGTGCAACAACCTTTGTATCCCCTATGACAGCTCTTAAAATAATCTTTATATATGTTTAGGGTTGTGAGAAAAGAAACCCTACACAAATACTCAAGGATATGCATATAATCAGATCTGAAAAGTCTAATTTCGTAATTCTCAACAGATACAGCTTGTGTCGAGCTTCAACATTAAATCTCGATAGATAGGCTTCTGTTGAGACATCTGTCGAGTTTTATTGAACAACACTTCTTCACTTATTTCTTGGACAAATCTGCATGGTTTTAACACTTGACTTGAATAACATATTTCTTGAAGTCTTAAACCATCCTAGATTTACCCAATTACAAGTAAAGTTTGTTTTGTCAAAGGATTAGCCAATTACATCAAATATCTCCCTAGCACGAGAGGTTTTCCTCATTCGTCAACAAATCACCATTTTTTTTTTCTGCTGCATATTAGTTATTTGGTGATTTGTTGGTGCTTTCACAACTTGCATGTAATTTGACCTAATCAATCAACTTGGGTAATTGAATTAATTAATTGGGGTCAATCTATTTTAACCCAACACATTGCTTGTTAAAATTCATACAAAAAAAAATAAATGAAAGAAAGGAAAATTTGCTCCGACATTCAAGTTCTCAAAAAGAGAATCTTTGGTTCAAAATCCATACAAACATAGGTCCCTAGCTTATCCTTGAGATTAAAATAAATTATCTCATCCAATAACAAAATTAAGTCAATGCTTAATTAAATACTAAGTATTTAACTTAGATGTCCATCATTTAAAATGGACAAAATCATAATTGAGGATTTTAAATTTAAAACCTCAAACTTAAGAACAACAAATTGGCTTGATCCCCACCAATGGTACATAGGTAACCTAAATAAATTATTAGATGCAACCACAAATAAATAAAAACACATATCCTTTCAAACATAAAAATAAATAAACTTATGTACAAAGGCAATGTGGTTGGAATCAAATGATCTTTCCTTGAAACAAGGGAATGTAATTAAGAGATACGTTATCTTGAATGGGTACTACTCATATCAATAAAACATATATGCCCAAAGGTTTATGGGTGAAATTATGTTTGATGAATTTCACTGCATAACAATTTTTGTTAAACATAATATAACAACTTTTGTTAAACAAAATTTAACAATTTTTGTTAAAAAACATAAGTTAATAATTTTCGTCAACAAAAATGTTAGGAAAAAAAAAAAAGAACCACTGAATGTGACAAAAGTACGGTCAAATGTGATATTGGTACTACTAACGTGACAATGGAACCATCAAATATAAGAAAAAAAAAATAAGGGAACCACTGAATGTGACAAAAGTGCAGTCACATGTAATGTTAGAACTGTACAATGTGAAGATGGAACTGTCAAATGTGAGAAAAATAATTAAGGTATCATCGAATGTGACAAACGTATGGTCAAATGTGATGGTTGTACTGTCTAATGTGACAATGGAACCATCAAATGTGAGAGAAAAAATAAGGGAACCACCAAATGTGACAGAAGTACAGTCACATGTAATGTTAGTACTACACAATGTGAGGATGAAACTGTCAAATGTGAAAAAAATAATTTAAGGTACCACCGAATGTGACAAAAGTATGGTTAAATGTGAGGTTGGTACTGCCTAATGTGACAATGGAACTGTCAAATGTGAGAAAAAAAATAAAGAAACCACCAAATGTGATATGATGTTGGTACTGCATAATGTGAGGATGGAACCGTCAAATATAATGTTGTGGTAGTCTGGTATAGCAGATTACCTATTTGTGGGTACCGTAGCCTCCCCTCCCCCCCCTCCCAAAAAAAAAAAAAAGGGGTAACGTAAAATTACCTTTCATTTTAATAGATATATGTGGCGTTTGGTACAGGGTAATGTTTTAGGATTCCTAGGAATGTTTAAAGATTCCCATGTTTGGTTGCAAATTACGCTAGGGAATCAGATGCTAGGGGAATCCTTAAACCCCTCTCAGTAGGAATGTGGATTCCCTTTAAAACAGGTGGGAATCCAGATTCCCAAACTTAAAAGAAATTGTATTTTTTATAAATTGACAATTTTAACCCTTTTTCCTTATCATTTAAGCAATTAAGATAAACTATAAAAGAAATTATCAATATCTTCTCTCTTGTCTTTATCTTTTCCCGCCAAAACAACATAAACATGATAAATAACTCTGCTAATAGTTATTTTTGTATTATTCTTGTCATTTTGAAATGTTAGATCACAGTTTTAATGAATGTGTTGCTAATTGATAGTTTATATAATATTTTTTATCTATCTATTTAGAGTAAAATATTTTTTTAAAGGACTAATTAATAGTTTATATATATTTTTTCATTATTTATTTAAAGGAAGATTTTTTTTTTAAATGGGCTTGGTACTTCACAATCAAATCTAAGGACAAAATGGGAAAAATAAATAATTCATTTAAGATTCCTAGGAATACACCAAACATTATCATCTCACATTCTTGGGAATCTCCCAATAAAACCAAACATAGGAATAACTACATTCCTGGGAATCTAGATGCCAGGAGTAATGTGGATTCCCCGTACCAAACGCCACAATAGAGTCATATAACACATGTTTGTACATATTATATAAATTGTATTTCTTGATTCGTTACCATTATATCATAATATGTTGAGTAATTAAAAAAATACGTGTAATATATTGGCAAAATAAGTAAAAGTGTGGAATTATTTGGATTTATTAATGACTTGATCCCTATTTGTATTCATTAATGTACACTCATGCAAATTATTTGTATTTTTTATTGAGAAAAAGAATATAAATGGTTTTAAATCAAGAAATTATTGTTGCCCACGTTAGTTTGTATGACTCAAATTTTTTTTTTTTTCATTTGAAAATTCGTGGTACAACGTTTAAAAGCATCATTTTGAAGGTATAATTGTACTTTAAAAATTAATTAAATAAACAAAATAAATTTATGAGAATAAGTTCATCATTAAGATGCTTGCAACTAACATTTAAATTGTTGAGCTACTCAAAACTCCATATTCAACATTTTTCTTAATAATTGCTTTATTGCTAGAAAATTTCACCATATAAATTCCTGTAAAAGAATCACCACACATAACTAACATAAATTGACATGCACCCATAAAGCATACCATATTAATGACATTAGCACTTAATTTCATAATCCAATATTATTATGTTGGCAAAATAAGTAAAAGTGTGGACTTATTTGGATTTATTAACAATTTGATCTCTATTTCTATTCATTATTGTACACTTATGCAAATTATTTGTATTTTTCTCAAGAAAAAAATGTATATGGTTTATGTTTAATTAATTTTAATTTTTAATTTATATGTATTCCAATATTTATGTTTAATTATACTTTTTTTTTCTTAATACACTAATAGTTAGAGGTGGGGGATTTAGACCCTGGATAGTTTTGTTAGAAACATGAGGTGATTTCAGTTGAGTTACATGAATCTTCGAATACATGTAAATTAAAATAACATATTTTTGTACTTATGTCCTTATTATATAACATATATCTATTAATGCATTACAAGTTATGTTTACCTTTGTCATAATAAGTAGAATAATTGAAAACCAACACAGTATGTTTTCAAAATAAATAAAGGAATAGAACATTTTGGGGTTTATTAATGAATTTCCCCCATTTAAATAACAAATAGTAAACATACTACTAACAAAACTAAACAATTACTAGATGGTAATGATAGATTTTATCTCAAACCCATTATGTTTGCCTAGTACAAATTACATACTAAAGCCAATGACTAACTTAAAAGTTAAGTTGACCATATACTTTGAGGCTCTTCCTCTCCACCTAGTATTAATAATTCAAATTTTGTTTAAACTCAAAATTTTAAATTTGAACCATGAAACAATTAAGATTATGCTCTTGTATATTATTAAAAAAAAAACACTAACAACGAGATATCGGGTACTTTCCATATATTATTAAAGAATTTGGGCAACTTATCTATTGGTTTCCTAAAAAACCAAGAATAAGATGTATAATTTATTCAAATTTTAATGAAATAACTTAGCAAACGTCTTCATAAGTTTCTTAAAATTTCCAGCAATAAGGGAGGGTCATTCCAAAATTTCACACACCACCCTATATTGGTGATTTTTTTTCTGACTACATTGTTTTTAAAAATTTTTTTTTTTTAAAAAAAAAAAAAAGCAAAAGATCTCCCTAATAGTTTGTTAATGTAAACATGCACTAGAATAATGACTTCAAGATAAAATATGAAGTTCCATAAAAAAAAAATACTAATATGAAGTGAACCAAGGCAAATGGTACTATATAAGAAATAAATTTAAATCTTTAACAGTGCATAGCAGGATTTGAAAAAGTATAATCTTATTACTTAGTTTCTTTTTTCTTTTTTTTGGACTTGTTAAGTTGTTATGGTCTTTAAAGTTGTTATATTAGTTTGTCAAGTTCGGGTAAAGGTAAATCCAATGTGATTTATTAATGCTAAAATATATTTATTTACACTTTTTTTATATATAAGAAATCTACTTCAAATTTATTTGAATTAAAGGCTAAAAAAATTCACCTATAAATGTTTACTCCCTTTTCTAACCCATCTCATTAATGATTATTCATGCATAACATGTATTTATTACAGGCTATTTTTCACTATATCATAATACGTTGAGTAATTAAAAAACACACATGATATATGGGAAAAAGAAGTAAAAGCATGGAATTATTTGAATTTATTAACGACTTGATCCCTATTTGTATTCATTAATGTACACTTATGCAAATTATTTGTATTGTTTCTCTAGAAAAAAAAATGTACATGGTTTAAAATCTTGAAAATATGTTTAATTAATTTTGATTTTTTCTTATATGGATTAATTAAAAATAATTAGATGTTAAAATATTATTATTTTGATTTTAAGATAATGGTGTATTTCAAGTATTGGATAATCCTTGATGGTAATTATAATTATTTACTTATTTTTAATAAATCACCTTGTAAAAAAGAGAAATTTAAATTAAAAAATCATAAATTATAGGAGGAATAATATAATCAGTAAATGGTTTGAAAAATGAATTTAAACTAGAAATTGTCCTTAAACAGGTTAGAAAAACTGAATTAATATCGTGCAAACTTCAAAATTGAAGCTAAAACGCTAAACTTGTCAAATTATCGATCGCCAGTTTGACACAGAAGTTTGGCACAGAAGAATTGTAGATCAAAACATTCCCCCAAGAAATAAGTGGCACTCAGCACGTACTACAATTTTGAATTGCAATGTTGATTTTCGGCTTTAACTTCAATTTAAATGTTGGAGAGGGTAATCATGAGTTAAAAATTCAAAGATAGAGGGATGGGAGGGAAACTAATATTGGTTAATTCATTTCCCTCTATAACTACGAGACGAACTCATTAAAGAAGGGACTTTTGAAGGGGCTCATTAAAATTTCAACATTTAGTTTTGTGTTCTTGTACAGAAGAATTAATTGGCTTTCATGCAACCCACTCTTTGTACGGAGTACAATTAAGTGATTAACAACCATTCTCCACCTCATAACAACCATTTTCATATCACTCAATCTATCCCAATCACCTCCAAAAACCCTAGTCACTTTAAAACCATCAAACATTCAAAACACCTCTCAATTTAATTTCAAAAACTTTACCCATCAAAGTTCTAGCAAAGCGTCCTTCAAAATCACCATCTAACCTCATGATGGTGAAGTCTTGAAGTCATTTTCAAGAGTCTTTCATCCACAAAATCTGAAGACACCAGGTTGAAAATCACAAATCAACAACACACAACAATAACAATAATAATTTCTTCTGTTGTGCAAGTGATAGATGATAGATCAGTGGATTGAACGAAGGAAGTAAGGGAAGCAACTTTATCTATATTTTTTAGTGTGATATGCCATCATAGCATTGGTAAGAGGACATGCATGCAGCAAGGACCCAAACTTAACTTAGTCTTCGTCGTAATTGATTGCATGAAATTATGATCTTTGAGGTTATGGGTTGATTAACATGTTCAAGCATATAAAAGTATGACCATGCTGATTAAGTTTAGATTTTAATTTCTATAAATTCACATTATGAACATATTTTAGCATGATAATATGATTGGATGAATGCATAACATGATATGACTATTAATTTCACGAATACTAAACTTCAAGCGGGGCAAAGTAAGTGCCTAACGCCTTCCCATTTCATTACCTAGGCTTCAAACTTAGATCTTGCTTTGAGGACCATTCTTTGTTGATGTAATTTTTACGTAACTAGATCAAAGTATCAAACCTATTTAATTTTTTGCACTTTACTAGATTGTAACTAGAAATCAAAACTATATATATCCTCTAGAACCAAAGCCATGTAGAGGTATTTCATGAAGGTTATTCTTATTTTTCCTTTTGAATAAAATAAATGGTGATTCCATTATAAAACATCGGATCCACACCCTTAGGGTTCAATAAAAAAAATGGTTCTTTTTTTCTTCTGAAAAACGTCAAATCCTTACACCGTGTAACTTTATGCATTGAAAATTAAATCAACTTGAAATCATCAGATTTTGTCATAAAGCTTATATCATATTAGACCATTTTATTGATGAATAAAAGAAGAATACATGAAATGACGAAAAGAGAATGAAGGGATTAAAAAAGATTAAAGTACTTGATCAAATAGCCTAAGGTGGGTCGAGGTGCAAATTAAATAAGTTAGTTAGGGAGAGAATTACTATCAACGTCTAGGACATGTGGCTTTGGAATCTTCCCTGATTTGGATGAGATCTTCAATGTCATGTTGAAATGTATGCATTAGTCAATGTGATGACCTTTGCTTTGATGGTGAAACCTCATTTGGTGTGTAAAACACTAGTGAATGTTTAGACCTCCAATTTCAAATTAAACTAACACAAGCTTACACCCAAACAATAGATATGCAGAATAATAGGTACAAGCAAAACCCAAACAAATAAACAACTCTACACCATAATTAATCACAAGACAACAGCAATTAAAAGATAAGAGTAAGGGTTAGAGAGATGCAAACACAAAGATAACATTGGCACGTGTTATCGAAGTAGAAACCGAAGAATTCGGCGAAAAACTTCTCCGCCGCTCTCCAAGCGGTAAAATGATCCACTAGAAAATAAAGTTGGAGTACACAAATAACAAAAAACCCTCCAAACCTAGTCTATCCAATGTACTTGAGCCCTCCAAGCTCCTACTACCAACTGGTTAAACCTAACCGTGTTTTCTCTAGCTTTCCGGATCTCACAATAAGCCCATTGCATCAACCAAATAAATTGGTCATCTCTGAACTGCTTCCCAAACATTAAATAACCTCCTCACAGATATGGGTATGGTGAGATAAAGATTTGGCTAATGAATCTCTCAAGAATATGTTAATGGAAAGGGTGACAGTAGAGGAATTTAGAGAATCAAATGTCTAAGATTGTGGACGAGTCAATCTTGTTTTTCTCTAGGGTTTCTCTCTCGAAATTTTCTCTAGAAACTCTCTATATTTCGTGGGAATAAAGGTATTTATAGTAGAGTACGTGAGGAATGTGAAAAGTCATTTTTCTGCAAAACAGGGCATTCTGGCGACTCACTCTCATAACTGGAACGAGTCACGAGTTTGAGTCGCGAGATAATTGTCAGGTCAGACTGTACTTTTTGTCTTGTAGTGTTCTAGCTGCCGTGACCCTTCAGCTTCTTGCATGCTTCACATGTGTGGTATTTTGGCGAATTGTCAGTCACAAGAATCCTCTAAATGCACACACACTTAAATTTCTTTACACTCTCTCACAGTCAACCCTTACATTAATCCCACCTAAATACAGAGTATCTAATTATTGAAATTACAAGCAAAATTAGTATGAAATAAAGCCAACATATGGTTGAATAAATTCAACCTTACAGATGGTACTGGTAGTGCTTATTGGCATTGTAGGTTAGAAACAATTTTGTCAACCCACAATACCAAATTTAAGGTTCATTCAGAATTTGGGCCAAGAAAATTAAACTTTGCCACTAAAACAAAATGTTAGGCTCCTTAAATAAAAAATAGTCGAAACAACAACAAAAAATAGTCCAAAGCATCAACACATTTGACAAGAAGCCCAGTTTTTAGCCTTTCAAAAAAAAGAAAAAGCCATTTAAACAAAGTTTAATGTTCTATTAATTTCAAAATAAAGAGAGAGGGGGAGAGTCTGAGCGTGTGCAGGATGCCACACCGCTGCTGCCAATTGGGCGATCATCGTGCAGTGACGCCTTCTCTGCTTAGTCACACAATCCCCCTGATATCATCTCTTTTGTCACATCTTTGATCTTGCCGTCTTTCAATTCATGTCTGTGTATCTCATTGTTTCTTACTCTGTTTTTTGGGATAATAGTAAAATTAGTACTTCCAAGTTTTTTTTTTTTTTTAGAATGAAGTACTTTCAAGTTTGAATTGGGCCAATTGGCTTTATTATTTTAAAGAATGCAGACTATGAGCATGGTTATGTGGGTGAGTCCTGAGTGGATCTTTGTGAGTAAGTGGGTTTAGGTGTAATTTTGAATATTAATTAATATTGTTAAAAGCATGGGGTCGAATGTTCTATAGCTTGCAACTATTTCAAAGTGCAACAGAGGTCATGTTTTTATATCAATTCTGTTGTGCTGAATGTCTTTGTTTTGTTTTGTAATCTTAGCGAACTGTAGCTTCCAACGTGGACAATTATTGGTCACACATGCATCTGGGATCATTCTTTTACTCTGTTTATTTCGGTAGAAATAGAATTCTAATACTCTTCGACTTTTAGTCTTTTACACACCTATTGTTTTCTTATTTCATTTGAAGAAATAAAACTCAACCATATATTATATATAATAGGCTAGAGCATGGGTGAGTTTTATCTTTTTAGTTTAGTTGAACAATTAATTATAGGTAAAAAACTCATTTTCGTCCCTACACTTTCACGCGATTCCTACTCTGATTCCTAACTTTTTTTTTCCACCGCTTTTAGTCCTTATCTTGAAAAACGCATCTCGTTTTAGCCCTTTCCGCCAGTGCCCTAACAGCATCTAAATTTTAAAAAAAAATTATTATTAATTTTAACTAAATAAAAAAAATTAAAAACCAAAAATCACATGAACTGAGATCTAAGTATGTCTTGAACAAAAACAACAAGAACACAAATCCAAATCTAAGAACACAAACCCAGAAATTAAAATTCAAAAACTAAAAATCTCAAAATCACCATTTTCTCAAACCTAGCAAAATCATCAAATCCTAAAGCCCGAAGTACCAAATCAATCCAAAAATACAACACAACCAATTCAAACAAAAAAAAAATCTCAAACTCAGAAAAACTCATCTCAAGCCAGCAAACCCACCTCAAGCAAACCTAGATCCGGTGGCCATGATCCCCGCCGACAAGCTCTTCTCTGATGGAAAAAAAAATTTAGCATCAAAATTCTTTCAAGAAAGCCCATAAAGAATTCACAGCTAAACAGGTACAGCTTAACAACCCCAATTGAAGTCTCAAATCGAAAAAAAAAAAGTCATCATACCCAATTCTTGGAACAACACCAGGCAACCAAACACGTTGTTTCAGAGCTTGTTGATGGTGATTCCAGCAAGAACATCGTCAAGATCATATTCAAAACCGGTTGGACTGACAACCATAAGAGCCCGATACTTCATCGGATTTTGAAGATCCATAATAGTCCCAAGATACTCTCGAGGTTCGAAGAGTACAGAGAGACAGTCAAAGCCAAAGTTGCGCGAAACAGCGTTGTTAAGAAACGAGACGAGAGGTGCATAGCTAATAGGAATAAGCTATTGAGGCTTCACTGTTCCTCGTTTTTGTGTAATTTGGGCGGCACTTGCTCTTGCTCCTGCTCCAGTTATGATTTGCTGGGTTTGCTTGCTTGAGATGGGTTTTTCTTAGTTTGAGATTTTTTTTGTTTGGATTGGATGTGTTGTATTTTTGGATTGATTTGGTACTTTGGGGCTTTAGGATTTGATGGTTTTGTTGGGTTTGCGAAAATGGTGATTTTGAGGTTTTTAGTTTTTGGCTTTTAATTTATGGGATTGTGTTCTTAGATTCGGGTTTGTATTCTTAGATCTAGTATAATGTACTTGTTGTTCTTGTTCAAGACACACTTAGATCTCAATTCATGTGATTTTTGGTTTTAATTCTGTTTTTAATTTTTTTTTTTTAGTTAAAATTATTAAATTAATTTTTTAATTTAGATGCTGACGTGGCATTTTTTATTGCTAAAATAAAATTTTTTATTATTATTTTAATAGTTCCATCTACCCCGTAGGATTTTGCCATTAGGGCACTGACGGAAAGGACTAAAACAAGATGTGTTTTCCAGGATAAGGACTAAAAGCGGTGGAAAAAAAAGTTAGGGATCAAAGTGGGAATCGCGTGAAAATGTAGGGACGAAAATAGGTTTTTCACCTTAATTATATAATGAAATAAAAGTGTAACGTAAGCTATTGCATAATAAGAACAAATAAATCTATTTCATATATGTGACTTAATTAATTAATTATGTAGTTCAATATTTAATTGCATTTGATATCGGAATTCCATGTTGGAAAATACATGGAAAATACGTGTTTGTATCTCATACAAAACATGCGCAGCGGAAAATTAACGGATCTACTTCATTCACAATTGATAACTTGTACTATGTAAATTTCAGAATTTAAGAACAAGAAAGCGTACCTTGGTGCGGTGAAATTTAAAAGCGAAGATCAAAAGCACTTGAGTACACTTTTAATTTTCACTCCAATTCCACTTAATACCCAAGAAGTGTGGTCTCTCAATCAGTTTTCAATGAGAGAATAGGAGAGTGTCCAACACTCACATACAAACTATTTCATTCCTTGTATGTTCTTAATGAAAACACTTATGAAAAGAGACTTATTCAATTCTGTATATTTCTCTCCTTATATATAACTGATTATCTAATTGGGCTAGCCATTTGGGCCAATCCAATTGAGCTCTTGTGTGTGACTTGGAGTGGGACCAAAAGGGACCAAGACGACACTAGCTCCAATGGACCTTGGGCTTATTGTCAACTCTTGACAAGTCCAAAGTTACTATTAACTATATTTAATACCACTATATAAATATAGTTGCACTCTAGGCCTTATCTATAAATTATATCCCGAGATTTTATCGTACATGCAACCCCTTCATAAAAGTTTCGTAGTAATACAAAGTCTTGAATGTAGACTGCCACTTTAAAGATTATTACATCTTAATTCTTGAGTACCCGGTTTAATCCTTTAAGTTATTCATTATATATTTATGAAATCCAATTCCATAAATATATACTTTAGTAACTCCTTACTAAAGTGGTTGGGCCCAACTATCTGAATAACCAAACTCATTAAACTTATCTCAAAGGAATATTTTGTATCTCCGTTAAGAGACTATGAATTCCATCTTGAGAATATATGTTCCATCAACATTAAATGTGACTACCCAACATACTGAGATTTTGATCGTAACTTATAGATATCACTCCTGATATATCAAAGCAACTTACATCTCATGATTAAGTCCATTATTTTCTCAGGATTAAGAGTTCATGTAAAAAGAAGTCGTGAGATTTAGAATGTCTTAGGACCATAGCCCTTTATAAAGAAACTTCAAACTTAAAAAGAAAGAATCCTTTCTTAAAGTATTACATGCTATACTTGGCTAGAATCTAATCTATTTAAGCAGTTTGAGATAGATAAAACATCCCAAATTTTGAATTTTAACAAAGTTTAATTCTTAAGATGTGACCAGTCTTTCCCAAGTACTTTATATCAAACTGGACTAGACAACCAAAAACTCCATTGATGACAATAACTCTACATCATTCTAAATTATTAGAATGTCATCAACATACATTAAGAAATTTATTATTCTATATAGCTTTTATACACTTAATGCCTTCTAATACTTGATCAAAATCAGACAATTTGATTTCTTGATCAAAGATGATATTTTTATGATTCATATGCTTGCTTTAGTCCATAAATAAAATTTAAGTAACTTGCATACTAAACACTACTAGTTCTTTGTTATGTACAAGTCTAGTTACATCATATAGATGTCTTTCTCAAGATTTCTACTAAAAGAAGCTTTCTTGACATCCATTGCCATTTGAAATATAATGGATAAGAGAATCTAGATAGTGTCAAACTTGACTATTGGTGAAAAAATCTTTTCATAATCGAACCATTTCTTTCTAAACAAATCTTTTTGCCTCTAGTCTTGACTTTGTAGGTTTGCACCTTCAATTCTATCAATCTCATTTTCTTGTAGACCTATTTGAGAACAATGGGATTAATGCCATTAGGCGTCTCTACAAGTTCTAGACTTTAAATAGAATCTAATTCTATTTACATAACCTGGATCCAATAATCCATATTCATATCATCTATTGCCTCTACGTAGGACCGAGGAACAAAATTCATATCCTTGTGGAATTAGTTCAAAAGTCTATCCCAAAAGGATGAATTTATTTGATAATTAATAATCCTCCCACTACGATATTGTACTTGTGTACTAGCTATATATTTAGAATAATCCTTTGTGGTGTATCTAATACAACCATCTCACTTCTAAATGTATTTTATAGTTGTCTTACAACAAATTCTGACACTTATGTTCTAGAACGATTCTACGCTTTGCTTTAAGATTATTCACATAGTCATCGTTAAAAAACTTTGTATTTGTACTTTACAAACACCTTATCTTCTTTATGACTACCAAAATAACATTTTGCAATTCTTTTTGGATACCCAACATATACACAAATTTTTCTATCTTTTAATTTCAATTTGTTAGACTTCCTTTCTAGCACAAGTGCTGGACATCCCTAAAAGTGGAAGTATCATATATTAGGTTTTCACCCAATCCACAATTTGACAAATGTCCTAGGAACAAACTTTTGAAATCAATTTTAGAAATTTTCTAGTAAAACATAGAATATATCTCCAAAAGAAATAAGCAAACGGAAATATTAATTAGGTACTTTACTATTTCTAAAAGAGTCTTATCCCTCCTCCATGTATGCACTGACTTAAAGAAATCATTGAAACTACATTCCTTTACAATAAAGGAACCCTAGATCGTATTATCCTCTAAATAGAATTCATAGATTGGGAATATAACAAAATAATGGTTCTAAAAGCCCATCTTTCACCAATCTTGAATAGCATTTAGATTAATAAAATCTAGACATAAGTGCCAAAACATACATTGCTAAAGGATGAAAACTTTCTCTTTAAAAGTAAAACATGTAAATTTCCATCTAGAAAATAATCATGGACAATGCTTAGCTTTTACCAAAACCAGAAACACTTTCCTTTTGGTCATGCTTTTGAGTCTAATTTCCTTTTGGCAACTACTAGGACAACTAGCTTGTCCAACTATTTGGTATTATAATTCCTCTTCTTATCACCCTTACATTTCGGTCTAGACTAAGAATTTGAATTAAATCATATTGATCCTAGTCTTAGCTTTTAGGATGTCTTCCTTTGCGTAGAACTCACTCATCAATTCAAATAATATATATAAAAAAAATTATTTACAAAACAATCTGAATTGATCAAATGATTCTAACAAGGACTTGTGGACTATATCCGTATGAGATGAACATTTAACCTCTACATCCAAGAATTCCAATTCATTTTAAAAATAAAATATTTTCATTAAATGACATAAAATTGGAACTCCTCAAGTTTTTCTTAGCACTCAATATGATTCATACCAAAACTCTCATTTAGACTTAATATAAAGTCTAAGTCTAGTACTAACTCTTGCATCTCATGCAGTAGTACAATTGAGATAAAAGCCAATGAAACATTATAGCATTTCAATGGAGATTATGATCATATCATAAGCTATCTTCCATCAATGCATAATGCAAAGGAAATTATGACAATGCTGAATAGAAACATATTTATGTACTTCAGCTCCTTTAAGCACCATGTCCAAAATTATTTCTTAGTTAATGTGATTCATTTAAAATAGTAGCTTGAGAACAAAAATTATGACAACTTTATTTTGAGACTATGAATATAATTACAGGGACATTATATTTTACATCCACAACCATATAATATGGAACCCATAAAAACATATTATATTAGGTGCAACGACAACCTAATCCCGCAATTAATACTCCTCAGAAGCGAGGTCTTACAAATCACTATGATCAAGCAAGAATTATTCTCATTATTAATGCTATCCGGGTAGCTCTTACCAAAAAAAAATAATTTTCCGTTTTTCCTTTAGCCTCTAAGTAATAATGACATAGCTCCTTTGGGAGGTTAACATTACACTTAGTCTAGTGTACACCATTATCTAGAATCATGTGTAGCCACATTTCATCTCCTTTTATAGTGTTTAAACTTGTAGTACCATGAAACAAAACACCCTCATTTGGGATTGCAAGGCATATACGCCAAGACGAGATGCTTGTTCACTCTACTTTAAACAGGTAAGCTCAATCTTGTAGTACCATAAAGTAAACACCCTCCTTTGGGATCACAAGGCATATACGCCAAGACGAGGTGCTTACCCCACACTACTATGAACCGATAATGGAGGCCATGAGATCCAACTCTTGTATCTCTCTCCCACTAGAAATTTTAAAACAAGTGGATTGTATTAAAATTATTGTAATCTCATCACAATTTTAACCCTACACATCATATGTGTTTAATTGGTTAAATTCGATATGATATTACTAAGTCACGTCACTATAGCGTAACAAACATTCGCACAATCACAAAGAAGTTTAACCTTGTAATCCGTGAAGTAAATACCCTCCGCATGGAATGCAAGACTCGAAGTCAAGACAAGGTATCTATTCACATTACAATAAACTTAACAAAAGGGTTATTTAAACACTCCCACTCGTTATTTGGGTTTTTTTTAGATAATTGTAATCCCATCACAACTTATAACCTTGCACTTGTTAAGACTCTAATCTCATTAGAATCACTAACTAAAACGGAAGTCCTAAACTATTTAGGATTCCTTAAACACTAATGAATAAAAAATTAGTTATAAAGAACTCTATCCTTAATTTCCTAAATGAAAAGTTCTAATCTCATTAGAAACTATATAAATTTTAATTAAGCTTTAATCTCATTAAAACTTCTAATTAAAATAAATTAAGGACTTTTAAACATACAACAATTCCAATCTCATTAGAATGTTTGTTAAAAGACAAGTCCCAAACTATTTAGGACTAAGAGTTCTATTTAACTAATACCATTGATCTCATTAGGTCTTTTAGTTAGAACTATGTGTAATCTCATCACACACATCCTTGTTCTTTATATATGTGAAAAACACTTAGAAAAAATTCTAAATTCTCAGTTCTCGATCGATCGAGAATGTACCTCAATCGATCGAGAAAAGTTCTGGCTGCTCAATCGATCCTCGACAGATTCTCGATCGATCGAGAAAAATTCCACGAAGCTTGATGCTCGACAGATCCTTGATCAATTGAGAAAAATTCTGCCAGCTCGATCGATGCTCGACAGATGCTCGATCGATTGAGCGTCGCGAATTTCGAATTTTTCTAAGACATTTTTTAAACGTTTTCATGAACAAAACAACCATCATATGAACATAATGGACAGGGATCGATATCTAAACTAAATATCATTGATGCTATAGCCTTAAAATTCAATTTAACATACTTAAACTCAAATTTAAACAACATCATAACATCAAAATCAGTTTTCATCAAATCATAGTTTCAACAACCATGCAGAAAATTAAATATGTATAATCTTCTAACATCATGAAACTATTATATCTGATTGCAAAACTCACAAAACATGTTATACAATTCGAAAATGAAGACCGCTCTGATACCAATTGTTGGAAAATACATGGAAAATATGTGTTTGTATCTCATACAAAACATGCGCAGCGAAAAATTAACGGATCTACTTCATTCGCAATTGATAACATGTATTATGTAAGTTTCAGAATTTAAAAATAAAAAAGCGTACCTTGGTGCGATGAAATTTAAAACCGAAGATCAGAAGCACTTGGGAACACTTTTAATCTTCACTCCAATTCCACTTAATATCTAAGAAGTATGGACTCTCAATCATTTCTAAGGAGAAAATAGGAGAGTGTCCAACACTCACATACAAACCATTTTATTCCTTGTATGTTCTTAACGAAAGCACTTATGAAAAAAGACTTATTAAATTTTGTATGTTTCTCTCCTTATATATAACTGATTATCTAATTGAGCTAACCTTTTGGACCAATCCAATTGGGCTCTTGTGTGTGACTTGGAGTGGGACCAAAAGGGACCAATAAGACACTAGCTCCAATGGGCCTTGGGCTTTTCTGTCAACTCTTGATAAGTCCAAAGTTACCATTAACTATATTTAATACCACTATATAAATATAGTTGCACTCTAAGCCTTATCTATAAATTATATCCTGAGATTTTATCGTACATGCAACCCCTTCATAAAAGTTTCGTAGTAATACAAAGTCATGAATGTAGACTGCTACTTTGAAGATTACTACATCTTAATCCTTGAGTACTCAGTTTAATCCTTTATGTTATTCATTATATATTTTTTAAATCCAATTCAATAAATATATACTTTAGTAACTCCTTACTAAAGTGGTTGGGCCCAATTCTCTGAATAACCAAACTCATTAAACTTATCTCAATGGAATATTTTGTATCTCCGTTAAGAGACTATGAATTCCATCTTGAGAATATATGTTCCATCAACACTAAATGTGGCTGCCCAACATACTAAGATTTTGATCGTAACTTATAGATCTCACTCCTGATATATCAAAGCAACCTACACCTCATGATCAAGTCCATCATTCTCTCAGGATTAAGAGTTCATGTAAAAAGAAGTCGTGAGATTTATTATTCATTTGACAGTCATTAGGAGAATAATAATCTCATAGTGGTCCAGTTCAATATGTCTTAACTCTTAAAACATATCAACATACTAACTAGAAATCTCCATTTCCATGATCAAGACAAATCATCTTAGTTGATATGTTATAGTCTTCGCAAATGAAATGCCAAATTTCATCACCGACTACAAACTTCATTTTGAGTTTACAAGGAACTTGTGATTTACATCTTCTGTGACTAAATCACATAAATCACATACAATACATCTCATAGACTAAGATAATGTCCCATTAGTTCATTTATAAATAGTCTCATATAATTAAACAATTTAATTATTAATGGCATGCCTATAAATTGGATTTTAGGACATAAACCCCAACATTCCAAAATTTGTCAATATCTCAAATTCAGAAAATGTTGATATTAAGTAGATTTTCAATTTTTTAATACTCCCCTCTCCCCCGGTCAATCAACATCATGGCTCCATCCCTGGTGTCTTGGCCACTGAAACCATGTTGTGCATTGACTCTCTCTTACGTATTTGTGTAATAAAAATAAATAAATAAATAAAAACATCTTTTTAAATCTATACTATCTATAAGAGGATTCTCCTCCTTCAATTGGACTTTTTATAAGTCAAAAATACCCTCATCAAGTATACAATAACTTCTTGATAGGTGTCGAGGGTTGTTTTTGCATGTAGCCACGTGTCTTCTGCTAAAAGTGTGACTTTTCCAAGCCCAAATTTTTTTTTTGGAGTTCAACCCGAAACTCGACATTAGGCCACATAGACCAATGGCTTCAAAGTCTACAAAATAGATGAAGCTCAAAGTCTTAGAATCATGATAATAGTTGAAATAAATAAATGATATGTTTAGCATGATGACTTTGATTAAATGGTGAGTTGATACGCTGTTATTATGTATATTAAGTGAAGTTCAATATTAGAAAATAATAAATTAGGTATCAAATGTCCAATAATGGGATGAATCCAATAGTCCATATCCAGCTGCGGTTCATGGTTCATGTTCAACATAATAAGGTATGTTCAGCAATGGTCCATGTCCAAATAATATATGTCCAATGGTAGTTCATTGCCAAAAAATATGTGTCCAGTGGTGGTTCATGTCCAAATAATATATGTGCAACGGTGGTAGATCAATTTATTGATATGTATGTTCATTAATGAAGAATTAGTGAGATCATGTTTATTAAATAGGGAGATAATATCAAAGTAACTTGCATCCAGCGGTACAATAACAATGAATTAACATGTACTTAATAATGTAATCCTGAAGATAGAGAGATTTTGACTTATCTTGTATGTTTATGACTCCAACTGTACAACATCACTTTGTTCTTTATATGATTTGTGGCTCTAGCTGTATAGCGTTTGTGAACTGATAACATTCCAGCAATAATATTATATAAGTGCAACAGTACAATGATAATAAATTAAAATATACTCAATAATATAATTTTGGAGATAAGAAAATAATGACTTATCTTCACAGTTTGTAGCTCCAGCCATATAATAGCAGTAGACTTATAATATTTCAGCCGACATGATGAAGTGACTCCAACGGTGCGGTATGATATCATGGGTCCTTTCATGATGACTTCATGATTGAAAGGGAAAAATGGTTGCAACTGGAGGGAGAGAGAACATGTCCAGCCGTGTACAACGGTTGGTTAAGTTTGTCCCCTTAATCATGCACTTATATGATTTTCCCCATGTAATGCTCTTTTAGTTTTTAGTCAAGTATGATTGATATTGTCTTCCATAAGAAGGGTTTTTAATTTTATAAGTTTGTACCTTTCATAAGAATAGTTTTAAGTATTAGAAATGTATATCTTCAATGAGAATGACTTTAATATGAAGTCTTTGTGCCTTTTAAGAGAAAGGCCTTAGTATTGATGTTCATATGTCTTTCATGAGAAGGGCTTTGGTAATATATTCTTGGAAGAGTGTTTGGCATCTTTTAAGATGTATGGGTAAGATACACACACACGCGCGCGCGCACAGATACACACACACACGCGCGCGCGCACAGATACACACACACACACACACATATATATATATATATATATATATATATATATATATATATATTGTGAAATATGGTGTTTGTAAGATAGATTAGAAATATATGTGAGAAATATGTATAGATAGTTTGTGAGGAATGTATTTGTGAAATATATGGAAGTATGAGATAGATAATATGAAGGTTAAATATAGTAAATACATGAGCTTATAGTTACTGTTGGAGTGGTTTTTTGTGTTATGTCATGGGTTATGTTGCTTTCTAAGAAGAGAGGTATTGTAAGAGAAATAGAGAAAGAGATGAAGATGTGTTTTTGTTCAGCAAAATGATGAAGTTTCAAAATATTAAAGTGTGGGAGGGATGGGTAGTAGTGTGTGTAACAGGTGTTATCTAAGAAGAGGGATTTTGTAAGAGCGATGAAGAAAGATATGGAGATGTTTAGAGATATGGCAGCAAAGTGAATGAAGTTTCAGAATATAGGGGTGAGAGAGGGATGGATAATGGTTCCCCCATGGTGTGTGGCTTGGTCCTCTTTATATAGAGCCAAGCATATAACTAGATTAGAACTAGTTGAAGGAAAATTTAGCAAATAAGGGAAAGTCTTTGACAAAGTAAGTGGTTTTATTAATAGGTTAATGTTTTTTAGCCAAAAGAAGAAAGTTTAAGCCTTTAATGCTGTTGGAGCTGCTATCACAGCTGTCAGCTCTACTGGATGATGTCATATGAATGACATCTTCTGCTGGAGGAAAATATTTAGCATTAAATTCATGGTTTGGCTAAAAATGGTAATATAACCTTTATGGGACCTTCCTATTTCTAGTACTGCAGCTGGAGGCTAAGGATCTTAGCTTAAAATGGTAGAATTTCTTTTATGGGATCCTTATTTCTTTTGGTATAGCAGGTAGTTGCTGAGATTGGGCATTAATGAGTTGATGATGATACTTTTGGACATGTGTCAGTTGCCTAAGCTGCTGCTGAAGTTATTGCAGTTGCTGTTAGAGGTACTGTAGCTTCTGCTGGAGCTATTGTTGGTATTTTTGGCTAAATTTCTTTTTTTTTTGGAAAATTATATGTTTAATCCGTAGACTAGTTGGTTGATATTTGATAAAGTTTAAGAGTTGTAATTATGGTCTCTTTGTATTTTAACCAAATCTCGGAGAGTAAGGAGAGCATTTAATATTAGATATTAGATATAAATATATATATTTAGTCATGTGCTTGGACTTGATTTAAATGAAAATAATAATATAATTTATATGAAATAATATAATTACATTTTTAAACTTATATTCTATGATGAACATTAATTTCTATGTAAAGAGCATGGGGAGTTTTATCATTTTAAACGTTATGTGATGTGAGAGACTTAACAAATGTTACTTATTGCACACTAACCCGTTAGAGTTCAAGGAATTGGGGAAGACATGCCAAGTAACATGCTTTTCCTTTATCAACTTTGAACCACTAGAGCTTTACTAAACATACTTTTTGGCCCTCTAGTGGTTCAAAGTTGATAAAGGAAATGCCAAGCAACATGTTTTTCCTTTATCAACTTTGAACCACTAGAGCTTTACTAAACATACTTTTTGGCCCTCTAGTGGTTCAAAGTTGATAAAGGAAAGCATGTTGCTTGGCATGTCTTCCCCAATTCCCTGAACACTGACGGGTCAATGTGCAATAGGTAATATTTGGTAAGTCTCTCATATTACATAACACTTAAAATGATAAAACTCCTCATACTCTTTACATAAAAATTAATGTTCATCATATAATATAAGTTTAAAAATGTAATTATATTATTTCATATAAATTATATTATTATTTTCATTTAAATCAATTCTAAGCACATTGCTAAATATATATTAATATCTCATATTTAGCACTAAATGCTCTCCTTACTCTCCAAGATTTGGTTAAAATACAAAGAGACCATAATTACATCTCTAAAACTTAATCAAATATTAACCAACTAGTCTATTACTTACCAAAATTATATATGGACTATACATATAATTTTTCAAAAGATGAAACTTAACAAAAAATACCAACAATGGTTCCAACAAAAGCTGCAACAGCTCCAGCAGAAGCAACAACAGCTCCAGCAGCAACTGCAGTAGCTCCAGCAGCAGCTTAGGCAACTGACACATGTCCAAAAGTAACATCATCAACCCATTAATTTCCAATCCCAGCAGCTTGCTGCCATACCCAAAGAAGCAAAGGTCCTATAAAAGAAATCATACCATTTTAAGTTAAGATCCTTAGCCTCCAGTTGCAATACCAAAAATAGAAGGATCTCATAAAGGTTATGTTACCATTTTTAGCCAAACCATGAATTTAATGCTAAATATTTTCCTCCAACAAACGATGTCACTTAGATGACATCATCCAAAAGCTACTGCTATAGAGCTGACAGCTCTAACAGCTCTAGCAGCATTAAAGGCTCAAACTTTCTTCTTTTGGCTAAAAAATAAAAACCCACTAATGAAACCACTTACTTTGTCAAAGATTTTTCCTTATATGCTAAAATTCCCTTCAACTAATTCTAATCTAGTTACATGCTTGGTTCTATATAAAGAGGACCAAACCACACCATTATACACCATCCATCCCTCTCTCATCCTCAATATTCTGAAACTCCATTCATTTTGCTACCATATCTCTAAACATTTCCATACTTCTCCATCTCTATTACAAAAATATCTCTTCTTAGATAACATCATTACATCACACCTATTACACCACACCATTATCCACTACCCATCTCTCCCACTTTCTATTATTCTGAAATATCATCATTTTGTTGCCCCATAAACACATCTCAATCTATTTATCTATTTCTCTTACAATGCCTCTCTTCTTAGAAAGCAACATAATCCATGACATAATACAAAAAACAACTCCAGCAATAATTATAAGCTCATGTATTTACTATATTTAACCTTCATATTATCTATCTCATACTTCCATATATTTTATAAACATTTTCCTCACAAATCAAACATACATACTTATCACATATATTTCTAATATATCCTACAAACACCATATCTTACAAAACATATATGTTCCTTACCATCCCCATACATCTTAAAAGATACCAAACACTCTTTCAAGAACATATTACAAAAGCCTTCTCATGGAAGGCAATATCACTCATATTTGACTAATAACTAAAAGAACATTACATGGGGAAAATCATTTAAGTGTATGATAAAAGGGATAAACTTAACCAACCTATGCACACGGCTGAACATATTCTCTCTCCCTCCAGTTGCACCCATTTTTCTCCTTTAATCTTGAAGTCACCATGAAAGGACCCATAATATCATATTGTACCGCTAGACTCATTTTATCATGCTGCTGAAATATTATAAGTCCACTGATGTTATACGGCTGGAGCCACAAATTATGAAGATAAGTCATTATATCTTTATTTTTATATTTACATTATTAAATATATTTTATTTTATCATCATTGTACCGTTGTACTCATATTATTATGCCACTCGAATGTTATCAACTTACTAATACTATACGGCTGGAGCCACAAATCATATAAGGAATAAAGTGATGCTATACCGCTGGAGTCAGAAACATAAGAGATAAGTCAATGTTTTCTCCATATTTGAAATTACATTATTGAGTATATGTTCACCCATTATTATTGTATCGCTAGATGCAAGTTGCTTTATGATCATCTCACTATTTAATAAAACATGGTCTCACTAATACTTCATTAATGAACATACATATTAATAAATTGATCTACCACCGTTGGATATATATTATTTGGACATGAACCACCGCTGGACATATATTATTCGAACATAAACCACCGCTAGACATATATTATTTGGAGATCTACCACCGATTGACATATATGATTTGGACATAAAATACTGCTGGACATAACTTATTATATTGGACATGAACTATACCACAGTTGGATATGGACTATTGGACTCATTTCATTATTGGACTTATGACACTTAATTAATTACTTTCTAATATTAGAAATCACTTAATATATATAATAATAACATTCAACTCACCATTTAATCAAATCTATTATGCTAAAAATATTATTTATTTATTTCAACCGTCATCATGATTCTAAGACTATGGGCATTATCTTTTTTTGTAGGCTTAAAAATGCACTGGAAGCCATTGGTCTAAGCGGCCCAATGTCGAGTTTCGGATTGGACTCCCCAAAACAAATCCGAGTCTAACAAAGTCACACCTTCAGCGGAAGATATGTAGCTACGTGCAAAAAACCGCCCCCGGCAATAGATAGTGAGTTTTTTTAGAAATAAGGTCAACAACATTAAATACTAAATTTCAAAACATCCATCGCTCTATTATTAGGTTTTTAATTTTATTAAAAGGTTACCCACGATTATCTATTTTAACTGCATTTGCACTAATTACATCCAATTTTTAAAATTCGTCTACACGTCTATCACTACTAAACAGCTACTAAAGATTTTTTTAGAATGATTTTTTTTTTTTAATTTGTGTAACTTTTAGGTGTATCTAAATTATCCAATTAAAGTTTTCTACACTACACTCTACACAATGCAAGACTACAACCACTAAACGGTTCCTAAATTACTGCAAATTTTCGGATTTCAAAATTCCAATATTTCTTATCATGTTCTCTATCACAATCTCTTTAATCCTTATCAGCTATCACTACCAACATTTTCGGAGAACCCACTACCCACAAAAAATGGTTACTACTATTTTATTCAAGAGAAATGATATGTCCACAACATTTTTAAAACAAATCCTAAGTGACAGGTTGTTACTGGTTGTTATTGTTTGGGCAAAAGAGTAATCTTAGTATTAGGTTCAAATTTAAACTAATAACAACTAACCACCTATGATTTATTGTGAAAATGTTATAAAAATATTGTAGACATAGCATCTCTCTTTATTTAAATGTCTACTTTATTCTATTTCTATCTGAATTCAAATATTTCAACTACATAAGGTTACTTAAAAATTAATTTTAAAAAAAATTAAAAAAAAAAAAAAAAAAACTCATTCTTATCCATTATCACAACAATGGACAGGATAATTTTTAAGAAAAATAAACTTACAACTCCTCAACGTCAACTTTTCCCCAAAATTCAAATTTTAAAATCAATACAATTTTATGGAGAACTCCACGTTCAAAACAGTAATCACCACAATTTGATTGGATCATTTTTTTCAATAAAAACTCCCACACTCATCAGTCTCATATCTCTCTCCCGTTATTCTATTTTATTTTCAATCCATTTAATTTCACACTCCAAATCTAAGTTCTCTAAATTTAGGTGAGTTTTCCTTTCTTTTTTTTTTCTTTTTTTTCTCTGTTTAGATTTACGTATACTTATGAATTTTTATTGATTAGGTAAGCAAGGATTTGGTTGATAATGGGTTCTGATATCTTTCTTCGTTGTTTATATATCTTTTTAATATCACAGGTATCATCTTTGGGAGCAAAGGTAGCAAAAATTTTGTGATGAAAGGCAAGAACAATGTACCTTTTTTTATATAAAAAAATAGTTTGGAATTCTCAGTTTAGTTGAATTTTAGATTTGTTATTTATTATTTTTTTGAGAAACCAGACTGTGAATATTATTAGAAAGCTGCTCAAGGAGCATCAAAAACAACCAGCGAATGAAAGACTTGCCCGAAGATATAGATTTGAAATGAGTATGGTTGGAAGACTTGCCTGAGGATATAGATTTGTTAATTTGAAAATTTGTTTCTTTTGGCTTGTTAGGACTTTCAAGGTGCCTTTTTTCGCCTAGATTTTTATTTTTTTTATACTTAATGAAATTTCAATTTTTGATTTTGAAGATTTTTTTTAAAAAATTTTTCCTTTCAAGTCAAATAGAATTTTGTCAGATTGATTTAACATCTTTTTCTACTATCATTGGAATGTATGTAAGGGAAGTAATTGTGGAGTGTGGTTTCACTGGATTAATGAAGCTTATATATGATGTTCTAATTGGATTTATTTGTTTTTTTTATGTTTTGGGTTCAGATTTATTTCTCTCTGTTAAGTTTTTCCTAGGTTATTTATGGCATAATTGTTGGAAAAATGCATGGAAAATACGAATTTGTATCTCATGCAAACATGCACAGCGGAAAAAATTAACATGTCTACTTCATTCGCAATTGATAACATGTATTATGTAAGTTTCAGAATTAGAGAACAAGAAAGCGTACCTTGAAGCGGTGAAATTCAAAACCGAAGATCAAAAGCACTTGGGAACACTTTTAATCTTCACTCCAATTCCACTTAATGCCCAAGATATGTGGTCTCTCAATCAGTTTCCAATGAGAGAATAGGAAAGTGTCAAACACTCACATAATTAAAAACCATTTCATTCCTTTTATGAAAAACACTTATGAAAAGGTCTCATGAAAACCTTAATCAAATTATGTATGTTTCTCTCCTTATATATAACTGATTATTTAATTGGGCTAGCCTTTTGAGCCATTTCAATTGGGTTCTTATGTGTGGCTTGGAGTGGAACCAAAAGGGACCAATAAGACACTAGCTCCAATGGGTTTTGGGCTTTTCTGTCAACTCTTGACAAGTCCAAAGTTACCATTAATTATATTTAATACCACTATATAAATATAGTTGCACTCTAGGTCTTATCTATAAATTATATCCCAAGACTTTATTGTACATGCAACCCATTCATAAAATATTCGTAGTAATATAAAGTCATGAATGTAGATTGCCACTTTGAAGATTACTACATTTTAAGCCTTGAGTACCCGATTTAATCTTTTATGTTATTCATTATATATTTATGAAACCCAATTCCATAAATATATACTTTAGTAACTCCTTACTAAAGTGGTTGGGCACAACTCTTTGAATAACCAAATCCATTAAACTTATCTCAATGGAATATTTTGTATCTCCGTTAAGAGACTATGAATTCTATCTTGAGAATACATGTTCCATCAACACTAAATGTGGCTGCCCAACATACTGAGGTTTTGACCGTGACTAATAGATCTTACTCTTGATATATCAAAGCAACCTACATCTCATGATTAGGTCCATTATTCTCTCAGGATTAAGAGTTCATATAAATATAAGTTGTGAGATTTATTATTCATTTGACAATCGTTAGAAGAATAATAAATCTCACAACGGTCCAGTTCAATATGTCTTAACTCTTAAAACATATTAACATACCGACTAAAAATCTTCATTTCCATGATCAAGACAAATCATCTTAGTTGATATGTTATAGTCTTCGCAAATAAAATGTCTAATTTCATCACCGACTACGAACTACATTTTGAGTTTACATGAAACTTGTGATTTACATCTTCTGTGACTAAATCACATATAATGCATCTCATGAACTAAGATAATGTCTCATTGGTTCATTTATAAATAGTCTCATATAATTAAACAATTTAATTATTAATGACAAGCCAATAAATTGGATTTTAAGGCATAAACCCCAACAATAATCTCATCTTAGGTCGGATATTACACTTAGATATTGATATTTAGGTTGTGTTTGTTTCGGGTGAGAATGAAATTTGGAAAACATTTTATATCGTCATGTGTGTTTGGGAGCACATGTAAAACTCGGTCAAACGGAAAATTAATTCCTTTGACTGTAAAATAAGAGCCCTTCAAGTGTAAAATAATTTACACATTCCAATTACCTTCAAACCTCATTTTACGGACTGAAAAACAGAGAGAGAGAGAGAGAGAGAGTCCAATCGGAGATCTACCCAAAGCCATCTCTGGTAAGATCGCCACTCATTCCCCTCCACGCGCCCGTAAGTACTCTATTTCCTTTTCTTCGTTGGCTTTTCTTTTCTGATCGCGCCACCTCAACTCCTCCGTCTTGCTCAAACCCATCTCCGATTAGCATGCCCAAATCAAGCACTGCATTTCCCCGACGAACCCAGTTAAACCCACCCCGATTGCACCATCCTAGCCCACGATTTGCCCCTCTATCGACACCATGACCTCAAACGTCTTGCTTAAACCCATCCCTCAAACCCACCAATAAACCCGAAGGTATTCTGACACCATGGCCTCAAATCCATCCCAAACCCGAAGGTATTCCGAAGGTATATTGATAAATAAATATATATATATATATATTTACTTATTTAGATATTGATATACATATATATATATATATATTCTTAATTATAGATTTATTTTGTATATAAAAAATATATGTGCATAATGTTATTTGCAATAATGTTTGTGAATATATATGGCAGCTTCTGAATATTTTGATAAACTGAAATTAGCATTGTTCTTGAATTGGGTTTGTTACAATATTTTTATGAATTTGGATGGTTGAACAACAATTATTGTGGAGACTTTGCTGAGATGATGTTGAATGGGTCTACATTGTCTTGTATTGCAAGTTGTTTTTTGGTAAATATCATCTTCTTGCTTACATATTTGATTGAATGGTATGTCAATAATTTCCTATGCTAAAAATATGTATGTCATAACGCCAAATTTGGTTTTTAAACTAATTATCCTATTGACCACCTAAAGGGTAAGACATACGTTGTTTTTGTTGGTCGTGTGCCTGGGGTGTACGACACATGGGAAGAAACCCGTGCCTAATTTCATCAATATTTTGGAGCAGACCACAAGGCGTTTAAGCATAAAATGGATGCAAAAATTGCTTTTACGAAGTTTTGGCAAATTCGTAGTGAGAATGTGCAACAAGGTTCTTCATATAGTACATATTCTAATCATTCCAGCTCAAGTTCTAGTACTCCTTCAACTAAAGAGAGTTCCAGCATAGGAGATGTTAAATACGATTTATTGAAATATCAATTAAATATCACAATTGAGCAGCAGAACCACGCAATGAAGATTGTAAAGTTGAATGCAAGAATGCTAAACGCAGTGGCATTTCAAGTCCTGCCCGATGATTTGCTTAATAAAATGGCACATCTAAACTTGAGTGAATGACCATGAAAGTTGTGTTAGGGTTGTATGTCGGTACCTCTGTCATTGTTATTTAAAACTTGGATGTGTATATGTTCATATTTTTTGTGATTGGAATTAATGGATGTGCATATATGATTTGTGTATGTATTTTGAGATGCTCAATTGTATTATAGGTATATTTTTTGGCATTTTCCTGTAAAAAATTTTACATTGGGGGGCCAAACGTAGAAAAATATTTTATGGGAAAATGCTTTTACATGCATGACCAAACATTGAAAATTCTTTTTCGGTGTAATTTTTGGAACTCAAAACAAACATCTAAAAATATTTTACTTTTCATTAAATATTTTCAACTTTACATGCACGACCAAACATTGAAAATTCTTTTTTGGTGTATTTTCTAGAACCCAAAACAAACATCTAAAAATATTTTACTTTTCGTTAAATATTTTCAACTTTACATGCACAACCAAACATTGAAAATTCTTTTCCAGTGTATTTTCTAGAACCCAAAACAAACATTTGAAAATATTTTACACTCAGAAAAATATTTTACATCTTACCAAACACAACCTTAGTTATGAAATCTATCAGCTTTTCTCATTAAAAGTTGTAAAGAAACCTTCTTTTACCATTAAGATAATAGAAGAAGTAAGTTATGTATCTCTCTCTTTATTCTACTTTATTTTAATCCTGTCTAATTTTCACCCCAAATCTAAGTGCATTCTCCAACTTCAATTCCAATTCATTCTTTTATTTTGTGATGGCATGTATTTTTAAGAATTTAATTGATTAAGAAAAAGAAATTTGGTTGATAATAGGCTCTGATTTATTTTAATAATAAATCTTAAAATTTTCAAGAGCTTATTGAAGAATGGAAGATGATCTCAAAAAGATTATATCAATATTTCTTTTATATAGATCGTTTAGAGTAAAAATCTTTGAAAAAATTAGATAATTTTCATGTTAGTTAAGTGTTGCGTGATAATTTTAGGGTTATAGACGTATGACATCTATACCTTGACATTATTACATTTCTGTTGTTGTATTAGTTATTGTATTGAGTTAATAGAGTATTGATATTTTCAATTAAAAATACTAGCCTCTAAGCACGTGCATTGTGCACATTCAGAGGCTATTTTTTAATCCCTAAATAACAAAATTTTCTTATATACTAGTTCAGAGTTGATGCATTATCCAAATACCATAATTCCTAGGAATGTGATGATATGTAGTATGAAAAATCAGATAATTTTCATGTTAATTAAGGACTGAGTGATGCGTGCTCACTTTTATGGTCGTAGATATGTGATGTCTATACCTTGACATTATTAAGTTTTTATTGTTGTATTAGTTATTGTATTAAGTTACGAGAGTGTTGAGAATTTCAATTAAAAATACTAGTTTCTAAACAGTCACGTTGCATGTGCTCAAATGCCCTTCTATTTTTTTTTATTTTTTATAATGAACAAAAATTTCTTATATACTAATTCAGGGTTGATGCATTATCTAATAACCATAATTCCTAAGATTGTGATAAGATTTATGCATTTGTGAATGAAATAAATTTGTCATGCTACATATCATCACTCCCTTAGGAATTATGGTGACCAGATAATGCATCAACCTTGAATTAGTATATAAGAAAGTTTTGTTTTATAGAAAAAAGAAAATTAGAAGAGGTTCGGAACACACGCAACACACATGGTTAGAGGCTAGTTTTTTTTATAAAGGAGTTGGGTAAAAGCAAGGAGGAATTTATGCACGTGCATGCAGAGTGTACATTTTCATGAGAGAGAGAGAGAGAGAGATAATTGTTAATGCAAGAAAACTGACTGCAGAATTATACATTTACTGAGGGAGGATTATGAGATATATCTACAGACAATGGGCAAGGAGAAGTTCATCTCAGCGTGGACTTTAACAACCATCAGGAGCTTCACTAGCCTTCACGAATCGACCCTTCACTCTCTTCCTGGTATCAGCTCTTGCTTTTCTTGACTCGTACCTTATGTGCTTATCATATCTATCCATGAAATAGTTCAAATGTTCAAAAAATGTTTTATTTGAGAAAATAGTAGTGAAAGAAGGAGAAGAAAACAACCAAATGAATGCATACCTTCGGGTTTTCTTCTTCTCCTTGTAACGCTGCATGGCGTTGCCTCTGTTCTGTGCCAACAGCTCCATGTCAGCCTTGGTTATAGCTGCTGTTTGCACAGAATCAACTCTCACAAGAAACGGTTGCTCCACAAAGTGCATGTCTTTGGAGCCACTGGAACCTCTTGCTTTACCAAATGCTGAAACTGATTCTGACCTTCCTACAGGTAGGTTGTTGCTTTCAGATGTTGCCGGGCCCTGGCTTGCTGTTGGGTTATTTGAGTTGTTCTGCATATCCAAGTAAGACTTGTAAATACTCTCTACAGGCCCCTTGTCTTAGTACAGCAGCATTTGAAAAAGGAACATGAAGTAGACAGTGCAGTAATATCTCTGGAGGTTGATGCAATTTAATTAAGCTATACCAAAGAATCTACCAAATCATGTTCTTCCCACAAACCTTAATGTCTGAAAAATGTGGGAAATATGACAATAATAAACCACATAAATAGTCTACCAACAAGATACCTTTTGTTAATTTATTACTCTCAATCAATTTGTTCATACGCAAAAATAGCATTTCTTCACACAAAACATGGAAATGATACGAGCCATTCAATAAAATGATTGGTCAGCCACCTCCTCCACTTTCCTATGAAACTGGATTATATTCCTTCATTCCACATACACTGGATTGAATCATGGAATGTAAACAAAATAAAATGAAAGATGAGATATAGCCCATGTATTGTCAGATTTGATTAAAGATGAAATGAGATCGAGGGCTGGAGTGTGCAAGATCATCGATTCTATACTAAACATGTCCTGTGTTGTCAATGGAGTATAATTTTGTCAATTTTTATGTAAATGTAAAAGAGTGCTTTATTTAGAGGTGCCAGATAAATTGTATGAGCTGTTTTGTTGATGTGGATAGGATTGTAGTTTGCAGCTGAATGCTGCCTGCTATTCTGATCGTACTTCTATCTTCTATCTTTTTTTCTTATCCTTGGAAATGAAATTACTCATTCATCCAAAAATAGGTGACTGAACAAATCGGCCTAGAACACCTCACTTCCCCCCCCCCCCCCTTCCCCCAAAAAAAATCCCCCTAAAACAGGTCCATTATAATTATAATTTAAATATCAACGCCGTCAGAATGACTTACATTAAATGCCATATCGTCATGCGTAACAGGGCAATTCATTGGGTACATATCTCCCAAAATTTTTGCATTAGGCAAAGAGGATTCTTTCAAGAGTTCACCAAAATTCTTTATCATAAAGCCTGCATCATTTCCACCATAGGCAACTTCCAGTGTACCAGGTTCTTCATGACCTCTCAACCGTCCTAGATTAAAATCCCATATCTGCAAGAGAACGGCAAGTTAGGGTAAAATCATTTTGGGCACACAACCGGTGTTTTCATGCCATCATAATTAAACAATTAGTAACTCAAAACAAGTAAATAGGAAGCACCAAGAATACATGTATGACCTTGGGGGAAACCAAAGAAAGCTCTAAGTTTCGATAACAATTTGAAGACTTTAACCAACAAAAGTTCTGAATTCCAAAAAAGCAAAAAACAAAAAGCGTTAACAAATATAAGCAACAATGCAATTACAGGTACTTCAACCATGATAGACAATTTGGTTCACCATGATGAATGCTTTTTCCCCAGTTACATGGTCATGGACAATTTCATTGAGAAGATCTAATTTTTGCACGAATATAAAGGTTTACATAGCACAACATCATTTAAAATCTAATTCCATTTAATATAGAATGATAACTGATCTTAATTAACTACACCTTTAGGTTTGTAAAATACTAAATTTTTAGTTCATACCCAGTTTCAAATAGTTAACATAAGTGTTCAGAGCTCCTCGAGCGCCTCCGCGCCCAACTATTCTACAGGTATGAGTAATCCCCTGTCCCACACATCTAATCACTTTAAGGAATCTCTTCCCCCATGGATCTCATGAGGTCTTGGGAAGTGGGAACCACTTTGAGGTTTCAAAATCGGCACTCAAAGGGCATACTTGTCCCGAGAATATATAACTAACTAAATCACGAGGTTCTTATAAGTTTCAGGTAAAGTTTTAAAGAAAATTTCAAAAGGAAAAACCTCAGAAGCTAAAGTCTTCAAAAGTCAACCAAGGCCACAAGTCTAGCATATTCCTTATGTTTTGGCAAGAATCACAATAACCAATCAGATAAATAATTTATATATATTTTTATATATAAATAGATTCGAAACATTACCTGAGTACTCTGAGCATTGTGATCACAGTCCCACAACATATCCCGATTCACAATGCGATGATCGGTTCCCTTCAAATCCACGTGCGACGTCGTTGGCATGGTGAGCAAAGTCGTAAACGGCACCGTTTGATGTTGCTGCTGCACCGATTGTTGAACTTGAACAACACCACCACCGCCACTATTAGCGGAACCTACAACTCCATGATGATCATCATCGCCGCCGCCATTCTCAAAATCAAGTCCTCCGTTATCACCAACACCACAAGGTAAATCCCTTTTGGAAAGCTCCACCAGCTGCTTATAAATCACGTGCCTCTGCTTCCCGCAGCTCTTCGAAGCGGTTACGATCCCCCCGCAATTCGCGCCGAGAATCGCGCCGCCGTTGCTGCTGTCGCTGGGAACAATCAAATCCTGATAACACAACGCCGCGCTCGATTTGCTGTTGTTGTTATAATCGTTGTTGAACATCCACGCCGACGAAGGCATGAACAAATCTTGAGCAGCGCCGCCGCCGCACCAGTCCTGGATTGTCGGCGCGGATTGATTCGCCTTCTTATCATCGAGATCTAAGCCCCAAAAGGAAGCGAGGTCGAGAGCTGAGGGGCAGCCAGAGAAGCCTTCGATTGGGCTCCGATCGTGTGAGGCGGACACAGAGCAACTCCCGTGAGCGTCCAAATCACACTCCTGGCAAAGCACGAGGTTGTCCGTGGAGCACCGAACCGAAACCGGTTCGGAGCTACAGTTATCGCAGATCTGTGACCGGAGATGCTTCCGCGAAAGAAGATTCGCCGAGTGAACGTGCTGGTCACAGAACAAGCAGAGCTTGGCCGAGTCGGCTCTACAGTAGAGAACCGCGATTTGCTGACTGCAGAAATCGCAGGGCACGGTCTCTCCGATTCGTCGCGATCCAGGGCTCACCATTTCTCTCTCTCGCGCTCTCTCTCCGGTTGTTGAAAGATAGAAACCCTAAAAATACAAAATGAGCTTGAAGCTATAAGCTATAGCTAAAGATAGGAATAGAAATGAAATGACAAGGTACTGTGCCTGTGGGGGATGGATGGAGTGTCTTTTTAGTAATTTTCATTATCTTGTATTTTTGAATTGTAAGTAGAGACTAGAGAGTGAGAGAGATGCGTAGAAGGACAATTATCAGCTTTTGGAGAGTTAAATGGGATCGGTATTTTGGGAAAGATGGAGCCCATTTCGGAAAATATCTTTTCACTTTTTGCTGACCTGGCATGCTATCATATCTTTAATTGGAGTAATATTCGCTCTTTGCTAGTATTATATACTCCACTGTTATTACCGCATTCAGTATAATCCGGAACTGGTAAGTTACAACGACGGCACTGGTTATAAGTTAAAACTCCTCCCAAATATAGTAATATGATATCTACTTGTTCCATAAATAAATAATATCTACTTGTTTTATGTTAAGACCAAAGTGATTAGTATATCTACTTGTTTTATTTTAAGACCAAAGTCAGGGTGTTCGCGGTGCGGTACGGTGCGCTTTTGGATCATTTTTAGCACTGCACTTTGCAGTACGATTTAGCTAAAATTATAACTACACTGTACCTTATTTTTGCGGTTACATGTATGGTGCGGTGTAGTTTAAAGTTTAGCTAAAACCATAACCGCACTGCACCTCATTTTTGCAATCACATGTGCGGTGCGGTGTATAAGATACAATTTGAATGGCTTGAAGTTGGTATATTTTTCAAATTTTGGGTTTTTCCTACCTAGCTTAAAACTAATTTTTCCCTTTGTTTTGATCCAAGTTTTAAACTATTGAACTAGTTTTTCTTTATCTTGAGCTAGTTTTCCTAATCAACATTTGTTAGGATTATTAAACTATTAATAATATATTTAATATTAAAAATAATTAAATATATTAATATATAGGGAGGATGCAATGTGATTTTTGCAGTTTTCTTATTATAAAACCCTAAAACGTACTGCACTATGTGATGTGGTGCGGTGCGATTATGCCATTTTATAAGCGATTTTGGTACGATTTTTATGGATTGTGCGGTTTGGTAAACACCCTTAACCAAAGTGATTAGTTATACTTTGGAGTTAGGACTTAGGACCACAATATTTTCATAATAGATCTTATTTTATAAACTATTATATTAGTTTTAATTTAAATTTATTAATAAAATTATTTTTTTATCCACCAATGATATTACGTAACAACTTAATTAACACTTAAAATTTGTTTTAAAATACTGTTAAAACAACTTTTATCAAAAATTTGTTTAAAAAGACAATGAAAACAAGGTTTCTCTAAAAATTTACACCAAGTTCAGTGGGTCAGCGACTCAGCGAAAAGGCACAATCGTTTTTAGTATGACCTACAGTACGTTTTTGAACAATTAATGATGGAGTTCGTAGTGTCTTTAATATGAAGGAACTTTTTGCTCATTTGTTAGTACAGGCAAGTGGCAAGAGGTAGGTCTTTAAGAATGAACTGGATTCTGATCCAAAAAACACAGAATGATCTGGATTTTTTACTATCGCGCCTCAATTGGCTTGGCATAAAGATTTAAGGGGAAAAAAAAAAGGTAAAAGGACTTTGCCATGATAATATAATAATAAAAGCGATCAGGTAATATGAAAATGTTGTTAAACTGGTCGGTTTATCTATACTACTATTTAAGAGCTTTTCTTGTTTGAATTTCAAAATACCCCTTACACTCTTAAGTTTAAGTAAAAATAAAATTAAATGATAATTTGGTAAAAATACATGTTTAACTTGCACTAAAACATTGCCTACAAAATATGAACACTCTTCCACTAACTTATTTCTTCAAAGTAACTATAAATTTATTGTTTTTTTTTTAAATAGAAAAATAAGTTAAACAACCCATTGTTGTTTTTTTCCTTAAAAAAAAACTCCCCATGTTTATCCAAAAAAAAAAACTAAATATCAAAAAAAAAAACTAAACTAAATAGATATAAATACTTTTTTTATAAATAAATACATTTTTAACTCTCACTAAAATGTTGTCTACAAAACAGAACCACTCTCTTGATGGTTCTCAAAATAAAAATTATATATATAATAAAAAAAATATATTTTTTTTTAGTTACTACCACTAAAAAAAAAAAAAGCCACATTGCATGCGCAAAGCGCGTGTGATGAGGCTGGTATAAATAAAGCATTTATATCTCTCTTATTGTAATTTTTGGTTTAAAAAGTTGGTAAATATAAAGGAAGTGAGTGTTGAGAGGAGTTTTTATTTGTTTGCTTTTTTTTTTTTTTTATACTCAAACATACTTTAATACATTGTTGGATAAATCACATTTCAAACCCGATAATTAATGAATGACTTCAAATTAAATCCTTAATAGCTAAAGTGTGAAACCATGAGGCTTGCTTGAAAATTAGTGTTGCTAGCAATGAAATAAGCCATCCATTTTTGTGACCAAGGTTTGAGAATCAAGCTCCTAGTCAAACTAGATTGGATCAAGGGAGCCAGGCCATGGTAATATTAGCATCTTGAACTTACCGTCGGCATAGAAATGGCATGTTAGCATGATCATAGGTATAAATCAATGTCATAAAGCACGTATCAATACTCAAATAATCCGATAAGGATTTTTGGTTTGAGGGATTGAGATGGATGTTACAATGATAGGACATCATTCATTTGACTTATGTCTTGAATCGTGCCTTAATTTTGGTATTTGGTTTGAGGATGTTCGATAATGTCTTGAATGAGTGGCACATGATCATATTATTTTATTTTATACTATAATTATCTACTTTACTTGAACTCTTGGCCATGAATAGATCATTTATTGGCACTAATCACCGATTCCAAATGTGTCACTTACGATCCAAAATCCAAATATTCTAGAATCCCTACCTTGATTCCATTAATACTTCTTGCATAATTACCCTTCTCCTAAGAATCGTTTCTTATTAGATCCTTCTCATGATGGTAAAGTTGTTGAGAAAACACGTGGAAAAAACAATTTGTATCTCATACAAAAATGCGCAACGAAAAATAAACGGATCTACTTCATTCATGTGAGATAACATGCAACATTTGAATTTTAGAAACAAACTTCATTCATATGAGATAACATACAACATCTAAATTTTAGAAATAAAGAACAAGAAGGCATACCTTGATGTAGTGAAATTCAAAACAAATGAAAATCAAACTTGGGAAGCCTTTCAATCTTCACTCCAATTCCACAATATGTCCAAGATGCGTAATCTCTCAATCAGTTTTATACATACTTGTTCAAGAGAATAACCAAGTCTCAAAAAAAAAAAAAAAACTCTAAATATTTCTCTTTTTAATCATATGTATATTTCTGCACTTGGCAATCATTTTATTTAATAACTCTTATTAAATAAAAAACTGATTATCTAATTGGATTAGCCTTTTAGGCTAGCCTAATTGGGTTTTAGTGTGTGGCTTGGAGTGAGACCAAAATAGACAAATAAAGCTCTAACTCCAATGTGCTTTGGACTTATCTGTCAACTCTTGACAAGCCTAAAGTTACCAATAATTATATTTAATACCACTATATAAATCTAATTGAACTCTAGGCCTTATTAATAAAATATATCTGAAGACTTTATTAAACATTTAATTCCTTCATGAAAATATTCATAGTAATACAAAGTCATAATATAACTATCACTTTGAAAATTACTGTATCTTGATCCTTAAATACCCGGTTTAATTTTTTAAGTTATATATACACACACACACACACACACACTTTAGTAACTCTTTACTAAAGTGGTTAGGCGTAACATTCTGAATTACTAAACTCATTAAACTTATCTCAAGGGAATATTTTACATCTCTATAAAGAGACTATGAATTCCATCTTAAGAATATGTGTTCCTTTAATATTACGTGTGGTTGCTCAACATACTGAGGTTTTAAACATTTATTCAGATCTCACTTCTATATATATTAAAGTAACCTATATTTCATGATTGGGTTCACTATTTCATCGGGATTGAGAGTTTATGTAAATGAAAATCGTAAGATTTATTATTCATTTGACATTCGTTAATAGAATAATAAATCTCACAACAGTTTAGTTCAATATTTCTTATGCACGTAAAACTTATTAACATATTAACTAGAAGTCTTCACTTCCATGATTAAGACAAATCATCTTACTTGACATGTTACAGTCTTCGCAGATGAAATATCCAATTTTATCACTGATTACGAACTAAGATTTGAATTTACAAAGAACTTGTGATTTATATCTTCTATAACTAAATCACATAAATCACATATTATGTACCTCAAGGACTGTATAACAATATCCAAAAAGTCATGCTGCCATTATTTTAGATAATAATAAAACAAGTTTATTACATAGAACGTAATGTTATACATAGCATACAATAAGATTTTAGGGCACTAATCCTAACAAAAGTAATCATTCTTCGAGCTCCATTAAGTGCCTATTTGCCTCTAGCTTCTCTAGCTTATTTGGCTAGTTTTTAACTTTTAGTTTTTATATGTAATTTTTTAAAAACTTCGCTTCTAATTTTGTTTTCAAAGTACAAATTTATTTTAGTATACTATAGAAAACAATAAACAACAAAAAGGTAGATAAACTTATGCTAAACCTAAACTAAAACAAATTAGGGTATATTATACTTGCATTAGGGTCCATATTGTATCTTACCCTCACACATGGCTCTTAGTTATTAGAGTATCTATACTACTATTTAAGGGGTTTCCCTTGATTGGGATTCTCAATTTAGATGCCGAAAATACCTCAAATCCATTTGTTTGTATAGTTTAAATAATAAAGTTAAACATATAAAATTAGTAATTTAAAAACTCCTAATTTTTGGCTAAATTATAAATAATAAAAAATTAAAAAAAATTGTTTTTCTCCCACCTCCATATTTCTCTCTCACATTAATTGTCAAGTACTAATACAACTTCTTATTTTTGGAAAAAAAAAAAAAAAAACTGCTTTCTGTTTCTTTTTCTAATTGCCAAAATGAAATGGCTCAAGTTTTTACATTAAACTGTTTTTTTTTTTTTTTCACCTTCACATTTCTCTCTCACATTAGTAGTCAAGTACTAATACAACTTTTTCTTTTAAAAAATAAATAAAAATAAAACTGCTTCCCCCCCCCCCCCCCAAACTTACTCTTCTTTTTTTCTTTTCTTTTTTTTCTTTTTTTGCTAATTTCCAAAATGAAATTTTTTGCAACTTTTTATCACTAAATGGTTTAACAAATTTTAAAAACGGAAAACATCTTTTTTCCTAAAAATTCGCATACATTATCTCTATTTAGATATATCTCACATACTTTTACATATCTTTTCGGCTTTTTTGCACATACTTTTGGATTGCCTCAACTTTTTACTCACCTCATCACCATCTCAAATTTTAGAAAGGTTTGTTTTGTTTGACATTGTTAAAATTATTAATTTGTTAGTTTTTGTATTTTGTTTCCATAATTTTCTACAAATCACACTTTATTTTTTTAAAAAAATTTCTTCTTTATCTCTTTAACAAGTCTATTTTCACAGTTCCTTTGATCTCCACAATTTTTTTTCCTCACTTCATCACTCTCTTTTCTTTTCAAGAATGTATGTTTCTTATACCAAAAGTAAAGATGAGATTGTGAGGAATTGGGGTATGTCTAGGCAAGTTATTATCTTTTTTTTCTTTTTCTTCTTCATTATTATTATTAGGGTAAATTCCATTAATATACCCTGAGGTTTTAACGTTCTTCTTCTTCTTATTATTATTATTATTATTAGTTCATTTGGTTCTAAAATCAAATGTTGTAGAGAAATCATTACCACCAATATGATTGTGTTTATATTTAAATACATGTTAATTTAGTTTAGTGTATTCATTTCTTTCATTTTCAAAGACTCGGTTTATACACCTTTAAATAGTACGATAAAATTTATGTAAAAAAACAATCATATAATTAAAACGTGTAAACTCCCAAAATATAAGGTTACTATTTTATTTACCAAGTTATGGTGCTTTGAAGTTGGTCTAATTTGTTGACAAAGTCAACCCAACCCACATCAACAGCCACAAACTTTTTAAAATGTTTCAAATAAAACGTTGTGCGACTCTGATAGAAATAATGTTGATATATAAAAGCGTGTACGTTGATATATAAAAGACACGCTTGTTTAAGTAACCATATCATCACATTATAGAATTTTTTATTTGTGATGTCACCAATGACCATAGATTGATATATGATTTAAATTCAAGCCTTTTTATTCTAAAAAGAAATAGAATGACTTTAGAAATATATGATTTAATTTGAAACTTCGAAATTAAATTTTAAATACATTTAGGGTACGTTCGGTAAATTATAACAGATACTGTTGTAAGTGTACAATTGTACCTAGACCCAAAAACTAGAGTTAGACTCAGGCCCAATGAGCCTTATACAATGAAATTTGTAGAGTATGAATTTGAAATCTAGGTTCGGGATGTTGGAAGTTTGATTAACAGGCTAGAATGCTACAATCTGTGCAAATGATAAACGAATATGACAAAGAGACCTCCTCGGACATAAGTCGAGGACGGTTAGTATAAATATTCTCCTTCTATGCCAAAGTTTACAATTCTTAGTTCATATTTTTCTCAGCAGAAAGTGCAGATCCCCCTCTCTTTCTTCTCTCGTCTCCTTATATACTTATTCTCCTTCACTGGTTCATCCACGTGTCATACAAATCTTCCCCTTGGATACTTGTCAAATCCACCACATTCTTGAAGTCTTCAAATAATAGCAGGAAGGCTGAATTCTACTGTTCAGAGGTCATTTCCCCGTTAATGCGACTAGGGAGGTAGATGTAAGGTCTTTAATGTGGTGGTAGCAACTTTTTCCTTAGATATTTCTCACATGTTCCTGCTTCTAAAGGGTGCTTGGATCACCCTTTTATCCATCAGTTTTTCCAGAATTCTGTCTCTAACCCATTTAGCAAGTCCCAGGGTCATTGTTGGACCTGTCCGAGGAGAAACTCCTCCTCAGACAACTCCTTGGACTACAGTGCGGGTTGACTTGTGGGCCTAGAGGCTCTGATCAAAACAGACTGGTATTAACCGATCAGGCCCAAAGCCTAAACGTTTATTCAATAGCTTTTACCCCCCACAACTGTAATGTAATAGTTATTTAGTAGTTTGGTTATATTTTTATTACAAAAAACATTACTTATGAATAACTATTCTTTAAAATGAAGAATAACTATTTATCTCTAAAAGGAATGTAATAGTTATTCCTTAATAGGTGTATTAATTTCTAAAATTAATATATATCTTTTTTTGAGTAAAAAAATTAATATATATCTAAATAAACTTATTTTCCATATGCAAATAACAATTATAAAAATAAAAAATCATAAAAAATAATTAATCTCTCTTTCAAATTAAAAAAATATTATTTTTTAGGAAATATAATTATATGAGTAAGATATTTCCTAAAATATATCTTAAGTTTGTTTTAAAATATTTTTATTCCATTGTCTTAAGGGTTACATTATTTTAATAAGTATTACATTATAATGTCTTGTATTCTTTGTAGGGCAATTATTGTATACTCCTGGAATATCATAAATGTGTCATCTCTCCTCCCACATGAATGGTGGGTCTCACTAATTAAATTTATGATGAGACCCACTATTCATGTAAGAGGAGGAATATACATTTATGGTATTTCGGCAGTACCTAATAATTTTTCTTCTTTGTAATACCTATTTCTATTCCTATGTAATTATTGCTATAGTTTACCAAACGAGCCCTTAATTGGGAAAGTTAAAATATAATTTATTCTATAATTTAAAATGAAACACTACTTATTCATATTCTTTACTATTAATACATAAGATAATGGAGTCAAACTCTATTAGTGGAAATTAAGTCCCAAAAATAAAAAAAAAGGTTTCTCAGTGGAAATATTTTCCTATAACATGTTTGACTTCATGTGTATTAAAAAATAAAAAAGCATTTTCCCTAAACATTTTTTTCACACCGTTCCTCACGTTTCATAAAAACAGCCTAGATTTCAAAACAACATTGGGTCCAAATCTAACTTTTTAGAATTGAATAACGGTCCATAAATTTTCATTGGACACGTTAGGATTTGGACACATGTCCAAGAGTGAATATGTGTCCACAATTCAATGTGTCTAGTGGAAACTTCCACTGCACACAAGCCCCACCTCATATAAGAATCGTATAACAGGGGAAAATAGTACAAGCTTTAAAATAGTATGAACAAATTAAATTAAAACCTATTCTTACTGAAGTTCACAATTATCGGTAGAAAGAGAAACCTAGACTTCAAGTTTAGATTTTCAATATTGTTGTCAAAATTTCAATTGTATTTGTAGCTAGATTAATTAATGATTGACATTAGAAAGTGGACCCTGCAGCCGGAGAGAAAAAAATGGTACTGGTGACATTTTTTTTTTTTTAATTTTATTTTAAAATTTCCCCTCTCAAGATATTTTGAAGACTGTGATTGCCATTAATGGTCCGTTTGGATAGAACTTATTGCTGAAAATTAAAAACTGAAAATACTGTAGCAAAATAATTTTTAAATGTGTAAATAGTACTGTGAGACATATTTTTATTTTTTTTTATTTTAATAAAGTGCTTGTGGGTCCCATGAACAGTTCGTGAATAGTACCGAAACAATGCGTGAACGGTGATTTACAGTGATGAACAGTACTATTTGTCTCCAAAAAAGCAAAAAACGCGTGAATTAAAAAAAAAAAGAGTTGAAACGTGAACTGGAAAACGTAAACACAGATAATTTGTATCCAAAT